>NC_064640.1:85928773-86553773 GCF_023864345.2 Schistocerca serialis cubense | reverse complement strand
CACGGTGGCGGTGGCAGCAATCCACATACACAGAGGTGTGTTGGTGCATGTCAGTGTACGGTGCAGCAAGTAAGTGTGCAGATGTTTTCAGACGTGGTAATGGTGACTGTGTGTTGAAAATGGCTCAAAGAACATATACTGATAACGTTATGAGGGGTAGAATACTAGGGCGACTGGGGGCTGGTCTAACACAGCAGGTCATAGTACGGGCCCTCCGTGTGCCATAGAGTGTGATCTCAAGATTATGGCAACGATTCCAGCAGACAGGCGCTACAGTACGGGACATCCACAGAGTAAAACACCACAAGAAGGCTGATATCCCACCATCAGTGCCCACGGACAGCCTCAGAGTACTGCAGGTAGCCTTGCTCCGGACCCACCGCAACCAATGGAACAGTTGTCTCCAGGCACACAGTCTCCAGACTACTGAACAGAAGTGGTTTACTTGCCCAGAGACCTGCAAGGTACATTCCACTGACCCCTGGTCACGGGAGAGCCCGTAAAGCCTGGTGTTAAGAACACAGTACATGGTCATTGTTACAGTAGTCCCAGGTTATGTTCACAGACGAGTCCAGGTATAGTCTGAACAGTGATTCTCGCCGGGTTTTCATCTGGTGTGAACCAGGAACTAGATACCAACCCCTTAATGTCCTTGAAAGGGACCTGTATGGAGGTCGTGGTTTGATGGTGTGGGGTGGGATAATGATTGGTGCACGCACACCCCTGCATGTCTTTGACAGAGGAACTGTAACAGGTCAGGTATATCGGGATGTCATTTTGCACCAGTATGTCCGCCTTTAAAGGGGTGCAGTGGGTCCCACCTTCCTCTTAATGGATGATAACACACAGCCCCACCGAGGTGCCATCGTGGAGGAGTACCTTCTAACAGAAGATATCGGGCGAATGGAGTGGCCTGTCTGTTCTCCAGACCTAAAGCCCGTCGAGCACGTCTGGGATGCTCTCAGTGGAGGTATCGCTGCATGTCTTCAAACACCTAGGACACTTCAGGAACTCCGACAGGCACTGATGCAAGAATGGGAGGCTATACCCCAGCAGCTGCTCGACCACCTGATCCAGAGTATGTCAACCGGTTGTGCGGCCTGTGTACGTCTGGTGATCATATCCCATATTGATTTCGGGGTACATGCGCAGGAAACAGTGGTGTTTCGTAGCACATGTGTTTCGGGACGGTTTTCTCAACTTATCACCAATACCGTGGTCTTACAGATCTGTGTCATGTGTGTCCCCTATGTTCCTATGCTATTAGCGCCAGTTTTGTGTAGTGCAACGTTGTGTGGCACCACATTTTGCAGTTATCCTTAATTTATGAGCATGAGTGTACATCAGTGGTTCCCAGCCTGAGCTAATTACCCCCTGAGGCGTAAAATGAAATTTTCTGAGGAATAAAAACAAAAGGTTTCGATTGTCTTTGGATCAAGAATCTAAATTTTTAAAAGATCTTTACTGTTATCACTATTTCGTAAGACTGAAATACTGATTACATAACTTACTAATAATTACATTTTTTTCAATGTGTGACAGAATGTGGTTGAGATTACAGCTCGTGAAACAGATGTATGAACATCTTCCTCATGTAGTCAGCGCAATACACACATACTTTGCCCTTGACACCATTCACCTATGACAGTAAAAATGAGACATTTACGTCACATGTCCTTAAATATCTAATGAAAATGCCCTCTCCGAACTTTAGTTGCCACAACTGTTTCGTTATTCACTTTGCACCATCAAACGAACTAACTAACAGTACAACACATCAGTAACAACTCGATGACGACTGCAAGGCTAAAGAGCATACGCTTTTTTTTTTTTAATTTTCGTATTAACCAACTAGGTTCACGTAACAACCTCAGTTTCTCTTCTTTCCTTGTTATTTTCTATTTTTCCAGTATTTCTTCATCTTCTCCCCATGTTGTCTTTTCTTTTCTTCTGTCCATGTTGTTCCCGATTTATTATTTCTTCTCCACTGAAAGCCTTGTACAGTTAATATTGTATTCTTAAAAAGATTTCTGTCTGGTATTTCCGATTCTTTGATGTTGTTTGTTTGTAGAACACCATCACCCTGGGTCCTAAAAGTTTCAAGGTTGCCTGTCACAAGCCACGATAAAGGATGAGGATAGAGGAGTAACACCTCTTCAAAAGCCTTGGTTCAGCTGGCCAGGCTGATAGTACCCCGTAAGGGACCCTTGCTATGGTTACCGTGAAGTTCTCAACAGCAGTGAAGATGGGGAAAATGTCCTTCAGTATGGTGCAGCTGGCGAAAGAGGCAGCCTGTTGTCTAAGGCTAAAGTGGACAGAGGAAATGATGTATCCATATGTTGGTGGCGGTACCCCAATATCGCCTGTTCCAGATATCAGTGGCGTCTGAATCAGTAACATCCCAGGCTAGTAAACTGGTCTTATTTTGGAAATTCAAGGATAACACTAGACTTCATACTCTTTACAATTTACAACTTCGAATCGCCTATGAATTACTGTTATTATTGTTTTTTATTAGTATTATAATTAATATTGTTACTCTAAATATTAATGCCAGTTGTACTTTCTTTTAGCTCAGAAGTAAGGGTCCAACAGTTAAATGATTTATACACAGTATGCCTAAGTACAGTGCATATATTCTCAGTTTGTCGATTTTAAATGAGGGTGCAGCATGTGCGTGAAGCAAGTGCCGCTAGGGAGGTGAGCAGTGCAAAGGAACCGCGCTTTATAACAACTGTCTACCCTGTGCCCACCCGGCTAGCAGTGTGGTCTAACGTGCTGCTACCCGAGCAGGAAGGCATGCTGGTCTCCAGCACGAATCTGTTCGGCGGATTAGTGTCGAAGTCTAGTGTGCCGACCAGCCTGTGGATGGTTATTAAGGCGGTTTTCCATCTACCTCGGCGAGTGTGGGCTGGTTCCCCTTATTCTGCCTCGGTTTCTCTGCATCAACAATTGCTGCTCAAACACCGTTTCCACACACACGCACACCATAATTATTCTACCACACAAACATTTGGGGTTACACAATCACCCTGGGTTCGGTGTGGGGCGATGGTGTGGTGGATGGACTGCTGTGGCCTGCTGTGGGGTCGTGAACCACTGAGGGCCATGGTGGGAGGAAGACTCTTCGTCGTTTCTAGGTCCCTGGTTAAATACATACATACTTACGTACTATACATACATACATACAATTGTCTACTCTCACTGTAGATAGTCAACGTTGCTTTCTGAGAAGGAGTTATAGGAAGCTCTCGTGATGCATTGAAAATTACTTCATCACTCTGTAAAAATGGATTTTAGAAACAAGTATTACTAATTATATCAGTAACTCATTAATTCGTTGTTTCATAAAACTCCTAGAAACTAAATCTCATTCGTCTTTTTTTATTTTAAAATTTTAAAAACGGGAATGTTCAAAGAAAATTCTTTTTCATTCTAAAGTTTAGTTAGACGCTGATGTTGATAATGGTGAGAGGAGAGGGGGTGGGAATCGCTAATATCAGGATACAGTCAGGTGTATGGTTTCATAAAGGTTGGGAGCCACTGATCTTGATCCTGCCCACTACTACACTGCGCCATTGTTTTCCTGGGATGCTATGTTGAAAACTCACTTGTCAACATTGAAATTTTGACTAATGTTGACATATTGTTGCTTTCCAAAAGAGCGATTTGCGGTGGACTTCGTCAAAGTGTCCGTAGGCACACCAAGGCAAACAACCTGTGATTGGGAGAACAGTTAAGTGCTTCTGGTGATTTAAGTTACATCATTTAATTGGATGCAAACAGCTTATGTGGGTATGCCATGCAACAACCTCTAACTGTTGAAGGGTTTCAGCGACTGTCTGATAAGTAAAGCACCAGATAGGCAAAAAAAATTAGAAAAAAAATACACGTTTGCCAAAAGATTCTGAAATGGGGTATATTTCAGAGATAGAAGTAACGTGCCCTATTAGCTTCTGTGATGTGCACTGTAATTTGCTCCTGTGTCCAGAGATCTGAGTTCCAGAAAATGGTCCCCACCCCAAGCTGATGACAACACTGAAGGGCAAAACAAGATACATACTACATTATCGTAATCTTCAACTATGTCTCCAGATAGGGTTGAAATTAGATAGAGAGATTCCTTTAAGTATCATCCCTAATTGAAGGAATATATTGGTTTAAACTCTGAAGCTATGTCTCTCGTGGCATGTATATTTGAGAAAGATCTTTACAAACATATTAATAATGCTATTTCCGGAAAAACTATGCATAATGTCAGAGAACATCATGAAACCCACTTCGCTGCCCGTTGGAAGGCGCGTTATGGTGAAGCTGATCATATTGTCAGACCAAATTTTAAATAGGCCACAATCTTCAACAAAGAATTTTTTTGTTTTAGAGATGGCTAAGGTTTCAGTAGAGTTAACAAAACCTGTTTATGTGCATACTGAACATATACCTTGTTTTTAACAAGTTTTCATTAGGTCGCTTTCTTGTCTGTTTGTTCAGTATATATTTTGCAGTTGATTGTAAACTAACTTCCTGATGAGCTAGAGAATTGAAACTTCTAAAATATTTTAGAAGAGCATAATCATGCAATAATAACTCGCTTTCTTGTCTGGTGTATGGCTATCATTTTCGAATGACTTAGAGACTTGAAACTTTCAACATAGCTCAGAATTACATAACAATGCAATATATTAAGGAAAAATCGAAAATGTGAGGCAAATTATTTTTTCTGTGTTGAAACATACACATGCATTACACGAAAAATGAAATATTGTAATACATGGTACATACTTTTTTGGTAAGAAAACATCATCTGCAGTTTATTTTCAGAAACAAATAAATCCAGCTGTTAATCCCTAGTCATTAGTTTTAATTCGTTCTACCCTGTAATATATATATATATATATACTGTCTACAACATGTGGTTACACTTTTCATAGGAATGGGCGAATTTACACTATCAGCATACGTACACTTCTGCTTATGGTGTTCGCTTTTTTTACAACAGGTAGAGTCATCTGCACTGCATGCATCCTTTCTGTGAGAAGTGATGCATTTGTACTTTATTAAATACGTGTTGAAATATGAAAAGCCTCACCTAAACATCAGATGCACTTTGTGCTACCTCTATGGCTGAGCTGGTGGCTGCAGTGTCCATAGCCTGGTGGCTTACGCTATGGCAGCCTTACAGCAAGACCACCTACAATAAATCAGACCTTAAGGCAGATATCGATAGTTAACAATATGGCGGCAATCGTGGGGGAAACAAACCAGCGCGCTTGCGTTTCCATAACGTGTGTGTTTAACATTGTATACATGACGTTCAAGAGAAGCGAAAGCATTTATTACTAGCTGTTATTTATGCTATATGCTGTGAATGTCGTCACAAGTGCTACGCTAGTATTTATTTTCTAGATTCTGTAGTAACTTCGGTATAATTTAAAGTGCAAACTGTTCTTGCAATGGGTCATAGCTGTTGTGTACCACGATGTAAATCCAATTGTGGCAAAACATACAATACCTCAACATTTAAGTTTCCCAAAGAAACAGCATCGAGGAACAAATGGATTAAACTAATTCATAGAGATAATTTTGAAGTGAACGATAAAACTGTGGTATGCATGAAGCATTTTGAACCTAAGTTTGTGGTTAGGGAAGACATTTTTCCCGTGGAAAATAGTGAACCAATATGTGTGCCACGAAAAATGCCAAAACTAACAAATAATGGAATTCCAACTTTCTTTCGTAATCAATCTTCTTTTCACACAGTACCAGTTCCTAAGGAAAGAAAGAATCCTGAAGATTGTGTTCAACAGCTACTGGAACGTGATGAATGTAGTTTCAGTACGTGGTGCGAAAATGGCAATATAACTGACTTTCAGCATATTAAAAGCGAAGTGCAAAAAAGGAATGTTTGTCCATTTACACTTTTAGTAAAGGATGACTACGTATCTTTCATTAAATTAAAGAATGATTCAGTCAGTGATGTGCCATTAGTTTCAGTGTGCTTCAAGGTATCAAGTTTCTTGGAAGTAAAAGTGTTTAACAAAAATGGGTGTTTGCCTACAGAAACCTTGAAATGGATATTACAGCCTGGGGAGGAAGAGAACTTGAAATACGACAAGTAGACAAAATTTGACAAACTGGTGAGTCACCTAAATGGTTTCACAGATAACTCTATTGGCACCATTGACAAGATTATAATTTTAGTCAATGTTCTCAAACAAGCACTGAAAGCTGGTAGTGATTTTGACACTGAAATAGCACCTAAAATAGAATTTGTTTTGGAGCAATTACAACTTGCAATAACAAAGCAAAGTAGATATTCTCCTGGGCTTTTGATATGGCAGCAACCATTTGCTTTTCATTTCCTGGTGCCTACCTTCACTTGAGAAAAACAAATGTGTTAACATTACCTCATCCTGTCTATTTAAGGCGGTTTCTATGCAAAATGGGTCCAAATAAACCTTGCCCATCACAGGTAGCTTTTTTGAGGGAAAAAAAATCTTCAGGAAAGTGACAAGGTAATTTCAGTGATGCTAGATGAAGTTTATGTTAACTCAAAACTCTCTTATAAGGCAGGAAAGATACTTGGTGTTGCTGAGAATACTTCAGATACTACAACAGCAGGTACAATGCAGGTTTTCATGGCATCCTCTTTATATTCTGATTACACAGAAGTAATAACTCTCTTTCCTGTAAAAATGTTAATTCTGATACACTACTGAAAATGACAATTGATGTATTAAAGTTAGTGCATGAGCTAGGATATGATGTTATGTGCCTGGTAACAGATAACCATAGCACTAATAGGAAAATGTATCAGCCTATGTGTGGTGGCACTTTACAGCCGTGTATTACAAATCCAATCCCTCTATCCAAATTTCTCTTTCTTCTGTTTATGTCCAGAGAGCCAAACAACTCGCCAATTGTCAAAATAATAACTAAAAGACTATGCAAACATGCTTGCTAATTGTCAACAGTCAAAATCATGCACCAGTCTTTATTTAAACAATTAGAGGAAGCACCACCATCCAGTTTGTTCCCCATGAGGTCCAGGGCCCAACTGACCTCGTACACAATACCACCACCAGAGGGCACTCTCATCTGTACTGTGATGTAATCCAAGATGGCAGCCTTGATGTCAACTGATGATGCAAGTACCATTATCCAAGATGGTGGTAAACAGTGTGTTCACCATGAGGTCTGGACCTAGTACACAGTACCACCACCAGAGGGCTCTGTCGTCCGTTTCGTGATGTAATCCAAGATGGCGGGGGGAAATGGCGGGAAAACGACTTTGCCTGTGCTGGACATAAGTCTTTATTTTGCAGACAGTGTCTCCACCATGAGATCCTAGACTCCAACTGACCTAGTACAAAGTACAGCCACCAGAGGGTGCTGTCATCCCTCCTGTGACATAATCCATGACGGTGGTCTGGAGGGGGGAAATGGCGCAAAAATGACTCAGCCTGCACTGGGCTGCTGGACAGAGTAAGGAAGGAGTATACTTTATTTATTTTGGAACAATGTATTTACGGACTGAGTATATTTATTACCCCTATGTGCAGACAAGAAATCAACTCATAAAATGTCCAAATAACACATAGCACAGCCTACAGACCTGTTCGCAAAACAATGCAACAGACACACAAACCACATATGCAGACACTGTCCGCCACTCCCTGTCCAGTAGATTGCACAGGAGGCTACCTGCAGCCCTGCAAAGTGACATGGTCGTCAGCTGTCAAACCACACACAGGTTCCCCCATTCGTGAGGCAGCGACATCCCTTTCATACTTGATACCTGAGAAATTCCTCTCGAAATATGTGTTCACCTAGGTGCCTAGGCTGACACGACTGGGCAGGAGTGCAGATGCACCAGGGGTGCACGCAACGTCACAGCCACGAGCCGCCACCAGATGCAGGTGAAAGTTTTTTTTATTTTCGAGTGTACAGTCTGTGTTATACTGACGTCACGGAACTCCAAGGCACCCTCACGCCGGTCTCATATGCGGGACACCTCTGGGCAGCACGTGTCTTTACTATTGATGACAGAGTAGCACAAGGCGCATTATACCTAGCGCGACTTGAGAGACATGTCTAACCATGCTTAACTGCCCAGCGTGACTGACGCAATGTTGCGAAGTACGCATACGTAGCTACAAACCTACACAAGCCCATGTAACAAGGTTCTCAATCTTATACTGATGTCACCTGACTATGTAAAAAATAAGAACCGAGTCGACCTTGGAGAAATTGTATAGCATCCCAGAAATAGTTAATGCTTGCTTTCTTGATGTCTCGGCTTGTTTGCACTGAAATTCTTGCCCTAACGGAACCTATTTACGAAAACAGCGCAGAATAATGTCGAATGCAGTCTTCCTGGTGGACCTAACGTGGTTCCCAGTCCATCAAGTTTTACCCTTCCTGCTTTCAACACACACAAACATTGCCTCTGCTATGTAGGGGCTCCTATATCCCAGCACAAAGGATGTGAATGAATCGAGCATTATGATTGTCTCTTATCGAATTTACCTGCTGAATTATCAAGCATGCACAGGTAGAATGTTTATCCTAAGAAATCGGTCACATACATATTTTACCTCTGTACTTACAACTAAATGTTACGATTGCAGTCTCAGTTGAATGACATTCGACAATGAGCGAAGTATTGGAACTACACTCTGTTGACGGCTGTGGCTCTGTAAATAAAAATATCAGTACCACTCTTATGACTTGACATATTCCTCCCATGCTATCACAGACTCCACGTCAAATCCATACATTCTTTAGACTGAACATAGTCATTTCCTTTGCACAAACACATATTTTATAAGCATGACGCTCAATGCGAAGCTATCATGCACCTCCTGCTACTAAGTATAATACTTCGTCAATAACTGATCGCTAGCGACTCGAAATAATACTGAGAGAAAATCGACTATGGATGGACATGCCTCATAAGTTTTTCTTGCGAGTTATACCAGTGTGTCGTAGAAAGAGAGACGTAATCGGCCAAATGTTAAAAAAACTCGATCCCAACAACTACTGTATGTTACTGTCACAAGCGGTCATGGTTCTACAGGTGCACACAAGTATCCATGTTGAAAGCTATACTGGCTTTATAAATCGAGGTAAGACATTACCTCTGAATGAGGTGATTTTTCTATATGGACAAATACCGAGATAGTGATCGCTGGAGTGTACATTATCAGACCAACAGTGCGCTTACACGTAGCCCACGATGCAACCTCGTGATAAAACCACTGAATTTTGAAAGTTATTGGGCTAAGGAACGTGGTATGAAACAGGTATTCGCGACGCCCTCACACTGCTAGATATTTATCCAGTATGTGCAACGTATGCTGTCTCGGTACCATGTCAGAAGTTCTGCTACATATACACTGAGTTATAGGCGATGACTGATTGAGAAGGATCACAAACAGTAGTAAACCTATGCTTATTGAGGTCGTAAGAAATGTACAATAGCTTTTCAGATCTCTAGTGTTACGCTATCCGCTAGGAATGCTATCTGCGATTTGGAATCAAGTCCTCCAATTCAACCACATATGTTTTAACCTGTTCTGACCGCGACTGGAATGGTCGCAGGGTGGCCGAGACAGCGCGGCGGGACCAAACAGAGAGCAGCCCACGAACAAACGAACGAATGGGAAGGACGGACAAGAAACAATGAAGGACAATGAAGAGAGAGACGTTACGACGACAACACGCAAGAAGCAACGGAGTGACAGAGACAACCAAACTAATCCAAGACGTCCACTAGGAATGAAAACAAACAACGATAAACACGCTGTCTGTTGTCGAGGCGATGTGTCGAGACTCACGCAAAGATTAGACTCTCTGGCTGAGCACAAGGATGGGGCCCCTCCACGTCCACACCAACGTGGTGACCAAACCAAAAGTTCTACTGTCACCTCCGTAAACATGTTAGTTTTTGAATCAGGAGTCACAGGATGCGGGCTGTGATGTTGTCCATGCGTCTGGGTAAGATTACTCATTAACATGGTCCATCAAGAGATAGAAGTGGCCGAAAACGATTGAAGGGTAGCGGTTGTAAGGGCAGAGGAAAAAAAGTGCCAAGGCAAGAGCCAAGGGAAAAAAACCTCTGCGACAGTAGGACGGGTAGTAAGGGCAGTAGCGGCTTGCTATCTGCGACAGTGCATGCAAGGTGTGGTTGTGTTAGTTCGAGGTATCGTGCATCGTTACCTTTGTCGTTGTTGGAGCTTGTTGCGGCGCTTGCTGCAGTTGCTGCGTCCCTGCAACAGTTCAAGGTCGTTGTGGATTAGTGGGCGATCGGTCATAGATCGCCTCACAGACGGTGTATGGGGTGTGTGTGGCTGGTTTGCGTGCTGTGTACAGTACGGTTTCCCTGCGGTTGCCTGTTTTTCGGCTAGTCGCACATCTGGGTTTCCAGTAATAACTGTGTTGCAGGGGCTCGCCAGTACTGTCGTGTTAGCGTTCTATGGACCATAGATGTTTAGTTCCTAGCCAGTAATGTCTTTGGTCTGTTATGCTTCCATCTATGGTTGTGGTCGTAGTTACCCAGAGAAAGGATAAACGGGTTGCGCGAGTGTCTCGTGTTATTGTACAGTCATGTGGAGAGTTGTTGGAATACCTGCAAGATAGTATCTAGCCGGTATTCCCGGTGAAGGTCCGCGATGCGTGTGTAGCGCGGAGCGTTGCTTATGATTTTGAGTACTTTGTTCTGTATGAGCTGCAGACGGCGCAGGCGAGTTGGCGCAGCGTATCCCCAGACAGGGGCTGCGTACGTCATCAGGGGTCTAATAAGTGTCATGTACATGGACCTAGACACCCTCCTGTTCAGTGTGCTACGCCTGTTAAGCATAGGGTAGAGTTGTTTGAGCCTCGCGTTAGCTTTGTTGGTCACATGTTGAATGTGGTCCCCCCAGAGTAGTTTCCTGTCCAGCCAGACACCGAGGTATTTGACCTTCTCGCGGAAACGTATTGGGCGTGTGTGTACTGTTATTGGGTTGCAGTGCTGATGTTTGCGCAGTTGCTTCGGTCTTATAGTGAACAGAACGGCCTCGCACTTGTCGACGTTTACTCTAACACGCCATTTCACCAGCCAAGGCTCCGCCGTTCTGAGTGCAGTCTGTAGTCGTGAGTTAATGTTAGACGGCTTCCAATCTTGCGCAAGGATGGCAGTGTCATCCGCGTAGATTGCTGTCGTCGTGTTATGTGTAGCTGGGAGGTCGTTAATGTAGAGGTTAAACAGTAAGGGCCCTAGGATACTTCCTTGGGGTACTCCTGCCTGTATACCATGTCGTGTCGACTGTTTGCCCTGCACGTCGGTGTTGAAACTCCTGTCCGTGAGACATGAGTGTATGAGACGTACGAGCCCGTCGGGGAACCCTGCGTCGCTAAGTTTGCGTATTAGGTCGTTGTGCCATAGACGATCGAAAGCCTTTTCGATGTCCAGGAACACCGCCCCGGTTGCCTTGTTTGTGTTGTATCCGTGTGATATGTATTCAACGACGCGGAGGAGTTGTTACGTTGTTGAGTGGTGATTCCTGAAACCGAATTGCTCCGGTCTCAGGGTGTCGTTTGAGATGCAGTGCCTGGTGAGTCGTTTTAATATTACCTTCTCAACGATCTTGCTGAGCGCGCTCAGCAGACTGATGGGTCGGTAATTTTGTGGGAGGGAGTGGTCTTTCCCCGGCTTCCTGAACATCAGGACCTTGGCCGTCTTCCAAAAGGCGGGGAAGTGTTGGTGCTTGAGTATGGCATTCGTGGTGTGTGTTAGGTAGTCTACAGCTTTGTCCGTGAACTCCTGGAGGACACGGTTTTGAATGCCGTCGTGACCAGGGGCCTTCCTAGCGGTGGTATGCATGATGGCCCATTTGACTTCTGCTGTACTAGCTTGTCGGATGTTGTTGCGCGCTGGTTGGGCCATGATGCGTGTGACCTCCTGGTCCGTAGCAATTGTGAACGCTGGGTCTGAGGGATCCAGGTTCGGTGTAAATGACGCTGCGAGTGTGAGGGCCATCAGTTCCGCTTTTTCTTCCGCAGAATATGCTGGTCCGTCGGGCCCTTGTAACGTGGGGGTGTACAGTTTCTCCCTGGTGAAGTGTCGGGCTAGCTGCCACACGCCAGGTCGCGTTGCGTCCAGCCCTTCGAGTTTCTGGTTCCACTGTTGTGTCTTGAATGTTTGTATTTTTTCCCGGATTATACCCTGGAGCCTGTTAATGTGCTGTTTGAAGTGCTGGCGCCTGGTACGCTGCCAATGTCTCCTGAGGCGGTTCCTCATTGAGATTAGGCCCAGGATTTCCTGGGGCAGGGCAGCACTGTGTTGTTGTGGCGTGCGGATTGGTATGGTGTCGGCTATTGCGTCCTGGACGGCGACGGTGAGGGTTTCGACTGCCTCGTCAATTTGGGCTGTCTCGTTAATCGTGTGGGTGGGTGGGATGCGACTGTCAAGCGTTTCCTTGAACTGGGTCCAATTCGCGCGCCTGTAGTCTAACATCCTGCGTTGTTCCATGTGCTGCAGTGTTTCTTCAATGTACAGTATAACGGGTTGGTGATTTGAGGGCAGATCGTTTTCAACGGCAACGTTGAGTGTCGTTGTTATGCCCTTGATGAGGGCCATGTCTAACACGTCTGGCCTGTGTCCCCTCCGGTAGGGAATGTGCGTCGGTTCGGTCGGCGCTAGTGTGATGTAGTTTCGTCCTAGTGCGTGTTCGTATAGTTTCTTGCCGTTGGAGTTTCGTATTCGTGAGTTCCAGTCCGGGTGTTTTGCGTTAAGATCTCCAGCGGCTATTACGCGCAGTGATATGTTGAGTATTGTGCTGATGTCGCGTGTTTTAATGTTTTTAGGGCTGTTGTATACTGACACCAGTGTAGTGTAGGCTCCGTTGAACATGACCCTGACGGCGGTTGCCTCTAGTTTTTCAAGTTCAGGAAGCACTATGTTTGTGTGTTCTATGTCTTTGTGTATGATGATGGCTGTTCCGCCGTGACCGGAGCCGTCCGGTCGATCGGTACGATAGACGCAGTAGCCGGTGAAGTTTAGTTGGTTGCGTGGTTAGAGCTTAGTTTCGCTCAATAATGCGATAAGGATACCCTTACGCTCCATGAGCGCGGCAAATTCCGCCCTTTTGTTGTTGATCCCGTCTGCATTCCAGAACAGGATATGTGTCAGTGCCTGGTTGTTTGCGATGGGGACGGGGTGTGGCGTGTTATCCATGTATGGGTGTAATCAATGTGGTGAGCGCTGTTTGTATGGCAGCCCAGTGCTGCCCAGGTTGGGCAGTCATGAGCTGTGTGAAGAGTGTGGCGACGACCGCCAAGATCTTGTTAAGGATCTGAGCGGTCGTGTGACGGGGGAATATTGTTTCCAATGAACCCTCAAATGTTGTGTTGGTGTTGTGTGTGTCGGCCTGTGGCTCGGTTGTGGTGTTGGCTGCCGCTGGTGCGGGTGTTGGCGTTATGTATGGGCTGGCGCTTGTGATGTTATGTGGAACATTTTGAGGTGCCTGTGTGTCACACGTGGTGGGGGGTGGAGTAGTGTGTGTGCTGGTGTCGCTAGCTTGCTGACTGTGTGTCTGTGTGTCAGTGTTTTGTTGTCGCTGGGTACTTTGTTGTGGTGCACGTTTGTTCCCGCTCCTGTTTCCGTGTGTTCGCCTACGCCTTCTCTGGGTTTTTGGTTCTGGGGTTCCTTGTGTGAGTATGTTTTCCTGTGTGTCGTGTGTAGGTTCGCAGGCAGTGGCTTCAGGGGGCGGGGTCGTGTTGTTTTTGGGGGCTGGTGTTGGTGCCGGTGTGGTTGCAGTGTCGTGTGTTGGCTGAGACGATTGTGTTGTTGTCGCAGCGGTTGTGTTAGGTGTGTGTGCTGGGCGCAGAGGTTCCGCGGCCTGCTCCGCTCCTCCAGGGCGTGTAGCCATGGCGAACGACACTCCGTTCCTGACAGGGTTTGGTGCGGGCCTTGGACGTGTTATGACGTTGGGTGGCTTCGACTGTTGATTTTTGCGCCTCTGCGCCTCTCTGTATACGTTGCAGCCCCTGTAGTTGGCCGCATGGGCTTGGCCACAGTTGGCGCAACGGCGTATGTTTTCGTGTATTAGTGTACATGCGTTGGATGCGTGTTTGCCAGCGCATCCGCGGCAACGGGGTGCCAGGCCGCAGCGGAGGGCCGAATGACCGAACCGCTGGCAGTTGTTACATTGTTGTGGGACCTGTGGCGGTTCGTATATTTCTACCCTTACGTCCATCCACAGAAGGCTTTTTATCTGCAGAAGGCCGCGGGAGGCGGCCGTGTCGGCCATCTCGACCAGGTAGTGTGGTAGACGGTGGTGGGAGCGGAAGCCTGTCATCCTGGAAGCACTTTTGCAGTCGAATCCAAGGAAGTTGAGCGCCGCTTGTACTGTGCTCTTTGGGGTACTGGGGTCCACTCCCTTTACCACGTACTGCTGTGTCCGTTCTTCGGCGGTCCTGTACGTATAGTGTTCGATCCCGTTTTCTTTGAGGAAGATAAGGAGATCTTTATATTCATTGTTAGTTGATACGTACAGTAGGGCCCTATCCCCAGAGTACTTCGTGTTTAGCGTGCAAGGTGAGTGCCTTTCCGCGAATGTTGTGTTGAGGACGCTGAGGTTCCCGCAGTTCTGTATTACGACTGGGGGAAAACCAGTCTTCTGTTGTGTGGGCGTAGCTGCGGTTTGGTACTTGTGTGGTGTTGCTGACCGCAGGTCGGGTCGTGTTTGTTGTTGTGTTGGTGTTCCTAACCGGAAGTGCGGGTTTTGGTGTAGGTAGCAGCGCCTTTCGGCTACCTTGCGAGTGTGGTTGCTCGCTTGTTTGCGTGGTGTTTCTCTGTTTCCGTCGTGGGCCCTCCACCTGCCAGGGCCCAGTGTAGTGTTGTTCTGTGTCCGCATCTGCAGCTGCTGGTTCCGCCGTTGGAGTCAGCTGCCGCAGTGGGACAGTGGTGCATGAGTCACCTGTTGCAGGTGAATGTAGTGTTATGTGGAGTGTGCTTGTCCGCGTGGGGGACTCACTTGGACCGCAGAGGTCGGTTATCAATCGACGCTGGCTCAGCAGTTCCTGCGCTTGCATTGCCGGCCGGTGTGGCCGTGCGGTTAAAGGCGCTTCAGTCTGGAACCGCGTGACCGCTACGGTTGCAGGTTCGAATCTTGCCTCGGGCATGGATGTGTGTGATGTCCTTAGGTTAGTTAGGTTTAATTAGTTCTAAGTTCTAGGCGACTGATGACCTCAGACGTTAAGTCGCATAGTGCTCAGAGCCATTTGAACCAGCCATCCTGCGCTTGCGCAGCGATCTGCCGGTCCTTGTCGGCCAACACCACCTCAACGGCGGCAAGCGGGACGCTGACGTCGACGGGAACAGCCGACTCTCGCGCCTCTTTAGCTGCAGCCTTGCTGCGGGTTAGGGCGGGGGAAACACCGGCGGAATCTGCCATCTTAGTGTTTACAGGAGCTTTATTTGGTGTGGGTGGGCACGACAGTTATGATTTTTCTGAAAAGAAAAGGCTAACAAGTAGGTCCTACAGAAGAGGGGGAATGCCCTACGGCCTAGCGTGCGCCGTTGGTGCAGTGGCACGGCACCTAAAGGAGGTGCGGAGGGAGAGAAGTGGCCTACAGTACGCGGGGTGGTCCGACGTGAACGGGCCCCTGGCACTGATCAACCCTAACACAGAACGAGATAGTCTCGCTAAGTTTGTAACCGAAGTTACGGGTTACTGTGAGTCAGTGACTCTTACGACAATTGAGCTTCTCCGCGAGCTACGCGGCCTTTCGACGAAAGGGAGCAAGCTCAACCTTCCGCCGATCCACCGAGCACTACTGCCGCTTCGAAAGGGAACTCTCTGTAGAGCAGAGCGGTCAGCGAGGCCTAAACCCCAATAGCTACCGTTGCACCGGCCATCACCGGTTGAGAGCTGCTTCCGCTGCGACGGCAGGAGCGCGTCTGCGCCCGCTGGCTGAGCGAGAGGCAGGCGCTTAAATACTCTATCGGGGGCGCCGCTATCGGCCGCTGGAACCACGTGTTCCACTGGGGCGCCCTCACACTATATGTGGGTCAGGAGGCGCGCACCGCCACAGCTTGAGGTGCGATGGTGCAGAGATCTCTAGGGGACTTCGACGTCCATGACGTATGGCGGGGATTCAAATTCCGCAGCGTGCGGTACCAGAACATGCCTGCGCTGGATCACAGCCACAAGTGAATCATATTTCGGGTGCTCTCATATCTCGCAACGAGTCACCTTCCTCGAACCTGTCTGCTACAGTAAAATTACAACCTGGTTTTAGTCAGTCCCTGCGCATCTTGCAACTGCTTCCATTTTAAGTTGGAACTGAGCATAAGTCAGAGAAAACCATATCCACCACCTTCTGCAACCTGTGTCGAAACAGAGCGCCCCCCCCCCCTCCCTCCAGGGGGCTCACCACTCTTTGGTGAGTACGTGCTTGGCAACCACGGGGCCCCAGCCCTCGCAGCACCGCTTATATTTCTGTCCTGCTTGTCTCCTCTTCTCCTGTCCTTTTCCCCTCTCTTCAGGAGATGTCTCGTGCCTCCATGGACTCTTGAAGCTCATTTGCGTTGGTTTGCTTGTAGGAATATTCTCTCTTGTGTGGCTCTTTCCCTATACTGCTTTTTCCCTGTACTGCTCTTTCCCGGTACTGCTCTTTCCCCATACAGCTCTTTCCCTGTTCTGCTCTTTCCCTGTTCTGCTCTTTCCCTGCTCTGCCCTTTCCGTGTACTGTTGTTTTCCTGCACTGCTTTTACCCTGTACTGTCCTTTCCCTGTAGTACTTTTTCCTCATTTTGCCCTTTCCATGTTTAGCTCTTTCCCTGTTTTGCTCTTTCCCTGTTCTGCTCTTTCCCTGTTCTGCCCTTTCCCTGTACTGCTCTTTCCTGCACTGCTCTTACCCTGCACTGTCCTTTCCCTGCACCACTTTTTCCTCATTTTGCTCTTTCCCTGTTTAGCTCTTTCCCTGTTTAGCTCTTTCCCTGTTCCTTTCTTTCCTTGTTCCTTTCTTTCCTTGTTCTTTTCTTTCCTTGTTCCTTTCTTTCCTTGTTTTGCACTTTCCTTGTTCCTTTCTTTCCTTGTTCATTTCTTTCCTTGTTTTGCTCTTTCCTTGTTCTGCTCTCTTTTTCCTCCACTGCAGCGTTTGAGGCTATTCTTTCTTTCCCCCTTTCCTTCTTATCTTTTCTTCTCCTCCCTGTGTCTGCCTGATGGCCACCCACGCATTTGACTCATAGCTGGAGACTGGATAACTGGTAATTCCAAGCCCCGGGTTGGCATGTATGGCCCACACTTACCCCTGGTACAGGTAAGGCCCAGGGAGAGGTGATTACCTGAGCTGTTACCTTCCTCCACTGCCAATTGGTCCCTCCGCCTGTCGTTTGGGAGGTATGGCCTAAGGTGAGGACAATCACCTAAGGCCGGGGCTCGCCTTTGGAGGGCCCCTCGCTGGAAGGAACGTGCCATTTGAGATGCTGGCAATCACGGGAGACTTCTTCCCAATGACTGACTTTCCTTCTCTTTCTCCGAGTGTTTCCCATAAAAGAAAGTGGAATGCGGCTCCTGCCTCAATGTCTCTTTCTGTTGCGCCTCGATATCTAGTTGTCTCACGTTTAGATGAAAACCAAACTTTCGCTACTGTTAACCCCTTTGTTATACAGAAAGACGTGGATGGCATCGCCGGCCCTGTGAAGTCATGCTCTCGTCTCCATACTGTTACTCTGCTTTTGGAAATTAATAGTGCTCTTCAGGCCCAGAAACTACTAAAGGCCCAAATCCTCCACGAATATCCTATAAAAGTGGAGGCTCACAGGACACTTAACTCGTCCTGCTGTATTTTCTACACCCGGCTGTTGGATGGTTTGACGGAGGACGAAATAAGTAATTATCTATCAGATCAGGGCGTTACTGCTGTTCATTGAGTTATGAAGAAGGAAGCTGCTGATTTGGTGCCCACTCGCACATTGTTCTGGACTTTCGATCAGTTAACGCTTCCTACCAAGATAAAGGCAGGCTATGAATTCATCTCTGTGCGCCCTTACTTTCCCAATCCGTTGCTGAGTAATAAATGCCACCAGTTCAATCATACCAGCACGTCATGTAAAAACGCAGCCAAATGTGTCACTTGTAGCAGGGATGCACACGAGGGCACCTGTCCACCTCCTTCCCCCCGCTGCGTTAATTGTCATGGAGAACATGCAGCTTCTTCTCGTTCTTGTCCCATCTATAGAGATGAGAGGGCTGTTCAGGAGATAAGCGTGAAGGAGAAGGTACCTTTTCCTGTTGCCCAGAAACTGTTGGCGAGCTGTAAACCAGCTGTCCCTTCGTCTGAAAGCTACAGCACCGTGTTAGCCTCTCCCCATCTCACGAAAAACATGGTTACGCAAACTTGTGACTTATAGTTCAGTTTGATGATGGCAAAGTCGCCTCTCCTTCAAGCTGACACTCCGTCTCCCGCTTCCCGGGCTGTAGATTCTGCTACCCGTTCTTCGCCCTCACCGGCGAAGACGGTTGCAAAGCAGCCAGCGAACTGTCCTTTCGAAAAGAAATATTCCTCGGAAGATTTCTTGCATACCTCGAGTTCGCAGCCTTCTGGCTCTTCTGCCAATCGTCAAAAGCCAAAACAGTCATCCAAAGGCAAACAGTCTTCCCTCTTTCCGACTCGTTGGTCCTCTTCGACTCGTCGGTCCTTTTCAACTGATCGACACCAGGGAAGCTCCGTTAATCCCGCTCAGTTGATGGACGAAGATCCTCCACCTCTGGATTCCAGTGAACGCCCTCCCTCGACGGCTCGCCCTAAGCGGCTGTCGAGGTGAGTGTTTCTTCTTCATTCTCCGCTGTTCCTCAACTTTATAGCCCTTTTACAGTGCAATATCCATGGACTTCGGTCTAACAGGGTGGACCTCCACCTGCTCCTGCGATCGCAATGTCCCATTGTAGTCTATCTCCAAGAAATCAAGCTATGTCCTAAAGACCATTTTGCTCTTTCCCATTTTACTTCGCTACACATGGACCTTCCCCCTATGGTGGGGATTCCTGCTCATGGTGGGGTCATGCTGCTTCTACGACATGATATTTGTCATTGTCCTATCCCCTTGCACACCCACCTGCAAGCAGTTGCTTCCTGTGTTTTTCTTCCCGAATTTACCTTTTCCCTCTGCAGCATTTATATCCCTTCGTCTTCTGCTGTCACTAGGGCGGACCTGATGCAGCTTGTAGCTCAGCTTCCTTCACCCTTTCTGCACCAATAACCATCATCCTCTTTGGGGCTCGTCTGTCGCCTGCCCTAGAGGTTCTCTTTTGGCGGATCTTCTTAATCATCTTAACCTTGTGTGCTTCAACACTGGCGAAGCTACGTTTCTCTCTGATTCCACGCACACTTATTCCCACTTAGTCCTCTCAGTCTGCTCTGGCTAGCTCGCTCGACGTCTCGAGTGGTGTGCTCTTTCCGACACTTACTCGAGTGACCACTTCCCTTGTGTGACTCGCCTGTACAATCATACCCCGCCACAGTGGCCCGCTCATTGGAAATTCTCTCCTGCTAACTGGAAGCTATATTCCTCCTTGGCAGTATTTGACGAACGGCCGTTTCGCAGCTGTGATGACCAGGTCGAGCACATAGTGGACGTTATTCTCTCGGCTGCCGAATCCTCTATCCCTCGTACTACTACCTCTCCCCGTCGGCTCCCAGTCCCTTGGTGGACTGTGGAGTGCAGCAATGCAATTCGTGCCCGACGACTTGTGCTTTATGTCTTTCACCATCATCCTATGTTAACGAACTGCATCCGCTACAAGCAACTACGTGTGCAGTGCCATCGCACTATCAAGGAAAGCAAGAAAGCATGCTGGGTTTCCTTCACCAGCTCGTTCAACAGATTTACTCCGTCCTCTCTCGTTTGGGGTGGCCTGCTCCGCCTTTCCAGGACTACCACCCACTCCCCGATTCCTGGTCTGACTGTGGCGGGAAACGTCATATTCGACCCTGTCGATGTTTCCAAAGCTTTGGGCCGGTACTTTGCGGAGGTTTCAAGCTCCACCCACTACCAACCTGCCTTCCTTTCTCGGAAACAGGCGGAGGAGGCTCGTGCAATCTCTTTTCTCTCTTTGAATCGAGAATGCTACAATACTCATTTTACTATGAGGGAGCTCTAGTGAGCACTCTCCTCATCCAGGTCTTCTGCTCCTGTGCCCGACACAATCCACGTCCTCATACTGCAGAATCTTCCTCATCCGGGAAAACGCTTTCTCCTCGATACCTACAACTGTATTTGGACTGAAGGTGTATTTCCCACGCTTTGGCATGAAGCTACTATTGTTCACCTACCTAAGCCTGGTAAAGATGGATCTCTTCCTTCCAGCTGTCGTCCAATTTCCCTTACCAGACGCGTTTGTAAGGTGATGGAACGCCTGATCAGTGGTCGATTAGTGTGGTGGCTGGAGTCACACCATCTTCTCACTAATGTTCAGTGTGGGTTCCGAAAGCGTCGCTCAGCGGTTGTTCACCTCGTCACTCTGTCGATGTTCATCATGAATAATTTTCTGCAGAAGCGACAAACAGTGGCCGTTTTCTTTGATTTGGAGAAATCCTATGATACCTGTTGACAGATAGGCATTCTATGTACTATGCATACATGGGGCCTTCCCGGTCGTCTTCCCACTTTCATCCAGGAATTTTTAACAGACCGAGTTTTCCGGGTACGTGACGGTTCCTCTTTATCCTGCACCTTTTCACTGGAGAATGGGGTGCCTCAGGGCTCCATACTGAGTGTCGTCCTTTTCACCATAGCCATCAACCCCATTATTGACTGCCTTCCAGTTGGCATTTCCGGCTCTCTTTTCGTTGACGACTTTGCTATTTATTGCAGCTCACAAAGGACGTATCTCCTGCAACGCTGTCTTCAGCGTTGTCTGGATCGTCTCTATTCGTGGAGTGTCACAAATGGTTTCCACTTTTCTGCTACCAAATCCGTTTGCGTCAACTTCTGGTGGTACAAGGCGTTTCTTCCACCATCCTTGCGACTGGGCCAAATCACTCTCCCATTCATGGATGCAACTAAGTTCTTAGGGATTACGTTCGTTAGGAAACTCAGTTGATCTCCCCACGTGTCCTACCTGGCTGCACGCTGCACCCGGTCCCTAAATGTCCTTCGTGTATGGAGTGGTACCTCTTGGGGAGCTGACTGAACTGTCCTCCTCCACCCCTATCGATCTCTTGTCCGCTCCAAGTTGGATTATGGATGCATTGTCTACTCCTCTGCATGGCCTTCTATCTTACGCTGTCTAAATACAATACACCATTTGGGGATCCGTCTCGCCACTGGTGCCTTCCTTACTAGCCCTGTTGAGAGTCTCTATGCAGAAGCCGGTGAGCTACCACTGTCATACCGGCGCGACATCCTACTCAGTAGGTATGTGTGTTGGCTTTCTTCCATGCCAGGCCACCCAACCTTTGACCCTTTTTTCGATGACATTCTTGACTGCCAGTACGAGATGTACGTTTCTTCTCTGTGGCCTCCTGGCGTCCGCTTTCGTTACCTGCTTCAGCAGGTGCAGTTCACACTTCTTGCCACTTTCCGAATGTGGGAGAGCCCTTCAGACACAGGTTTGTGTTCGATTTGACCTCAGCTTGTTCCCAAAGGATTCGATCCCCAGCTGACCTATCACTGCAAATTTCTCGAACTGTGCTCACAACTTGCCAATAGCACATTTTTGTACACTGATGGTTCCAAGTCGGCTCAAGGTGTTGGCTGTGTTTTTGTCGTTCGGGCTGATAAGTTTTAATACTGGCTTCTCGACCAGTGCACAATTTTTACAGCAGAGCTTTTTGCCCTCTATCAGGCTGTTCACTACGTCCGGAGGCACCAGCTCACTCACTGTATGATCTGCTCTGACTCCCTCAGTGCCCTTCAAAGTCTAGATGTTCCCGATCTAGTACACCCCATCGTTCAATGGATCCAGGACTGGCTCCATTTGTTCCCAGATGGGAGAGCCCAAGTGATGTTCATGTGGGTTCCTGGCCATGTTGGTGTGCCAGGGAATGACGCTGCTGATGCTGCAACCATGGCTGCAGTCCATCTTGGTCGGCCCGCCTCTTACTCTGTTCCCTCGCAAGATATTTGTACTTTTCTCTATCGGCGTATCACGTCACTTTGGCAAGACCATTGGTGCTCCCTTCATGGGAACAAAGTCAGAGAAGTCAAACCTCTCCCAACAGCCTGGTCGACTTCCTCCCGGCCGTTTCGCCGTGGGGAAGTAATGTTAGCTAGGTTGCGAATAGGGCACTGCTGCTTTAGTCACCGACCCTGCACCCTTTCTGTAGCCAGCCATTAACAGTGAGACATTTCATGATCCTCTTCCCCTATTTTAGCCACTTACATCTCAGGGTCGGGTTGCCGCCCGGTTTGCCAGACATCTTTGCGGATGAAGTGCATACTGTGGCTCGCGTTTTAAGTTTTTTTAAAAGCAGTAATATGACAAAAGAGATTTGATTTCTACCTGGTGACTCTGGAGTCTTGTCAACGTCTTTTAGATACTCTTCTGTAATGTCTTGATGTTTTAGATTTGTTTTTTTCTTCCTTTTTGTATTGGACCTCGCAACTGTTTTTTACCCTCACGGTCCCAGCATTTCATGGTTCTATACTGGACGCTTGTGACCTTAGATGTTTTGCGCCCTAAAACCCCACAAAAAGAAAACAGAGCGACCTGAGTTAGTGCGACAGGAGCATGGAAATGTGCGCATTGTGGTGCGTTCCCAAACTAGATACAAGTACTACAGATCCACGTCCATTCAAATCTATCAGCTCAACATGCTATCATCGTTATTCTCTACCCCCAAACAGACAAAATTTAAGAACAATAGAAGCTCCACTAACTTCATCCGATATAGAACTCACCTAGGCACCATTGCTCGCACGATGACGCAAAGCTGTGGTGGGGTTCCAGAACGGAGAGGGAGATTTCACAATGCTTCACAGGATAGTGCAGCGTGCAGCCCTCCAAGCATTCCTAACGGCATACCCCGCCCCTCACCGAATTTACACCTCAAACTGCTGCTGCTACTGCTGCCTGTGTGGCACGATCCTATTAAATATACGGACACTGCAGAAGCCACTTTAAAGTTTGATCAACTATATCCAGGCGAATGATCGTATCCCACGGATACGCGAGGCATGCACATACACAGACATACAGAAAACAGAGCAAAAGTTCTCCAAATGTGGAGGTGACTGGATACAGTGGAGTACAGTGATAAATTAAACCTGCTGATCACTTCATTTGGGCTAGGTGTTGGCAGCTGTGCTACATTTACAAGCAATTTTAGAACACTGAACGAGAGGTTATGTCATGATCGCATGGATAGATCTGACATAGAATCTATAGAATTGCGAAAAATGACGAGGGAATAGGCATAAATTGACCGAATATACACCAAAATGCGGGGAAATTGGGAAAGTACTTGCATATCTTCTGGTTCGCGCAGAATAATTTGTATATGGGAACAAGTATGTGGCAACAAGAGGAATCCGAGAAAACGTCGACATCGAAACGAAGGGAATCAGGGAGGCAGTCAATGTTTTTCCGTCGAGGCAGCATTTGACTGTATGTCTATTGAGGTACCAGTGATGCATGCTAGTTGACTACTGTATTTGATGCTTTTCAGGAAGACAGAGAACCATTCACCTCTAAACTTACATGCATCTGCGTTAAAGGATAACAGAGAGTGGACGGGGTGATCGATTGAGATGAAGCTGTAACGATGTATGATTTAATGGTTGACTGATGCGTTCTAGAGAAGGAGATGTTGCTGCAGGTCAATTTTTCCACTGTTCTGTCCGGATGCATCAGTCTTGTAACAAAGCCTGCGTTCTACTTGTATACAGCCACGTGTTCTGTATGTGGTTTAAAGCACTGTCTACTTGCAATCGTTAATGGTAAACCTGTAGGTCATCAGAGGACTTCCATCTCATGTGTGATGAAACTTGGCACATTCCTCTAAACGAACTTTGATTTATGCGATGTGCTCCATTCCCTTCTGTGACATCTTGGGTGTAAAATCGAGACTTCAGCGTCATAACTGGGTTAGCGACATGTGCTTGTGAGGTGCTGCAATCCTCGTGTACACATTTGCCTGACAGATGTGCTGTTTACAGAGTTAGTGACGGAATTACTTTTAATTTTCACATGTCAGACACTGCTACTATGCATTTATCTGGTTCCTTGTAGGAGGTATTCCCGGCTACTAACGATCATTTTATGTAGACCTGTTGCATGTATTGCATAATTTCTGAACCGTGATCGGATGTGAACAGTGGACGCTATACTTCTTTGGAAAGTTATATTGTGCATGTATCATGCATAGCCAGTGTTTCAAGGAAGTAGTTTTCTCGTTTTACCGATCGATGCCGTAGTTTATCGTAGAGTGAATGTGTTTTATGTTCTCTCTCTTACCAGTACCTTCCAAGAACCGATCCTGGACTCTAGAACAATACTTTACAGTTGATAGCTTGGTTGATTTACGTAAAAATGTGTCGCACTCCATCCATCTGGAGCTCCATCGCGTATAAAAATCATTCGTTTCCCGTTCTTCTTAAACGTCTGCTAATACATCGAAATCTTGTGCACTTGGATGGGCGAGGGCTTGGTAAGCTCCATTCATTCCCGAGACGTGGAATGTAGCGGCCTATTTCTGGTCGGATGCAGATTAAATCGGTAGCAGTGCTGCACGGTGAGCTGGTCAATGACTGTGCGAGAGGGTCTTTCACCATCTAGTTTTACTCTAAGACGGCGAGAATGCTCTGTGACTCTCATCAGCATAAATTCTGCACTATGCTCGGGGTGTTAGAAATATGTAGAGCATTGTCTGATATACTTTGACGATGTTTGTGCTCGAGAATTAACATTGAATGGACGTACTGCACAGTCATCTATCTACATTCGCAATGATTCTCGTAAAGTGGAGAAGGGGTGCTTTAGCTATGATATATGGGAAATATGCTGTCACATCTTTGGTTGGTGTTGAAATTAGTGTAAAATTGCTAAAATTGTTCGCACTGTCAATTGTGATGTTTATTATTAGGGTGCATTGATGCTGTCTTTTCCATCCCATCTGTCCACTGGTACGCTATTGGTTACCACATCATGATTGACTGACATCGCTTGTTTGAGTTGGAGAGAGTGTTTTGGCGGCTGGGCTATACCTTCTGGGGTGGATAGCACCGTAACAGTGATCGCGTACATGACTGTAATATGAGGAATCAGTCGAAACGGAACATAGAGTTATCAACTATTCCATCAGTGTGACAGACGAGTCTAATGTAGAGCTCGTGAATCACCTTCGGACTGTAGTTTTGAGGCTTTACACAACGTGAGCCAACTCTTCCAGTTTCCTTATGTTGTAACTGTCTTTTATTTAAAATCAGCCAATGTGTGGCGTGTCTAGTTTCCTGCGAAAGGCCGTGGATCAGAACTTCTTAATGTCACTTTAGAACTTTGCACAGGCCTCGAAGTCGTAGCAGAAAAACGAAATGTTTGGCATTGTACAAAAGCGTTTTAGAAAACAGTGTTTCCAACTACTAAGCAGGACCAGAGGGAGCGTCTTTTCTGACTTAGTATAGTCTGTGGGACACGATCATTCGCCTAGAGTATAGGTGATCAAACTTTAAAGTGGCTTCTGCAGCTTCTGCAGTTTCCGTATATTTAATAGGATCGTGCCATACAGGCAGCAGTAGCAGCAGCAGTCTGAGGTGTAAATTACGTGAGGGTCGGGGTATACCGTTAGGAATGCTTGGAGGGCTGTACGCTGCGGTATTCTGGTAACCATTGTGAAATCTCCCTCTCCACGCTGGAACCCCACCTCAGCTTTGCGTCATCACGCGAGCAATGGTGCCTAGGTGAGTTCTATATCGGATGAAGTTAGTGGAGCTTCTATAGATCTTAATTTTTCTCTGTTGGGGGGCAGAGAATAACGATGATAGCATGTTGGGCTGATAGATTTGAATGGACGCAGATCTGCAGTACTTGTATCTAGTTTGGGTTCAAAAAATGGCTCTGAGCACTATGGGACTTAACTTCTAAGGTCATCAGTCCCCTAGAACTTAGAACTAATTAAACTTAAGTAACCTAAGGACATCACACACATCCATGCCCGAGGCAGGATTCGAACCCGCGACCGTAGCGGTCGAGCGGTTCCAGACTGTAACGCCTAGAATCACTCGGTCACCCCGGCCGGCTCTAGTTTGGGAACGCACCACAATGTGCACGTTTCCACCGAATTGTCAAAACATTCTCCTGTCGCACTAACTCAGATCGCTCTGTTTCTACGCAGGTTGCAGAAGGTGTTGGATATGGTTTTCTCCGAATTCTGCTCAGTTCCGACTTAAAATGGAACGATCACATGCGCAAAGCTGTAGAAATGGCAGCAGTTGCAAGATGCGTAGGGACTGAATAAAACCAGGTTGTGATTTCACTGTAGCAGACAGGTTCGAGGAAGGTGACTCGTTGCGAGATATGAGACTGCCATAAATATGATTCACTTGTGGCTGTGATCCAGCGCAGGTATGTGGTTGAATGGGAGGACTTGATTCCAAATCGCAGACAGCATTTCTAGTGGACAACGTAACACCAGAGATCTGAAAAGCTAGTGTACATTTCTTGCGACCTCAATAAGCATATGATTTACTACTGTTTGTGATCCTTCTCAATCAGTCATCGCCTATAACTCAGTGGATATATAGCAGAGCTTCTGACAAGGTATTATTACACATACTGGATAAATATCTAGCAGCGTGAGGGCATCGCAAATACTTGTTTCATACCATGTTCCTTAGCTGAATAACTTCCAAAATTCAGTCCTTTTATCACAAGGTTACGTCGTGGGCTACATGTAAACGCGCTGCTGGTCTGATAATGTAGACTCCAGCTATCACCATCTCGGTATTTGTCCGTATAGAAAAATCACCTCATTCAGAGGTAATGTCGTACCTCGATTTATAAAGCCAGTATAGCTTTTAACATGGATACTTGTGTTCACCTGTAGAACCATGACCGCTTGTGACAGTAACATTGGGATCGAGTTCTTTTAACATCTGGTCGATTACGTCTCTCTTTATACGACAAGCTGGTATAACTCGCACGAAAAACTTATGAGACATGTCCACCCATAGTTGATTTTCACTCAGTATTATTTCGTATCGCCAGCAATTAGTTATTTACGAGGTATTATATTTAGTAGCAGGGGGTGCATGATACGTTCGCATTGAGCATCATGCCTATAAAGTATGTGTTTGTGCAAAGGAAATGACTATGTCTTGTCGTAAGGAATGTATGGATTTGACGTGGAGAACTGTCATAGCATGGGAAGAGTATGTCAAGTCATAAGAGTTGTACTGGTATTTCTATTTCCAGAGCCACAGCCGTCAACAGAGTGTATTTCCGATACCTCGCTCATTGTCGAATGTCGTTCAACTGAGACTGCGATCGTAACATTTAGTTGTAAGTACAGAGGTAAAATGAGTATGTGACCGATTTCATAGGATAAACGCTCTATCTGTGTATGCTCGGCCTGCAGCACCGGTGACCTGTGCAGGGATGATTCACGTTTCCTGTTAACGGTAGGAGTTGTCAGACTGGAGATCCGTGTTGGAGTGTAGGAATGTAGATGAATTAACTGTGTTGTCCTCTAGACGACCGAATAGCGAACTAATACTTAGTATGTGTTGGATAGCTTTCGTGATTGCGTGGAAATCTGAGACTCAATATGTAGGTGTGCTTGCGCTGGATCGTTATTCCCTCCCATGTAATTTGTTCAGTTGACCGCTTCTGCACATTTCGTGCCTTTATTTAGTTGAGAGAAGATCGATTGTGGTGAGTGGAAGACATGTTTGCTGGTTCTCTAGACATGACAAACACTTTAGTTGACTTCGTACATTATAGATATGATATGGAATCTACTACATCACCGACATCGGTATTCGAGAGTGGAAATATCAGTTTCCTCTATTCGTTACGAGTTGCCGAGTAAATGTCGTCATATATGTGACAAGTTTCTAGTTAGTCAGTGGTTTACAGCGTGCCCCACCTAGCTTAAGATTCGGGTTTGTAGAGAAATAATTTCCAGTTTATATCTTGGGAATTATGTTGTGCTAGCGATCGGTAGGATGCTTCCTAGTACTTGATATCGAGAATTACAGCGAAAATGGTATAATATTATGGTGAACCATGTGAAAATAGGTGTGGTTTTGTAATCCCCAAGCTGGAGATGTGTGGAAAAAAGTGAGTAAATAAGGAAGCAGGTTGGAACAGGAAACAGTAACGTGTTTGTGCCGAGGGGAAACGAGCCCGAATTTGTAGAACAGTTCTGACAGCGACTTCAGTCCGCTGAGTGTGTTCTGGTCGCGCGTTGGGGGTGGATGACTTGTAATCATTGGCTGCAGGAAAATGTCTAGTGCTGTGAGGAGTGTATACAGTACTGTCCGTCTTCGCGGTATGTGTACAAATGATGTAAGAGGGATGATTTTGTTTGGCATAGGATACGAATTGTATGTTTACTACATCGACACGTAACATGGTGATATATTGCTGGATTGGAGATCAGTTTCGCACACTAATATTCATGCTCCTGTCCTCGGTGGGAGAGCAGTGAAATTGAGTAAAAGTCTTTCCATATTCGACAATATATATGGCAGTGTGTAAGATTTAATTGCCAGTGCAATATGGCGATTTGTGCAAAATAACCGCTGAAAGTCTCATCTGCAGAAGGAAAAAAGGCGGAAGATGCTTCGATACCAGTGGCAACAGTAATTCGGCGGGTAAATTCGATAAGAGCCAATAAAAATGCTTGATTCATTCTCATCCTTTGTGTTGGGATATAGGAGCCTCTACATAGTGGAGGGAACGTTTGTGTGTGTTGAAAGCGGGAAGGGTAACACGTGATGGATTGGGTACCACATTAGGTCTGCGAGGAAGACTGCATTCGACGTTATTCTGCGCTATTTTCGTAAACAGGTTCAGTTAGGGCAAGAATTTCCGTGCATACAAGCTGAGACATCAAGAAAGTGAGCATTAATTGTTTCTGGAACGCTATACAATTTCTGTGAGGTAGACTCGGTTCTTATTTTTTACATAGTCATGTGACATCAGTATAAGATTGAGAACCTTGATAAATGGGATTGCGAAGGATTGTAGCTATGGGGCGTTGCGTCAGTCACTCTGGGCAGTTAAGCAGGGTTAGTCGCATCTCTCATGCCATGCTAGGAACAATGCACCCTGTGCTACTCTGTCATCAACGGTAAAGACATGTGCTGTCCAGTGGTGTCTCGCATATGAGAGTGGCATGAGGTTGCCTTGGAGTTCTGTGACAGCGGTATAACACATACTGTACACTCGAAAATAGAAACAACTTTCACCTGTGTCTGGCGGTGGCTTGCGGCTGTGATGGCGCGCATTCCCCTGAAACATATGCGCTCCCACCCAATCGCATCAGCCTAGGTGAACACGTATTTCGAGAGGAATTTTTTTTCAGGTATCAAGTATGAAAGGGATGTCACTGCCTCATGCATGGGGGCATCTGTGTGTGGTTTAACAGCTGACGGCTGAGTCACTTCATGGGGCTGCAGGTAGCCTGCTGTGCAATCTACTGGACAGGGGGTGGCAGACTGTGTCTACATACATTGTTTGTGTGTGTGTTGCATTATTTTGTGAGCAGGTCTGTAGGCTGCACTATCGTTATTTGGACATTTTACGAGTTGATTTCGTGTCTGCACATCAGTGTAATAAATATACTTCATCCTTAAATAAATTGTTCTAAGATAAATAAAGTACAGTCCTTCCTCTCTCCAGCAGCCCAGTGCAGGCTGAGTCCTTTTCCCACCAATCCCTAGGAAGAGGTGGCAGTCGGATGACATAGGTTAGTGGAGATAGTCCAAGAGTCCTTTGTTTCCCACAATTTTCTTAGGTTAGTAGAGATAGCGCAAGTGACCTTTCTTTACCGTCAAAATTCAAACCTGGCTCCAGTTCCTAGGTAAATATGGCAGTTGGATGACTAAGGTTAGTGGGGGTAGCCTAGGTGACCTATCTTCCAGCGATTTTCTTAGCTTAGTAGAGGTAACCGTGGTGTGATGCATTATCCTGTTGGAATTTGAACTTACCGCCACTTTTCTGGGGGAAGGGAGGGGAGGAGGTTTAGGTTAGTGGAGGTAGCCCAATTGTCCTATCTCCCTGCTAAAATTCGCCTTCTTGGATGACGTCATGGCCGCTATCTTGGATGACACCATGCGCTGTTACCAAGTCTACACGCCGCCATCTTGGATGACGTTGGCGACACCATCTTGGATATATCTGACAACAATGGAATGTGGGGCAGAAACCACTTTGTGCCACTACTCCAGATGCACATTGACATGGTCAGCTACTGCACATGGAGGTGGCACATCTAGAGACCACAGAGCCCCCCCCCTTACATTTATTAAAATAAAGATGCAATTTGTTCCAAAAGAACATGTTTCAACTATGACAGGCGAAATGCAGTTGTTTAAGCTTAGGAAAAATTGGGTTTACAGTACTGTATGACATATGCATTAGCCATACTTCAACAACTCTTTAAATGCTGATATCAGAGGGGATCTGTCAGGAATTCTGTAAGTGAACTGACTTCTATAAATAGCCATATTTGTCAGAGTGAATAATAGCTTGGGGAAAGCATGTTAAGTAAGTCAGCAGACTGGCTATTTCTCTATGTCCAAGCATCTTGGATTCTGATATCATAGAGAATGTGACAGTATCCCAAGGAATTTCTACACTTAAGACAACTGCCCTACTTTCACAATGATGTCAGGGGAAAGCCTAGAGGCCATCTTGAATTCTATATATAGAAGAAATAACTTACTTCCACCAGTGCGGCAATCCACCATCTTGGTTGTTTGAATTTTCCGCTAATCAATACTTAAACAACAGTCTTACTTCCACAGTGGTGTCATAGGAGTGGGAAAAGTGGGACAAATGCTGGCTATTCTTGAATTTCCAACCAAAATTCGAATTTCACGCCATTTTCTACATAGGACAATTGGCCTTTATCAGAGGTGTGGAGGGGCGAGGGGTGGTGAAAATCTGATGACTTGTTGATGACATCATCAATGACATCATTGGTGACCTACTTTGTCCCAGAACACCACTGTGTATCCACTTGTCTCTTGCGAGACAAAGCAAGGCTGACGACCCGTATTAGGTAGTGTGGCAGATCACAGTATTAGCTTACATTTCAGAGGAAGCCTACGGGACAACACATCACATGATTTCTCTTGTGCACTCCACGGTGCTAGACTCTGGGCTCAACAGAGAGTGGGACTTTGCAAGATGATATGGAAGTCCTGAGACAACAGAGTGTTGAACATTTCAAAGTTAGAATGGTGACACCATTTCAAAATTTTAAGCCTTTGATGAGGTTTCTAGATCTCATTTCTAATTGGATGCAAAATTTTTATCGGCATGGAAGCGATCAGGGAACGAGTGCCAGTGGCAACACGTCTTCTTGAAGGTCTTCACACATGCCCTGCTAGTGGACTGGCGGAGTCGTTAAGACAATACACTCTCATTAGAAACAACAACGATTCAAATACTGGTCTGGCGATGAACATGCATGTTTTTCATGGTTTCCCTATGCAAAGGGCATGCCAGCTTCCTTCTCCAATCCGAACTCGTGCTCCACTTAGAGGCACACATGGTGGACAAGCCATCAAACCCCAATTTTCCTTTACTTTCTTGTAACGTACTATATAGGATTCATGCCAAGAGATCAATTAGTTACTCCATTCCCAGGATTGTACGTTGTTGAAAATAATCATCTGAGAGACCAGTCCTATGTGATTGAGCTTTGCAGCCTTGTAGGATGAAACCAGTGTCGATTGAGATAGAAGTAAGATGTATGTAGGCATAAATGGTATTTAGATATGGGAAGTCGTAGTTCCACATGATAACACGCAGAGATCTGTAGAGCCACCTAAAATGTTCGCCCCAAATATATACACTGCCTCGTCCTGAGACATCTCTTCCACCGTTGTTTGATAGAGGCTAAGGGCTTCTCGCCAAATCAAAGCATATCTTTTGGTCTACAGTCTAGTGCACATGTTGTAGAGCCCAGGGCAAATGTTGCCTGCACTTACGAGTATTGAGGAGTACACGAAAGGTGGTCATTTCAGATACACAATATTTTCATGAAGTTTTGTACTTACTATACACAAAGGCATCGCCATTCTTGTGATTGCAGCAAGGATAAAGCATAGAACAGGGTTCGAATCATATTCCTCACAATGGGTAAACAGCTAGTACTGGTCACTGGCAGAGCTGCCTTCGCCAAAGTAGTCAGTTACATTCCTTGTCCATATGTTACGTTCTTAAATGTTTCACTATGATGTTGAATATGTTGACCAATTTAAAAAAAATCTCACATTCACCATTTGCACAGTAATTTTTAATTTATATTTGTGTAATATGTAGAATATGTTTAACTTGATACATTCTGCTTGCCACTGAACATGAACAAAAGCGAGAACATTTAATGTTGTGACAACTGTTGACATTACCTTCCTTAAATTTGCTGATTGGGTCTCCACGCCTATTCATCCGAAAACTGATGTCTCTGCACCTCTCGACCATTTGTCTATACCTGTAGAGTTCTCTCATTCTCACATCAAGTGCCATCGCTCTCTAGCGTTATAGTTTTGTGGGTTACATTACCCTCCCTGACTTCTTTCATTTTAACGTGCGTATCAGCATTATTTAAATGAAGGCGGCCGTAGTGGCCGTGCGGTTCTAGACGCTACAGTCTGGAGCCGAGCGACCGCTACGGTCGCAGGTTCGAATCCTGCCTCGGGCATGGATGTGTGTGATGTCCTTAGGTTAGTTAGGTTTAATTAGTTTTAAGTTCTAGGCGACTGATGACCTCAGAAGTTAAGTCGCATAGTGCTCAGAGCCATTTGAACCTTTTTTTTTATTGAAACAAATGCAGTGATGAACCCTATCGCCATTCTACATTTCGATACTATGAGCTGATAATAATAATTATTTTAAAACACCGATTAGTTACTCAGGGTTGTTGCTCTTTTATGGGTCCCTTATGTTCCTCAATAGTCTAAGAACCCAAGAAAACATGTCAGCACACATAGAGGTGTCAAGTCAAATATGTACATTGCGATGTGAACAGTAGGCTGCCTTCTGGTGGGGTGTATGAGCGTGGGCCCGCATCTCGTGGTCGTGCGGTAGCGTTCTCGCTTCCCACGCCCGGGTTCCCGGCTGGGTGTTGTGTGGTGTCCTTAGGTTAGTTAGGTTTAAGTAGTTCTAAGTTCTAGGGGACTGATGACCATAGATGTTAAGTCCCACAGTGCTCAGAGCCATTTGAACCATTTTGTATAAGCGTGGGTGTCCGTAGAAATTTATCCAGAGGGGAGGGGAATCTAAAATTGCCATTTTTTCATAAATAATTTGGTTAGTTTTGAGACGTTTCATGTCACGAGAAGTAAATTTAAAAGTTCAAATATCTCTAAGCACTACGGGACCTAACATCTGAGGTCATCAGTCCCCTAAACTTAGAACTACTTAAACCTAACTAATCTAAAGACATCACACACATCCACACCCGAGGCAGCATTCGAACCTGCGACCGTAGCAGCAGAGCGGTTCCGGAATGAAGCGCCTAGGACCGCTCGGTCACAGTGGCCGGCTTAAATTTAAAAGGTGACACAAGAAACTTACTATATCGCAGAGAACTGATCGTTAGTCCTGGTTCCCGAGGGGGGGGGGGGGGGGGGGGGGGCGTGGGACGGGGAGGCAAGCGTATCCGATTGTGAGATGCCCATGTGTACGATAGTGAGAGAGGTGGCTAAGAGGCTACACTACAAAGTCAGCGTAATTTTAGATTCCCTTTCGGAGAAGGAATACAAACGTACAAATAACAAAGGCGTCTTGAGATTAGTGAAAGCAACGAGGAAATTAATTCATTGAAGACATAGTAATACTAAAATGAACTGTTTCATTCTTACTTCTTTGTAGCTTGTTATATTGCGTTCAAGGAGTTGTGATTGCGTACAGTAGGCTGCACAGATCAACACTGAAAGACTAGTTCGAATATGTGCTGTTCTTATTTCAGAAATACATTTTGCGTGATTTATGTCTAAAAGGAAAGAACTCATGGTGGTATTTGAAGGCGCTGCCGTAAAAGGCATTATGAATAGGCGTTTGCCGCATTCCGCTACCCGCAACGTCTTATGGCGACGTCCACTGCAGCATTAGTATGCCAAGGCGGCGCATCATACATATTCTATTTCGCATCGCTTTGTGCTTCGTATTTGAGTCTCAGTGCTGAAAAGAATTTCAATGATCTTTCGGGACCACAGTCCGAACGAAGCCAAAGGTGCACAACAAGTGTGACATCTTCTTGCTGCTACATGTGGATCGCTGGTTCCCTTTCTGGACTGATGTAAGTGATTTTTATTACAATTTCCTTATATACGTCAGTATTTCATTTGGAATACAAACTTATCTATATTCTGAAATCTGTGTATGAAATGTCTAGGAATCTGTTACAGTTATGTACATTTATGTACCAGTATACATAACAAAGGGCTGCATTAACTGTAATCGAAGTTCTTCATGGTACTGGTATTTTAATCATGCGAAACACAAAATATATTTTATTTTTAAAATACTGCAATACCTTTAAAAATACTGAAATAAACTTACCGCACGTGAGATTTCCTACCGATGTAAGCTGCCAGAATTCTTCATGTGCTTGTTAAGTTGTCCCCGATATTTATCTCTGTTTAGCATAAACTCTCAGCAGCTGGATACAGTAAATCAATTGCTGTTGAACTTTTCGTCAGTCAGGAAAGTGAATGCTACCATAGATACTACCGGTAGTTATTTAATCACTGGTCAGATTTGGCTCTGTTGATAATTTCTTGAGTATCTTCCAGAGAATATGCACAAAACTTTACGTTAGTGCACCAAGTATGTTTTACAGTGTACTGAAAAGACAGATTCATGCACACAGACATGTAGCAGCAAGTATACACATCGTCGATACTCAAAGGTAATAAGAGAATGGCGATAATCTGGAGTGCTTCTAGTTGCTTTCAATCTTTGCAAGATTAGTGGCAAACAGTAATCATCACACTGTAGTATACCTTTCCTGTATAAATAAAATGTTGTCTATGCAAAAGCTGTCACATCTAGTCTCATAAGCTGCTGTTGTTCATGTCGATATGAGCAACTTATACAATTCATCTGCATTTCGTTTCATTATTCACCTAGAAACAACGCAATAATGTATTAACATCATTAAGTAAGTAAATTACAAAGATAAACCATAACACAGAAACACAAAAGCTAATTTCACATATATGGATATTCCTATTAGACAGGTTAGCCATAATACATAGCACTAAAACGTAACTTTTTTTCTCAAACTGTAATTTCATGATCTGAATTTTCACCATTAGCAGGATGTTAGTTTCCTCACATATTGGGAACAGTTCAAAGGACGAAAAATATAAATGCTGTCAAGCAAAACAGCTACACATAATGTGTAGAGTAGCTTAATACGGTTTATGAATTCACAAATATATTTCGCTTCCTGGAAATTTCTAATGTCTGTCTCATAATGCTTATGCAGGACTGCACTGGAACCATGATTCATATTACATTGTACATGTTTATTTTACTTAGTTTTGTTTCTGTCCAACAAAGCAGTTCAATTAATTTTCGAATTCATGTTGATTTCCCATTTGATCCATCTTCTTCATCCTAGTATATTTCCACCTTCTAAGAGTCCATATATTTGAATCTTGTGATCTTTTGTAAGTTTTTCTGATAAATGTACAAACTGGCAGAGTAGTCACTTGATAACTTGTTGAACAAACATATTTTTGTATTGCTGTACAACACGTCGGCCTAGTTAATGAAATGTCCTGCTATAATATCATCATAGAAGACTTCTCAAATTAGTGGCAGTGGAACTTGCGTGTGTGTGTGTGTGTGTGTGTGTGTGTGTGTGTGTGTGTCTAAAGTACCTATCAACAACAGCCACCAACTGCTCACAAATGTCTGTTTCATTTACAGTTATCAGCACACATGATTACATTGGTCACAAACTGTTGAAGGCATATTATTTACATACGGTGTGAGTACAAGTAATCACAGAAATGATCCTTATGGTACACCATGCTTTACTAGTTTAGAAGTCAGAGTAAACATTAGCATGTTTACTACTGATATTATGCTTTTCCTACATGCACTGATCTCTGGCTTTCACACATTGTTTTAGAGCATCAGCAACTTTATTGATTTTTCCTTAGCAACAAATTTTGTGGAATAGATGTATATGGCATATCATGTGAGATACCTTAGATATAGCCAAACATTAACTACTAATTTTCCTTTATCCTTCTCATTTCTCTGCCATGCTGGCTTCAGATTTGTTGTTACTGTTTTTGTAGTTTCCACTCTTTTCTGTAGAATCTATTCTTCCATTTTTGTTACAGTTGTTGTTGTTTTAGCTATGATAGAAGAAATAATTGTAACAGAATAATTCCCAATATATATCCAGCTCCCATCTTTATTTATTTATAGATGTTATCCCACTCTCTTTAGGCAGTGAATAACAGGAATAGCGATTGCACTCAGCAACTGACAAGGATGATTTTTAATTATTCTAGCGTATGTATCATGTATTTCCTCTGTGTGTACTCTTTTTACAACATTTTTTTTATATTTCTAAGTCATTTGTTGCCAAGAAGAATATGCAGTTGTTGCACTGGGGACAGAGTTTGAGAAGTACACTTTTAAACTACCAGTATCATGATTAATGATTTTATTTACTATCTCAAGATAATGATGATTTCAAACAGTTATGACTTCATTTTGACCTCTCAACAGTATTTCTTCGTTCTTCAATATTCTGTTTCCACATTATTCTCAATTTGAGCCATTTCTGTTTGAATTTATATGGAACCACATTGTCTTATATATATATATATATATATATATATATATATATATATATATATATATATATATGCACATGCTATATATATATATATATATATATATATATATATATATATATATATATATCAAAGCAACAGTTTCATTTCATTAAAAACTATTTAGCTTCTCTCATATGTCTGCTGTGCACTCTCCTCTATTCCCTGTAATACAATCTTTAATTATTCATTACTTTATTAGATTACTTTCACATAATATTTTAAGTTCCTCCCTTATTTTCAAGGCACATTATATGACTGGTTTATTATTTCAACCCATATGTATATTTTTTCATATGCATCCGGACACCTTTTTTGTGTAGTAGCTCAAATTGAGCACAAATATTTTGAACAGTATTTTCTAGCCTGCTTAAAACTGGCCAGTTTTCTTCCCCTTCATTTTCTGAAACTTTTTCCTGTCATAATGAACTATGTGAAGATTCTAGCATTTGAACAAATTGGTTATACAGATTTTTTAATGATAATTAGATTTATGACTTGTATATTGTACATTGATATCTCAGGGTTTTTTTTTGACAAGATTCTTGATGCTAGCAACAAATATCATGAATGAGTAATGCACAAATATATGACCACAGATACATCCCATTCTTGAAGCAGTGGTAGTGGCCTGTAGGATGTCTATTTACTGACTTTATCCACCTCTTAAGCCGAGATAGCTAATGCATGCGTATGCCCATGTTTGTCTTGGACATAGCCAGTTCATATCCTGGTGGTGGAACTTGGAATGTCTTGGATTAACTCTAAGAGGTGGTGAACCACCAGTTGGACCAAGTAAGCTGATGCAGTGGTTTGCACAATGGACCCACATTTGGGAGGATCATGCTTTATATGTGGGCCCGACCATCAAGATTTAGGTTTACCATGATTTCCCTTTATCACTAAGGCAAATGCCAGAATGCTTCATTTTAAATGACGCTGCTGATTTCCTTCCCCATTCCTGAAAAAATCCTAACTTGCGCTCCATTTCTATGACCTCAATGTCGATGGGAAATTAGACTCTAAACTTCCTTCCTCTCATCTGTCTGGCTGGGATGTTAAGCTCAGTGTCCATCTGGGTACTGTTCAAGAAGGCTAGGCTGTGTGTTGACACTGAGTTTCACCCTTTCTCTCCCTTCACTCATTATCACACAACACAGAACTAACACCTCATTGCATATAGATCCATTAGAAATACCCTACATTCAACAGACACACCATATTATTATTTATGAGGTGTTTATTTATCAACACAATAATGTTACGCAGATGCTCAGTAAATTACAACAGTAAAATCAATACAAAAGGTATCATGTAGCATATGAGAAGAGATATTCACATCTCCATATGTAATATTCAAAGCTTATACTGACAAAATTACTGCTTAGAGTAAGATCAGAAGTATATGGGCTTCTATACTTCCTGTATTGCATTCGTGGATTAAATGGAGTTCAGTTTTTATTAATATAAGGTATCCACCCTGAAGCATGGACCTTGCTGACATGGGGTGACTTGAGTGCATTAACGATACAAATAGTGATACTCAAGGGTCAGTCACAACAGAGGGGTATCTCTGATGCTGCAAGACCTGTGGTTCCTGAAGAGGTGCAGAAATCTTTTCAGTAGCTACAGGGGCAACAGTCAGGATGATTTCCTGATCTGGCCCTGTAACAGTGGAATATATGGCCTTGCTATGTGGGTACTATGAACAGCTGAAAGCAATAGGAAACTATAGCTGTCATTGTTCTTGAGAGTGTGCAGCTTTACTATATGGCTTAATGATGATGACATCCTCTTGAATAAAATATTTTGAAGTTAAAATAGTCCCATTCTGATCTCCAGGCAGAGACTACTCAAGAGGATGTCCTTGTCCCAGAAAACAAAACAGGTCTTCTATGTACAGGGAAGTGGAATATTAGAACCGTAATTAGGTAGACAGGTTAGAAAATTTAAAATGCGAAATGTATACGTTGAACTTAAGATATAATGGGAATTAGTCAAGTGTGGCACCAGGGCGAACAGTAATTCTAGTAGAGTGAATACAGAGTTACAAATGCAGAAGCAAATAGGGATAATACAGGAGTAGGTCTAATAATGTATAAGAAAAACTGGTATTTGGGTAAGGTACTAAGAGCAGCATAGTGAAGTATTATTATAGCCAAGATAAACATGAAACCAACACTGACCACAGCAGGAGACTACTAGTGAGCAGATGATGAAGAGACTGAAACAAGATGTGATAAGATAAAATAAATTATTGAGATAGCTAACAGAGACGAAAATTTAATTGTGATGGGAAACTTGGATTAGATAGTAGGAAATGGAAGAAAAGGGAAAATATTTGAACATGAATCAGGGAAAGGAATTAAAGGTGAAGCTGCCTCATAGAATTTTGGACAGAGCATAATTCAGTCGCTGCTAATACTTGATTTAAGGATCATGAAAGATGTTTGTATATGTGGAAGAGATCTAGTTTCAGATATATTATACACTGCTGGAAAAAATGGCAACACTAAAATGTAATAAATGTACGGTAAAGAAATTTCGGTAATATATTTGTCTAGGTAAGTAACTAACATTGCAAGACCACAGGTCGCAAGATAAGCCATTGCAAATATGAAATGCTGGTACATTAATGACCAGTGTAGCCGCCAGAATGTTGAATGTAAGTAGGCAAACGTGCATGCATTGTGTTGTACAGGTGCTGGATGTCAGTGTATGAGATGGTGTTCCAGGGCTGTTGCACTTGGTCACTCAACACAGGGACGGTTAATGCTGTTTGTGGATGATGCTGGAGGTGTCGTCTAATGATGTCCCATGATGTCCCATGATGTCCCATAGTGGGAAAAGCAGGCGCCAGGTTGAGATTCATAGGAAGAATTCTAAGAAAATGTGACTCATCGACGAAAGAAGTAGCTTACAAAACGCTTGTTCGTCCGATTCTTGAGTAATGCTCATCAGTATGGTACCCTTACCAGGTTGGATTAATAGAAGAGATAGACATGATCCAGCGAAAAGCAGCGCGATTCGTCATGGGGACATTTAGTCAGCGCGAGAGCGTTACGGAGATGCTGAACAAGCTCCAGTGGCGGACACTTCAAGAAAGGCGTTACGCAATACGGAGAGGTTTATTATCGAAATTACGAGAGAGCACATTCCGGGAAGAGATGGGCAACATATTACTACCGCCCACATATATCTCGCGTAACGATCACAACGAAAAGATCCGAGAAATTAGAGCAAATACGGAGACTTACAAGCAGTCGTTCTTCCCACACAATTCGTGAATGGAACAGGGATGGGGGGATCAGATAGTGGTACAATAAGTACCCTCCGCCACACACCGTAAGGTGGCTCGCGGAGTATAGATGTAGATGTAGATGTAGATGCAATCGACTGGAGACAGATCTGGTGATCCAGCAGACCAATGCAACATGTTGGCACTCTGCAGAGCATACTGGGTTACAACAGCAGTATGTGGGCGAGTGTTGTCCTGTTGGAAAACCCGACAACAGATCGAATCACCAGACTGGCATACAATTTTCCAGTCAGGGAGTGGGGGATAACCATGAGAGTGCTGCTGCTGTCATATTAAATCGCACCCCAGATCAATACTCCAGGTGTAGGTCCAGTGTGTTTAGCACCCAGAGAGGTTGGTTGTAGGCTCTCAACTGGCCTCCTTCTACCCAACACATGGTCATCATTGGCACCGAGGCAGAATCAGTTTTGATCAAAAAACACAACAGACCTGCACGCTGCCCTCCAATGAGCTCTCACTTGACACCACTGGATTCACAAATGGTTTGTGGAGAGTGGAATGGACGCTACAGAACGTCCGGATCGGGACTGTACTCAAAGTAACCAATTTCTAGCAGTTCATTCTGTCACTGTGGTGTCAATTGGTACTGAAACTGATGCTGCAGATGCAGTAAGATGCGCCAGAGCCATGCGACGAACGCGATGGTCTTCCCTTTTGGTAACTCCATGTGACCGTCTCCTTGCTACCGTACCGTCCCGTGACAACCGCTGCTAGCAGTCACGTATAGTGGATACATTCCTACCCAGTCCTTCTGCAATATCTAAGAAGGAACATCCTGCTCCTAGTAGCCCTATTACATGAACCCTTTCAAACTCAGTGAGGTGCTGACAATGGCATCTTTGACGCCTTAAAGGCATTCTTGACTAACTCCAACTCACCACGTCCACTCTCAAAAGTAACTAATGCTCACGATTATGCAAACCTGATCTGCCTTCGCGTAGTAACGCTAGTAGTACCACTCGTATGTGACTGGAGCAAAACTCGAATAGACACAATCTCTCAGATGTAGAAACACGCCTACCAACTTTCATTTATGTTGCACAACTCATATTTGATGTTCCTATATTTTTTCCACGAGTGTATATTGGTAAGACATATTCGAGATCAGATTTTAAACTGCAAAACATTTCCAGGGGCAGACGTGGACTCTGACGGCCATCATTTATTGGTAACGAACTGCGGTTTAAAGAGAGAAAAACTTCATAAAATTAGAAAATGGATAAATCGAAAGAACCAGACCGTTTTGAAAGTTTCAAAGGTAGCATTGTACAATTGCTGATTGAAACAGGTGAAAGGAATGCAACGAAAGTTTACTGGGTAACTTTGAGTCTTGTTAGTACATTTTTTAAATAAGTAACTAATTCATGCATAGAATAATTATTCCTCATGTAAACTCGGATTAACATATGGTGTTAATTTTGATATCTTGTGTATAGAACTTTTTATACATATTTGCAAACAAACATATTATTTATCAAAACAACTTTTTTACACTGTTCATTTGTATCACATCACTGGTCACTCCTCACTGCTCACGCTACACACAAACACACACTACACTACACTACATATGGTGTTTTACACACACACACACACACACACACACACACACACACACACACACACTGTCTCCCTCCCCCCCCCCCCCCTCTCTCTCTCTCTGTCTCTATATCTCTCTCTCTCTCCCTCCCCTCTCTTCCTACTGTCTTTAGGATCCTGAAAATACTTTTGCCTTTCTATTGAATTCTTCATGTTGTCCTCTCTTTATCTGTCTGAAAATGCTTGCTCAACATCTCACCACAATGAATTACAAGTTGAGCTCACAAATATGGAAAGAGGATAGAATTATCCATCACATATCGTGGGTATAGGATTATACAGTAAAATTCATTAAAGTATGACAGTTCACTGTAGAATGACAACTGTTTATTAGTAAATATAGTTAACTTTTTATCATTCTCTACTGTATGTTATCTGCACAGCATGTTGAGTTGCATGGGCAGTGTGTGGGCCAGCGTTATCCTCTTGGAACAACACATCACTTCCCTTTTGCAAGAACGTAAAAATATCGGGTCTAACAACATTCTGCACGTACCGAGAGCTGTTTAGCGTCCCCTCCAGAAACACCAAAGGTGAACGAGAGTTGTAGCTTATTGCACCCCAGGCCATACGGTCTGGGCTGGGGCTAGTGTGCACTCTACGAGACAGCGGACACCAGCTCTACATTAAGTGTGCAGACGAACTTCACTTGCATGCAGGCAGAATCTGCTTCCATCGCTGAAGACCTCGGCAAGCCATTTCATCTTCCAAGTGATCCTCCGACAGCTCCAGTCGAGCAGTGAACGTCGATGCTGGTGCTGCGATTTGCCACTGCTGGCCTTAAAATACAACGATCCTGGCGGGCGTCTGTGCTGCATGGATATCCAGCGCCTCGTCTACAGGTGTGCGAATGTTCACGAGACCACTGATAAAAGCATCACTGCACAACTGACGCAACACGTCCAACGTGTGTGACTGTCCTCCTAAAGGACCCCCCTGTGACTCGGAATGCCACAATTTGACACCTTTCATTGTCACTCACTTGGATGTAGCAAGCACGAGTGCATCTTCATGGCGTGGTTGCCTGCTTGCTTCACGCGTTTGCACCACACATAGCCTTCTGGCCTTGAGCATTCCCTATTAAAAGGTAGACACAGATGGCGCCCTGGTAGCTATGCTACTACGCTATCTGTTGGTGGACGACATTGAAAGCATAATCAGTACATCTGATATCCCCCAGGTGGCATACACCGTTACCGGATAAAAATCGACGTCGTCTTTCCAAATGTACTAATTTTTTTCTAGCAGTGTGTTTAGATTTTAGTTATCTCTTTAAATTCCTTGAAAAAATTATTGTACAGTTTTATCCCTTCATAGAAAATGCTGCTTTGTATTTTTCGTTTGTTTACTCTTGGTAACTGTTATGTTGACTGTTGTTACATGATAGTGAATGCAACTGTTTGTGAGACAATCGCTGATGTTCTTTTTGATGTGCATAACAGACAGGCAGATGTACCGCACAATTAGAATCACCAGCTGTTTTAAAAAAATGTCTTTACAGGGCTACTGTTGTTAGTGGTAATTATAAAGGCTCTTTCTACGTTTTGAAGACTGTGTCCATCTTTTGTGTATCGGGCCCCCAAAAATGATTTTGTAGCTAACGATGGAATGCTTATAGGAAGAGTATGTTACTTTTAAGGCATTGCTTGTAACATAGTGATGATAGGGCTTTTAAGGGCATAGCAAGCTAACGACATTTTCTTTGCTACTGTATTTGCGTGTTCGTTCCGCTTCAGGTATATACTCAACATTAATCCCTAAAAATTTGGAATTTGCTCCACAATTTATGACATTCTCATCCATGTTTAATTTTACAGGATTATTTTCCCTCTTTAAACAGAAATTCATGCTCTTTAGTTTCGTTACGGTTCAGTGTAAGTTTATTGCAGGACGACCAGTTATATACATCCTTTGGGATTACGTTTTGCTTTCTCTAGTAGAAGTTCTGGCTTTATATACGAACACAATGTTATTATCAGGAAGAATAATGTTCCCCGTGTCTAACATTGTTTGTAAAGTCACTGATGCGTATAAACACAGTATTGGTCCTAAAATACTATCATGAAGGACGCTGTAACGGTTTAGGCACGGTATCGGGTAATTCACTAATTAATCCAGTTAGGTATCGAACCTTGCACCACATTTTACTGGGTACTGAAAGTTTCATTTTAAGTTTTCGCAATCTGTTTGCAGCGAATATGTTTGTAATTGAAATGTCAAACTTCGAAATACTGTTTAAAATACCTATAGTTATTCAAGGTCACAATATTCGTCGAATGTTCCGATGTTTAGTAAAGAGTACAAAGTTTGTTGACAAGTCAAAATTACAACAACATTTGGAATACACAATAATCCAAAACCAATATATTACGAAACAATCTAAATAAGGATATCACTCAGTCTAGTTTTACAACGACCGCTAAGTTTGTGGGAAACAAAAAAGCCATCTTAGGTCCTACAGGATATCAAAGAAACATAAATTAATGATATATGTAATTTGCAAATATGCTCATTTGAAAAAAGTAAATACCTTTCCAAAAAATATAGCCCACCAGGAAGCTTAGGAGATGGAGAATCCAGAATGCATTTCATTCCTTACCAAACTTGCTGAACTGAAGTTTTGTTGAAATCTGGAAAATTTAAACTGCTTCGTAATTCACAATTTAATTCACAACTTCAAAATGCATTTGATTTTTGCTAACACCAGCATTCTATTTAGATTTTTACACCGCTATTTTAGTAAACAAGACTGAAAAACTCATGTTTTTAAGATAACTAACTTTAAAATGCGTATTTGTCGAGTGTGTTTTCAAAATAAGTTTCTTGCTCAAATTACCTGTACTGTTAAATGCAAACAGTATAAATCCGAATTTCATAAATAGCGCCCACTACAAAAATATGGAATTCGGTCCTGAAAATCATTATTGTCTGATATGCTTTTATCATATATTTTGTGCTCTGCTAATATCCAGCGTAAGGAGATCAAAATGTAATCATATGTTTGAAATTTGAGGTAGGCGGTAAGTCAGTCATTTTTAGGCGCCGAGACACCGACTAGCACTTCGTCTATTGCTGTAATGATCAGTAGGTGTATTTTTTTATGTGCTCTTCTATGACATCTGTGATGGCATTATGTCACCCACTGTGCAATGTTTTGTTACTTTGAATTGGTGTTACTCTGTTTGCGAACAAATGGAAGTCATTAACTGAAACGAACGGCCACTTGTTTTATTTGTATTGAAAATTTCACAAGAACCTATGAAAACAAAATATCTAACGAAAATATTTATTCGGATGTACAGCGACACAGCTAGAACATTGAGAAGATCATTGTGACACAAAATAAGTAAACTATTCTTTGAAAGCTCCTTAATTTTCTCACAAATTTGATTTGTGCTGTCCTAACATTAGGTAATGCAATGGCGGATTCAGGCGGTGGGGGAGGGGGGTGGGGGGTGGGAGGGAGCGCACTTGCTCTCATCCCCCCCCCCCCCCCCCCCCCCGGACAGTCAGAGAGAGAGAAAATCTCGGCATAATCACACTTACGGGCAGCATATAATTGTGAGTTTAAAAAATGCAGACGGCCTGGAATAAGAGGAAGTGTGATTTGTTATGTAATTCCTTCTTGTTTCTTTGTCATAATTTAAGATAAAAGTACAACAAAACATGACGTCGTTTATCGTTTCATGATTACGTAGCAGATAAATGTGCTATTGTGTAGGTTTTACTCGCTATGCAAGTGAAGTTATCTTTGTGAAAATTTTCTAAATTTCTAGGGCTGCCATCAGGCTCACACATTCGGATATTTTTGGTAAATAATTGATATCTCTGGATTCGTTTCCTAGTTCGTAAGAAGTAGTACTACCACGAGTTACTACCATAAACAGCTTTATTTAAACCTACACGTTTCGATTTTCCATCAGTATCAGGCTTTTTCTTGGCAGTACATTTGTTGTTCCGTGCGCTTTGACATTTCGTCAAAGTCCTCGTGTTGGCAAATAGTACCTTGTGTCCTGTTTGGCGTTTCTATCAGGAACCAGCGTGTTTCAGTCATGATACAGCACTTCACTTCTTGTTGAAAGGCACAGTGAGTAATCCACAAGTTACCAATATCATAAAAGCGAAAGCAGTTGCGCAGGCAACAAGCGCTACGTCAAATTGTGGAGTACGAAACTGTAGATTTCAAAAAGATCTACATAAAAGTCTCTGAGAGCAAATGCTTATGGTTTTCGGTTCACCCACAATAATTTTTGTCTTTTGACTGCAAATGGCGCAGCGAATCCGAAATACATAAAAATGGTGACTGTGGATGAAAACTCAAAGATAATTATATGTTCTCGCGGAATTTTTTGTTGAGGTATTTAAGATCTATGTTGAAGTATGACCTCAAATTATGTACAACATATTGATTAGGCAGCGTGTTGCTGCCGGCAAACGTTTTACTTTATATAGCAGATTACCTTTTAACGGCTGAACAAAATTTCATCAAACATATATATCACAGTTCTGGCTAGCCTTCAAATAAATAAAAAATCTTCATTAAAATCGATGCATTCGTGTCGGAAGTGTGATGCCATAGACATACAAAGACTTAATAACACCTGTCTTCGTACGATGTGGAAGCGGAGGGGACGGCGCACATCGCCAGCTGTGCTTGTCCGATACTTACTCATCACAACAGTACCGGTACGTCAATACTACTGATACGCGAACGAAGCCGGGGGTAAAAGTTAACTGAATATATAAATAAATAGACACTACTACTAACTGATGGAGAGCTTTCGGAAATGCTTACAGGTAGCACTCTCTTTACGTAGCAGTGCACAGCTATGCTTTGAACAGACCTCATTTTCAGACACAGTCTGTAAAGGGTTATTACCGTCTGTCACAGTTCATATCTTTTCTCGATCAAGTGTTCAATCAAATGTCATTAAAACTTCCCACAACTCAGATGCAAAGTATCGGAGGTCTACAAAAACTGCTGTAGCAAAACTTTAGTGATAGAGAAGTGTTTGTTGAACCCTACGAAGACGATATCCCTTGTTTTGCAGCTTTAAAGGAAGAGCTACAAATTTGGCAACAAATGGATGAAAATAAGGAAAAGTCTCCCGTAGGGATATATTTAAAAAAAAGACAATGGTGGTGCCAAATATTACAGTCTTGTGTCAATTTTACACACTTCCTGTAACAACCAGCGCTACGGAGATATGTTTCTCAACTTTGCGCCGTCTGAAGTCATATCTAATCATCAGGATGACATGAGATCGTTTAAATGGATGGACACTGAAGCATATCCATCAAAGGTATTGCATCAACAATGAAAGCAGAGGAAGTGTTGGATGTTTACTGCAGGAAACACAAGAGGAAACCTTCATTGCATGACATTACTGTGATAAAATTATGTCTCAAATAAAATTAATTTTCTAATATGTGTATCATACATGATAATGAGTGTAATAAAATTAATTTCTAATATACACTGTAGACCATTTTAATCCAAACTGGGGTAGCTGCGGTGGGTAGTCGTGCGGTCTCAGGCGCCTTGCCACGGTTCGCGCGGCTCCACCGTCGAAGGTTCGAGTCCTGCCTCGGGCATGGGTGTGTGTGTTGTCCTTAGCGTAAGTTAGTTTGAGTTAGGTTAAGTAGTGTATAAGCCTAGGGATCGATGACCTCAGCAGTTTGGTCCCATAGGGACTTACCACAAATTTTCATAATGGGGAACAAATCGGGATGGAAATGAAACACAGGAGTATGTTTTCGATAAAAGTTGTAGGTGGCAAAGATGGTCACACCTTGCTACCAGTGGCCATGACCTTGAACATGACTTAAAAGGTGATTTGAAGGTTAAAGTTATTTTTTAAAAATGGAGACCCTAATATTTCATTCAATATTTGAAATTAGCGGCAAATTTTGCGTATGAAATGATGCATTATTCAAGATCATGGCAACGTTCAGTTGAGGTCAAACAATCAAATATATTTTCAGTGCCAGTAGGGATTTACTTGAAATATAGGAGGGATACAGCAAAATATAATGTTAGATGCAGATTGGAAGGGGCATAAGTGGTCACATATGGTTACCCATGATTTTAAAGATAATTATCGAAGGTTGAGATTTGTTTCGTGGAAACTTCTATTTGTGGCGTCGGATTTCGAAGGAGCAAGCAGTGATTTGAACTTTAAGTTTAAATTAACGTGTTTATTGGCAAAAATAATACATCACAACGTATAAATGTTATTGTGGAATTTGCAAAACAGAACAAACATAAATAAAAGGTAGCTCACTGATTTACAAGTCGTTGAATTAGCTACCTCGCCTCTCATTCCTCGGGATGCTCCTTCCAATTTGTACCCAGCATTGTATTGTGCTGTATTCCTCCTCTATTCTAAGTTAATCACTGCTAGAACTAAAAATGTATTTGCTTTTTTGACCGCCATTGAGCTAGACATGATCTTGAATAATGTATTATTTTATAAGTAAAATTTGTCTCTCTTTTCAAATCTTGAATCAAATATTAGTGTTTCCATTTCAAAAACTCACTTTAACCCACTAAATAACATTGAAAAACATGTTCAGGGTCACAGCCATTAGTAGCAATGCGTCACCCTCTTTGCTACCCACAACTTTTATCAAAGCATTTTGCTGTATCTCATCTCCATCCCGAGCTAGTACCCGTTATGGATTAAAATGGTCCAGCCTCTATATATATATATATATATATATATATATATATATATATATATATATATATACTGACGACAAAAGATACAAACACCAAGAAGAAGCTGTGCGACATAAATGAAACATGATGTCTGCTCCAATTTCGCCCCAGTCGCGTAAGAGTAGTGCTACTAGCATTACTATGAGAATGCAAATTAGTTTTGCTTTAAATACACGTTGCAGCAGTCGTGACCGTTAGTAACCTTTGAGATTGGACGTGGTGACTTGCAGATAGTCAAGAACGCCTTTAAGGAGTCAAGGTCATACCCGATCAAGGCGCCCTGTAGAGTACATTCCACTGACCGCAAACAATTTGCGACTTCAGTGGTGTCAAGAGGTAGTTCATTGGAGGTTTGTTGCGTTTTGTAATGAAGGCTGGTTCTGTCCCGGTGCCAATGATGGCCTTGTGTTGGTTAGAAGGGGGCCAAATGAGGGCCTGCAATCAACCTGTCTGTGTGCTAGACACACTACCTCTACACCTAGAGTTAGGGTCTGGGGTGCGATTTCGTGTGACAACAGGAACACTCTCTTGGTTATCCTACGCACCCTGACTGCAAATTTGTGCGTCGGTCTGGTGTTTCGACCTGTTGTGCTGCCATTTGTGAACAGCAATGAGGAGGTGTTTTCCAACACGATAACACTTCCCCACGTACCGCTGTTGTAAACCAGTATGCAGAGTGCCGACATGTTGCCTTCGTCTGCTCGATCGCCAGATCTATGTCCAGTCGATCATATATGGCACATCATCAGACGACACCTCCATCATTATTCAGAAACAGCTTTAAATGTCCCTGTATTGAGCGACCAAGTGCAACAGCCTGGAGCTCCAGCACAAAAAATGACATCCAGTACCTGTACAACACAATGCATGCACGCGTGCATGCTTACATTCAGCATTCTGGCACACTTACACCGGTTACTGATGTACACAGCATGTCACATTTGCAATGGCTTATCTGGCACTTACATTAACCTCTGGTCTTGCAATGTGGATCACATACATATGTTATGTACACAAATGTATTCCCGAAATTTCATTACTCCACGTTAATCATTTTTTGGTGCTGTGATTAGACTCAAAAAGCCTATAAGGACATGTTTACACTTCTAAACCTTGTGACCCCCCCCCCCCCCCACCCTCACCCCCCCCACCCCCCACTCCCCCAGAACACAATTCCGTATCTGTCCCTGACGTAATTCATTATAGTAACCATGGATTCCACCCGAGAACTGTGACATTCCAACACCTGTGTTAATGTACTTGGAACCTGATAAATTTTACACTAAAACTTTTGGTTTACCGGAAGCCTGTGCTACTCAACTCCTTGCACCCTGTCTCTGGGTATAATTGGAACCAGTGTTTGACAATTCCCTCTTACTTCTTGTGATTGTAGATCTTTAGTATAAGTTTATGGTCAGTGGGAAAGAAATATAACTGTGACACTACCATCCTTGTCTAGTGCATCAAATGCAACTTTTGTAAACTCTTCTGTGACTAATTCGGTATTTCTACTATTATTATTAGTCTGTGTTTTATAACAGACTATTATTTTTGAGAATGATGACAACAGAGAAATAGGATTGTCACTTTTCATTAGCAGAAAGGCAACTATTGCCTATTTAAAATTATCTGAAAAGTTACCTCAGCTGAAAGAGTCATATATAATATCACTTAATGGGGATTATACACCGTCATTCTGTTGCTTAAGTACACACAAAGATTGGCATTTCATCTACATCTGCTAACTTCTTATTTTTTTAATTTTTGCACCGGTACTATTTTCCTCGTGCTGTACTCTGTGGTCTCTAACGACAGCATTGTACTTACTACATAAGGTTTTACTAGAACAACATTGATTTTGAGGATTTTTGTTCTAATTTCTCTCCTATAGAGAACCTCAAAAATATTCATTTACAAAATTTGTTAATTTCTGCGTATCATTTATCAACCTACCCCTGTCCATTTTCTGAAAGTTATTGTGGTTCTGTTGCTGTTTTCCTGATTCTTGTTTTACGCCTTGCCAGACTTCTTTGCTTTTACTTTCAGCGTTAGCTATTGTTTCATCATTTGCTGACTTTTTAAACCCAAGCAACACCATCCTGTAAGAAGACCACAGCAATAACCCTCAGCTGTACATCTTGTGATAGTATGATAACAACACATATGGAAATATATACTATGGCAAAAAATACAAATCTTAATTTCTGTAGCAGGTTATTTATACTACGTTCATTCCATCTCAACTGAACATTCGATAACTGTCTTGAAGCTTCACATGTGAATATTTATCAAAGTTTTGTCAATTTATCTAAATTTTAGACACTTGCAGGTTATTGTTTACTGTATGGAACTTCACACTATTATTTTTAAATGAGTGTCAAGCTATTTTCTATTGTACCTTCTGCTGTTAAGTTGGAACACTAAATTATGATGCTTCTAGTATTATCATATATCTTTACATGTTCTCAATTAAAATTAGTGGTAAAGAGCACAATAAGTGAATTCAAACGACTGATGTGCTGTATTGATTTTATAAATGCAAAACCAACAGCACACACAAAGGCTGTGGAGGATAACAGAGTTCCAACCAACAAAGCAATTAATCTTGCACAGATGCGCAAGATAATGATACACCTTCTGGAACTATGTAGTTTCCAGGGGATCCTCTTCAGAGATTTTATCAGTCTCCCGAAATGTGGCTATCCTGACATCTCAAATGGGCACACATACTCTGAAGTTTACAGGACTTCCATTCTGCGAGGCCGGCCGCTGTGGCCGAGCGGTTCTAGGCGCTTCAGTCCGGAACCACGCGGCTGCTACAGTCGAATTCTGCCTCAGGCACGGATGTGTGTGATGTCCTTAGGTTAGTTAGGATTAAGTCGTTCTAAGTCTAGGGGGCTGATAACCTCAGATGCTAAGTCCCATAGTGGTTAGAGCCATTTGAACCTTGCGCGAGATGGAGTAGGATGTAATGCTGGAGGCACCTGTTCATCCAGCTGGACTGACACTGTAGGCGGGAACCTGTTGGCTCACGCTCTCTAGCATGAGGTTGTCATCAGAAGGGCTGCATTCAGAGGTGACCAGGTTTATCAGACCTCGAATGACCAGTGGTAGTGTGGGATGTCTGCCAGAGTGAGGTTATTCTTCGATGTGCATCTGTATGTGCTCCAGAGCTGTTCATCGATGTGCTTCGGTATGGGCTCCAGAATACACAGAGTTGTATCAGTGTCTGATAAAATTCCATAATAAGTTTGATTATTTGACTTTTGAACATTTGAACCAAACGCTCTGGCTCCCTCTTCTTTTAAGACTGAAAGTGATGTAAGAGACTTCATTTTGTTTACAAAACGTTCAAATACTGTGAAAACAAATTGAACTTCATTATCTGAAACAAGTCTTGTGGTAATATTTCGATAAGGAAAATTTTGCGTACCTTTTTGACAGTAACGTTGGAGTTTATATTGATAACACAAAAACTTTGGGTATTGCATAAATGATGCCTAAATACATCAACGTTACAATGGACCATCATAGATGCGCAGCCAACAGAAGAGCTAATATGATACTGAAGAATGTCCAAACACAAAGGCTGTGGAGAGTGAAGTTAGTGGTATAGAGTTCCTAGCAAGAGAGCAACGAATATAGCACAGATAAATAAGCTAACGTTGCACCCTCTGGAGCTATGTACTTTCCATGGACTCGTCTTTATAGGTCTTATCTGTTTCCAGAAATATAGCCGCCCTAACACCTCAAATAGACACGCATACCCTGCAGTTTAGAGGATTTCTCTTCTGAGAAATAGAGGAAGGAAGCGATACTGGAGGCACATGTTCACCTAGCTGGTCTGACACAGTAGGAGGGAACCCGTTGGCTCAATCACTCTAGTTTCAGGTTTCCATCAGCAGGGTTACATTCAGAGATGAGATGGTTTATCGGACCTCCGATGGCCAGTGAAATCTAATACCCTCATCAACCCATAAACAGTTTGACGGGACATTTGTTAACTCTAGTTGCAGTGGGCATATGTAGTGGGAGCTGCAAATGTAACTCAAGATAGCAGAGTCAAATAAGGTATGCTATGGCTGTCAACAATGGTAAAGATAATGAAGTTGATGATGCACTTCGAGGGCACAAGAGTAGTGGCAAGGTCGGCGATGTTATTGATGGAGTTGGCAGCATTTACGAGGGTAATGGCAGTGATTATGGTGGTAGTGGTGGCAAATGTTGGATCTGTCCACGGAGAGTGCAGCCAGGTCTGGTGGCGAGATAAAGTGCCTTATCTGATGGCCAACAAATAGAATAGTCTAGCTGTCCAACACTGAGATCCATCAAAAGTTTCAGCCCATACCGTAGCACCAGGATGGAACTCATGACATGGTGGTGTTGATGGGACCAGGAGAGTCAGAAGCATTCACAGTTGATGATAGTGCAGGATGTCTGCCACACTGCTGTTATTCATCAATGTGCTTCTGAATGTGCTCCGGATCAAAGTCTGAGTTTTACCAGTTTCTGATGAAATTCTGTAATAAGTTTGGTCGTTTGAGATTTGGGCATTTGAACAAAACCTCTGACACCCTCTTCTTTTGAGAATGAAAGTGATGTAAGAGACACTACTTTGTTTACAAACCTTTCAAAACTGGTGAAAGAAAATTGAAATCCGTTATCCAAAATAAGTCATGTGACAATACTTCCGTAGCGAAAATTTTGTTTAACTTTTTGACAGTAATGTCAGACTTTATATTGATGCCATAAACCTTAAGGTATTGGATAGATGCTGAGTAAATACATGAACGTCATTATGGGCCATCATAGTCTGCATATAGTCATTCTCACTGGTGTGCTGGTGTAGGTAATAAGGTCAAAAACTAAGTGCAGAACTGAATGATTTTCAGTGCAAAGCTGGCACAAGTGTGTTATCTTTTAAATGCCCTCGATTACTCTGGAAAGTGTAAATGACAGTGAGTTAGAATTTTGTCTGTTTTTTTTCCAGAACGCCTAGTGCAAAAGTGGGACAACCTGAGATCCTAGTAACTCAGGGTCCGTCCCCGGTAGCTGATTGATCAGCGCGGCGGAATGTCAATCCAAAGGGCCTGGGTTCGAATCCCGGCTGGTTAGGAGATTTTTTCCGCTCGGGGACAGGGTGTTGTGTTGTCCTAATCATCATTATTTCATCCCCATCGACGCGCAAGTCGCCGAAATGGCGTCAAATCGAAAAACTTGCACCAGGCGAACAGTCTACCCAGCGGGAGGCCCTCGTCACACGACATTATTATTATTAGTAACTGGGAGAATTACCTGGCGTGCCCATGTACTTATAATAACAACCCCTTTTATTATTAATAGTGCATATAGTTCAGAAAAGAGGGCGTCTATGGTGATTTCATTTTGAATGTACTTCTATCCCTTTTGTATGATGCGAATGTTGTTACTAATGGGCTGCATGACGTGACTTCGACAATGGCTTGCACTATGAGTGGAAATTATATACACTGAGGTGACAAAAGACTTGGGTTAGCGATATGCACATATGCAGGTAGCGGTTGTATTGCATACACAAGGTATAAAAGGGCAGTGCACTGACGGAGCTGTCATTTCTACTTAGATGATTTGTGTGAAAAGTTTTCCGACATGTTTATCACCGCACAATGGGAATTAGCAGACTTTGAACGCGGAATAGTAGTTGGAGCTAGATGCATGGGACATTCCATTTCGGAAATCGTTAGGGAATTCAACATTTAGAGATACACAGTGTCAAGAGTGTGCTGAGAATTCCAAATTTTAGGCATTATCAAAATGGTTCAAATGGCTCTGAGCACTGTGGGACTTAACATCTGAGGTCATCAGTTCCCTAGAACTTAGAACTACTTAAACCTAACTAACTTAAGGACATCACACACATCCATGCCCGAGGCAGGATTCGAACCTGCGACCGTAGCGGTCACGCGGTTCCAGATTAGAACCGCTCGGCCCACAACGGCCGGTTTGGGCATTATCCCTCACCACAGGCAAAGCATTGGCCGACAGCCTTCACTTAACAATCGAGAGCGGTGCCACTTGCGTGCAGTTGTCAGTTCTAACAGATAACCAACACTACGTGAAATAATCGCAGAAATCATTGTATGTTGTATGACGAACGTATCCGTTAGGACAATGCGGAGAAATTTGGCGTTAATGGGCTACGGCAACAGACGATCGATGCGAGTTCCTTTGCTAACAGCACGACGTCTCCTGCAGCGTCTCTCCTGGGCTCCTGACAACTAGAAAACCGTGGTCAGATGAGTCCAGTCGGTAAGAGCTGATAGTATGGTTCGAGTGTGGCGTAGACCCCACAAAGCAATGGACCCAAGTTGTCCTCAAGGCACTGTGAGAGCTGGTGGTGGCTCCACATTGTGTGGGCTGTGTTTAGATGGAATGAACTGGGACCTCTGGTCCAACTGAACCGATCATTGACTGGAAACGGTTATGCTCAGCTACTTGGAGGGCATATGCAGCTACTCATGGACTTCATGTTCCCAGACAACGATGAAATTTTAAATGGATGACAATGCCCCATTTCACTGGGCCACAATTATTCACGATTGGTTTGATGTACATTCTGGATAATTCGAGCGAAGGACTTGGCCAGCCAGATCGCCCAACATGAATCCTATCGAACATTTATTGGACTAGATCGAGAGGTCAGATCTTTCACAAAATCCTTCACTGGCAACAATTTTGCAATAATAGACGGCTATAATTGGTTCAAATGGCTCTGAGCACTATAGGACTTAACATCTATGGTCATCAGTCCCCTAGAACTTAGAACTACTTAAACCTAACTAACCTAAGGACAGCACACAACACCCAGCCATCACGGGGCAGAGAAAATCCCTGACCCCGCCGGGAATCGAACCCGGCTATAATTGGCCCAGTATTTCTGCAGGGACTTCCAGTGACTAGCTGAGTCCATGCCACGCCGAGTTGCTGCATTACACTGAGCAAAGGAGGTCCAACACCACAGTATATGCATTGGTCTATGTAAAAGTTATATATGGTATATCTGGTAGTAATAGGAGGTGAGAAAGGATTCCCAGCGTTGTAGTTGCTGAATTGTTCATTTTGAGACACCTGTGTTGGCCTCAACAACTACCAAGTTAGTCTAAGTGACATTAACGTCATGTAAGTAAACATGGAGCCTCATTACTTCATGTATAGTCGCTAATACCCCCTTTCCAATTTGAAGATAACTGATTTGCAACTGATTTAATGTGTCTGACCCATACATGATTGATTGTGTACTGCCATCTTGGTTTTTACGGGCTATAATTGCGCCTAACCCGTGTTTATGCCTTTGCGTCTAAGCCGACTGAGCACCAGCATGACTCACCTGTACTTCGGATGAACTCAGCAGACCTCTTAATTATTTTTAGAAAGGTCTGTAACTATATCAAGTTTATTTTTGCTGTTGGGTAACGTCTCCATAGCTTCTACATGGTGATGTGTTGGCAGGATGCCCATTGAACAAGAATGTGGGCTAGGCATTTTCTTTACCCTTGCAAGATTCCGCAGCTTTCTAAATTACGTTTCAAGTACGCCTCATGTCGTCTGAACACAGATCAGCACTAATTCGACGATGATCCACACCTGCGCAAGGTAGGTCGCACACAGCAGTTTGTGTTGTGAAATTGCAGGCGCACTCGCTATAGTAAAAATTAAACGCTTATACACATACCGTATACGTATAGACAAGATAGCGACGAGTGAGTGACGCGCGTTAGTTTGGCTCGCAAGTTTACCACAATTTTGGAGCTGTTATTAAACAGTCACGCTGTTTTGTACGCTACTGACCATTAAAATTGTTACACCAAGAAGAAATGCAGATGATAAACGGGTATTCATTGGACAAATATATTATACAAGAACTGACATGTGATTACATTTTCACGCAATTTGGGTGCATAGATCTTGAGAAATCGGTACCCAGAATAACCACCTCTGGCCGTAATAACGGCCTTGATACGCCTGGACATTGAGTCAAACAGAGCTTGGATGGCGTGTACAGGTACAGCTGTCCATGCAGCTTCAGCACGATACCACAGTTCATCAGGAGTAGTGACTGGCGTATTGTGACGAGCCAGTTGCTCGGCCACCATTGACCAGACGTTATCAATTGGTGAGAGATCTGGAGAATGTGCTGGCCAGGGCAGCAGTCGAACATTTTCTGTATCCAGAAAGGCCCGTACAGGACCTGCAACATGCGGTCGTGCATTATCCTGCTGAAATGTAGGGTTTCGCAGGGATCGAATGAAGGGTAGAGCCATGGGTCGTAACACATCTGAAATGTAACGTCCACTGTTCAAAGTGCCGTCAATGCGAATAAGAGGTGACCGAGACGTGTAACCAGTGGCACCCCATACCATCACGCCGGGTGATACGCCAGTATGGCGATGACGAATACACGCTTCCAATGTGCGTTCACCGCGATGTCACCAAATACGGATGCGAACATCATGATGCTGTAAACAGAACCTGGAATCATGCGAAAAAATGACGTTTTGCCATTCGTGCACCCAGGTTCGTCGTTAAGTACACCTTCGCAGGCGCTCCTGTCTGTGATGCAGCGTCAAGGGTAACCGCAGCCATGGTCTCCGAGTTGATAGTCCATGCTGCTGCAAACGTCGTCGAACTGTTCGTGCAGATGGTTGTTGTCTTGCAAACGTCCTCATCTGTTGACTCAGGGATGGAGTCGTTCCTGAACGATCCGTTACAGCCATGCTGATAAGATGCCTGTCATCTCGACTGCTAGTGATACGAGGCCGTTGGGAACCAGCACGGCGTTCCGTATTACCCTCCTGAATCCACCGATTCCATATGCTGCTAACAGTCACTGGATCTCGACCAACGCGAGCAGCAATTTCGCGATACGATAAACTGCAATCGCGATAGGCTACGATCCGACCTTTATCAAAGTCGGAAACGTGATGGTAGGCATTTCTCCTCCTTACACGAGGGATCACAACAACGTTTCACCGGGCAACGCCGGTCAACTGCTGTTTGTGTATGAGAAATCGGTTGGAAACTTTCCTCATGTCAGCACGTTGTAGCTGTCGCCACCGGTGCCAACCTTGTGTGAATGCTCTGAAAAGCTAATCATTTGGATACCACAGCATCTTATTCCTGTCGGTTAAATTTCGCGTCTGTAGCACGTCATCTTCGCGGTGTAGCAATTTTAAGGCCAATAATGTAATTCTGTGATTGCCAAAATACGGGAAACACTGGAGACGAATGCTAGCGAAGTCTGTGCTCTGGACAAATCTTTAAAGGAAACTGAGGATAGGGCACGATTGCTCGAACAGAAGCTGATCGAGAAATCTGACTAATTTGAACAATACCCGAGACGCGATGGTCTCACACTGTTCAGAAGGGATTCCAGAGAACAACGTAGAGGTTACAGACTCATTAGTGATCAGTCCTGCCCGAGAGAAGCTAGGCCTGCAAGTGACACTAAGTAAAATAGACAGAAGTCTTAGAGTGGGGTGTCAGACTTCAGGATCTGCAAAACCTAGACTCATAATAGTGAAGTTTGTGTCGTACAGGAAAAGATCTCAGATCTTCAGAGAAGAGAAGAAACTCTCAGTCACACCTGGCAATGCGCAAGGATTTCACTTGTAAGAGACTAAATATTTTGAACGGTGCAATCTCGAGATTTGGGCTACAAATCATGTGGACAAACCACGGAAGGCTAATGGTGAAGACCCAAAATGGGGAAAGATCAGTTAGAAATGCAGATGAACTCAAAAGCCTGTGCTTTAGGAGCTAAAAACATGTCAACTCTTGAAGTCTCTACTTAGTGTGTTTATTATTGTGTCTTCATTACTAATGTAACAATTCATTTTGTAATACTTTGAAAGTTATTCTGTGGTGAGTCATGCTTACGACTGGCTAGTTTACATTCGTCAGTATCAAAAGTGAAGAATTTTGATATCACATCAAGATTAACACTAATTAATTTTGGCTCTCATACGTATACTAATGAGGTGACTAATTTCTCATAAATACAATTGTTAAATAAATTACGTCATTACCCTTCCAAAATATGTGAGCAGTGAAAGGAAGCTAACTGATGATCACAAAGCAATAAGACATATGCTGAGCTAGTACAAATACACTACTGGCCATTAAAATTGCTACACCAAGAAGAAATGCAGATGATAAACGGGTATTCATTGGACAAATATATTATACTAGAACTGACATGTGATTACATTTTCACGCAAGTTGGGTGCATAGATACTGAGAAATCAGTACCCAGAATAACCACCTCTGGCCGTAATAACGGCCTTGATACGCCTGGGCATTGAGTCAAACAGAGCTTGGATGGCGTGTACAGGTACAGCTGCCCATGCAGCTTCAACACGATGCCACAGTTCATCAAGAATAGTGACTGGCGTATTGTGACGAGCTAGTTGCTCGGCCACCATTACCAGACGTTTTCAGTTGGTGAGAGATCTGGAGAATGTGGTGGCCAGGGCAGCAGTCGAACATTTTCTGTATCCAGAAAGGCCCGTACAGGACCTGCAACATGCGGTCGTGCACTATCCTGCTGAAATGTGGGGTTTCGCAGGGATCGAATGAAGGGTAGAGCCACGGGTAGTAACACATCTAAAATGTAACGTCCACTGTTCAAAGTGCTGTCAGTGCGAACAAGAGGTGACCGAAACGCCCGCATCTCGTGGTCGTGCGGTAGCGTTCTCGCTTCCCACGCCCGGGTTCCCGGGTTCGATTCCAGGCGGGGTCAGGGATTTTCTCTGCCTCGTGATCGCTGGGTGTTGTGTGCTGTCCTTAGGTTAGTTAGGTTTAAGTAGTTCTAAGTTCTAGGGGACTGATGACCATAGATGTTAAGTCCCATAGTGCTCAGAGCCATTTTTTTTGACCGAGACGTGTAACCAATGGCACCCCATACCATCACGCCGGGTGATACGCCAGTATGGCGATGACGAATACACGCTTCCAATGTGCGTTCACCGCGATGTCGCCAAACACGGATGCGACCATCATGATGCTGTAAACAGAACCAGGATTCATGCGAAAAAATGACATTTTGCCATTCGTGCACCCAGGTTCGTCGTTGAATACACCTTCGCAGGCGCTCCTGTCTGTGATGCAGCGTCAAGGGTAACCGCAGCCATGGTCTCCGAGCTGATAGCCCATGCTGCTGAAATTGTCGTCGAACTGTTCGTGCAGACGGTTGTTGTCTTACAAACGTCCCCATCTGTTGACTCAGGGATCGAGACGTGGCTGCACGATCCGTTACAGCCATGCGGATAAGATGCCTGTCATCTCGACTGCTAGTGATACGAGGCCGTTGGGATCCAAGACGGCGTTCCGTATTACACTCCTGAACCCACCGATTCCATAGTCTGCTAACAGTCACTGGATCTCGACCAACGCGAGCAGCAATTTCGCGACACGATAAACCGCAATCGCGATAGGCTACAATCCGACCTTTATCAGAGTCGAAAACGTGATGGTATGCATTTATTCTTCTTACACGAGGCATCACAACAACGTTTCACCGGGCAACGCCGGTCAACTGCTGTTTGTGTATGAGAAATCGGTTGGAAACTTTCCTCATGTCAGCACGTTGTAGGTGTCGCCACCGGTGCCAACCTTCTGTGAATGCTCTGAAAAGCTAATCATTTGCATATCACAGCATGTTCTTCCTGTCGGTTAAATTTCGCGTCTGTAGCACGTCATCTTCGTGGTGTTGCAATTTTAATGGCCAGTAATGTAGATTTATTTCCGTAAGGATAAAACTGAAACTTGGATCTTCACGCAGAATATTAGAGTGGCAGACTGTACAAAAATCACGAACATGAATAAGATTTGCTGCTGGCTTGCTAATAATACGCACCTGTGTTCCTAATTTGACTACAGAAAGCGTGCTGTGGACGCTACTGTGAGTGGAGGACCGTTAATACTAACGTGGAATTTACCTAACTCAGAAGGTGATTGACCACACTTAGAAAAGACGTGGGTTTGCATGCAAACAGAGAAGCGCTGACTGCGGCTACTGCACATGGCAACAAGGCAGCAAGTGGTGGTAATGTAGCTTCGAATTCTCTATTTGACACGGTATCAAAACCACAGACCGACAAGTGTATACTGACGATTCGAAACTGCAAGAGTTGTCAGCTACACAGCGTCCCGTCTGCCGTACTCCGGGGAGGAACACGATTAATTTGCGGTCACTTGAAAAGTTAATTTTCGTCCGGGTGTCCGGAAGAGCACAACTCTGCGAGAGTGTCTCCCTGGATACGAAAGAGATAAAGCGACTTTACTCTTCGACCATTCAGAAGCAAGTCCCTTGACCTCTCTCTTTTGCACCACAACACGAAAACTGCCAATCCTCGTATAGCAATGAAACCGACACCAATCATGACCTCGAAACAGGCGCTCTCTGCTCCCACCACAACAGAAAAACACCTTGCACCAATCTCAAAGCGTCCCGCCAAACCCAAAAGGCTACTTTGAACGCGGCAGACGTACACAGTACGCCCACCAATCACAGGCCCCGCCAAGTCCGCGCGCTGGTCAACTCAAGCATGGGGTGCAATGACCGGACATGTAAATTTGCTGGTGTACATGCGGTGCCTCTGCGGTGGGCGTTTGTGAACGCCGGAGCCCAGCATTCTGCCATATGGCCACAAAAAAAGGCTTATAGCAACGCAGAGAGCGAGCAGAAGAGCGATTTGACCGGCGCAGAGCCGAGGCAACCTGGATGCAGCTTCAAAGATTGACTGCGAGGCCCTACACCGCTTTCACGTGTTGTCCTCGCTTCCTTCCGGGAAGACCGCCAGCTTGTCACACTGACGCAACCCCTGGCCACCTTTCCTCGACCGAATGCAACCCCCGATTACAGCGGGCGAAAGGTAGTATTAAAAAAAAAAGAAATCCATAGCCCCACGGATGAAATTCCCCAGACATGCAGATACTGTCAGCTCAATCACCGATTAGTGCCTCGTATTCCATAACAGAAATAAAATGACACATGTAAATTGTGTCATACTCGCATTTTACATTATTAAGAGAAAAAAAGCAAATGAATGGGAAAGGACATGATGGGCCTTATAACGAGAGTGTAGGGGCCAGAAGTGCCTGTCACCTTTCAATTTTCCTTAGAACAGTTTCCTGTTATTATCATTTGTTCATTTATGTATACTTTTAGTACCAATTGTAGACTTTCTATTCAATGTTCATACTTTCAATACCTATATAGTTCCTTATTTCACTCTTACTTCGTTATTCTGACACGGGCTTTGATTCAGACGATTAATTTACTGTCTAATTATCATTTTATTCTTTCGTAGCACAACCTTAGATATACTGCTTCCCTGCTGCTCTTACTGTTTTCTTTTTTACACTATTATTTGATTCCTGTTTCAGTATAATCTTGTTTTCTGTTGTTCTTACTGTTTCCCTCCACATTATTATTTTCAGTATGATTACGCTTTTATTAAATTATCTCATAGTTTTATACACAGCTCACTTTGTCGCTGTGTTTTATCAATCACTGGAAAACTCAAGCAGCTTCGGTTTTCACGTACTGTGTCGGGAAAGTGTACCTACATCTACATCTACATTTATACTCCGCAAGCTACCCAACGGTGTGTGGCGGAGGGCACTTTACGTGCCACTGTCGTTACCTCCCTTTTCTGTTCCAGTCGCGTATGGTTCGCGGGAAGAACGACTCCCGGAAAGCCTCCGTGCTCGCTCGAATCTCTCTAATTTTACATTCGTGATCTCCTCGGGAAGTATAAGTAGGGGGAAGCAAAATATTCGATACCTCATCCAGAAACGCACCCTCTCGAAACCCGGACAGCAAGCTACACCGCGATGCAGAGCGCCTGTCTTGCAGAGTCTGCCACTTGAGTTTGCTAAACATCTCCGTAACGCTATCACGCCTACCAAATATCCCTGTGACGAAACGCGCCGCTCTTCTTTGGATCTTCTCTATCTCCTCCGTCAACCCGAACTGGTAAGGATCCACACTGATGAGCAATACTCAAGTATAGGTCGAACGAGTGTTTTGTAAGTCACCTCCTTTGTTGATGGACTACATTTTCTAAGGACTCTCCCAATGCATCTCAACCTGGTACCCGCCTTACCAACAATTAATTTTATATGATCATTCCACTTCAAATCGTTCCGCACGCATACTCCCAGATATTTTACAGAAGTAACTGCTACCAGTGTTTGTTCCGCTATCATATAATCATACAATAAGGGATCCTTCTTTCTATGTATTCGCAATACATTACATTTGTCTATGTTAAGGGTCAGTTGCCACTCCCTGCACCAAGTGCCTATCCGCTGCAGATCTTCCTGCATTTCGCTACAATTTTCTAATGCTGCAACTTCTCTGTATACTACAGCATCAACCGCGAAAAGCCGCATGGAACTTCCGACACTATCTACTAGGTCATTTATATATATTGTGAAAAGCAATGGTCCCATAACACTCCCATATGGCTCGCCAGAGGTTACTTTAACGTTTGTAGACGTCTCTCCATTGAGAATAACATGCTGTGTTCTGTTTGCTAAAAACTCTTCTATCCAGCCACAGAGCTGGTGTGATATTCCGTAGGCTCTTACTTTGTTTATCAGGCGACAGTGCGGAACTGTATCGAACGCCTTCCGGAAGTCAAGGAAAATAGCATATACCTGGGAGCCTGTATCTAATATTTTCTGGGTCTCATGAACAAATAAAGCGAGTTGGGTCTCACACGATCGCTGTTTCCGGAATCCATGTTGATTCCTACAGAGTAGATTCTGGGTTTCCAGAAACGACATGATACGCGAGCAAAAAATATGGTCTAAAATTCCACAACAGATCGACGTCAGAGTTATAGGTCCATAGTTTTGCGCATCTGCTCAACGACCCTTCTTGAAGACTGGAACTACCTGTGCTCTTTTCCAATCATTTGGAACCTTCCGTTCCTCTAGAGACTTGCGGTACACGGCTGGTATAAGGGGGGCAAGTTCTTTCTCGTACTCTGCGTAGAATCGAATTGGTATCCCGTCAGGTCCAGTGGACTTACCTCTGTTGAGTGATTCCAGTTGCTTTTCTATTCCTTGGACACTTGATTCGATGTCAGCCATTTTTTTCGTTTGTGCGAGGATTTAGAGAAGGAACTGCAGTGAGGTCTTCCTCTGTGAAACAGCTTTGGAAAGAGGTGTTTAGTATTTCAGCTTTACGCGTGTCATCCTCTGTTTCAATGCCGTCATCATCCCGGAGTGTCTGGATATGCTGTTTCGAGCCACTTACTGATTTATCGTAAGACCAGAACCTGGGTTCCGGGTCATGCCTTTCAGGGGTACAGCTGGCCATTCTACCTGCCAGATTATAGCGGGAATGACTCGTGACAGCTCCACCCTGCAGCTCACGCAAATGTTCAGTCCTTGCCTGCCCACCTTACTCAGATCTGTTGCATATTTCAGTAGCTCACCGAGCGAGGTGGCGCAGTGGTTAGACACTGGCCTCGCATTCGGGAGGACGACGGTTCAATCCCGCGTCCGGCCATCCTGATTTAGGTTTTCTGTGATTTCCCTAAATCGCTCCAGGCAAATGCCGGGATGGTTCCTTTCAAAGGGCACGGCCGACTTCCTTCCCCGTCCTTCCCTAATCCTATGAGACCGATGACCTCACTGTCTGGTCTCCTTCCCCAAACCAACCAACCAACCAATCAGTAGCTCAGTCTTCGTGTCATACACCTGTCTGAGACATAGCTGAAGCTGAATATCCCTTCTACTTCTGTATGTCTTGATGGTTACATTTTTCTGAGACGTGAGAGATGTAATTGAAGAGGGGACGGTGTGGCAACATATATACGCGCAAATTTGTTTCCCAAAGTCGTGCTCATGTCCAAAACCGAAGACAAACAGCCCGAATACATGTCCATTGAAATTGAACCTCTCAACAGAAAGTGTCTCACCTGTGTAATATACAGTCCAGCTCTCTAGCTTTAAATCTGCACTCTCGAGTAGTGAATCTTCATATGAACACATAATTGTAGGCTGAGAAATGAATAAAAAATTTCTAAACAATATATCTTCTGTAGCAAAATTCACACGCGTGCATTCCTGCTCAAACCATACACTGAGTCCACTTGGGCCTACTCACCATACAGCTGACTCTCATATGTTTGTCTGTATTTTCATAAACATATGTCAAAATAGAGTAATTCGCGCAGGTAAGATCTCTCCACCTGGCTTGTCCACCCATGACGTAACATTCGTAACATACCCGTTGCGATTCCCGAAGAACAAACAACAAGTGGCGAGTTTTAGAGATTTTCAACGCATAAACATGTCTGAACTTAACAGGTGACGCCTACGATATTTTTTGCGGACAATGGCAAGAGATAACTTCGGCATAAATAATGAAGTATTTAATTTTACCGAGAGCCTTAATAATTTATACGATAAACACGCTCATCTAAAAACATTAAGAGTAAGAAGAAAAACCTGCACCATGGCTTACAGACATCTGAATCACCTTATGTGTGTCAGAGACGCAATGCACATGACATTCAAACGGCACCCGACCTTTGGTAACCATCTCAGCTACAAGCAACTATGCAACCGAATTAATCAATCTGTGAGCAATGCAAAACTTAGGTATTTCCACTCACTGTCTCATGGTAAAATCTACGAGGCCTGGGAATAGGCAAACCTAAATCTACAGCTGAACCAATAGTTCCTATTGAGGATGTAAATGACTATTTCGCAACGCCGATATCTATAATTGAAGAACCCATATGGCCACAAACCATCGACTCCCATAAAGTATCAGTGGTTGGAAGAAACGAAATTTATTTTCTTCAACCCATAAGCCCTAACACGGTCAGGAAGCCCGTTGTGCTTACACGTTCGGCAGCCGCAGTACATAATAATACAACAGTGCAAATGATCGATATTCTCGTCGAGCCTCTACGGCCCAAAATAACTGACAATCAGCATCAAATTCATAAAACAGTTACCCAAGAAGAAATCTTCCAAACGACCTTTCGACTACAGGCTCGTTTTCATTCTACCAGCATTATCCTTGGCTTTTGAATACATAGTCTACAAACGTCTTACCAATTATTTAACATCAGATAATCTTTTACATGCATGTAAGTCGGGTTCCCGGCAATATCGCAGAACGACGACAGCTCTTATAAAAGTGACTGACGAACTGAAACAAGCTGTGGAGAAATAACATGTGACTATTATGTGCTTTTTGGATTTCGGCAAAGCTTTTGGCACTTTTGACATTATATTCTACTTGCTAAACTCATGAGTCAAAATTTGTCTTCAAGTGATGTACAATGTTTCCTCTAATACCTTACATCCCACCAATAGTATGTAATGATTAGAACTAAGAGGTCACAACGGATTGATGTAGTATCAGGGAGTAGCATAGCTGGGCCAGTTCATGGACAGAGACACTGATGACGTCATGGATAATGTAATCGATGAGTCGTGGGATTCACCCACTGCCCCCCTTCCCTCCCCAGTCTGACAAAGGCCTATCGCCCTATGTATAAAACGGTAAAACGGCGGGGAATTCAAATTTTGGTGTGAAATTAAAAAATACCCCAATTGCGTTAGTGTGTTTCCTATGGAAGTAAGGTTGTGGTCCTAAGAATGTAATGCTGGTAAATTCAGAATTATGCATCATCATGTTGGGTGACTTGGATTAGTGAAATAGGCTCTGCAACATCACAATCCAGTTGAGACCTGTTGGGCTATTTGCAGCAGTGTAGAATTCTGGTATACTGCCCCACAACTGGAGTACTGACACTGGCTCTGTGACATCACAGTCCTGCTCTCACCTGTTGGGCTATTTTTAGCACTGTGGTATTCTGACCTATTGGCCCAGACTTGAGATACTAGAATGGGTTCTATGATGTCACAATCCAAGTTCCAGAATACTGGCACTACGACGTCTGTTTCCTTGCCAACTGTTCACACAGAGGTGTATTGTCACTGCTTCTCATAACTCTAAGTTTGAGTCTCTCTACAAGTGCCTTTATTTAAACGAACACCAGGAGCGACAGACCTTCTGGGCACACCACCTCTTGACTTATTCCCCTAAGTTAAAGTTCAAACTGTACACCATACAGAGGAAGCACTTTCATCTTTATTTAAACAAATGCCTTTATAGGGGGAGCTCCCTTTCCACAGTCAAGAAGTCCTCCACTCCGCAGCCCTAACACTCCCAGAAGGTAGGCAGAACTGTCAACCACTGGGCTCACTAAGACATAAGAGTCTGGCTGCTGACAGTTAGCACACCGTCTGTCAGTGACAGCTCCACTCAGAGAGGTACACCTTACACATACTACCAATTCGATAACCTAACGGCAAATGGAATATAGAGGTTAGGTTAGGTTAGTGTTGTTTAACGTCCCATCGACAACGAGGTCATTAGAGATGGAGCGCAAGCTCGGGTTAGGGAAGGACGGGGAAGGAAATCGGCCGTGCCCTTTCAAAGGAACCATCCCGGCATTTGCCTGAAACGATTTAGGGAAATCACGGAAAACCTAAATCAGGATGGTTGGAGACGGGATTGAACCGTCGTCCTCCCGAATGCGAGTCCAGTGTGCTATCCACTGCGCCACCTCGCTCGGTGGAATATAGAAAGTCCGATTTCAAACGCTATGGTAGACATTTGTTTGGTGGCTCTGAAGCCAAAAAGATGGATTCTAAGAAGCTGAGCTTGTAAAATTTGCCAAAAAAAGAATTTGTGTGTTGAATGGATGGTGGCTATTTACCATCAGTAACATACTCAACATGATAGAGCCATTCTTTTTCTCCATTACTGATATTTCATACCCCCTCACCCCATATGAAGTCCGCCCCAGTAGCTGAGTGGTCAGCTTGACGGATTGCCGTCCTCTGGGCCCGGGTTCGATTCCCGGCTGGGTCGGAGATTTTCTCCGCTCAGGGACTGGGTGTCGTGTTGTGTTCATCATCATTTCATCCCCATCCGGCGTGCAGGTCGCCCAATGTGGCGCCGAATGTAATAAGACCTGCGATATGGCGGCCGGACCTGCCCCGCGAGGGGCCTCCCGGCCAATGACGCCAAACGCTCATCATCATCATCACCCCATATGAATGGATGAGGGAGGTGGGGGGAGGATGTCATCGGTTCAGTCAACCTGTTCTTCAGCCAACTGACAAGAAAATTTAAATCAGATGAAATAATAATAAACAGAAAGGAGAGATATTAACAATGAATTTAAAACTTTTTAAAGGTGGAAATAAAACAAGTTTTTATAAATGAGATATGACTTCTTTCATTTTTAGTTAAAAAAAGTTGTAATAAAAGGTAAAAAAAGGACATTTAAAAAAAATCTTTATGCAGAACACTGATGTTAAAAAGAAGCATTTTACTGAAACTAAGGCTGTTGAAGGGGGTAGGTTGATCGTTGAGGAGGGTAGAAGGTAAATGTTGTATGGATGTAGGACTTGCGTGCATGTATAAGTCGGGTAGGAGTGGCTTTTGGGATGCAAGAGGGGTTCTACATCTACATCTACATCTACATCCATACTCCGCAAGCCACCTGACGGTGTGTGGCGGAGGGTGAGGCTAAAATTTGAAGAGGAAAAGCAGTTAGGGATAGAAGCGTGCAAGGGGAAAAGGGGGTGAAGAAAATATGGAGAGGGGAGGGATAAGGAGCCTTGATCAGATAGAATAGGTGAAGAGGGTGTTAAGTTGATAGGAGGGCTGAATATCAGGATGCAGTTCATGGTCTGGGAGGGGAGAAGGTTGAAGTTCCTTTGGAAGAGTGTGTGGAGGGTGCATAGGTGTAGGTCTAGTGGGATGTGTTGGTAGAGGCACAGCAACTCACAGGGGTCGGAAAGTAGAGGGGAAGCTACAGAATTATTGGAGTCGAGTTTTTGGATGATGTAGGTTGTTCAGAGGTGTTCAGTGTGAGGGAGAAGAGGTGGTAAAGTGATGAGTTGGTAAAGGATCCATGTGGTGGAAGGTTGTCAGATGCAGAAGGCAAAGTGGACTGCATGCATTCAAGGATTTGGGTGGACTTATAGAACTTACGCATTTGCTAAGTAAGGGATGGGTTGGATCAAGGTTTTGTAAATGTGGAAGATAGTGGAGGTATGCAATACCCAAGTTCGGCCAGTTAGTAGTTTGAGTCTATTGTGGACCTTTTGTTGGATGGTTAATAGATGAGGGTTACACATTAGCTGCCAGTCATTGTTTAGTCCAAGATTTTAGTGTGTTAATTAACTGCGTATTACAGTTGTAAATGGTGAGGTAGAAGTCATGGAGATGTAAGGTGTGGGTGGGGTGTCCTAAAATTATTACCTGAGTTTTGGAAGGGTTGGTCTTCAAGAGCCATTGGGGTTACACCAGGAGGTAAACTGATTGAGGTAGGTTCGGAGGGTTCATTGAGGTTTCTGGAGTGTAGAATAAAGGGCGAGGAAAGCAGAATCATCAGCATACTGAAGGACTGGTGGAGGTGGTTTGAGCATATCAATAGTGTAAAGGAGAGGAGAGAGGACAGCTCATTGAGGCACACCTGCAGTGGACTGGAACATATGGGAACTGGCTTTGTTAATTGTGGCAAAGAATGAGTGATTAGAGAGGAAAGATGCAGTAAGGGGACATAATTAATTGAAAATGCGTAGGTCTCGAGTTTGAAGAGAAGACCACAATGCCGTACACAGTTATAGGCTGTTTCCAGGTCGAGGAAGATGAGGAATACAGGTGTTGAGATGATAGTATAAGAGATGGATACGGTGCAGGAGCTGGTCATTAGAGGAGAAGTTGGTGCAGAAGCCACACTGGTTAAAGCGAAGGAGGCAGTGTTGGTTCAGGGGCCGATGGATATCTTGGGAGAGAATAGATTTGAAGACCTTGCTGAATACTGAGATGAGGGAGGTAGGGTGGTAGGAGGAGGGATCAGTAGGGGGCTTATGCAGTTTGAGGTAAAGTAGGATTTTGGAGGTTTTCCACAGTTCAGGATAGTGGAGAGGATAGAGGTATAAAGAAAGGGTTGCGAAGCTGGTTAAAAAGAGAGAGGGGTTAAGGTGTCGATAGGTTATGTGGTCATGACCAGAGGATGTGTAGCATTTTCTGTGAAGTACTTGTTTTATGTCATATGCTGTAATTGGGTTGTTTAATTCCATTAGAGGTATGTTGTCCAAGTACTGGTAGCAGGGACTTAGGGGTGGGACAGTGGTATTTGTGCATACATGGATGGTAGGGAAGAGTGAGTAATCAAAATGAGGGTCGTCCAAGATTGAGAAGATTTCAGAGAGATAGGATGTAAAGCGGCCAGTTTTGCCCTGGTTGTCAGGGAATGGATGGTTGTAGTGAAGGAGCAGATAATGAGGGATGGAATGGTTGCAGTGAGTCAGTGGAGTGCTCTCCAGTACTTGGAAGAATTAATGGTGATTGTAGTGTTGAGTCTGGTGCATGTCTGACGCCAGTCTCAGAGTTTTTTAGCGTTGAGTAAATTTCTGATGTGTCTCTGTATTTGCCAGTGGCATGTAAGTGTATCCTGGACTGCAGTCCTTAGGAAGCCTGATATAAGCGACAAGACACTCAGAGAAGGAGTGGGGCTTGTGGGAGGAGAGTAGGATTATGTGGATATCTACATCTACATACATACTCCGCAATCCAGCATACGGTGCGTGGTGGAAGGTACCTCGTACCACAACTAGCATCTTCTCTCCTTGTTCCACTCCCATACAAAACGAGGGAAAAATGACTGCCTATATGCCTCTGTACGAGCCCTAATCTCTCTTATCTTATCTTTGTGGTCTTTCTGCGAAATGTAAGTTGGCGGCAGTAAAATTGTACTGCAGTCAGCCTGAAATGCTGGTTCTCTAAATTTCCTCAGTAGCGATTCACCAAAAGAACGCCTCCTTTCCTCTAGAGACTCCCACCCGAGTTCCTGAACCATTTCCGTAACACTCGCGTGATGATCAAACCTACCAGTAACAAATCTAGCAGCCCGCCTCTGAATTGCTTCTATGTCCTCCCTCAATCCGACCTGATAGGGATCCCAAACGCTCGAGCAGTACTCAAGAATAGGTCATATTAGTGTTTTATAAGCGGTCTCCTTTGCAGATGAACCACATCTTCCCAAAATTCTACCAATGAACCGAAGACGACTATCCACCTTCCCCACAACTTCCATTACATGTTTGTCCCACTTCATATCGCTCTGCAACGCCCAAATATTTAATCGACATGACTGTATCAAGCGCTACACTACTAATGGAGTATTCAAACATTACAGGATTCTTTTTCCTATTCATCTGCACTAATTTACATTTATCTATATTTAGAGTTAGCTGCCATTCTATACATCGATCATAAATCCTGTCCAAGTCATCTTGTATCCTCCTACAGTCGCTCAACGACGACACCTTCCCGTACGCCACAGCATCATCAGCAAACAGCCGCACATTGCTATCCATCCTATCCAAAAGATCATTTATGTAGATAGAAAACAACAGCGGACCTACCACACTTCCCAGGGCCACTCCAGATGATACCCTCACCTCCGATGAACACTCACCATCGAGGACAACGTACTGGGTTCTATTACTTAAGAAGTCTTCGAGTCACTCACATACTTGGGAACCAATCCCATATGCTCGTACCTTAGTTAGGAGTCTGCAGTGGGGCACCGAGTCAAACACTTTCCGGAAGTCAAGGAATATGGCATCCGTCTGATACCCTTCATCAATGGTTCGCAAGATATCATGTGAAAAAAGGGCGAGTTGCGTTTCGCAGGAGCGATGCTTTCTAAAGCCATGCTGATGCGTGGACAGCAGCTTCTCTGTTTCAAGGAAATTCATTATATTCTAACTGAGAATATGTTCGAGAATCCTGCAACAAACCGATGTTAAGGATATTGGTCTGTAATTTTGAGGATCCGTCCTTCTACCCTTCTTATATACAGGCGTCACCTGCGCTTTTTTCCAGTCGCTCGGGACTTTACGTTGGGCAAGAGATTCGCGATAAATGCAAGCTAAGTAAGGAGCCAATGCAGCAGAGTACTCTCTGCAAAACCGAATTGGAATCCCACCAGGACCTGGCGATTTATTTATTTTCAACTCATTCAGCTGCTTCACAACCCCAAGGATGTCTATCACTATGTCCTCCATATGGGAATCTGTACGAGACTCAAACGGCGGTATGTTTGTACGATCCTCCTGCGTGAAAGATTTCTCAAATGCTAAATTTAAAATTTCAGCTTTCGTTTTGCTGTCTTCCGTTGCCAGGCCAGACTGATCAGTGAGTGACTGGATGGAAGCCTTAGACCCGCTTACTGATTTTACGAGCGGTTCTAGGCGCTACAGTCTGGAACCGCGCGACCGCTACGGTCACAGGTTCGAATCCTGCCTTGGGCATGGATGTGTGTGATGTCCTTAGGTTAGTTAGGTTTAAGTAGTTCTAAGTTCTAGGGGACTGATGACCTCAGAAGTAAAGTCCCATAGTGCTCAGAGCCATTTGACCCATTTTGAAACGCTTTTACGTAAGACGAGAATTTCCTTGGGTTTTCAGCTAGATCTTTTGCTAAGGTATGACGGTGGTAGTGGTTGAATGCTTCGCGCATCGCTCTTTTTACAGCAGCACGAATCTCTACTAACTTTTGCCTGTCCTCATTCTCCCGATCTTTCTTGTACCGCGAGTGCAACTGCCTTTGCTTCCTGAGCATTCTCCGAATTGCGCTGTTAAACCACGGTGGGTCTTTTCCGTCCGTAACCCACTTTTTCGGCACATACTTCTCCAATGCGTGATTTACAATGTGTTTAAAATTTGCCCATAATTCTTCCACGTCCGTCGTACCGGAAGTAAATAAAGTCGATTCATTTACTAAGTGGGATGCTAACAACTGCTTATATGCTCTTTCTAGTAAGAATACTCTTCTAGCCTTCTTGACCGACTTTTGAACTTTTGTAACCATAGTCCTAATGACAACATTATGATCACTAATCCCTGACTCAACACTGACACCGTCGCTGAGGTCTGGTCTGTTCGTGGCTACCATATATAAAATATTTCCATTACGCATTGGCTGTCGATTTAGCTGCTCAAGACAGTTTTCGGATAATGTGTTCAAAAGTAACTCACACGACGGCTTGTCTTTACCACCTGTAATGAATCCATAGACATCCCAGTCTATACTAGATAGGTTGAAGTATTGATAGGGGTGTGGGTATTATAGCATCCAACAATGTCTGCTGATATCTGCTGCAGGAAGATAATGGCATAGGGGACTTCGTCAAATTTCTGGAAGGTGATGGTGTGGCTTTCAGTGAGGGTACCTAATGGATTCCCAGTAGGCATTCCAGTTGACATGGAAGTAATCATGGACAGCATTTGTAGGAGGCTGGGATGGGGTACATGAGGATGAGGTAGTGTGTAGGGGATGGTGAGGAGAACAGGTAGGTACTTGCTTCTAATTGGATCCAGGATATCTGCAATGAGGCATCCAAGGAGGATGGAGGATGCTAGGATGACATCTGGGGTGGTGGTGCTTCCAGGATGGGTATGGCGTGGGGTGGGGACATTGTGACCTTGGAGGGAGTCTGTAAACTGACGCCACCAATTGAGTTCTGCAGATGATCTACTATGGATGTTGAGGTCAGTGACAATAATATTGGTGGAAAAGGTATGGTGTATGTGCCTGAAAAAATCTCTGTTGAGGGGATGATTAGGTCATATGTAGATAGTAGCACAGGTGAAAATCAGGGTTTTGTAGAAGAATATAAGGATAAGGTGCTCAGTGGGATTATCAAGTAAGAGTTGTGGTGACCAATTGCAATTCCACCTGAGGCCAGGGGAAGGGGATTATCTGTCTGGTAGAGAATATAGGGAGAGATTCGGATGGTGTGATAGGTTTGAAGGAACAATAAGGTACAGACATCATATTGGGACAGAGTGTGCATTAAGAGGGGCTTGTTTTTTGGTAGGAAGAGGATGCTTTGGTATAGGACGCTATATTGCTGTCAAGCCCTGATGAGAGCCTGGGGGTGGGTGACTGAGTGAAGAAGCTTAAATGAGACTGCCGAGGTGGGTAAAGAAGAAGTGGATTTGGTTTCGGGAGTAGGTTGCTTGGGAATTGAGGTGGAAGACTGAGTGGGCAGTGAGGCATATTTGTTGTAGTACATGGAGTTGTTGGAAGGGGTGAATATTTTTGAGGATGATGGTGAAGAATTTGATGATGTCTTCGTTAGTAGGAGTTTGGTGGAGGGAGTTAGTGGCATGGATAAGATAATCAGTAGGATGGAAGGGTTCTGTTAATTCCAGTTTGACGGTTGGGAGTTTTGCTTTGCACTTGGTGAAGTAGGTATGGTGGGAATCATTGCAGGTGTCGCAGGTGGGAGGGGAGGTGAGGTTGGGACATTGTTGGAGGAAGTGGGAGTCATCACAGTGAGAACAGGTGAGAGGATGTTAACAGTCAGGAGTGAGGAGGTCATTGCAAATGAGGCTTTTTGGCAATGGTAGGACTGTTGAAAGATTTGGAAGGTTCAATTTGATGCCAGCTGTTGTATATCAGGGCTTCCTCACTAAGGAGGTGATTAGAGGTAGGTGGGGGCAGACTCTCTGAAGACTTGCACGAGGAAGGTGGGATCTGCGTTTTTGTAGATACAACTGACTGTGACGATCTCTAAAGCAAGATAGGAATTGAGTTCAGAGACCGCCTCCTCTGCCCTGATATTAGGGCCAATCACAGCAGTGAATCTGCGAGGGGGGGGGGGGGGGGTTAAGGAGGCTGGTGCCGCTTGGATGTGCTGGTAATGCTGAAAGAAGTGAGGGAGACATGAGGGCCAAAGGTAATATGAAGGATTTTGAGGAGGAAATGGAAGTGGAAGTTGGGATTCATGGATTTGATGAGGACAGAATCTTTGTGGGGATGATTTGAGCGATGAGAAATTGATGAATTTGGGGTCAGTATGGGGGAGAATGAAAGTGGAAACAGCCATAGGAAAAGGCGCAGGGGAGGGAGCAGTGTCCCTGTGTTTGCTAGGATCGAGAGTTGTTTGTGGTTTTTTGATTATAGTACTAGTAGTGGGGTCTGCGTTAGGGCGCTTCTGTGGTTTTTTGTCGTTGTGGGATGGGATTGGGATTGATGATATGGGGACATGTCGCTGAGCAGATCTTTCCATTGGGCTGGAGTTGGTACAGCGGCTTGTTGACTGTATGGTAGCCTCAGGGGCTGCCATGGCAGCACGATGAGATGTCATTTCTGTAGGTGCTGCAGGGGAAGTGGTCGGCATGGGATGAGACAGAAGTGGGGGATAGGCAAGAGAAAAGGTAAGAGATGTGGCAGAGGTCGAGAGGAGGATAGTGTAGGTGAAGAAGGTCACAGAATATGGGGATGATACTGTGAGAGGAGGAGGGTGGACATAGGACAGTTGCTGAGAGGAAGCGCTCCATGTAGTGGTAATGGGAGTAGAGGAAGAGGTGGTCTCAATGATGGAGGTGGCACAAGTGTCCATTGTGGGTCAAGGAAACAGGGAACAGAAAGTAGATGATAACTGCTGGTGGCAGAGCGCCACTGGGATGTTGGGAGATGATGGCAGCGACGTCCTGTGTGACGTGCTGATGACAACAGATCAGGATGGCTGCAGTGGCATCAAAGAAGGAGGTGGTGGTGGCAATGTTGGTGACAGTCACAGCAACATATATGAGGTGGGGAGACAATTGTAGTGACACCAGCTGTGGCAATGGGAAGATGACTGAATTGGTAGCAGCTGCAGTGAAGATGAAGTGATAATAGGCAACGGTGGCGACAGCAACAGCGACGATGACGGCAGTGTGCAGTAAGACAAAGGCGGCCACAATAGAATGATGATACACAAGGAGATGATAATGAACACACACATGCACACACAGAAGAAAGTCTCAATGACACAAGCAAACAACACAGACACACAGATATGGATGTGGAGCATAGGAGAGTGGCGCCTAGCAGTCTACACAACAACAACAGTAGCAATAACTGAACTAGTGCTAGACATTTCCTGTCAGTTAGTGCTGATGGTCACAGAGCCATCTTTTCTTTCTTTACTGTCATTTCATTCCCCTGCTCCACATGGGCAGGGGAAGGCTGGCAGAGGCACAACCTGCCGCTCTTCAGCCGAGTGGCATTACAAAAAAGAAAAAGAGGATATTTACACATAAAAAAGGGCGGAAACGGGGGAATATAAAAACATAGTGAATGGAGACAACGGAACTTAAGATATACACTGACATGGGGACGTTCATTGGGGGACAGTTAAAAAAGTCGATATAAAGTTAAAAGAACACAGTTGGCAATTTGTGGAGCACTTAAAATACACTGGAGTCTCACACACACATGCTAAAAAACGTCCACAGTATAAAAACACAGAGAACGAGAGACACAAAAAAACACTGTAACCCATGGAGCACACGCGAAGAATAAAAACTGCCAGGAGGGACATGATGAAGGACAGGAGGCTTGAGAGGAGGGAAAAAGAGGGGAGAGGAAGGTGCAGTGGGGGTGGGGGCTGGAGAGGGTGGGAGGAAAAGAAAAAAGATGGGTCAGGGGTGCACCAAGAGGCAGGAGATTGCTGAGGCAGGAGATGGAAGGCAAGTCAGGAGGGAGCACAGAGACACAGTAGGTGGAACAGGAAAGGGAGGGGAGTGTAAGAGGGTGGAAAACAGCTCAGAGGAAGGGAAGAGGAGAGGGAGGGAGTTCTGAGGAGTAGGAGGGGGAAGGTGGAGTTAGACTTGGTAGGAGGGGTAGAGATCAGGGTGAAGCCCATCATGCGGGAGGGGTAGGTGCTGGAAGTTGCATTGGGAAAGGAGGTGCAGTGTGTGGAGATGGAGGGGGGGGGGGGGGGCGGGGCACAACGGTAAAGGTGTGGTAACAGACTGGGGGTAGAGAGGATAGAAGTCACCAGGGGGGTGGGGGAGCTCAAGTCGACAGGAAAAGGAGAAGATGTGGGAGGGAGATGGGGTCATAGGGGATCTGCATGGTGGACCGAAGGCAGATATGGAGGGCAAGGCAGAAGGCATGGCGTTCAAGGATTTGGAGGGCCTTATAAAATTTGGGAGGAGCAGAAATTCAAATGGCACTACCATAACAAAGGTTGGCGCAGATCAAGGATCTGTAGGTGTGAAGGATGGTGGAATGATGCAGTCCCCATGTCTGGATGGATAGGAGTTTCAGGAGGAGTCGATTTTGGGCTTTGCGTTGGATCATAAGGAGATGGGGAGTCCAGGTGAGGTGATGGTCGGAGGTGAGGCCCAGGTATTTAAAGGTAGGAGTGAGGTGGATAGGATGACCATAAATGGTGAGGTAATACCGTGGAGCCAGAAGGAGAAGGGGGTATGACCTATGAAGATTGCCTGGGCTTTGGAAGGGTTGATGCGACGGAGCCACTGGTTGCACCAGGCGGTGGACTGGTCGAGGTGGGTTTGAAGGGTACATTGGGAAAGTTAAAGGGTAGGATAAAGGGCTGGGAAGACGGTGTCATCAGAAAATTGGAGGAGATGAACAGGCAGGGGAGGTTTGGGCATATTGGCTGTATACAGGAGATAGAGGTGAGGGGAAAGACAGAGCCTTTGGGCATGCCGGCATTGGGATAGAAAGTACAGGAGCTGGTATTGTGTATAATTATATAGGAGGTATGATGGGAGAGGAAGGCAGGAACGAGATGGACGAAATTGAAGGGGAGAGTCTAGGTCTGGATTTTAAAGAGGATCCCACGATGCCAGACACAGTCGTACGCATTCTGGAGGTCTAGAGAGAAACAAAGATAACAGAGCAATAGAAGTTAAGTTGGAGGGAAAGGAAATTGGCAAGGTTGAGGAGCTGATCGTCAGTTCAGAAGGAGGGTCAGAAGCCACACAGGGTAAGGGGAAGGAGATGGTGCTGGTTAACGTGATGATGAATATGGCGGGAGAGGATGGACTCGAAGACCTTACTAAACACGGTGATGAGGCAGATGGGATGATAGGGAGAGGTGTCAGAGGGGGTTTGTTGGGTTTACGGAACAGCAGGGCATGGGAAATCTTCATCAGGTCATGGTAAAAGCTGGTGGAGAGAAGGATGTTGTACAGGGTACCAAGGGCACCCAGGAAGGAGGAGGGGGCGGATTCCTTGAGGGGGCGGTAGGTGACACCGTCATGACTATGGGTGCTGTTGCGACTGGATCGGAGGACGAGTTTGATGTCATGCACGGTGATGAGAGTGTTTATGTCTGAGGGGGGTAACTGATCTAAGTATGGGAAACTAGGAGAGACTGGCGTGACAGAGGTATTAGTGTGTTCAGTGACGCCAGCCGGAGTGGCCGTGCGGTTCTAGGCACTACAGTCTGGAACTGAGCGACCGCTATGGTCGCAGGTTCGAATCCTGCCTCGGGCATGGATATGTGCGATGTCCTTAGGTTAGTTAGGTTTAATTAGTTCTAAGTTCTAGACGACTGATGACCTCAGAAGTTAAGTCGCATAGTGCTCAGAGCCATTTTGTTCAGTGACATTGGGGAAGAGATAGTAATCAAAATGAGTATCCTCAGGAATGTAGAAGACCTTGAAGAGGTGGGAATCAAATGGTTAGCTTTACTGAGGTTGTCAGGGAAGAGGCAGTTGTTGTGGAGAGGAGGGTAATGCAGGATGGGAGACCAGTACTTGGGGGAGCTGACAGGGAGGACAGAGTTGAAGTGTGTACACGTCTGGCTTTGTCCTGTTCTTGCTAGTGTTTGCTATGTTAAGGATTCGCCTTGTGAGGCTGTTCTTTTTCATCCTGCTGATGTGTCCATAAAATTTCATACTTCTCGTTGTAAAGGCGCCCATTATTATTTCTATCTCTACGTAGATCTCTCTTGTTAGCCTCTTTATCCTATTTCCTTCACGAAATACTGGCCCATATATTTTTCTCGGAATTTTTCCTTCTTGCTTTTCAATCTGTCTAATTTTGGTATGACCAAGAATCACTGTAGTTTCTGCAGCGTAGAGTGCTTCTGGTAGAACCATTGTGTTGTAATGCTTCAGTTTTGCATTGACAGAAATATATGTTTTATTGTAGTGATTCCAAGTGAGCTTATATGCTTTCTGTAAGTCGGAAATTCTTTCTTGATTGGCTGTGTAGTTCAGTCCTGATGGTTGGATTAGCTCTCCTAGATATCTGAAGTGCACGTCTCATGCCACTTTCCTGTTCTGATTTATAATGGGGAGATTATATGCATGCTTGCTTTCGATGTATTGAATCTTGTAGGAGATTTGTAGGCCAGTATTCTATGAGATTTCGTGAAGATTCTCCTTGCAGGTTTGGCTTCTTCTCTACTGTTGGTCAGAATGGCAAGATCGTCCGCGAAAGCCAGATACTTCACATTGATTCTCTGCTATTCTTTAAACCTGAGTTGAATTCCCTTTATTTCCTTTTCCCATGTCCTCACAATTTTTACCTGGGCCACGTTAAATAGAAGGGGGAGAGACCATCTCTTTGTTGTAAAGCACAAGACTACATCTGGAAGGCGGCTTTCTCTTCTTGTGTAACACAGAATCAACGCTGTAATATGTACCGATGTGCTATTCAACAGCTCGATACCGCTTTGCTCGCGGTATTTCGACGTCTGACTAAGAAATCCAGAGAAAAAATCTGATGTCATTCATTATACATCGCATAAAACACATCAGTCCATGTAGTAACGGTACTTCAGGGGCGTCCTTACATGAAATCTGTATCATTCTCCTACCTGTCTCAACTGTGGATTCTGTAAAATTTAGCATAAATGTTCCGCGAAATAAACGTCCACATGCCTCTGAATTGCCTTGTAATCGGCGGAATCGATGTGCTACATTCTCGCATTGTAATGTCCGATCCGAGATAAAATTAGGATCGTGCATATTTGTCAAACAACCCTGAAAATTTTACATGCGCATCTGTCATATAAACCCTTGAAAAATAATACATGTCATCAAACAGATGTGCCACCTCCCGTCAAACGATTATGATCACGGAAACCTGGCAAGGTTCTCTGATTTCGTGAAGTACAGCTCTTACTGTAAAATAATATGCATTACAGGATGGATTCTAAATTTTGCGTGACGAATCCAAAATGTGTTAAAGCCATCAGCAACCTTCTGTTCTTTTGTAGCACCAAATCGCCGCTGCAGTACACACTGAGGTGACAAATGTCATGGGATATCTTCTAATATCGTGTCGGACTTCCTTTTGCCCGGCTTGGTGCAACAACTTGACATGGCATGGATTCGACAGATTGTTAGAAGTCCGTCGCATTGAACGGAGATTACACTGAAAAATAGGGATATTTAGCTAAAAGACTGGAGAATAATATGATGTACTGGAATCCTGCAAAAAACAACCTGCTGTCAGAAAAAAAGCGCTGTGTCACTTATCGAAAGCCTCTCATACATAGATTTTGATTTAGTTTTACTTTATTTTATATATGGAGCTGGTCTTGCCAGTAACTAGTAATCATATAAAAGTTTTGCAGCTAACTGGTGGAAAAGAAAGGCTAAATTAATACTATTTTTGAAAATATTTTAGGAGTGAGACCATCCACAGAATAGCTGAAGCACTGAGTTGTCAACCAGCACACACAATAGACAGAGAAAATTTGCTAGTTATCAAGCTAGACTACACACGCACACACACACACACACACACACACACACACACACACACACATGCGCGAACGCGTTCACACACACATGCAAGCATACATGCACACATCCGCGCACGCATGTGCATTTTTGCACACATACACGAGCGTGCAGGTACACACATTCCACACAACTCACAAATGCTCTGCTATGTTGTACTGGCTGAACACACGTCTGGGATTGCATTGCGGTAGGTGGACTAAGGTGGAGTGTGGGTTGTGTTTGATGTGGTGGGCAGGGGAGAGAGATATGGGAGGCAGGATGAGAGGTTCAGGATGGGTAGCTGGCAGCTTGGAAGGTGGCAGTAGGTTTGCTGGTTAGGAATGTGGGAGTTTGCTGTGGCAAGTGCATGGGCAAGGTAAGTGATACACAGGGACTAGAGCCGATCAGAGTGTCATTCAGGATGAACAGTGAAGCTGTTGCAGAGACGTGGATTGGGAGGGTATGATAGGAAAGAGGAAGGGGAAACGGTTGGGTAGAGGATGTAGGTTAGTGAACTTTGAGGCTAGGAGGTTTCACGAGTGCCAGATATGTTGCAAGGATACCTCCCATCTGCATACTTCAGAAAAGATAGTGGCAGAGGGAAGTATCCAAATGGTCTGAGTTGTGAGACAGCCATTGAACTCAAGTATGTTGTGCTCAGCTGCATGTTGTGCAACTGGATGGACAATTTTCTTCCTGGCCACAGTTTCATGGACTGGATTAGGAAGTAATGGGTGGTTGGATTGGACAGGTCTTCCACAGGGATGTGATCCCTGTGGCAAGGGGAGGGAGTAGGAGTGGCATAGGAATGGATGAGGATGTAGTGTAGGTTGCACTGATGAGAGAATACCACTATAAAAGGGGTTGGGTTGTTTGGGGGAAGAGACCAAACTGCGAGGTCATTGGTTTCATCGGATTAGGGAAGGACGGGGAAGGAAATTGGTCGTGCCCTTTCAAAGGAACCATCCCAGCATTTGCCTGGAGCGATTTAGGGAAATCACAGAAAACCTAAATCAGGATGGCCGGACGCGGGATTGAACCGTTGTCCTCTCAAATGCGAGTCCAGTGTGCTAACCACTGCGCCATATCGCTCAGTCACTATAGGAGGGATGGGAAGGAACTTTGGCCAGGTATGTGATTCACAGGGACCAGAGCTGGTCAGAGTGTCATTCAGGATGAGCAGTGAAGCTGATGCAGAGATGTGGTTTGGGAGGGGATGACAGGAAAGAGGAAGGGAAAACGGTTAGGTCCAGTATACTGTGCCTCATTTCCAGGCAGGTTGTATGGGTGACAGAATAGCACTTTAGGAAGGGTGGGAAGGAACTTGGGTAGGACATCCCCGATTTCCAGCCATGATGATGGATTATCAAAGCCCTAATGAAGGATATGGTTCAACTGTTCCAGTCCTTGTTGGTACTGGGTAATGAGATACCGAAGGTGCTGCTGTGTAGCTGGTTCATGAGTGTAGTGAGAGGATTAGAGGTGTGTGACGATATGGCAAGGGAAATCTGCTTCTGGACTAGGTTTGGAGTAGTACCTGTCTCTGAAGGCCCTTGTGAGACCTTCAGCTTACAGGGCAATGGAGTCTGCAGGTAAGCCATCCACTGGTGGTTCGGTTGTATGGGAGTGATTTTTTGGTGTGCAACAGGTGACAGCTGTTGAAATGTACGTACTGTTGACAGTTATTGGGTTTAATATAGACAGAGATACGGATGGAGTCATCAGAGAGGTGATGCCACAGTAGGACTAGGTGAGAGACAAGACGGGAGAGAAGATGTTGAGGTTTCGGAGGAATGAGGATATGGTGTCTTGGCCCCAAGTTCGGATGATGAAGATGTCATCAGTGAACTTGAAACAGACAAGGGGTTTAGGGTTTTTGGAAGTTAGGAAGGTTTCCTCTAGAAGGCCCATTAAATGGTTGGCATGGGAAGATGCTGTTCATGACTGTGCCGCAGGAATCTGAAGGATGTTGAAGGAGGTAGTGTTCAATAGCAGCTAGGCCATGGGTATGGGGGATGTTCATGTATGGGGAGATGGCATCAACAGTGATGAGTAGGAATCCAGGAGGTAAAGGGGTGGGCATGATGGAGAGTCTATGAAGGAAGTGGTTAGTAACTTTGATGTGAGATGCTGGGTTTCAGATAACTGGTTGGAGATATTGGTCAACCAGAGTAGAAATTCTTTTTGTAGGAGCACAATAACCACCTACAATGCAGCATCCAGAGCTGTGGGTTTTGTGTAGCACATAGAAAGCGGAGGTGCAGGGTATCATTATAGTGAGGACGGAGATGGTATCACAGGAGAGGTTCTGAGATGGGTGTAAGGATTTCAGTAGGGATTGGACACTATATTGTACTTCTGGGATAGGATCACTATGACAGACATGTAGGTGGAGAAGTCAGAGAGTTGGCAGAATCCTTCTGTCAGTAGTCACTGTGACTCATGACAGTGGTGTCTGCAGGAAGGATGATTAGGTCAGGATATTATTTGAGGTTGCTGATGACTGTCCATTCTTCATTTCGCTCATTTTTTATGAATATCTCTTTTAAGTTACTACACTGCCACATGAGATCAATCCATGAGGTAACAAGCATAAACAAAATGACACTAGTGTTCAAGTCTGTCCAATAGGAGCTAATTCTAAGTGCACATTATGCTAAGTCAAACTTCTTGATTTCTGCCTATGGGGTGACTCTATCAAGCAACTGTAAACCACATGAACAATGGTGTATATTTTGGTATCATCAGGTCATTTGTAATTGATACTGCACAGCATCATTGTGAGATTAGTAATTTAGTGGCTTGCTGTGAACTTGTTGGAGGTATCTGAGTTGTTGCTGATGTAGGTGTGACTGAGACCTTGCTTAGCATGTTTATATAATTAGTAAGTATTAAAAATTTTGAACTATCCATTAAAGTGATAATTGAGGGAGTAATTTCATATATGTTTTCCAATTTTGGAATAAAAAAAAAATCTGTGCTGTCTCATTTTCATAATAACAAAAATGCATTCTGTTTTTCAGATACAAAAAAATTGGACTGCTATTTGTTTTTCATCATATTTTTTTATGGGTTGGCGATGTGCACTAGAAATTCGTGAACTCACCATAACAAGTGATATGCAAATGTAATGGATAGTAACGAAAAACATTTAAGAGCTGACTTCTGAATCTCGCAAGTTTTATAACACTCCAGGGTAAGTTATTTGCATATTTCATAGAACACTGCACATACTGACCACTTATATCAGTGACTTTGGTTGTAAGGGAGACTGGAACACAGTGGGTCATGGGGCATAGTGAGAAATTGTTAATATAAAATATAGGACTGATAGGATGTCATCATAGTTTTGCAAATTTATCCTATACTCTCTCATCATTTAGAGGCCTGAGAAAACTAGATGAATTGTGACTTGTATGTTTTACCATGCTCCTCTGTAAATTTTGCCATCTCTTCTCCATTTTGTAGATACCAAATATCGAGAATGTAAGTACTTATCATAGGTATTGTCTCTTCATACAATATAAAGTACAGAATTATAACATCTGTGTATGACTGAATAAATATATTTAATTGTATTGATGCGGTATGGGGCAGAGTGTAAAATGTTTTCTGGACAGAGTCAGCATACGTGCAGAAAACAAAAGATGGTTTGCTATAGAGAAATAAAAACTACTCGTGGTCTAACACCTGCTGAAGAAATGAGGAAAACTGTGAACAGTGTAATTCAAGATGGTGTGAAAGTTCTGGCAGCTGTAAAATGACATAACATCCCTAGACAGACTCTAAAGAGGTTAGTTATCTTGGTAATATGCTGGTAAAAAAGGTGCAGTAGTTGGAAGTGTACCAGAAAATACTGACAATGATACAAATAGGGCAGATATAACAGACAACAACACCATAAGCACTATCCAGCTGTAAGCCTCCCTGTGACTAGTACCTTTTTAAACAGTTCAAGACACTTGGTATCACCAAAGGAAACTCGACCTTTTTGAAAAGCATCCACTTGTAAGACAACAGCTTAGCATGGAAGAAAAAGAGAAAGGACAAGAATTCTTACTGACATCCTGGAAAAGCAGCAGCTTCTAGAATGTGGAAATCGGAAGAAGAAAAATTGGCCAAACTATCAAAATTCAAACAACCAATAACTCCATTTGTAAAAATGTCAGAAGGCAACTTCAGCCAGAGAGCAGCTAATGCAGCTCTGCTAATCTTCAGATGAGTGACAGTCATGATAATTCGAGTCTTCATGACATGGAAGAATTTAGCATAGAAGTTGAGCTCAAAGAGAATGACTGTGTTATTGAGAAAGTGTCAACCAAAAGAAAAGAAATTCCATTTCGCCATTTCATAGCACATGTCAGTTCAGTTAATAAAAATTCAAGGACTTCAACTGTGACTAATCTCCAGAAGTTGTGTAAATTTGACTGACATATTTTGCTTGCTGCAGATGCAGAAGCACATAAAATTAGCTTCACACATGTCATTTGTATACTACCAAAGATTTCCACAGTCGGCTGCACAAAACAAACTGTAGCAATGTCTCTTCTTATTGACACGGGTACTTTACAATATTTAATGATTTTATTATTTAGCAGTTCAACATATCACACAATGTTTACTAAGGAAAATAAATGTGTACAGTCTGTCTTCTGTGTTGTTTTTTAACTCACTGTGCCCCATGCCTGTGGTCACTGTGCACCATGATAGGGCTAAAGTGGGCAATTTCACATCATTTTGCTGTATCTAAAATTTTTATTAGAACAAACATATAGCATGAGATAGAAACTAGATGGCATAGGCTTCCTACATTACATGAAATAATCCATAAGTATTATCTAATTTTACCACAGAATATTCTAAAACATAAAATGTGACATCCATGCTCCAGTCTGCCCTAATTATATTAAGTAACCTTGGATTTGAATTATTAACTGCAGTTGACACATATATACATATCTGTACAGATCTACAAAACAAAAATGACACCTTTTTTAAAAAATAGTTTCTGTTGTCTATCAGCAACTTTTATTCACTGACGAAACAGTTAAGTATTTAAATTGCGAATAGTGGAAATTATTATTATTGCTAGCACTATAGTTGGTTGGTTGGTTGGTTGTTTCGGGGAAGGAGACCAGACAGCGAGGTCATCGGTCTCATCGGATTAGGGAAGGACGGGGAAGGAAGTCGGCCGTGCCCTTTGAAAGGAACCATCCCGGCATTTGCCTGGAGCGATTTAGGGAAATCACGGAAAACCTAAATCAGGATGGCCGGACGCGGGATTGAACCGTCGTCCTCCCGAATGCGAGTCCAGTGTCTAACCACTGCGCCACCTCGCGCGGTGCACTATAGTTGTCAGTGCTTCTCTCAGTAAGCTGCAAACAACAAGCTTTTTATGAAACAAAATTTATTGTGACTTTGTTGCTTGGATAAATTAGTGTTTAGAAGTTCGCTATACATTGCATAAATGCTCTATGAGATATCACGCTCATCTAGCTGCACTTTGATAATTCTGTTTGTCTTGACCATTGTATTAATTCACTTTACTATCCCTTATGCATTTTGGCATTACACCATTTTCAAAGGTTCTACAAAAAATTGATATCAATGACAGACATTTGATAACAACCAAAATAATATGTAGACCAAGAAAAATGCATAAAATTTAACAATCACCTAAAACATAACAATGTTATGAATAACAAAAAGCAGAATGAATCCATCCAATATAGGCACAGTATGTTGTCAACTTATTGTAAGTGTAACCTTATGAAACTGCGATACGAGCAAAACAGACCACCAGGTGGCACTTCGTGCATGGCGGTGATGACTTATCACATTTTACCTGGGTGAATTTTTGATGTTCACAAAATGCAAATTACAGTTATACAGCCAAAATTTAGTACGTCATAACCAACATGCATGAAGTGCCATCTCACAGCATGTTTTGCTGAAGGTATTACCTACATTAGAAGATACAGTGTTATTCACAAACACATGAAGACATGAAATACAAAATTTTCAAATATTTTGTGTACTTAGATTACAGCAGTGCAATAAGTCTTTTATGACATACTGATACCTGTATTTGTAATGTTTCACTGATGAAAACCTTAATTAACAAGTGATAAGTTTTTGGAATTGATCACAGTCCTCAGTTTGAGGCCTGGTGGTGATCAAATTAAAGACACAGATGATTTTACAATGACTTGAATATGGATTTTCATCTTCCATTACTGGGTGGAGATCTCTAGGACTCTTCCTCATAAGACATAGGAAGTGGCCACTAACAATATCTGTATGGTACTACTACTATGACCAATTTGGGTAGGGAAATCTAGATTGATACAAATAAATGGCAAAAGGATCTCTAGACCACTTTTCCTGTCAGATTCTTTCCAGAAATGTATAGTAAAATCACCACAAATTAATAATCCCTCCCTTCTGTCTGACAGAGAGCACAATAATTCATCAAAGTTTTTCATGAAAATTTCTGTCAGCTAGTGGAGACTTGTACTGTAGCAATCAAAAATGTTACTCTTCCCACAAGCAACTCATATGTGGACACTTCCACATCCTGATCTATGCAGAATTTACTTAGTTCTACATTTCTGTTTTTATATCCCTTTTTTATGAATGTGATAACTCCTACTTTATTCAGACTTGATACTTCAATATGCACCTTACTTATAATCTCTATACTTATGGTTATATGGTGTTAGGACAGAAAAATCACAATTTCTTTCCTACTACTAAGGCCAGTAAATAAATTAATGACTCTGCCCCCTAATATTCTGATGAAACAAGTTGGTTTCACTTTCCCCTCTATTATAATTTTTTTTTAATGCTGTCTCTCTGAATTCTGAATTTGACCTAATGCAGGTGTCTCACTTGACCTCAGTAACTGCAGGAATTTTCCTTTGTGTGCTGGTGGCCTCCCTTATGTTTTCTGCTAATAGATCTCCTACCTTCTCCTTACATTTCCTATTCAAGTGTAGGCCATCTTCCAATAGCAACTAGTGGAACAGAACCAGTATGATATTTTGCATCCATCAGAAGTAACCCTGTCAGATTTACTTCCTTTACAGCAGAGTTAATGCATGGCCATTCATGACGCCACAGAGCCTCCACAGAACCCAAATTTGTGAACTTGGTAGCTGCTCCTATTTTGTACATGTCACCCATAATGCCATAATTTTTTATTTTTAGCCAGTCTGTTTTCAGTTCACCCTATTATTTAAACCTGACCTTCTTTGTTAAAATCCTTGCATATTTGTTCCAGGTTTTCAGATACATGGCTAAAGGCATGAACTTGGTTTCACAAAACTTGTGACCTGGTACTCCACACCTAAGTTTTCCTGTAGCTGCTGGCCTACACCATTCCATGCCTGCTACCTAACAGGAGAGCTCTTCTTTCCCTGCTCTGATTTTCACCCAACTTATTAGTATGTTTCTGTTGTGCTGCTCCTTAAATTTCTTTACATCTGTATGAGGCTCTACCTGCTCTGATTCTGTTAGCAGATTAAATCTACTGCTGAAATTAATTTCAAATTTGCTAATTAACTTTACCTCTGTTCACCCATTACTTGCCACCTTTTCCCAGCACCCCGTGTCTCTTTCCCCTTTTAGGTGTCAAAATTCAAATTTTGCATTTACAAATGAAAAAGAAATTTATGTTATTCTGTCTGTATAATTCTCATGCATAATATTAGACATAGATTTATGATTGTAAGTGCAATAAGAAAAATTACACGTTTTAACAGTTTTTACCTTATTTCACATGACGCTAACTCTTACACTAATGTAATTACATTTACGTTATATTTATATGAATAAGAAATATGTAAATCAGCTTCAAATTTGTCATTTATGTATTTATTTATGTTACCAGAATTTAAATTTGGGTACATCCATGTGTCTAGTACTGTATTTCCTATCAGTCAGGTGTAGGGGAAATTATTTAATTCTGTTTTAAATGCTGTAAAATTTCAGTTTCACAAAATGAATGCTTGATGATATTTTGCATGTTTAATTTATAGCAAGTATTTTCAGTGAAAAAGCCCTGATGGGATCCAGATTTTGGCAGAACTAGACTTTCTTTTTTATAGATACATTCACATGTTTTACACTACAAGTTTTTCTGCAACTTTCAATAAAGGTTTTAGTTTTTACATTCAACAATTTTCATTTAATACTTAATTTTATAGAGGGGTTAACAACAGTACAGGCATGGAAAAATTTCTTGCTAATGTGATTATTATAAAAATTATATAAGTGTCATATTTTTCATATTGTGGCTAAAATACTGTTAACAATATGTAAATTTTATATTAAAATATTCGTTTTTTTTTTTGTACTAGGAAATGGTGCAAGTCCATCAATTACACTAAATTAATTGTGTGTTTGTGAGGTGAATTAAAAACAGTTTTCTGCATTATGTTAAGAAATTCATTAATCAAAGTGGGTACTATCAGTTCCTGTTGTAACTGAATCATGCAGTTGTATGCTTTCCTGAAATCATTTTTATCTTATCCCATAACAACTTACTCTCATTCTTAAAATTATTCATCTTGAATACAGTACAAAATTATTTGATAATCCAGAATCAGGTTTCACTTTGCAGTGGAGTGTGCACTGGTTTGAAATTTCGTTGTACGTTAAACAGTTTTAATCTAGCAGGAAGTTTCAGATCAGTGCACACTCTACTGCAGAGTGAAAATTCACCCTGGAAATAGTCCATCAGGCTGTGGCTAAGCCAAGTCTCCACTATATCCTTTCCTCCAGGAGTGCTAGTCCTGCAAGGTATGCAGGAGTACCCCTGAGAAGGTTGGAAGGTAGGAGAGGAGGTTAAGGTGAAAGTCAAGATCTAAGTGTGGGTCTTGGGTCATGATGGATAGTGCAGTTGGTAGATCACTTGCCTGTGAAAGGCTAAGGTCCCACTTTCAAGTTCCCATCTGGCATACACTTTTACCCTGGCATTCCTTAAATGTTCTCAGCATATACATATTGTTTGACTTTTATAGGTACAGACTAAAAGGATGAGTAGAGGACAATGATACAAGCAAATAATTCTAATAAACAATGGTCTGGAAGCCAATGGTTTCCTTGGTGTCATGCATTATGGTTCAAGTGGCTCTGAGCACTATGGGACTTAACATCTGAGGTCATCACTCCTGTAGAACTTAGAACTACTTAAAGCTAACTAACCTAAGGACATCACATGCCCGAGGCAGGATTTGAACCTGCGACCGTAGCAGTCGCGCGGTTCTGGACTTCAGCGCCTAGAACCGGTCGGCCACCGCGGCCAGCTTGATGCACTATGACTGAGTACATGAACACCTTATAATAGAGTCAGTGATGGTCCAAACTGCAGTTATACACTTGAGGAAAATAAAGTACAAGTGTCCCACATGGTCACTGCTCATTGGAAGACACCCTTCAGCATGTCTCCTCATTGATGCCCGTACACATTCAAAAACCACAAGCATGTTCTGAATCCCTGATGTTATTCAATCCGTATATTGAGCCAGCAGTAAAGGAAACAAAAGAAAAATTCAGAGTAGGAATTAAAATCCATGGAGAAAAAAAACTTTGGGGTTCACCGATGACATTGTAATTCTGTCAGAGACAGCAAAGGACCTGGAAGAGCAGCTGAACGGAATGGACAGTGTGTTGAAAGGGGGATATAAGATGAACATCAACAAAAGCAAAAACGAGGATAATGGAATGTTGTCGAATTAAATCGGGTGATGCTGAGGAAATTAGATTAGGAAATGAGACGCTTAAAGTAGTAAATGAGTTTTGCTATTTGGGGAGCAAAATAACTGATGGTCGAAGTAGAGAGGCTATAAACTGTAGACTGGCAATGGCAAGAAAAGCGTTTCTGAAGAAGAGAAATTTGTTAACATCGAGTATAGATTTAAGTGTCAGGAAGTCGTTTCTGAAAGTATTTGTATGGAGTTTAGCCATGTATGGAAGTGAAACATGGACAATAAATAGTTTAGACAAGAAGAGAATAGAAGCTTTTGAAATGTGGTGCTACACAAGAATGCTGAAGATTAGATGGGTAGATCAAATAACTAATGAGGAGGTATTGAATAGAATTGGGGCAAAGAGAAATTTGTGGCACAACTTGACTAGAACAAGGGATCGGTTGGTAGGACATATTCTGAGACATCAAGGGGTCACCAATTTAGTATTGGAGGGCAGTGTGAGGGGGGTAAAAATTGTAGAGGGAGACCAAGAGATGAATACACTAAACAGATTCAGAAGGATGTAGATTGCAGTAGGTACTGGGAGATGAAGAAACTTGCACAGGATAGAGTAGCATGGAGAGCTGCATCAAACCAGTCTCTGGACTGAAAACCACAACAACAACAAGGTACCACTTTGTAATTCATGACTTACTTGCAGCATTTTGAAATAGATGTAGCAGTAGGTATTAACAGGTCTGTAACATCAAGTGCTGTGTCACTTCCATTAGTTTGCATTAATTAGCTGATCAGTTAAAATATTTAAGAATAGCCTGTTTGCAGGGAAGGACGGCAATCATTTTGGAACTATTTAATATTTGCCAAGTTAATGGTTGTGTTGGTCCTTATTCTGACATGATCCTTCTCTGAAAATAGAATGAGCTCAAAAGTGTTTAATTTGTCCTGAATACATAAATGGGTCTGTTTCTCTTCATAACATGGCATGTATGTAGTACTGGCCTCAGTAGCAAAGAAACTGTGCAATTAATTGAGAAATCATCATTTTTAAATTCATTTAAAAAACTAATTGTACAGTTAGTAGATTTTTCTTCACAAAAAAGACAGAAATTTTGCTATTGAGTTAGGAAACAAGAAATAATGGGGAAGAACTAAGCAAAACAAAGGAAGTAAATAAACCTAGTTTCATATTATCTTTACCGTTTTTGCCTCCAACTGACATGATTTCTGTTTTCTCTCCTTTTCTTTTTGGTTTACCTTCTGATAGTTGCACATTTTAAGATACAAGTATTACTTATTTAGACTGTAGCTCAGATGGCCATCCGATGATATCAGACATTGCTGTAGAATTATGCCACTGTTCCTCCTTGCTTTCATGAGAACTATTCTTTATTAAATAGTTAACTTCTACTCTGAGGCCAATGACATTACATGTTTCACACTTTAGACATAATGACCATTATAGATATCATGATGGATTATATATAAATATTCTCAGGCAATGTAATATAATCTGATGATGAGTTTGAGATCTCAACTAATGGCACACTAAAGACATCAACTTCACAACTGTTGGTGTATTTTCCAACATGCCTTTCACTAAATACAATAATTACAAAATTATTAGCTCAAGAAGAGAATTCATGTATTTTATAGGATAATTAGACTAACTGACCTGAGCAGTAATGGTAAGTGGGTGGTAATAAATGTTAAATGAATGGATTTATTAATGCCATATGTTTGTTTAAAGCTTTGCCAAGTCTTTTTGCTTTTGTTCCAGGCAATGAGTTATGCAGTCACTGTTATATTTACAGTGTTGGTTCTAAATTGCTTGGGCTATATCTCAATGGAAGAGACTTCACTTATGAGATCAAAACCTGCAGGTACTCATTACAAGCTGCATACATTGCATTCCCTGGCCAGCCAGTACCTGAAACATGCTTCCAAATTCAGCACAACAGTAGACTTTACTGTCCCACTTTTCTCATTTAAGTTTCCTCTTGGTGAACAAAACAGTAGTACAGCTATCATTCAGCAAAATTTGATTGGGCAATTGATTTATTTTTTTATTACTGCAATTTCATTTATTGCATCAATTTCTGTACCCTATTTTATTAACAAAGTGAAACAAAATGAAGATACACCAAAATTACAACTAGAAATGGATTACTGTAATAAAAAGTATCATAACCACTACATGTGGCAATTATTATGTGAAATCAATGAAAATGTGGTAAAGTACAACAGAAATCCAACAGCATGGGCAGAATCTTAAACACAAACAGAGTATACTTTCAGAATCTAACTGTGCTGATTTTGAATTTGTGGTACTTTAATGAAAAAGGAGGTTACTGATGATTTCTAGCTGCATTTCTGAAATAATGAAATGAACCAGTTCTTGAACGGTATATCTGTGGCGTTGACATTGGAACTGGTGACCCCTTTTAAAAATTGTATATATTGTATTGTATCAGTAAAATAATTGCCTTAAAACATGCAGTAAATTTGTTTGCAACCTGTTTTCAAGTGCATGTATACTAAAGCCACAGAAAACAAACCTGTATGTATAAATTAAGAAATTACCCTATGTATTCTCAAATTATTTGCTACAGATATGACTGACACATTAAAGTGCTCTGAATGATGTTCTATCATGGCCAAAAGAATAGGTTTTAATTGAGAAATGGCTGACTCTATTGTTTTCAACTGTTTAGAAAGGGGACACTTAAATTTTAATGATGTTAATATAAATAAACATTGTGGGCATTTATAATAAAACTTTGACTATTTACAGCCAGTAAGTTTTCTATTTATGAAGTGAAAACATTCCAGGAATGCAGGAAGAAAATTTCTCAAGCCGGCACAGACATGGCTCTGATATCAATTAAAATTTGTTTATGTTATTTTCTTACATGTTGCTCAATATTTTAAATCTGTGGTAAAGATTTTTACTAAAGTGCTTTAAGTAGTCACGTTATGTGTGAATAAACATGGATACTGTTATGTCTTTAAAAAAATTCATTTTTGGAAAGTGTATCACAAAAGGAAATTCATCCAGAATTGGTGAAAATTTAGAAGGAGGCTGGTTCTTAATTTTCGACAGTTGAGAAATGAGCAGCTGAATTTGAATGTAGTCTACTTCTCCTGAGGATGGTCCACAACCACAGAAATAAAAATGTCCAATATGGTACTGAACAATTGTCAATTACAGATACATGAAATAGCTCATGTCATAGACATTACAAAATAGACATTACAGAAGGAAGAATGTGGCAGATTTTACTTGATAAATTATCTACATTACATAAGATATGGGCTGCATTTGTAGAATGCTGACAAAGAGAAATTGGGAAAGTGAATTTTTTAGTGACTGGGTTTGTCCACTAATTTGTTATAATGGATGGATATAGATCCTCCTCTACTTCATGTGAAAAGTGAAGTAGTATCAATTGCAACATGCTGGCCCTGGACTAAAAACATGAAAATGAAAATTATGCAGCAAACATTTACAGACATAGTTTTCTAGATTTCAAAAGAGATTCCTCTCATTGAATGCCCTAAAAATTATAAAACAAACACTGGCAAACAATCTAAAAGTATTCTGAGCCAACAGAAAGTAAATATGTAAGAAGAGTCCTATACTGAAATAGAAGGAAAAAATGTTTAATGAAAGTCGTTTTTGTTCATCACCATGAGATTCTAGTAAGCAAATTTTTATTAGCTTTCAGTTTCTATCTGTTTGATCATCATCTGGTAAAATAAAAGTATAAAACATGAAACAAATCTGAAAATCTCACAAATGGTCTCAGAAAATAAACAAAACAAGATTTACAAACAAAATACCTACTCTGGCCTGCAAAGTAATCACCATTAGCTACAACATACTTCTGACATTGGTTGTAAAGCTGTTTGAAACTGTCAACAAGTGGCATCTCGCAGAATTGCTCGAAGCATCATGGTCACGTGTTGTTAGACTGTTCACTAACACTTTCTTTATCCTCTATATTTGATGCCAGTAGACTTCTGTTTGCTTCTCTACCTTAAACTAGCCCTGAAACGCTTATGCTCTTGTGCAGTGTCTCTAAAGCATAAACCTTTCAGGGCTAATTTTAGGTGGGGAAGCTAAAAGAAGTCTGCTGGTACCAAATCTGGAGAATAAGGAGAGTGCTGAAAAATAGTTACCTTCCAGGGTGACATAGGTAAGCATGCAGATAGCTAACAATTGGTAGCAAAAAATGAAATGAGTGTGTGACATTGATGGCTGGGAGGTCCTGTTTGGGAAAGTTCGGCAGTTGGGTGCAATTTGAGGTGACACCACACTGAGTGACTTGCACATCAGTGATGATGAAGACACCACAATACCCAGTCCACAAGCAGAGAAAATCTCCAGTCTGGCCAGGAATCAAACCTGAGCCCACTGCATGATAGGCAAGCCATTACCACTCAGCTAAGTGGGCAGACACATTTGGTAACAGTTTCCAACAATATTAAAACTGATGTCAGAAGTGTGTTGTAGCTAATGGTGATTACTTTGAAGGTCAGTAAAGGTATTTTGTTTGAAACTCTTGTTTCCTTTATTTTCTGAGATCATTAATTGTACACTTTGGAGATTCCTTGTATATTTAAAAAATTATGTTTCAGTAGAGCATTATTCCTGCCCACAAAGGTGTTTTGGCAATGGGCAGCTTGAGGAAATTGTAGTATAGGTTGTTGGAAGAGCCAGATCAGATAGTATCTGACTTTCACTTATATCTGCATCCATAGAAATATTGGGCTAGAGCTTGATTTCATTCTAATGAAAAGGCTCTGGCAGCTTGAAATTTACATGTTGCAAACCTTTCAGATTTTTATATGTCCTTTGTATGTAACACCAACAATAGCATGAAGAGAACTTGAACAGATTTTGATGATAATGTTAATCACTAAAAGAAAAACATTAACCTATAATTTGACTTTCACTCAGCTTATAGCTTTAGTTTTCCTACAAAAGTGAAAATCATAGCAGCAGAATCTGTCATTTACATATATCATTAAATTCATTGGCAAACATTTTTCTGTAGTTGATTTTATGTTAAGAGAGAAATGCTGGTTTTATTTAAATTTATGAGACATATTGTTTTGATGAAACAAAAATAATTTTCAGTAATAATGTATAAATCATTTCCCATAATATGATTTTATGTAATTGCTTGTGGTGATGTGACATACAAAATTATGGTATGATGACTATTAACAAAATAGATTTTGGTGAAGCCAATGATAACTTCTTGAGTATTCTGCCCACCTATTGTACTTCATTACTGTTTATGTAAGTTAAAAGTATAGCCTTACATAGAGTACTGATATATACAGCATAATAACAGTTATAGACAGGATTAATTGTATCATAACTATAAATTGAGCAAGTTGGTGCTGTGGTGGAAAGATGGTAATTCAAATACTTGTGCCACCATCCTCATTTAGCTTTTTTGGTCATTTCTTGATCTACAAAGTACACATGATACAAAAATATATTACGTGAAAGAAGATGTATCATCCTACACAACTTACTTATCAGATGTTGCAAAAGCTAAGCAGTGCAGCAAAACACTTCCAATTTCTCAGCAACACTCACTGCTGCATGGAACAGAAGAATGTCAGAGTTATGGGTGTCTTTGCTAGGAACTGTTAACTTTAAAATATTTAAAATGTTATATCTTGAAATATATGGATCTGATTTTCATGAGTTTTTTTGTTTAAGTTACAGGCACATATATTGCTAGTGTAAGTCACACGTTACAGAGTTTTCCAATCGCAAGTAGAAAAGTCCTTACCATTTTTCTAAACAGACTTTTTCTCTGCCCAGGATAAACTTATAGCAGATATCTTGGATTAGATTTGAAGTTATCTTTTGTGGTTATCAAAAGCTGCAAACCATTGTGACTGTACAGCGTGATACTGATTTTCTAAAGAATATTATCAAAGAGTAGTTCTATGCATACTGAAACATGCGGTTAACCAACAGTGGCCAAAGCCTGCAGTGGTCATATGGTTGAGACAGCCATCTGCCAGTCACATGCACAATACCTTCACCCCTTTAGCCAGTCGGGGAGGCTGGATGCTTGGCTCAATCAGTCACATAAGGGTAAATATATTAATACAATCCCTGAATAGTATTTCTAAACCTTCAATCAAAATACTCATTTTTGGCAATTTAAAAAACAACACAGTGAATACACGCAGTTTCTGAGATAAATTCTTGATATTCTATACAGTTATAAAATATCACTAAAATCTTACTGTCACAAAAATAATCAATTTTTCAGCATGAATTATTGATCATGTAACTGGTATCAGGTAGGGCATCTGGACACCAACTGTCACTAACATCTGTGAAAACCCATTAAAAAATGCAAAATCCATAGAGAAATGGGAACAGCCAGAAGAACAAGCATCATTGACCATATGAAGAGAAATTTTCACCTACGTGTAAGATGCATGACGCATTCTATACAGACAGAGCAAGTGAATACTTGTACTGTGTCACCAGAGGTATCTCTGCCTCTGCCCCACACCACAACACCCAGCTGTTTTCTCTTCTGACAGCTTTAAATGTTGGGGTATGTGCCATAGGTAGGACTGGAGGAAATGGAATACACTGCTCCCACTTTTGACACTCTTTTTAAAAAACTGTATAAAGGGTACATTGGAACAGAACTGTTACATTCTGTTAACATAATATTTGTTTAATTCACTTTATGTCAGCCTTAATGAACACACTAATGGGAAAAGAGTCAGCACCATATGTAAACAAAAAAAAAAATCATCATTAACTTATCAACACACACTGGACAGTGCAGGCTACAGATAGATATAGGAAATTGTCTCTATTGGCTGGTACATCACCCCACAAGCCACCTTTTTACATGCACAGCACTTGCAACTGAAATAGAAGAAGACAACTATGATGTTGTCGTAGATAACCTTGATCATTCAGATTAGTCCAATCAGATTCTAAAATTAAACAAACCTGCAGAAAATACAACTAAAATACTTAACCACAGCTAGATTTTCTACAACTTACAAAATTTTGAATTTACCAAACTGTTAATGAAAATTGAGATGCTGTGTGCTTAAGTAACTAGTTTCAATCATGAGTTCTCCAACTCTTTCCCACTGCTTGTATTTGAATGTGAAGAACTACTTCTAAATGTGTTAATTTACATTAAATCACAAAACGAAAACAACTGGCTGGTGGAAGGGTTATGAAATCCTCACAATTTAAGTGTTCCTGCATGTCTAAACTTCTACCACATGTCCAGCATAATAGCAAAATAGCAGGATTACAGGAGTTGCAGAAAACAAAAGCAGAGGCAAAAAAAGTAAACACAAAAATTAGGTACAATGAAGTCACAATACACACTAAAACAAAGCTATCAAATTTTGTAAAACAATACTTCAGCAACACAGCAACTAAGCTGTAACAGATGTTTAAGGAAACTCAACTCCTTGAAACATTAGACTACATACTGATGTCAATATTACTGTATCCACTACTGTGGAGGCAGTCAAAAATGTCATGCACAACCTAAAAAATAAAACCTCTGTAGTATTAGATGAAGAGTCAATGTGCTTGCTGAAGGACTGTATAGAACATATAAAATATCACTGAAACCACATCATAAAAGAATATTTAACCACAAGTTGCTTCCCATAAGTTAATATAACATTCAAAAGTCCTGCCTGCCCCTAAGAGAGGTGACCTAGAAAATATGGATACTACACACTAGAATGTAAAGTTTACAATGGAAGAAGAACAAGAAAATACACTCAACAGTCTAGACATAACTATATGCAGAAACCCAACAACAGCAGACACAATGATAAATGCAACCTCAAACCACCCGCAGGGTCACAAACAAGCTGCAGTCAGATACACACGCAATAAGATTCCCTAAACACTTCTGATCACCACAAAGAGCAATGACCTGCCACAAGAAATTCACATACAAAATAGGTAATATATTTTTTTTAAAAAAAGGCCATAAACATTGCATATAGAACAAATAACTAAATGCATAAACACATCCCTAAGATAAAATAAAATTGGAACAGATACCAACAATCTGGCATCTGCTAGCTCAAATACAGTATGAATGATTCAATATTAACAGTTCACCTTAAACAGGAATACTACTGAACAAGCGCTAGAGAAAAACATATGAATATAAAAAAAATCAGTAAAGACAGATATTTCCTCCAGTTCTAAGAAAACTTCCATATACACAAAGCATTATCACAGAATAAACAGTTACTCAATAACCAAACAGATAATGTAAACCAGACAATGTATAAAATCACATAATGGAGAAAACTTTTCCTTTCCCATCCTTCACATTCCCCCCCCATTTCGTTACATCTCTTGCTCCTCACCCTTTTTCTCCAGGTCATTCTCCATTCCACTACTTTGCACTTTGCACTCACTGTTCATTCATTTTTGTCCCCTCCCTCTCCCCTACATACTCACCATTTATATTTTAATTCCATCACTCTTCTTTCATTACTCTTACACATTAAATAAATACATAGGAGAATAATTAAATGGAATAACATTTCAAGACTTCCTACCAGACAGAAATCAACAAATACATTACTCTTAATGGAACAAAGTCAACAGATATATAGGTAATTTTGGGAAGTTACCGAGGAAGTGCTCTGCTTACTGTTTACATTGTATATAAATGCGTTAGAAGCTCTTTCAGATCATTCACTGATGATGTGGCTGTCTATAAGAATGTAGCAACGCCAGAAGATGGCAATAATTTGCCAAAGGGACTATAGAGGATTGAGGAATGGTGCAGGGACAGGCAGTGAATACATAAATAAATGTAACATATTGCAAATAAATAGGAAAAGAAATCCACTACTTTACAACTACACTATTGATGATAAATTGCTAGTAACAGTAACTACTGCAGAATATCTAGAAGTATCTATACAGAGTGACAGTAACTCGAAGAGCTGTTTGTTTCATCACGGGATCATTTAGTCCAGCAGGAGACGCTATAAGAGAGATGGTGTGCATCACAGAAAGAGTTACTATTGAAATTTCGAGAGAATACTTTTTAGGAAGTCAGGCAACTTATTACTTCTTCCCACATACTTCTTGCAAAATGATCACAACGAGAAATTAGAGGTAATTTAGAGGCTTAGAGACAATCATTGTTCCCATGCGCCATTTGTGAATGGAACAGGAAATGGGGGATCAGTTAGTGGTACCAGAAGTACCCTCCGCCACACATTGTTAGGTGGCTTGAGGAGTACTGATGGAGACACATGTAGAACACATATATGGTAACCGCAGAATAAAAGAGTTGTAGATCAAAGAAAAACTTGGTAACATTATACAAAACACATGATAAGCATTTAGCCCAGTCTAGGAAATGACTCTGGACGCGTCAGAAACGCCAAAGAAACATTATTAATTCATAACACCTTTATTCCTGCCGAGTACAATGTGGCCCGCATAACAAAGGCTGGCTGAGCTTGGTGATATCAACGACCTTCCCCGAGTCCTCACTGACTCGTAGCGATGACACCAGCTCCGGGCCGCACCAGTCTTGCTAGCGCAGCGCCGCGTGCTGTGACGTACCATGGAATGCCCTTACTTCGTACTTTGGCCCCACGTAGCTGGTGGCGCCCGGCTGGCCAGCTGGCTCGGCGGTGGACAGGAGGCTCTGGGTTGGACTCCCGGCGCTGTCGGCATGAGAGGCGTTCTTGTAGTGCAGAGTGTACTCTATCCCACCCCATCTTCTTCCCTGCTCCTCCTGGTGACTCGTCCGCGGTGGACGGACGGAACGGGCTGCAGTCCCCCAGCGTCGTCGGCTCACCCGGTTGTGACGGGGGATGCACAGGGCCTAGGCCCCACACGATCTCGATGACGGCTCACTGATGTGGTCAGCATTGGCGGCGAGCAAGTCTGCCACGATGTCTGCTAATCCTGGGTTGATGATTGACAGTGGCAGCAGCGAGGACCAGAGCTGGTACTGTCCCCTCACGTCTGCTGCTGGATGGGCCGCCCTTACTGCAACATCTTCTTAATAAAGATTAACATGTCTGAGCGCTACGCAGCGTCCCAGTACAACTCTAACTGCAAGTCTAACTGCGAGTGCCTTGTTGCTATCAAAGCTGGTGTATTTAAAGGAAGCACGAGCGACATCCTGATGTCATGCTCGTTTGTATTAAACGCATTTGTTCCACTTATACTGCTGATTCATCTGTCGTACTCGCCCCTTAGGTGTTCTTGCCACAGAGTTACGTGTTGTTATGATAGACTTACGCGAAGTTGTGAAATACAGTACAGCTGATGCTATACCTCTGCCTTATACTCTATGAAAGTCTCCGTCTAACACAAACCCACGTGCTAAGCAATTCTGTCCCATCTGTTGTGTGTAACCAGGCCATTGCCCCTGCGTGACGACACATTCCCATACATGTGCAACACTCTTACCTCTTGGCCAACCTACTGCCTCTGGCTCTCGGCATAGGCAACGAAACTTTGACAGTATTCCACGTTTACAACTCTTTAATATTCCGCGACACTACACTACAGTTACAGTCAGCACAAAGCATGCAACACATGGCAACTACTGATGAGAAGATTTACGTATAGGCCAAAATTCAGATAATGGTGTGGCACACTTGAGAGCAAAGGGAACAAAGCAGTGCAAGCTGGACAACCGTATTGTGCAGATCTATATTCCAATGGTTGAGTCTGAAAGCAGCAGCCCACATGGATTGAGCTTACCGTGAGCTCCCCACCAATGTATATGGAAATTTTTTTGGTGCTGTATGTTTGTTATGCTCTCAGTTCATCATATCCATAAAGTACACAGCATCCCGCAGGTTGCAAAGAAAGTTCACTTCGTTCTGAACACACATCCATTGTTCTTCTGCGATTACATGATTGGATGACTCTTTCTTATCACTGAGGAGTGTATATGATCCAGTGTTCCAGCGGGTCTACTGTGCAGACACCATTTAGCACAACTGCTAGTTAACAGACATTACAAACAGACATCATTTGTCCTCTTCTTTGAACATAATATGTAAGTGCAGCTGTAAAGCTGGCTCACTGGATAAGTGACATGTAAGTGGTGGTATCCACATGTTCCTGCTTCAACAGGAACTAGAATACAAGCAGCATATCATTTCTAAGAACCTTCTATTCAGCAGACAGCTTGATTCCGAACAGGAGTAAGTCAGCTGTACTTCAGACATCCATCAGTGTTTTCTGGAGACAGGTGGGATGACATGACACATTTAGCAAATGAGATAGTTTGAGAACAATAGCTGGAACAAATTCCAGGCTGGTGGTAATCAACAAGCAGAAGAACAACTGAAGAACAGGTACCAACATCATGGTAAAACAACAGTCATATAACAGAATGAATTGGCGCTGTGCAATATTCTGAATCTTAATATAACAGAAGCAGACAAAATGTCACAATGAAAGAAGTCATAGAAGACATGAACCAAGCTTTTTGGGTAAAGGCTGTCACAATAACAAAAGAATTCATCAAGTGGTGTGGGCAAATTGCATAAAAACAAGGAAAAAAAGAAAAAAGAGAGAGAGAGTTGGAGTTTTGGAGTTGGATGAAAGAGGTATGATCAACTATGGCAGTTATGGAAGATCACCATGACCTCACTTCTTTCATATACCATGTTGTATGAGAGGAGATGCAGAAATGTATGGCAGCCAGAACTGTCACACCAATTAAACAAGTGACAGCAGCCATGAACATTAATCTTACACATCACGAGATAACAGAGAATGTTGAAGAGTTGTATTGATCTTTAGCACTGATCTCCATCACCAGTTGAACTCACCATGAAGAGTAGACTCATACTTACACTGTTGTCATCAAACAGCCCAGCATCTGACCAATGTGGGTACAATCTACTCCTCCACCAAGTAAAACAGCCTGCAAACGAACAGACCTTTGGACTACAGAGGACAACATGCCAGTCTGTTTGCATTGTGGATATCCTGGGCACATTGTGTGCTGCTGCAGAGAAAGAAGGTGAGTGTTTGATAACTATTATGCTGCTAGGTGTTAACCATCACAACAGTACTACTCACACCAAACAGCTGCAGATGATTATAGTCAATCTACAGGTTGACGCTCATCACGGTACCCTGGATGAGGTACCAACATGCAATGGCCATTCCCCATTGCTGTAGAGAGGTACTAGCCACTCACCTAACTGATAAATTCGTGAAAAATAAGTGGTTAGCACAAATGAAAATCATCCATGAACAACAGATATCAAGATGTTGCACATATGCAGACTGAAGGGAAAAATGAAAATTTGTACCAAGACCAGGGTTGGAACCATGGTCTCCCCCTTATGAGGCAGATGCACAAACCACTACACCATCCTGGCACAGTGGTTTTGCACAACTGCACGGACCACCCTAGCAAGCCTCCCTCCTCAATCCAAATTCGCGTTCATGCCCCCGCCCACTGGCATTCCCTCTAAACTTGAACAGCATTGCAAAGGCTCTGCAAGTCTATTCGAAAAGCAGCTCATCTTTGAACAAAATGGGGAATCCTGCCTGAAATACATACATAGGTGCTTTCTCAGATGAAACTTACATGGTTCCAGAGACATTTTCAGGTCTCAAATATTTATGACATACATATGTAGACTGTAGCGAAGAATGATAGTTTGTAGCAAGGTTGGGATTTGAACTCTGATCTCCAGCTCATTATGCAAATGTGCTAACCACTGAGCCAACCTGGCACAGTGGCTTTGCACAACTGTACAGACTACCGTAACCCATCTCTGTCCTCAAGATGACAGGAAGCCGAATTGCCTTTATCATTGTTGCCAACTAATCAGGACATGGATCAACTAAGGGCCTTCTTTTTCTGTAATGACAAATTCTTACTGCCACAAACTAAAGAAGACTGCATTCCGTAACACAAAAGTGATAAGACATAAGTGGGAAATGTGTTCACCAGACAGGAACATATTTTGCAAGAATAACTGTCAATGATAGAACGCAGATATTTGAATTTGTCATTTTATTCTAGGATGGGACTTCTTGCAGGCCTCACAAATGGTTCAAATGGCTCTGAGCACTATGCGACTTAACTTCTGAGGTCATCAGTCGCCTAGAACTTATAACTAATTAAACCTAAATAACCTAAGGACATCACACACATCCATGCCCGAGGCAGGATTCGAACCTGCGACCGTAGTGGTCGCTCGGTTCCAGACTGTAGCACCTAGAACCGCACGGCCACTCCGGCCGGCCAGGCCTCACAAGCAATCACAGACTCTGAAAGATCAGAGCTCCTGACTGACAAAACTATTCCAACAAGCGCACATAACCAAGATTGCTCTGGGCAGTTATATGCTGCTGAACAGGTTTATTATCCAGCCGTCATCAATGAGAGAAGTTTCAGACATCATTCAAAATGCACAGTTAAAATGTGAAGTTTATTTGATCACAAACAGCTATGTATGGTTATAGAATAAATCTATGTGCCAACAACAACGATAAGCATGGTGGTTGGTCATGGAGAACTTTGGATCACTGATTGTCATGAGCAGCCCCAAATTTTTTGTAAAGGTATGCGACAGTTGAACCAATCCAGGAAGGGCAGCTTAATGTCCTTGACAAATAATACTAGTCTGCTACCACTACAGACAATGCAGGGGAGCAAACTACTATCTATCTTAATCCAAATTATTCACTGCATGCAAATTTCATCATATCACCTGCAATGGGTATATATATATTACCCAACTGCGATTTATGAAAATTTGTGCCAGACTGGGACTCGAATCTGGACTTTCTGCTTCCTGTGAGCAGTTACCTTAACCATTTCTGTCATTTGTGCATGCTCCCCATCCCGATCCAAACCTCCACATGTCAGTGTCCACTTCCTTATATTGTAGTCCTATGTACATCTCCCTTTAAGCTTGCAACATTACCTGAATTCCGCTCATGGACAATGACACTGCCACAAGGAACTGAGACCATTTTTACCATTGTATGACCCATCTCAGTTTGTGATACTTATGTATGCACTGATGAACAGCAGTTTACATAAGACTACATCTACATCTACATCTACATCTACATTTATACTCCGCAAGCCACCCAACGGTGTGTGGCGGAGGGCACTTAACGTGCCACTGTCATTACCTCCCTTTCCTGTTCCAGTCGCGTATGGTTCGCGGGAAGAACGACTGTCTGAAAGCCTCCGTGCGCGCTCTAATCTCTCTAATTTTACATTCGTGATCTCCTCGGGAGGTATAAGTAGGGGGAAGCAATATATTCGATACCTCATCCAGAAACGCACCCTCTCGAAACCTGGCGAGCAAGCTACACCGCGATGCAGAGCACCTCTCTTGCAGAGTCTGCCACTTGAGTTTATTAAACATCTCCGTAACGCTATCACGGTTACCAGATAACCCTGTGACGAAACGCGCCGCTCTTCTTTGGATCTTCTCTATCTCCTCCGTCAGACCGATCTGGTACGGATCCCACACTGATGAGCAATACTCAAGTATAGGTCGAACGAGTGTTTTGTAAGCCACCTCCTTTGTTGACGGACTACATTTTCTAAGCACTCTCCCAATGAATCTCAACCTGGTACCCGCCTTACCAACAATTAATTTTATATGATCATTCCACTTCAAATCGTTCCGCACACATTCTCCCAGATATTTTACAGAAGTAACTGCTACCAGTGTTTGTTCCGCTATCATATAATCATACAATAAAGGATCCTTCTTTCTATGTATTCGCAATACATTACATTTGTCTATGTTAAGGGTCAGTTGCCACTCCCTGCACCAAGTGCCTATCCGCCGCAGATCTTCCTGCATTTCGCTGCAATTTTCTAATGCTGCAACTTCTCTGTATACTACAGCATCATCCGCGAAAAGCCGCATGGAACTTCCGACACTATCTACTAGGTCAAAGACTATGATATAAGAAAGTGCACAGTGACACATGAGGTTTGGATTGGGCCCGAGACTGTGCATGGATAGTTGAAATAATGAAGGCAACCATTCACCATGAGTAGGAAATCAAGGTTTGAGTCCTGGTCTGCTACAAATTTTCATATGTCACAGTTGGCTAATACATCTATACGCACTGTAGCTGATGTCATGAAATTCACATTCTGCGAATAATTTGGAATAATATTTTATACAGCTGCTGATTGTCAAATCATATGTAGGTGCTATCCGACTGCCAATAGGATCTGGCCTGACTATGGAACAACATTGGTAAGTAATATTCATTGTTCATCAGTTTTTTATGCTTTCAAAGGACAGACCAAGCGGCCCATAATAAAACACCAGGTGAATACTGGCAATCATCCAAAATAGTCAGTGTACATGGAGATTAATTTTTAAGAACATTTCACAGAGAAACAGCTGTGTGACTAGTAGTACCTTAAAAAATGTATACAAACAGTCTTGGCTGAAAAAGCATTTATTACAAAAGTAATCAGTTTTGGTCAGTTCTTGAACATCCTCAGACCCTCATGCATGATGGCAGGCAGTGGCAGTGAGTGGAGTGTGTGTTGTAACTCCAGTTGACATTTGTGGAGTTACAACACCCAGTCCATCCACTGCCAAGGTCTTCCATTTTGGCATAAGGGTCCGAGGATGGTCAAAACTGACTGAAACCAGTTACCATGGTAATAAATATTTTTGTGGTCAAGACTGTTTGTCTTCATTTTTAACGGACATGTAGAGTGACACCAGCTGAATGGCTGACAATTCAGGCCATGCAAAGATGACACCCTGGACTGCTTGAAAGGAGGAATGTATTTCCCAGCTACGGACATGCAACAGGCTACTGACATATAGAAGTAAAGTAGTCGTAGTGAGATGTACGATTTCTGTGTTATAACGTTTGAACTATGTGGTGCTTCAGCCACTTTTGAACTGTTTCAACACCTTAAATGGACAATGTGTCTTTGCTATTTGGATGATATTGGCTTTATATGAAGCCATTTGAAGAACACCTAGGCCAACTGAAAGACCTGCTAAAACGTGTTGAAATAGCAGGTCAGTGCCTGAATCAGAAGAAGCACCCCTTCGTCACACAAGTAATAAAAATCATGGGGAACGTAAGTGGTGATGATGGAGTTCATCCTGATCAAAAGAAAATAAGAGCACTCACAGATTTTCTGACTCCTTGGCACATCAATGTGGAGGTCTTCTCAGAATAGCTTGTACTACAGGTGATTGAGGACACTTTTGAGTACCAATCCAAAGAGATGCAAAATTGTCCTGGAGTGAGCTGCAAGAAAGATCTTTCCTTGTCCTTAAGAGTGTGCTAACATCTACTCCAGTAGTAGCATTGTATGATGAGAGTGCCAAGACAGAAAGTCGCACTAATGGTAGCAGTTTTGACATAGGGAATTTCTAGTATAAATTATGAAATATGCAGAAAATTTGATAGCTTATACTTCCAGAGTACTCTCCAAGCCTAAGATGGACCACTGTACAACTGAGAAAGAGAGACTTGCAGTTTTTTGGGCCAACAAAAAGTTCCAGCTATATTTATTTGCCAAACCATTCACCATTGAGGTGGATCACGATTCTCTGTGCTCACTGACAAGCCTGAAGTATCCATCAGGTCATCTGCTGAGAAGGGCACTGAGGCATCAGGAGTATGATGACACAGGGCTATACAAAAGCATACACAAAAAGAAAGACCCTGTCTGCCACACCAATATCTGGTCACCTGGGATTTGTGAAGACTCTAGACTGAATCAGACATAGGTATCCCCGGCCAAGTCTCTGCCAAACTGTTAGACACTATGTCAGGCACTGTAAGGAACGCCAATGATGGAAGCACATGCCACAATTACCTCTGGGACAACTGGCCCCAGTCCTACCTGCAGCAGCACCATTCCACCAAACTGGAATCAAACCCTTAGGGATGATCTGAAATGGGAATCGCTGGATAATAGTCTGCACTACCTAACCCACTATGATATCACCAGAACTGTGCAATTCCAGAAGCTCTGGAAATTGCAAAGTTCCCTGTTCCAGACATCATTCTCAAGCACAGATCAGATCAGAACTAATCATGGAAAAGTTTCTCAGTCAAGACTAGTATCAAAGGTAGTTTCATGTTGTGACATCACCCACAGAATTACGCCTGCCTGCTGTCCACAGGCAAACAACCTCACAGATGGCTTTAATAAGATGTTGGTAGATATGCTCTCAATGTACTTTGATGTCAAACAGAGAGAATGGGATACAATACTGAATGTTGGGACATTCATATACAACACAGTGAAGCAAGACGCTACAGGCTTCACAAAGTTCTATGAAGTAATGAAGTCAAAACAGAAATGGATACACTATTCTGATTGCAAACTGGATGATAGTCAAGATGACTATGTGAAACACCTCATCACTGGCACTAACAGGGCAAGGCAAATGACTTACATAGGGACCCTGGATGCCCAGGAGAATGACCAAGAGTACTACAAAGCAAAATTTTGGCTAGTGAGATACCGTCTGGGAGGATTGGTACAGATTTTATACCTATGTGGAATGTGGTACTACTGGTAAATATTAATAAACTGCTGCTTTGAGTCACGTTGTATCCCTCATCACATATGAAGTCAAGGATTATGAACGTTCATCAAGAGGACTAAAGCGACCTGCCAGGTTAGCCAAGAGCGCTAATGCGCTGCTTCCTGGACTCGGGTAGGTGCGCCAGCCCCGGATCGAATCTGCCCGCCGGATTAAAGATGAGGGCCGGTGTGCCGGCCAGCCTGAATGTGTTTTTTAGGCGGTTTTCCACATCCCTCTAGGTCAATACCGGGCTGGTCCCCACGTCCCACCTCAGTTACACGACTCACAGACATTTGAAACACATCCGCACTTTCCCATGATTTACACTGGATGCAGACAGATGGGGTACTCTGATTCCGTCCCGGTGGGTACGTGGTGGCAGCAGGAAGGGCTTCTGGCCACCCCTTCACATTAACATGCCAAATCCGATTTAACCACGCCAACTCCGCACAGCATGCAGGACAAAGGCGCAAGCGATAGCGATAGCGATCAAGAGGACTAAAGCAAAGAGACGTCATTCATATCCTCCATACGAAGTCCAACTACAGCCCAGATATGCAGATTGATGATGGGAGATTCAAAGAAACTGAAAACCAATTTTAAGACCACAAAACTTCAACAGGAGTGTCTACCTTAGATGCCCGTCATAATGAAGATGATGTAACAACATGACCAGAATGAGAGGATTCACCAGTGCCGCCATACAGAGAACAATTGAAAAGATCTAGAGCCAAGGTACTGTAGTCGGTTCCAGTCAAGACTTCTGAAATAACAGCTTCCTGTCTCTCCAGGAGAGGGATCAATACCACTAGCTCTGTTCAGGCTGTACATAGGTGTCAGTAATAAATGTGCTTCCAGTTCTAAGTGTTGTACTTCACTGATGACTGTGCCTTCAGATTTGGACTTGGTTGTGGTCGTAGTGTGACAACAGATTATTTTTTTAAAAGCATTCTTAATGGAGATTGTGTAACAAACATCTTCCTTGTCTTGACGAAAGGCACTGACACAGCAGATCACAATATACTGCTAATATAATAAAAATAATACTTTATTGAACATCGAATGATTAGTTGGAGCCTCTACAAATTGCAAAGAAATAAGATGTGTAGATGTCGTGTGACTAGGGTCTCCCATTGGGTAGACCATATGCTCCAATTTAGCAATAAATAATATGATAGACTCAGGCACCTATCCATACAGACAAAAAATAGTCTAAGTAACACTGTTCTTTAAAAAGGGCGACCAATACAAAATTGATAACTACAGAATAATCTCAGTACTACTTGTCTTATCCAAAATAAATGAAAATGTAATATACAATATATGACGGCATGATGAAAAGTAATGCCTCCGAATTTGTTAAGTGAAAATTCTTAAAATTGTTTAAATAAAACGATCTTCATACTTTATGTCTGCATATTCATTTCCCAAAATGGTCACCCTGTCAACAAATGCATTTCTCTCAAGGAAAGACCAGTTTGCTGATACCAATATTGTAGAATGTTTTACTTTGTTGATAGAGCCACAACCTCACCTCTGCTTGCTCTGCTTCAGTAGTATCAATGTTGTTAAAGTTGGAAATAAAAATTGCGAAGTTCGTCATATCAGTCATGCTCTATATCTTTGGAATGTAAGACAAGTTGAATGTGTGCTATGTAAAAGCTGTGTTTTTCATCTCAGTCTTTTAGATGTTGGAGTTCGAGTATGAAATGAAACTGTTAGCTAGTCGTAAATAAGTAATCTTTTCAGGTTATGGGTCCAGACCATGCATGAAAAGCCGTGAAGTGTTTGTTTTCACCGCGCGGGATTAGCCGAGCGGTCTCAGGGCGCTGCAGTCATGGACTGTGCTGCTGGTCCCGGCGGAGGTTCGAGTCCTCCCTCGGGCATGGGTGTGTGTGTTTGTCCTTAGGATAATTTAGGTTAAGTAGTGTGTAACCTTAGGGACTGATGACCTTAGCAGTTAAGTCATTTGAACATTTGAAGTGTTTGTTTTCTCTCGCCCATGACTTTATAACAAATAACATGAATTTGCCAGTTATTTTTGTGTGTGTTCAACGGAAATGGCAGCCAGTGTTGGCAACTGTAAAATACATGTGGACAAGCCCGAAGCACCTGAAGACTGGGCGAAATGGAAGTGGCATTTATTGATGCTGTTGGGAGCATATGCACTGGAAGGCATCGTCACAGGTATATACAAGTGTCCTGAAGTAGGAGGAGATGCGACCGCGGAGAAAAGGGCAGCACATCATCAGTGGATGAAAGACGATGCAAAAGCGGATAGTTTATTAGCAAGTGCACTAGGGAAGTCGGTAGCCGAACTCGTTTTAACATGTACTCATGCATGTGAAATTTGGGACAAATTACGTGGGCGGTTCTAGTGTAGTAGTACGCAACGACTGAACATGTTGATAGAGACATTTTATCGTATTCAGCGTGACGACAAAGAGGGTATTAGCACTCACATTGTGAAATTGCAGAAACTCTTTGTAGACTTGAACGACTAACTGCAGAAGCACGAAGAAAATGTTTTGTCCCAAAGAATCTTAAATGGCCGAATTTTATCCACGCTGGGCAAAGAATATGACAACTTTAAATGCTTATGGGACACAATTCCGTCTGAAAATCTGAGTGTGAATCTTCTGTTTAAAAAATTGTGCGCTATTGACTTCTGTGATTAAAGTACAGTTGATGCAGCTGCGTTTGTTGTACGAGGTGCATTCAAGTTCTAAGGCCTCCGATTTTTTTTATAATTAACTACTCACCCGAAATCGATGAAACTGGCGTTACTTCTCGACGTAATCGCCCTGCAGACGTACACATTTTTCACAACGCTGATGCCATGATTCCATGGCAGCGGCGAAGGCTTCTTTAGGAGTCTGTTTTGACCACTGGAAAATCGCTGAGGCAGTAGCAGCACGGCTGGTGAATGTGCGGCCACGGAGAGTGTCTTTCATTGTTGGTAAAAGCCAAAATTCACTAGAAGCCAGGTCAAGTGAGTAGGGAGCATGAGGAATCACTTCAAAGTTGTTATCACGAAGAAACTGTTGCGTAACGTTAGCTCGATGTGCGGGTGCGTTGTCTTGGTGAAACAGCACACACGCAGCCCTTCCCGGACGTTTTTGTTGCAGTGCGGGAAGGAATTTGTTCTTCAAAACATTTTCGTAGGATGCACCTGTTACCGTAGTGCCCTTTGGAACGCAATGGGTAAGGACTACGCCCTCGCTGTCCCAGAACATGGACACCATCATTTTTTCAGCACTGGCAGTTACCCGAAATTTTTTTGGTGGCAGTGAATCTGTGTGCTTCCATTGAGCTGACTCGCGCTTTGTTTCTGGATTGAAAAATGGCATTCATGTCTCATCCATTGTCATAATCGACGAAAAGAAAGTCCCATTCATGCTGTCATTGTGCGTCAACATTGCTTGGCAACATGCCACACAGGCAGCCATGTGGTCGTCCGTCAGCATTCGTGGCCCCCACCTGGATGACACTTTTCGCATTTTCAGGTCGTCATGCAGGATTGTGTGCACAGAACCCACAGAAATGCCAACTCTGGAGGCGATCTGTTCAACAGTCATTAGGCGATCCCCCCAAAACAATTCTCTCCACTTTCTCGATCATGTTGTCAGACCAGCTTGTGTGAGCCCGAGGTTGTTTCGGTTTGTTGTCACACGATGTTCTGCCTTCATTAAACTGTCGCACCCACAAACACACTTTCGACACATCGATAATTCCATCACCACGTCTCCTTCAACTGTCGATGAATTTCAATTGGTTTCACACCACGCAAATTCAGAAAATGAATGATTGCACGCTGTTCAAGGAAGGAAAACGTCGCCATTTTAAGTATTTAAAACAGTTCTCATTCTCGCCGCTGGCGGTAAAATTCCACCTGCCGTATGGGACGTATTGACAATGAATGCGGCCTCATTTTAAAACAATGCGCATGTTTCTATCTCTTTCCAGTCTGGAGAAAAAAAATTGGAGGCCTTACAACTTGATGCACCTCGTACGCAGTAGTCGTAAGAAGAAAATTCAGCGAATTAAATGCAACGATAGTGAAAAATCGAAAAAGAATTTGGAACATGCAAAACGAAAATTTCCATGTCATAAATGTGGGTAAGTAGGGCATTGGGCAGCAGAGTGTTTAGTGAAAAAGTCAGATAATAACATTTGCATCAATCAGTCTGAAAAGAATGTTGCATTTTTGGCAAAAGTTTTTGGTGCCTCAGTCAAAAGCAGTTTTGAAGTCGACAGTTGGTATTTCGATAGTGGTGCCACAAACCACACCACTGCAAATAAACCATATTTTGTGTATTATACAAAATTTGCTGTTCCTGAATAGATTTCAATTGGGAAAAGAGTTGTAAGCACATTGGCTCATGGACAGGGAACTGAAAATTCAGATTCAGTTGCATAATTCCACAAAGAATACTGAACTGAGAGAAGTGCTTTATGTTCCTGAAGCAAGTACTCACTTGTTCTCTGTAAAAGCAGCTGCACGAAAGGTTTCTGCACAAGACTTGATGACAAAAGTGTCTACATTGAAGACAAAGTGACTGGTGAAACAATGATGACTGGTCATGTCAATCATGATCTGTATGTTCTTCACCTACGTATATTTAAACAACTCCAATCAGTTCAAGTGAACTTAGTGACATCGTCAGATACACTGACATTTTTTTATCATGAGAGATTTGGCCACCAACACAAACAACATGGGAAAAGTGTTTTGAAGAGATCAACATCAATGTGGAAGGGTGCAAAAAAAGAATTTTGTGATGGTTGTGCAATCGGTAAAACGCGTATATTGCCATTCAGGACTCGAATGAATTGACCAGTGGTTACTGGTGAACAAATCAATGCTGATGTAAATGGACCTATGCCTATAGAATCTCTTGAAAAAGCTCGTTCCTGTGTATGTTTTAAAGATGACTTTAGCAAATTTCTAAAAATTTTCTTCCTAAAGCAGAAGGGTGAAGTCAGCACTGTCTTGGAACAGTTCTTGAATGAAGCGAAGACGAATGGTCATATTGTTAAACAGTTAAAGTGTGATAGAGGAAAATAATTTGACAACAAGAAGGTCTCAGAATTGCTGGCAAACAGAGGCATCGAGCACTGCATCGCCCCACCTTACACACCACAGCAAAATGGTGTTGCCGAAATAGAAAACCGAACTACTGTGGAATGTGCACATTCTATGTTGAACCCCAGTAAACTGCCAAAAGAACTATGGACAGAAGCATGCAATACTGCTTCATACCTTTTGAATAACACTGGGAAGTACTCTATTGAAAACAAACCTCCATATTAACTGTGGTATGGACGACCAGTAGGCAACCTGAGTCATCTGAGAATCTTTGGAACAGAGTGTTACGTCCATGTAAACAAGAAAATTTGCACATAGTTTGACGACAAGGCCGTGCATGGACATCTGGTTGGATATGTGAATGACAGAGATGGCTTCAGGGTCTGGATTCCAGCTCAGGGGAAGGTTGTGCTAAGTCGTGATGTGAAATTCAAGGCTGAAGTTGTATACAATGTGCAGACAAATGTTACTGAATTTGGAGTTGCTCAGGATGAGACCAATAGACAAAGTGAACCTAATGAGACTTCTGATGAGGAAAAGGAATCAGAAAATGTCAGTCATAACAAAAGGACACATGGATTAAGTGAGGAGGAAGAAGATTTAGACACAACATCAAGTTCCAGAGGAAGTAAAGGTTTAAGAGGGAAACGAAGAAGCAAACGTGAGAAGAAAAAACCAGAATGGATGACCAGTGGAGATTACGTGTACATGGCAGAAAGCTCTATAATCAGGGATAAGGATCCAAGTTCTTATTCTGAAGCTTTGCCGTCTAGCAATAAAATTTAGTGCCTGGAGGCTATTCATGAAGAATTGAAGTCCCTCAAAGAGAATAATACTTGGGTATTAGCTGAGTGCTCAAGTGGTGCATAGGGTTTGCAGAATCGTTGAATCTTGCATAAGAAAACTGCAGAAAATGGGAATGCACGTTTCAAGAGTCGGCTTTTGGCCAAAGGACATGTACAAATGCAGGAAACTGACTATGAAGAAACATTCAGTCCTGTTGCTTGCTACCTTGTTGGCAGTAGCTGCTGCACAGAAAATGAAACTCGACCAGCTTGACATCAAAACAGCTTTTCTCGATGGTGTACTAGAAGAAGATGTATAGGTGGAACAACATGAACTTTTTGAAGATGATACTGGATGTGTATGTTTACTGAAAAAAAGCCTGTATGGTCTCAAGCAGGCATCACATCGGTGGAACAAGCATTCCCTAGACTTCATGAACAAAGCTGGATTTGAAAAAAGTAGGGCTGATCCGAGTCTCTTCTAGTGTCAGAGCAACAAATATTGTCTATATGTTGCAATCTATGTTGATGACGGTTTAGTTGTGGACGGCAATAAATCAGACATTGAAGAGTTCACGGAAATGTTGAAACTGGAGTTTCATACAATTAAAGGATCTCTCAACAACTTTTTAGGTATGAAGATACATCAAAATGAAGAGGGGTCAATAGCAATTAATCAAGAGGACTATACAATGGAAATTCTGAAGAGATTTGGAATGGATGAAGCTAATGGAGTTTCTACTCCAGTTGGACGTGTAGAAAGTGACGTCTAGAAGAAGATCACAGCCAAAGTTCCTTATCGTGAAGCAGTGGGATGTCTGATATATTTGACTACACTCTCCCATCCGGATGTTGCTTTTGCAGTGAACAAAGCGGCTAGAGCCATAAAAGATCCTACACTTGAAGACTGGAATCGAGTGAAAAGAATTTTTAGATACCTGAAGAATACGATGACTTTTGGAATTATTTACAAGAACAATGCAGTTTGTTTAAAAGTCTACAGTGATTCTGACTATGCTATTGACAAGTACACAAGGCGTTGAACAAAAGGTGTTGTCGCAACACTCTCTCATGGGGCTGTATCATGGGCCAGTCAGTTACAACAGACAGTCGCAACATTCATTACGGAAGTAGAAATAATATCAGCCAGTGAAGAAGCAAAGAAATTGCTCTGGCTGAAAAGGTTGCTGCTGTATGAACTGACTGGAACATTCAAAAAAGTGACACCTGTGTTGACAATGCAAGTACAATGAAGTTGTCTAAAAATTCAATGTATCATCGAAAGTCAAAGCACATTGAAGTCCGCCACTTTTACATTACAGAGAGATTTTTGAATGGGGATCTTGTATTAGAACACATTGATGGGACATATAAACTAACTGACCTACTAACCAAGCCAATGGAAAGGGTCCGATTCAAGATGCTGCATGAAGGAATTGGAGTGTAGAAGATTAAATCTGTGTGACATTTAGTGTTTTTTTCATACTTTTTATTTGGAGGAAGTGTTAAAATTGGAAATAAAATTTACGAAGTTCGCCATATCTGTGATGCTTTCAGAGCTATGTTGAAAGCTTCAAGTCTCTACCTCATTGGGAAGATGGTTTCATTTCTATTGATAAATTAATAGACAGACAGAAAACTAAAGTATCCTCCATCACACATCAGACAATAATGCTAGTTAACATTGCAGTGTGATCTAGATCTGAGTTATGCTGACAGTAGTGAGTCCCCATCTCATCAGGATGTTAGCTTGAAACCAACTGCAAAATTTGTACTGAGGACATGAACTTCAAAAAGTAGAATCTGCTTCATACTAGACATGAAAGAGAATTAGTATTGAACAGTAATTTAGTTCTGAACAATGGTGAAAGTTTCAAGACTCTATCTCAGCGAGAAGTTGGTGTCTATTGTCAATTCACACATTCGTACCGAATGGACAGACAGAGAAATAATACTCTGAGCCATACATCAGACAGTAATGTGACATACTATTGCATCCTCATCCACTTCTGACCTACGTTGAAATTTTCAAGTCTCTATATCAGAAGGAAGTTAGCTTGAAATCTATTGCAAAACATGTTCTGAACAGACATACATGCAAAGTACGCTACACCACACACTAGGCAAAAAATTGAGTTAATATTGTATTGACTTGCAATTCTGAGCTCTGCTGAAAGTTTCAAGTCTGTAGCCTTCATGAAATTAGTTTCAAACCAATTGCAAATTTCTACCGAACAGACAGATGTACACAGAAATTAGATAGCCTCTGCCTCACAGCAGACAAACAAGCTAGTTAATATTGGATTCTCATCCAGCGATGAGATATGTTCTAAGTCTCATGTCTCTATCTCATCGGGAAATTTCTTTGAAAACAAATGTAAAATTTTTACGCAACAAACAAGCACACAGTATCACACCTGACAAGAAAGTGAGTTAAAATTGCAATGTTATCTAGTTCTGAAATTTTAAAGTCTATAGCTTATTGGGAAATTAGTTTGAAATTAATTTCAAAATTGGTACCCAACAGGTAAAGAAACAGAAAAACAAAGCACCTTGCAGCACATGTGAGAGATTAATGTGATTTAATACTGCACTGTCATCCTATTATGAGTTATGTTGAAAGTTTTAAGTCTCTAGCTCATTAGGAAATTAGTTTGAAATGAATTTTAATTTTTTCCCCGAACAGACAAGCAGGCAGAAAAACAAAGTATACTCTGATACACACCAGAAGATAACACATGTTAATAATGCATTGCCATCTAGTTCTGAGCAATAGGCCTAATGAATATTTCAAGTCTGTAGCTCACTGGGAAGAACACCCAGGCCAACTGACAAACCTGCTGAAATGTGTTCAAGCTGTAGGTCTCTGTCTGAATCAGAAAAGCACACCTTCGTTGGACAAGCTATAATAACCTTGGAGCACCTAAGGGGTGATGATGGATTTCATCCCGATCTAAAGAAAATAAGAGGATTCACAGATTTTTTGACTCCTTGGTACACATATGTGGAAGGCTTCTCAGAATAGCTTGTACTACTGGCGATTGAGGACGCTTGTCAGTACCAACGCAGAGAGATGCAAAATTATCCTGGACTGAGCTGCAAGAAAGTATTTCCTTGTCCTTAAGAAAGTGCTAACATCTTCGCCAGTACTGGCATTCTTTTATTTTATTTACACGTCAAGGTCCGTAGGACCAAATTGAGGAGCAAATCTCCAAGGTCTTGGAATGTGTCAGTACATGAAATTACAACATAAAAGTAATAACAGATAGAAATAAATGTTCATCAACCCATAAAACATCAATCCAAAGTTTAAGTAAACACAATCAACAATACAATAGTAGTAGTAGTAGTAGTAGTAGTAGTTTATTCATCCAGAGACAATGTACATTGCATGGATTTCGTCCAAAAATACATAGTATATATATACACACATATAGGGTTAACAATAATATACAAAATACGGATGTGCATAGTAGACTACATAACATCAGACCACATTGAAATAGCATGTACAACTTTGATTATTTACATTGATGTATGAGAAAGACTTTTTACATGGAATACACAGTTGATATTTAGATATAACACATACAATTCTAGCACTTTTGTACTTACTATTTATTTAGATGATAGCAACAGTCAGATAGAAATTACTATTGGCACAGAGTACATAAATATAATTGTTTGGTATGAAGCTATTCCAGGTATTCTTTTACACTATAATAGCAGTTGGTCATTAAAAATTTGAATACTGCTTCTATAAATGAAGACAATTTTTTTATTTCTTTTATCTTTACCGGTAGTTTGTTATACAATCTGCTTCCTTGTATGTTTGTTTGTTTCTGCGCCAAAGCCTTGTTAACTCTTTTTATATGAATGTAATTGCACTTTCTTGTGTTGTAAGTATGTAGATCCGAGTTGGATTGGAAATTGTTAATATTTCTTTTTACATTAATTACGCTTTTCTCTATATAGAGGCATGGTAGGGGTAGAATATTCAGCTGTTTAAATAATTGCTTTGAAGGAGTTAGCATTGAACTGTTGGTAATTATTCTAACAGCTCGTTTTTGTAGAGTGAAGATGGTTTTGAGATTTTTCTTACTATGACCCCAGAAGGTGAGGCCATAGGTAATAGCAGAATGTATATAAGCAAAGTAAACAGCTCTGCTACATTACCTACTACATACAAAGCTAATAACACGTAAAGCAAAGCAAGCAGAGCTTAACTTATGCGAGAGATACAGGATATGGGATTTCCAGTCTAAATTTTCGTCTATATGTACACCTAAGAATTTTGTGGTAGCAACTCTCACAATTTCTTTATTTTGTATTCTGAGATCTAGATCAGAGTGTAACTTTGCTTTCCTGTAATGGATATAATTAGTTTTAGAGATATTTATGGTTAATTTGTTCACTTCAAACCAATTTTGCAAATATTCTATAACTCTGGTTGCAGATGTTGGCAATACCCGGTTTATGTCAGTTACTACAATGTTTGTGTCTTCCGCGAACAGGGTTATATGAGTACCATTTACTGGAATCTTGATATCATTTATGTAAAGAAGAAATAGGAGAGGTCCTAGAACACTCCCCTGTGGTACCCCAATTGGCACAGTCTGAATATCCGATCTGTAAACAATACTTTGGTTTTTACTGTTTGTTGTTGCAATTTCTACTACCTGTTTCCTATTATGGAGATATGACTGAAACCACTTTTTAGCTACTCCTCGTATACCGACATATTCTAATTTGTCTAGCAAGATATCATGTTGGACAGTATCAAATGCCTTTGAGAGGTCCAAATTTATTCCTATTGTACTGTTGTTCATATCTAGCCCCATTACAATATTTTCAATGAATTGGGTGATGGCTGACTCTGTACTTATTCCTTTGCGAAAGCCGTGTTGGTTTACAGACAATAGATTGAATTTCTCGAGGTAATTTGTAATTCTGTTTTTCATGACTGTCTCTATTACTTTAGAAAATACCGATAATAAAGCTATTGGTCTATAGTTTCCCACTTCATGTATATTTCCCTTTTTATACAATGATTTTACTTTTGCAATTTTTAATCGTTGTGGAAAGACACCATTTGAAAATGATATGTTTATGATGTGTGGGAGTGGGTCTGATATGACACTAGCACACCTCATCATGACTGAGCAAGGTATCTCGTCAATCCCTGAGGACATTTTATTCTTCATTGTATTTATTATTCGATTAACTTCCAATTTGTTCGTGGGAGGTAGCAATAATGAATTAACACTTTGTTCTTCTGGGAATGATGTTCTACTAATCTTAGAACAAATTTTACTCAGATTGATTGGACTATTTATGAAGTAGTCATTAATGTAATTTGCTAAAGTAAGATTTCTGACTAGCGCACCTTGATCATCTTTTAAACAAAGTCATCCGGATTTCTAACATTTTTGCTTGGGCATATTCCTTTTTTTACTACATTCCATATAGCTTTCGATTTGTTTGCTGCCCCAGCAATTACACTGTCATTGTGCATTGTCTTGGCTTTTTTGATTACCTTCCTGTAAATTTTCTTGTATGTCTTAACATAATCTGTGAAGTGTACATCTTTGTTATCTTTTTTGAGCTGACTGATATGTTTTAGTGTTTGACTAGATACTCTAATAGCAGGTGTTATCCACTGGCTTGTGTTCCTAAGCATGACATTGATCTTTGTGAGCTTTTTTGGGAAACACATCTCAAATAGGGACATGAATGTACTAGAAAAAGCATTGAAAGATTCCTTGGTTGTTGTTTGTGCAAAGACCTCTTCCCAGGTTTCATTAGCTAACAACTGGATGAAAGTATTCACTTTTTCTGTACAGCAGTGCCTTTTGTATCCCCACTTATATTTTACTGCCTTGGGGATAGAGTAATTTATGTATGTTAATAAGAATCAGCTTAATTTTTCAAGGAACTCCAAGACAGAATACAAGGAGTGACCCATGAGTTTCGATTTAAAAGCTGTGGATTACTGCTAAGATTTTTGAATTCGAGTGGTAGCTTATTGAAAATGGATGCAGCAGTATACTGCATACCTTTTTGCACAAGAGTTAAGGAAGTCCGTTCCAAATGCAGGTTTGTTTTCTGCCGAGTATTAACCGAGTGAAAGCCGCTTATTCTTGTGAATAAGTTAATATTGTTAACAAGAAATGTGTGAGGCCGGTGTCAAAATACCCAGACTCGTGAACAGGGGTCGACAAGAGGTTCATGAACTTACACCACTTATTACCTGGACCACCCATTTCTGAGCCAAAAATATCCTTTTACAATGGGAAGCGTTACCCCAAAATATAATAACATATGACATAAAAGAATAAAAATCAGCAAAATAGACTAATTTTCGTGTCGAACGGTCTCCCACTTCTGATACTGTTCGAATAGTAAAAATGGCAGTATTAAGTCTTTGAACAAGATCCTGAACGTGGGCTTTCCATGACAGCTTACTATCTATCTGAACGCCTAGAAATTTTAACTGTTCAGTTTCGCTAATCATATGCCCGTTCTGTGAAATTAAAACGTCAGGTTATGTTGAATTTTGTGTTAGAAACTGTAAAAACTGAGTCTCACTGTGATTTAACGTTAGTTTATTTTCTACAAGACATGAACTTACGTCATGTACTACACTATTTGTAACCGAGCCAATGTTGCACACAACATCCTTTACTACCAAGCTAGAGTCAACAGCAAACAGAAATCTTTTAGAGTTACCCGTAATACTAGAGGACATATCATTTATATAAATAAGGAACAAGAGTATTTCCATCACTGATCCCTGGGGCACCCCCCACTTGACAGTACCCCACTCATACCCCATATCACATCCGTTATCAACACTGCGAATAATGACCTTTTGCTGCCTATTGCTAAACTAAGGGGTGAACTAATTGTGAGCTACTCCCAGTATTCCATAATGGTCCAACTTCTGGAGCAATATTTTGTGATAAACACAATGAAATGCCTTAGCTAAATCAAAAAATGTGCCAAGCGTTAGAAACCTTTTGTTTAGCCCATCCAGAACCTCACAGATAAAATAGAAAATAGCATTTTCAGTTGTTAAACGACTTCTAAAGCTGAACTGTACATTTGATAAATCGTGTGATATAAAATGATCAATTACCTTACATACACAGCCTTTTTAATAACTTTTGCAAACACTGATGGCATAGAAATAGGTCTAAAATTACCTACATTATTCCTGTCTTCCTTTTTATAAAGTGGCTTTACTAATGAGTATTTTAATCGCTCAGGAAACTGACCATTCCTAAAGGAAAAATTACAAATATGGCTAAATACAGGGTTGACATGTGCAGCACAGTACTTTAATATTCTGCTAGACACTCCATCATAACCATGAGAGTCCTTAGTCTTTAGCGATTTAATTATTGACTCAATCTCCCTCTTGTCTGTATCACAGAGGAGTATTTCGGACATCAATCTCGGAAAAGTATTTGCAAGAAAGTTATACGATTTCCTGCAACAATTAAATTTTTATTTAGTTCACCAGCAATCCTCAGAAAATTACTGTTAACTACTGTACATATATCTGATTTATCAGTAACAGAAATATTTTTACTACGAATTGACTTGATATCGTTGACCTTGTGCTGCTGACCAGACACTTCTTTCACAACTGACCATATCATTTTAATTTTATCCTGTGAGTTAGCTATTCTATTTGCATACCAAATACTCTATGCCTTGCAATACTGTTTATAATGAGCTACTGTAGCTTGATTGTGACTACTTCTAACATTTTGATATAATTACCGCTTTGTTCTACAAGATATACTTATCCCACTAGTCAGCCACCCGGGCTGCCTATTATTGCTAGTAACCCGATTAGAACGTTCTAATGGAAAGCAGCTCTCAAAGAGCATGAGAAATGTGTCATGGAAGGCATTTTATTTATCATCGATGTTATCGGCACTATGAACATCCTGCCACTCTTGTTCCTTGACAAGGCTTAAAAACCTCTCTATTGCTGTTGGATTAACTTTCGTACATAGTTTGTAATTAAGTATGATATTGGCTTGAGTACAAAAGATTTTTAGTGTTAAAATTTGTGCATCGTGGTCTAAAAGGCCATTCTCGTTTTTACTAACAGAATGCCCATCTAGTAATGAAGAATGAATAAAAACATTGTCTATGGCTGTGCTACTGTTCCCTTGTACCCTAGTTGGAAAAAACACAGACTAGGTCAGATCATATGAATTTAGGAAATCTACCAAGATCTCTTTTCTTGAACCATCCTATACAAAATTTATATTTGTGTCTCCACATATTACTAATTTCTGGTATTTCCTACAAAGTGAGTAAAGAACCCTCTCTAGCTTGAGTAGAAATGCGCTGAATTCGGAGCTAGGGCATCTATAAACAACAACAATTAGAAGTTTAGTTTCACTAAATTCAACTGCCTCTGCACAACATTCTAATATCTCTGTAGTGCAGTGTCGTGATACGTCTATGGACTCAAATGGATTACTGTTTTTTATATACATAGCCATTACCCCATCCCGCAAGGAACTCCTTGAAAAACAGCCAGCCAATCTGTATTCTGGTAAAGGAAGCCTTTGAATTGTCAAATTATTTAAGTGGTGCTCTGATATACCAATAACTTCAGAGTCAACATCTATAAGCAGTTCACTAACTTTATCTCTAATACCTCTTATAATTTGATGAAATATGCTAATTCCTTCTCTACTTGGAAACATTACAGGTATATTTATCAGCAGACTTCAATCTAAAAAAAGGTGCAGCTCTAACACCAACTACTACAGGAATTTTTCCATGAGTGGCCCCACCACCACCACCATCACCTACTACACTGTCACCTGTAAGCGTAGCCGCCGGCCGGAGTGGCCGAGCAGTTCTAGGCGCTACAGTCTGGAACCGCGCGACCGATACAGTCACAGGTTCGAATCGTGCCTCGGGCATGGATGTGTGTGATGTCCTTAGGTTAGTTAGGTTTAATTAGTTCTAAGTTCTAGGGGACTGATGACCTTAGAAGTTAAGTCCCACAGTGCTCAGAGCCATTTGAACCATTTTTGTAAGCTTAGCCAGCCTCCCCTTCCCATACCTATTGAGGTGCAGGCCATGTGTAGTGAAACCCGATCTACTGATAGACTGAACTGGAACCACTGAGACGTGACCCATGACTTCTGCAAACAGCGCCCTCCCCAGCCCCATATAAACGAGCCTAACAGCCGCATTTAGGTGAGGCCGATCATGACGCTGAAAGAGTTGCACGAAATGCACATTAGTGCCACCAGTTCGAGTAGCTATATTTACCAGGTTACCTCCTGCATCATATTCCTCATTCCTATCAAGACTGTTCCTTGCTCAACCCACTATCACCACCTGATCCTCCATAAAATTCCTACTTAACTCCCCTATTCTGACAGTCAATTGAGTCAACCATGCACTAGGCTTCACAATGCTGGTGACCTGGTACTCACTCCCCAACAATTCCTGCAATTGCTGGCCCACACCTCTACCGTGGGAACTACCTAGCAGCAAAACCTTCTTCTTTCTACTAGATTTTGTATGCTGAGAATACCAAGACAGAACCTCACACTAATGGTATCAGTTTTGAGATAGGGCAGTTCTAGTATAAATTAGTAAAGATGCAGAAAATTTGAAACCTTATGCTACCAGAGTACTCTCCTAGTCTGAGACATACCACTGTAAAACTGAGAGAGAGTTCCTTGTAGTTTTTTGGGCCGACAAACAGTTCCAGCTATATTTATTTGGCAAACCATTCACCATTGAGGTGGATCACCATTCTCTGTGCTCACAGACAAGCCTGAAGTATCCATCAGGTCATCTGCTGAGAAGGGCACTGAGGCCTCAGGAGTATGATGACACAGTGTTATACAAAAGCAGCCACAAAAACATGAACCCTGGAATCAAATCGTTAGGGACGATCTGAAATGGGAATCGGTGGATAGAATGTTGACGATTTCCAGGCTTCTGCTACATGGTTAACCAAATTTAGCAGCAAAATAACGGCGTTTACTTCAAATACAGGTGGAGAGGAGATGCCATTAATTCGTAGCCGATGTGAAGACGAAGCTTGCTGTTATCTCAACCAAATCTGCTGTGCCTAACGCCGATCATTAGGTTTCGTAAAGGAACTGTGAGAAAACCGCATGTCACATCTCGAGGCGAAGAAAGACGTAGTCTGGTGTGTAGTCGAGTAAATCAGTTAATACTATAACCCATTCGTATACAACTATGTCAGTGATAAATACGAGTGTATAATTGGTCCCACAACTTTGTATCTGTCCTCAGCGATCTCAAGACACATTAGGACCAAAAATAAAAAAGAAGACTGTTTAATGGCAAAAATCTTATAACTGACCTATCAAAATTTGAAATGGTTTCTAACCAGTTGCAGAAATTAATTCACTGCTTTTGTTGAAATCTTGGCCTGGAAATAACGAGAAGGACGACGAGAAGACTGTTGATATGACTCATTTTCCACGCAGAACAACCAATGTGACTCTTGATAAAGATTTTTTTCTACTGTGGAAAGTATTTTTTAGGAAACTGTTAGACACTACAATTTCTGATAGTTTCGTTTCACTTGAGGTATATCAAGAGAACAACATTCTTAAATTTCAGTCATTTTGCGCATTATCAGTTTGCATCAGCACATATAAAAATCTAAAAATAAAAATAGATAAACCAACCAGAGTAACAAAGCATTGTGAAACTATTATTGATCATGTAATAACAAATATTCCTACATGCTATTGTGACACACAGGTAATAAACTCCACATTAGCAGACCATTTTGCAATCATGATAGACATAAATATAAAGACTAGTGATTCAGTGCAGAAGATATGGGAGATGACAAGACAGAACTACCCACATAACATAAATCTGCTAAAAAAGATGTTAGAGGCAGAAAACTGGGAAACAATATATGCAGCTAAAGATGCAAACACCAAATGAAACCAGTTTTATTCTTTATTCAATTATTATTATGATGTTACATGTGCTGTTAGTAAAAGGCTTGTCAAACAGCAACAAAAAAAGAAAAACTGGGTGACTGGAGAAGTAATCCATGCCAGAAATAATCTGAGAGTGTATTATGACCTCTCCAAACAAAAAAATAATGAGGCCTACAACACACTGTATAAAATAAAAAAGAAAGAGTACTGTAGTTTTATCAGAGAAACTAAAGCATCATTCATCAGGATGTCTATAGAAAGGTTTATGGTCGTTCATTAATGGAGAGAGAGGAAAAGTAACAAATCGGGCAGAGGACATCTGCCCACTGATGAGTGGGAAAAGCAACGCAAACCCTCTAGAAGTAGCCAATACTTTTAACAGATATTATATTATTGTAGCAGACGAATTAATAAGTCAAAATAAAACAAATGCAGTAAGTAAATTGTTAAACCCCCCACATACAAATCATACTACGGTTTTCATAACTACAACAGATGCAGAAGTGTCAAACCTAATAAAACAACTTAAAATTAAACACTCTTCTGGCTTGGATGGTGTTACATCACATCTCATAAAGGAATGCAGAGAATGTATATTAAAACCATTGACACACATGCTGAATGCTGCGATAGAAGAAGGTATATTTCCAGATTCACTGAAAGTAAGTAAAGTGAAGCCAATATTTAAGAAAGAGAACAGGGATGAATTAGGAAATTAGAGGCCAATATCATTGATCTCAACATTTGCTAAAATCTATGAAATGATAATAAAGAATAGAATTGTAAGTTTTATAACAAAGTACAGTATACAGCATTCATCACAACATGGTTTCAGAGAAGGGAAGTCAACAAAAACAGCATCAACAGATATAATTGAGCACATTCTTAATTTACTTGACAGGCAACAAAAGACTTGTGGGATTTTTATGGACCTATCTAAGACATTTGATTGTGTGAACCACTCAAAATTAATGATGAAATTATATCAGTATGGAATTAGAGGAAAATGCTATGACATACTTAAATCATACATTACAAATAGGAAACAATGCACAGAAATCAGACATACTAGTGGGGGAAATATAACAAACTACATATCAGAATTACAAACAGTTAAACACAGTGTGCCGCAAGGATCTGTGCTTGGGCCAATACTATTTACATTTTATAAATGTAATTTATATACTATTTACATTTTATAAATGACTTCCCTAGCTATATAAATCAGAAACTTATAATGTATGCTGATGACACAACAATCATTTGCACAGCTGACACAAAGGAGGAGCTTGAGAAGGAAGCACTCCTGACTATTGAAAATGCAAATAAATATTTAACACAAAACAACCTGTTTATGAATCAGTCTCAAACAATGAATGTAGTATTTCAGACCAAGCATAGTGAAAATTATAATATAAATGTTAATATAAATGGAAAGACTATTAAAGAAGTAACCATCACAAATTTTCTAGGAACTATAATAGACAAACATTTGGCATAGGGGGAGCACATAGATGCACTGTGTAAAAAGATAAACAAACAGATCTTCATCATGCATAAAACAGCTAAGACTGTGGATGATAAAGTCCTCAGATCAATGTATTATGGACTTGTCTTCCCACATTTGTCTTATTCAGTTCATATATGGGGAAATGCACAAGCTGGCTACCTAAAAAGAATATTCACAATTCAAAAAAGGGCAGTGAGATGCATTGCAAAAATACCACCAAGACAGACCTGTAGGCAAGCTTTTGTACACTATAATATTATGACAGTATATTCACTGTATATATACCAAAGCATAATGGTGGTAAGGTCAAGTGATAAACACCTCCTAAATAAAGATGTACACAAACACGGTACAAGAGGAAATGAAAATTACTGCATGATAAACAGAAATCTAAAACTGTCTATGACTGCCCCAGAAGAAGCAGGCAAAAGGTTTTTTAATAAACTCCCCAAAATCATTAAAAAAGAAACAGATCTAAAATGTTTTAAAAATCATTAGAAACTATATCTCACAGAGAAATGTATATACAGTTTGAGTGAATACTAAGATGGTGTTTAAATATATCATTACTGAAATGTACCTGTAAAAATTATCATTTCTGTATGTTATTTTTGATTTGTGTGTACGTATAATGTGAAATATGTAAAACCTTTGTATGATTATGGACTATTTCTGTTTAATCATTTTTTTCGTTTATATATATATTGAAATCAAGTTTGATGTTAAAAGGCTACTGTATGACACACCCAATACTCTCAGCTGGATTTTCAGCTGGAGTCCATGGGCAAAGAATAAATAAATAAATAAATTTTACAAACAGGGTATTTGACTGTTTTCTGGAAATCGTCTTACATCGTTAATTATGTCATCTGATGCTCATAACATACTTTTTTCCTCTTGAATTTCTGTATTCTTTTATAAAAACGGAAATGAAATAAGAATAATTTGAAAGGTTGCTAAAACGCTCCATTCGACCATGTGATGCCTGTAACACCACTAGTTAGCTCTTTTCGAATTTCCGTTTCGGAAAATGGGTTCAAAATGGTGTGTGTAATACCACACTGTAGAAACACATCTGTAAAAAAAAGTACTGAAAAATTGTTTTTGAGTGTTCCAAAGAATGTGAATATGCATAAAAAGTGGTTGCACTGTACCAAAAATTGCAAATATACTGTAGTAGTAGTAGTAGTAGCTTTATTCATCTGTAGATCTCTTTTTACAAGGATATAGGACATGCCAAAGTATTTACAAGTTTAGACCAATTTAAAATAAGATGATTCGTATACACATACTTTTACAGGCTTCTAGTTAGAGACAATCATTAGATTTCCACCTGCCATACAATACTTTTTTAAAATAACTTATTAAATAATGTAATGACACACTGTTCACTCATATCTCACTATCAGTCACTGCACACACTATGTATCGCAACTTCTCATTTGCTATTCTGAAAAACTGACTCAGCATCCCTCCATAATGAGTGAGATGTTGACCTCAGAAAGAGGAATAGGTTTTACTGTTGTGCTATGCATAGCTTGGGGGTAACTGTTTCTAGAAAGAAATATGAAGAATAAACCACAAAGTAAAGGTGTTATGTGGAATGATAGATGTTTTATAATCTTCATTATTATTATTATTTATTTGCATAACATTTTTTTATCAAATCCCTACTCTGTTTTATCTGAGTAAAATTTCTATATATAAAATGTATTGCATAACAGGTACTTTTTAGCTGTCTTTCTAAATAAGTGGATTTTTGCATTTTCTTTAATCTCTTCTGGTAATTTATTGTACATTTTTATTCCTTGGTAGAAAATGCTGTTTTGTTTTTTATGTTTATTTTTCCCTGGTAAATGTAAGTTGAGTCTAGCTCTTGCTGCATGGGCATGGACAGAGCTGTTTGTGCAGTAATTACCAATGTTATTTTTGATGTGTACAAACTGACTGGTAAATGTATACACATGGAGCATTTAAATTCCCCAGTGCTTTGAACAGGTCTTTACAATGAGCTCGATCAGTATTTTTGGACTTGCATTCGGGAGGACGATGGTTCAATCCCACGTCCAGCCATCCTGTTTTAGGTTTTCTGTGATTTCCCTAAATCACTCCAGGTAAATGCCGGGATGGTTCCTTTGAAAGGGAATGGCCGACTTCCTTCCCCGTCCTTCGCTATTCCGACGAGACCGATGACCACGCTGTTTGGTCTCTTCCCCCAAACAACCCAACCAACCCAAGTATTTTTGGTTAATATTCTTATGGCTCTTTTCTGGAGTTTGAAAACTGTGTTCATATTTAGTGTGTTTGTTCCCCAAAAAAGAATGCCATATCTAAGACTTGAGTGTACATATGAATAATATGTAACTAAAAGACACTGAATGTTACACACTGGTGATAGGATTCTAAGGGCATAACATGTTGATGACATTCTGTTTGCAAGTGCCTTTGTGTGTTCACACCACTTCAATTGCGAATCAATATTCATTCTTAGAAGTTTTGCATTTGTTACACAGTCTATAGAGGTGCCATCTACATTTAATTTAACATTGTCATTTTTCCTCTTCAAACTGAAATTCAGGGCATTAGTTTTCTTTATGTTCAATGTCACTTCATTGCTTATTGACCAATCATAAACTTCCTTGAGAGTTTCCTTTCTCTGCAAGGAGTTGTCTTGTTTTCTCAGAGACTATAATATTGCTGTCATCAGCAAAGAGAACTTTATCACGATGTGTAACAACACTGGGTAACTCATTGATGTATATCAGGAGTAGTATTGGTCCTAATATGCTACCTTGTGCAATCCCTATATTAATGTATTTTCGTTCTGATAAGTGTTTTACTAAATGTTTAGATCCATTTGAAGTATGTGTTATCTCTACTCTTTTTACCCTATCTGCTAGGTATGATCAAAACCAGTCATTAACTGCCCCCCTTATTCCTGATTCTTCTAATTTATTTAATAGAATCTTGTGGTCGACTGTGTCAAAGGCCTTAGAAAGATCCAAAAATATGCCTGTAACACGCTCATCTTTATCAAGAGAATCAAGTACAACTTTTGAGAATTCTACTATGGCTGACTCTGTATTTTTGCCCACTTCGGAAACCAAACTGTGATTCACTTAAAAGACTGTATTTATTCAGGTAATTCATAAATCTGTCTTTCATAATTGCTTCTATTATTTTTGAGAATGGTGTCAGCAGGGAAATGGGCTGGTAATTTTCTATGTCTAATACATTACCTTCCTTAAGCAAAGGTACCACTCCTGCCTGCTTTAACTGTTCTGGAAATGTTCCTGACGTGAAGGATTCATTTATTATATTTGTTAAGGAGCCTTGTATAATCCCTATGCATTCTTTCAGTACCCACATCGGTACTTGCCCTAAGCCTACTGACTTTTTATTTTTTAGTTTTTGAACAGTTTTATTGACTTCATTCTCTGTGGTTGGAAGTAACATCATTGTATTTAGTGCAACATTGTTTACAAGTTTTATATTTGTTTTGGGGAATTTTTGATGTAACTTCTCTGCAATACGTGAAAAATGCTCGTTTACATAGTTTGCTATTGTTGTGGATCACTTAATACCTTGTCCGCCCCCAGTAGCTGAGTTGTCAGTGCGACAGACTGTCAATCCTAAGGGCCCGGGTGCGATTCCCGGCTGCGTCGCAGTTTTCTCCACTCAGGGACTGGGTGTTGTGTTGTCTTAATCATCATTGTTCCATCCCCATCGACGCACAAGTCGCCAAAGTGGCGTCAAATCGAAAGACTTGCACCAGGCATGTGGTCTACCCGACGGGAGACCCCCATCACATGACATTATTATTATTTAATACCTTATCCCCCTCCCTTGGCAGTATGTTATTCTGCGTTTGTTTACCTCTCCTCATTTTCTTTTTTATATCATCTCAGACTGCTTTGCTTTTATTCTCTGCATCATATATTATATTGTCATTAAATGACTTTTTTCAGCAATCAGCACCTTCCTATGGATCTTTTTGTATCTATGATAGAAATTTAACAACTTTATAGATTTTGTACAAAAGTTAAAAGGGGAAACAAATCATCAGTGGACGAAGCATGCTAAAACACTTGGCCAACCATCCCACACAATGTTCCTGGAACCAGTGACAAAAACAGAACTCATGATGAAGTATCAAATTATTTAATAAACCATGTGAATGAAGAAATAATCAAACCTCTTTTGGATATTGCTAAGTGCTCATTTAGAGAAGGAATATTCCCAGAAAAATTGAAAGTAAGCAAAATAGCACAAATACTTAAGATATGACATAAAAATGATCCAAATAACTACAGACCAGTGTCCTTAATCGCTGGTTTCTCAAAAATAGTAGAGATGCCCATGCATAGTAGATTGACCATAGTCCTGGAGAAACACAGTATTCTGATTCCAACACAACAAAAGGGAAATCTACAGAAACCGCCATATCAGGTCTCTGTCTCTGCTATGTTTATGAATTTACCTAAAGCGTTTAACAATTATGCATACTACACTTAATGAAAAATTTGAAAGCTCTGATATTCGTGGACATGCAGTCAAGTGGATAAAATCATGAATCAACAACAGAAAAGCAGTATGTGGAAACAGAAACTGGATGCAGATCTCAAACCAGAAAAATTACGTATGGAGTGCCTCAAGGATCTGATCTTGGCCCACTTGTGTTGAACCTATTTGTTGATAAAGATAAAAAATACTGTATGCAGATGACATAACTATAATGAATGAACAAAACGATCTGGAAACGCCGGAAATAAGTGCGTTTATGTCAATAAATAACAAAATGACAATAAATAACAAAATGACTTAAATTTAAACCTAAAAAAATGCAATGTTCATGGTGTTCACAAACAGAGAAAAGGAAAAACACATAGATATATTCATAGATGAAACAAGACTGGAAGAAATTACCACTATTAAATTTTTGGGGATTACAGTTGATAGTAAGCTCAAGTGGAGTCAACACATAGGTATTGTCTGCTGTAAAGTAAGCACTGTAATATTTGTTATGAAACAGCCCAACAAGTGCTTCTATGTACAATGTACCATGCTCTATTTGAACCATACCTACAATATGGAATTACTGCTTGGGGAAATTCCAGCAGCAAAAATACAAAAAAAATATTTACATTGCAAAAGAAAGCTGTTAGGACCATCTTGAACAAGCAACAAAGAGACTCGTGCAGAATTGTTTTCCATAGTCTAAAAATACTAACATTTACATCTCTATACATTTACAAAACAATAATATCACTAGTTTAAGAAATTGCAGTACTAGAAAGAAATGCAGACGTTCACACATATGAAACAAGAAATAAAGGCCAACACCGACTTTGAGTTACTGCAGAAGGTCCTAGATACTCAGGTGTCAAACTCATAAAGTGCCTTCCAAAGAGTTTACAGAACAGTGTGAGCAAAAAAAGATTCCAAAAACTTTTAAAGGATTATTTAATGGAAAAAGAATTTTATAGTGTAGAAGAGTATATGTATCAATGAATGAAAACTGCTACTATTACTGATATAGAGGTACTGTGACTAATTGAACATATGTAAATAACTGGAGAAAACGAATACTGACTGACAAAACTAAATATGAGTATAATGCAGAAGGTAAATAATTTTCAGGACCTATAAACTGGGTGGAAAATGGATGCAACATTAGTGTAAGTATTGCCACTTTCATGTATTAAATTGTAATAAATAGGTTAAATATCGCGAGAAAATAGGAAAATAGGTTTAAGTTGACTTGTCCTATATTACAAGTACACACTTTGTACAAAAAGTAATGAAATGGGACCAGTAAAAACCAAATCAAACAAAAGCAAACCAGCAAAATGCCACCACATTGACGCACAAGTTCCATAACAAAATTAAAAATGCCTTGAACTCTGAAGTTAACATTAATTTAACTGTGAGATATGCTTTCCCACTGTTACAAGTAAGGATAGCGTCATTCAAAGAAATTAAACTCTAAGTAAAAATTGTCGTTTTAAGGAGTTTCACGTAGATTATTCAGTAGTTCAGCTGTTATAAGCAGATGCTCATAGTTTACTGGTTCGAATCCAGAGCAAAAGAATTTTTAACTTTTTTGTAAAAGACTCGACACGCCTTTCAAATGAAAACCAAATCACAGTTACAAAACTTCACCACACCGATCATAAACAGAGTATAATTGATTTCCTTGCCATTAACTTGCGCTTACACTTGCAATCGCTGTTCACACGTCACGTTCAAAAGATGTTTTCTAGTTAGTGTGATAACATACATTTTTCTTTATTAGAAACAACTTTTTCACACACTTTTACAATTTGTTTCATCTTCGGACTGTCCAACTAGGATCCTTATTCTTTAAACTTTTGAAGTTTCGTCACTTTACATAAAGGTGGAGGAAGTCTGCTTCAGACACTAACGTTCGTTTACATTCACAAACATCATACCCCTTACGTATGTGTTACCTGTATGTTGTACATGCTTCATATCTCTCCATGTAGAAAACCCCATCGTCCTAAGCCTCATTGTTCTGTGGGTGTCTGGTAAAATCTTCACTACTAGCAATGCATTCCGAACAGGTGAATTGTTTATACACAAAGTAAATGCATTTATCCTCAGTTTCCATTTCTCAGACTAAGATTAATGTTAAGCTATATATAACACACCCTACCATCGAAACAACTGTTACAATTAGTCCTTGGTAACGCTTTCATTATTCAAAAATCATCATAAGAACTTCAAATAAGTTACAGGTATGGAGCTGGATGACGTTGTCACCTAGCTGCATTCCTGTAAATTATTTGAACATTGTATAGGCTGTGAGAATCTCCGGTCTCACATTAGAGGATCTTTGTTACAGAAATTGTTATAAAGTGATGTATGTGTGAGAATTATATCATTTCATCAAATTAAAGTCACAGGTGATGGAAGTCAACTGTAATCAAACAGTACTTAGATTTATTTTCCTCTGGTATTCACCTTTGTAAGAATTATCTGCAACAGTTAAGCTGTCGATAAGAATTGCTTCTTATTCAAAAAATTAATGATACATGGCTTATTTTGTATGGTGTAATGCTTCAAATTTGTTTGTGTCGCTCTTGATATTGGCACTATGCTGCGGTACGCACAGCAGATCGTGCACCAGACAGGAAGGGCTGTACAAACCGCTGTCATAAGCGGTTCTTCATGTGGCAAAAACGAGTAACTGTAACAATTTTTTGAAAATGTTTTCAGTGCATCGTAGCAGCTAAAATTTTGACAGTTTATTCCTTTCATTGTTTTCTTACTCCCCCAAAAAATTTCAGGTTTGGTTTCGACATGTAGGACAGGACCATTTCCTTGTAAGATGTGCTTGTTGAAAGGTTCAACTCCCTAGCTCATCGAGAAGTTAGTTTGAAACCAGCTGAGGGCTACATGGAAAGGAATGGTTAAGTCCATCTTATAGATTTTTTATAACAATTTTAATGTTTGAAATATTACAGTTTCAGTGTCTATTGAAATATGTTTTTGTAATTCATACAAGCCATAGAATGGCCATTATTTAGTATTCCATAAAAGTATTAAAAATGATTTTAAAAATTGGGCCCTAAGTGTCTATCTGAATGTCTACTTTTCAGTTTCGTAGTATATCGATAATGTATAGTGACATATGGTCTCAATATCATGTTAGGTTCTGACTTTCACAATCGGATTGAGCATTAAGCGCCATATTTATTATTTCCTCACCATGTGTTACGCTTAGCATTGGTGTAGTACCTCTAGACGTGCAGAATTGATTATGTGGGACTTTTTAAAATTGTGGGTGGGATCATTCGCAGAAAACCAGTCAATGATACTTTTAAGAAGCTTGTTTACCATTTCTTCTGTTTCTGTGTATGCACGCTTGGATTGATTACAGTACTAGTGTCATCTGAAAAAGAAGTAATTCTGCTTTTGTGTACTGGATGGAAGATTGTTTACATGTATGAGGAAAAGTAGTGGACCTAAGATTGCACCTTGAGGAACCCCACACATGATTTCTCCCTAGTGAGAATTATGTCCATGGACTATAATGCTTGAATTACTAAGTACAACTTTCTCATTCTTTTCGTTAGATATAACATTATACACCGTCAATGCTGTAAAATGTTAATTTATCTAGGAGAATTCTGTGGTTCACACAGTCATATGCCTTAGAGGGTTATTAGAAAATACCAACCGGTGCTGTTTTATTATTTAATACATGTAAAAGCTTGGTTGGATGATTTGGGGGAGGGGACCAAACAGCGAGTTCATCGGTCCCATTGGAGAAGAGAAGGATGGGGAAGAAATTGGCCGTGCCCTCTTTCAAACGAACTGTCTCGGCTTTTGCTTGAAGTGATTTAGGGAAATCACAGAAAACTTATACCAGGATGGCTGGATGCAGGTTTGAACTGTTGTCCTCCCAAATTCGAGTCCAGAGTGTTAACCACTGCATCACCTCACTCGGTGCTGGTGCCGCGCGGGGTAGCCAAGCAGTCAGACGCCTTGTCACGGTTCGCACGGGCTCCACCCATCGGAGATTCGAGTCCTCTGTCAGGCATGGGTGTTTGTATTGCCCTTTGCATTAGTTAGTTTAAGTTAGATTAAGTAGTGTGTACACTTAGGGACTGATGACCTCAGCAGTTTGGTCCCATGAGACCTTACCACAAATTTCCAAAATTTTCGGTGCTAGTAAAATCTGGTGAGTGAACATGTGAATGGAATACTCAGTAGAGCAACCCTTCTAAAACTTAAACTATGATTTGCTAAGGATACTATTATTGCTAAGGTGAGATACTGTAATTATTGAAATCTCTTAACACCTTTGTTGATGAGCGGTTTAACAGTGGCAAATTTCAGTCTCTCTGCAAAAATGCCTTGAGTTAGTGATGCATTACATATTTCAGATAAGACTGGGCTTATTACATGGGCACAAATTTTTAGTACTCTGTTGCAAACAATGTCAAAACCTGATGAACTTTTAGTTCTGAGAAAATGCGTAATTTTCTTAATTTCAAAACGAGAAGTTGGTTATACACTCATATGACTGGACTTAATGAAATTTACATTTCCAACATGCTGCTGTGATTTTGCTCTTGAACTGTTTGTCCCTATGCTTTCTATTTCTTTTTTAATTTACACGTATATTGATGACCATATTTTGGTATAATGCTTATTAAACTTCATATTTTACTATTAGACATGGTACGATCGACACTATCCCCCATTCACACAAATACTACTGTATCTTTCCTAGCTGAAATCTACGTATTCTGACAATAGATGAAATTTCAAAAATATTGTTACAGTTGCAAGATTTTGGTAATGCAAACCGCATGTGCAGTTTTGAATTTCAACTTGAAATTATTTTTCCAACTTTTTTATTTACTGTTAGTAATTAAAATATATTAAACACTACCATCGTATTTTGTCATTATCACTTGTGCAATTTATGGATTTCTTTTTGTAATTCGCACATATATTCATTGACTATGTTTTGATATATAGTCAGCTAATTTAGGTAACATAAGCAATAAGTAGCGACGATAGTGCTAAATCAAGGCTGAAGAAAATGGGCTGCCATTGGGCTCTGTTGCAATAGGCTGTCTAAATTATTAGCGCAAAAGCATTTGATTTAGTTCTATCACTGAACTGTAGGCATCAAAAAGAACTACAAGAAAGTCTGCGAGGAATATGGTTATCTCTGGCAGCTGAGTCACAATCATCCTGTTTCTGCTTTGTAGGTGCTGGAACGAGTGACATCAAAAGACATAAATCATCATTGTTGTTCAACCGTAAAAAATAAACAGATATTATCGTGGACTTTTAGCTCTACAATTAGGTACTATGTAATTTGATGAAGCTGTTAATGTATTACATAGCATAAGGTATCTCAAGAGAGTGCATTAGTGGAAAACTTTGTTTACTTAAATTAACTGATGAAATTTGAATGGCTGAAGAGACTTTCATGGAACACAGCTAAGAACCGTCCCGATTAAACCGGCTTTCAAATGAAAGAAACTGTGTTAAAATCGGATGCCACAGACAGATACACACAATAAACCTACAACACATCTCTGTTTGCCTCGGAGGTTACAAATAAATTACCCTTTACCTCACATCCGACACGAAAGGGAGTTGATATTAATTGTCATCCAATTCTGAGCTATGTAGGATGGCTGAAGTCCCTAGCTCATCGGAAATTTCCTTGAAATCAGTCACGAAATTTATACCCTATACATAAGCAGACAGAAAATCATAATAACTACTACTACACACCAGACTAGAAAGCGATTTAATACAGCATTTTTATCCAGTTCTGAGCTATGTTGAAAGTTTTAGGTCACTAGAGCATGAGTAAATTAATTAGAAACCAACCGCAAAATCTGTGCCAAGGAGACAAGCTGATAGAAAAACAAAGTATTCTACTGTACACACAAGACACGAAAGTGAGTTAATATCAAATTGCTGTCCCTTTTGAGCTATGTACAAATTTTCAGGTCTCTGGCTCATCCAGATTTTGGTGTAAAATTAATTGTAAATTTGGAACCGAAGAGATAGAGACAAAATCGAAGTACTGTTCACCACAAGTCAGACAACAATGTGAGTTAACATTGCATTGTTATAAAGTTCTGAGCTATTGAATGGCTCAGGTCTTTAACTCACCACGAAGTTAGTTTGTAATCAATTCAAAATTTGTACTGAATAGACGAGAGAACAAAAATAAAAGAAGCGTGTTACTAATTCACCGTCATCCAGCTCCTAACTATGCTGAACGTTTGAAGTCATTAGCTCCATGGGAGTTTGGTTTAAAATAAATTGGAAAATTTGTACCAAACAGGCAAAAAACAGAAATATTAAGTACACTCTATTACACAGTGACTACAATGAGAACTAATATTGCCTTGTTGCCCAGTTCTGAATAAGCTGAAATTCTCAACTTTATACCTCGTTGGGAGATATGTTTGAAATATGTTGCAAAATTCGTAACAAGATGGTAAACGAACAGAAAAACGAAGTACAATACGTCAAACACCAAACATGAATATGAGTTAATGCTGCATAATCTTCCAGTTCCAAGCTATGGTGACAGTTTCAAGCTTGATGATCGTTGAGAAGTTATCCTGAGATCGACCGCAAAATTTGTACTGAAGAGAAAACAGACAGTAATGCAAAGTACCTCCACCACACACCAGACCTGAAAATGTGTTAATGTTGCATTATCATCCAGGTCTGAGCTATGTTGAAAGTTTCAAGTTTTTCTATCTCATCAAGATGTTAGCGTCATATCTATTTCACATATTGTACCAAATAGACAAGCATATGGAAAAAGAAAGTATCTTTCGCCTCCCACCAGACATGGAAGTGGGATAATATTCCAGCGTCATCTAGTTTCACTCTATGAGGAAAGTTTAAAGACTCTAGCTTGTCAGGAAGTTAGTTTCAAATTAATTGCAAATATTTTTTCCTAACAGACAAGTGGACAGAAAAACAAATCCTCTACCACATGCCAGAGAAGAAAGCGAGTTAACATAACATTCTTTCCAGTTCTGATGTTTCAAGTCTGTAGCTCATCAGCAAGTTATCTTGAAATCAACTGTAAAATCTGCACTGAATAGATAAACAAACAGGACAAGAGACTACCTTCGGTAACACATCATACAGTAATGCAAGTTGATATGAAACAGACCAGCACTCAGAAAAACAAAGAAACAATGTACCCACCCGACCCCTCCCCCTTTACACACACACACCCATCCACCCACCCACCCACCCACCCACCCACACACACACACACCTGAAAACAAAGCGAGTTAACATTACTGTTATAACGTCAAGTTGAACACATATTTCAGAGACGACACAATACACGTAAGTCACTGACCAAGTAGACAAAGTAAGACATGTGTACACGGAAACAATCAAATCAGCACTGGCTGGCGGCTGCTGCATGGCTGGCAGACAGCGCCGTATGCAGAGGACGCGCGTAACTGCGCGGCGGCACTTTGAAAGATCGGCGAGTCACAACACTTTCCCCCCCCTTTGAATTTTTTGCACAGGTCTTGATGGAGGTAGCTTGTAGATTTCAAACGTCCATAAGTGTTGTTTGACTGGCCGTAAAGTCTCGAGGACGGAAGTGTCCCCGATGGTAACGGGTCGAGATGAGAGGAGACGTGGGGGTCGAATCTGCTGGGGCCCCTTGCACCAATCTGCCCGTTGCGGCAAGTCCGGTTGTTATAACAGGAGACATGGGCGATGTGTCCGTGTTCGTAGGAGAAGGAGGCAGTAGAGTTGCTCTGACCGATGATGGTCATCTGGTTCCTGCATGGGCACATCTCCTGGTGGCGTCAGTTCTTGTGCTGGCACCGATATGATGATGAGAGGACTGCGTTGTGAGTAATGAGGGATTCCAGTATCCCGAGCGTCAGGTAGAGCCGAAGGTGGTGTAGCGGCATCCGGAACAGGCGTTGCCAGCACACGAGGCCGAAGGTGGTCTGAATGACGCACTGCAACACCCATGTGTCTGGATTTCATGCAGGCGTTGGCCACAGTGTCGTAAGATGCGGCCAGTACTCCATTTTGGCCGCCTGCCATATCCCCATACCCATACGAGGTCGCCAGGGGTGAATCGGCCAAGCGAAGGCACCTGCGGCCGTCAGGTGGAAGACTGGAGAAGATGAAGTAGCATGCGGGGCTGTCGGTCATGTAAGAGCTCAGCCGGGCTGTGGTCGCCCATGTGGGTGAAATGGTAAGAAGCCAAAAATTGGAGAAGTGCATCATCACCCACAGAAGAAGTCAGGAGTTTCCTCATCTGAACCTTAAATGTGCGGACCAGTCGTTCAGCCTCACCGTTTGACTGTGGATGGAACGGAGGCGCCATGACATGCATAACGCCGTGACGGGCACAAAAATCCGCAAAATCGGAAGAGGCAAATTGCGGATCATTATCAGTAACGAGAGTAGAGGGGAGGCCTTCCAAAGAGAAAATGCAAGCTAGAGCATTGGTGGTTGCCGTGGTGGTAGGCGACGTGCAACGGACAATGAAAGGAAAGTCACAGTAGGCGTCAATAATGAGAAGCCAATAAGTACCTAAAAATGTCCCGCGAAGTCAGCATGAAAACGCTCCCAGGGCTTCTCAGGCAAAGGCCACGGTGACAAAGACGACTTCGCGGCGGCAGCCTGTGGCGCACAAGGGCCACAGGCAGCGACCATGTGTGCGATTTCAGAGTCGATGCCGGGCCAGTACACTTGACAGCACGCCAGAGATTTTGTGCGAGGAACACCCCAGTGCCCTTCGTGAAGGAGGCGCAAGACCGAAGCACACAAAGTACCACAACACGCGGTGAAGCATAGTCGGTGGAAAGGAGGATAACACCATCCCGAGCCATGAGGCGGTAACGCAAAGCATAGTAGTTCCGCAACGGATCAGAAGTCTTAGTGGATGGACGATCTGGCCAACCCTTCTGAATACAGCGTAAAACCTGGGAGAGGGTAGGATCAGAACCCGTAGCAGCCGCCAGCCGGTCCCCAGTAATGGGGAACCCAGCCACAACCTGCTGCTTGGCAACATCCAGGTGGAACACAAAAGTTCGTCCCTATCGAATGCCAGATCAGGACCCATGGGAAGGCGAGACAATGCATCAGCATTCGCATGTTGAGCCGTCGGCCGGAAATGAATCTCATAATTGAAACGAGAAAAGTAAAGAGTCCAACACTGGAGGTGGTGCACAGCCTTGTCGGGAAGTGACGATGGGTGAAATGAGGAAACAAGTGGTTTGTGGTCCGCAACAAGATGAAATTTGGATCCATAGGGAAAAACAACAAACTTATAAATAATGGCCAAAGCTTCTTTTTCAATTTGAGAATACTTTCGTTGGGCATCCGTGAGAGTTTTGGATGTATAAGCAATGGGTTGTTCAGAACCGTCCGAAAAACGGTGCGAAAGGATTGCACCAACCCCGTATTGAGAGGTGTCCGTGGCAAGAACAAGATGTTGGCCAGGTCGATAAGTAGCCAGGCACGGGGCCTTTTTCAGCATAGTCTTCAATTTCTGGAAAGCCGCATCACATGACGCAGACCAGTGAAAAGTCACGTTTTTATGCAACAGGCGATGCAACATCTGAGCCACCGAAGCAGCAGACGGTAAAAACCTGTGATAGTATGCTATTTTCCCCAAGAAGGCCTGCAGTTCCTTAACAGATGTAGGGCGAGGAAGGACATCGATCGCAGCAACAGTTTGCTGAAGCGGACGAATACCATCCCAAGAGAGTTGAAACCCCAAGTACGTGATAGATGCCTTAAAAAATTTTGATTTCTGAAGGTTACACGTAAGACCGGCAGTCTGTAAGACATGAAAAAGTATGCGGAGATTCTGAAGATGTTCTTCAGTGGTGGAGCCAGTGACAACAATGTCGTCCATGTAATTGATACACCCAGGGACAGGGAGCAATAATTGTTCCAAGAATCTCTGAAAGAGAGCAGGGGCGCTGGCAACCCCGAAAGGCAATCGTTGGTATTGATATAGGGCCAGGAACTGCCGGGAAGCAGCGTCGAGAGGAAGTTGATGATAAGCTTCTGACAGGTCAATTTTAGAAAAATACTGGCCTCCAGCAAGTTTAGTGAACAATTCTTCAGGTCGGGGCATAGGGTAAGTGTCGATGTGGCATTGAGCATTTACAGTGGCTTTGAAATCGCCACAGAGACGAATATCACCATTTGGATTAGCAACGACAACTACAGGGAGGACCACTCACTGGAAGTGACAGGAAGCAAGACCCCTGAAGCAGTGAGACGATCCAGCTCCCGTTTGACCCTATGACGAAGGGCCACAGGAATGGGCCGAGCCCGAAACAAACTTAGGCCGAGCAGTAGGTTTGAGCGTGATATGAGCTTAAAAGTCGTTTGCACGGCCTAACCAAGGAGAAAAAAAGGACGAAAATGTCGTCGAGAAGGAATCCAAGTGAGCATATGAGTAGCATCAGAGACGACATTGACAGTCATCTATGGAGAACCCAAAAACGCGAAAGGCATCGAAACCAAAAAGATTCTCCGCGTTACTATGGTCGACCACAAATATGGGAACAGTGTGAACGACGGATTTGTAAGATACCTCAGCATCAAATTGTCCCAAGAGAGAAATCTTCTGTTCATTGTACGCTCGTAATTGCCTAGTGACAGGTGATAGGCTTGGAGAACCCAACTGAAGATATGTCTGAGAATTGATGATTGTGGCAGCAGAACCAGTATCCACTTGCATGCGAACATTCCGACCAAGTATTTGGACAGTGAGGAATAACTTCCCTGAAAGGGAAGAAGTACAATTGACAGACAACACGGAAGCAGAATCAGCGTCACGGTCATGAACATCATGTATGCGGTCGAATTTGCAAACGGAAGACACATGACCCTCCTTTATGCAATTGTGACACACGCCCAACGTTGGGGACAATCCTCCCGTGAATGTTTCGTAAAACAGCGCGGACATGAAGGAAGTTGCCGTGTGTTTTGCTGCAGTTTCTAAGAGGGTTGCTTACGTTTAGGCCGAGGCTGTGCGTGGGAGCGTAATGCGGCCACGTCGGCCGGCGATGACACGCCGCACGCGTCGTCAACAGCGCACAGAGGTTGTATTTCCCCGACGTCACCCCACGCCTCTAATTGCGCTCCAGAGGCGCGAGAAATTTCAAAAGACTGCGCGATGGAGAGGACTTCATTTAGAGTCGGACTTGCCAACTGAAGGGCACGTTGCCTAACTTCTTTGTCAGGCGCCGACCGGATAATAGCATCCCGTACCATGGAATCGGCGTAGGATTCTTTGTGAACGTCAGTAACAAATTGACACTTTCGACAGAGGCCGTGAAGTTCAGCAGCCCAAGCGCGATAGGATTGATTCGGTTGTTTGTGACAACGATAAAAGGCAACACGAGAGGCTACCACATGCATTCGCTTTTGAAAATAGACGAACAGAAGTGAGCACATTTCAGCAAAGGACAAAGACGTAGGATCTTTCGAGGAGCCAATTGCGACAACAACCGATACATTTGAGGTGAAATCCATAAAAGGAACAGAGACTTACATGTTTGTTCGTCCGCGACATGAAATGCCAAGAAGTGCTGTCGAAGACGTTTTTCGTAATCAGACCAGTCTTCCGCCGTCTCGTCGTAAGGAGGAAAAGGAGATATAGACAACGACGAGAGACGCCCCGCATTGGATGCCGCGACGAAATCACGAATCGCATTTGTGAGAAGCGTTTGCTGTTCTATGAGACCTTGCAATAGTTGCTCTAAAGTAGCCATGGAAATCTGTGGGTCAACGATGGAAAAGAAAAATCACAGCCGGCCGAAGTGGCCGCGCGGTTCTGGCGCTGCAGTCTGGAACCGTGAGACCGCTACGGTCGCAGGTTCGAATCCTGCCTCGGGCATGGATGTGTGTGATGTCCTTAGGTTAGTTAGGTTTAACTAGTTCTAAGTTCTAGGGGACTAATGACCTCAGCAGTTGAGTCCCATAGTGCTCAGAGCCATTTGAACCATTTTGAAAAATCACTACCTCGTCGCCAGTTGTTATAACGTCAAGTTGAACACATATATTTCAGAGACGACACATTACATGTAAGTCACAGATCAAGTAGACAAAGTAAGACATGTGTACACGGTAAGAGTCGAATCAGCACTGAGTCCAAGTCTAGCGGCCGCTGACTGGCTGGCCGCTTAGGTGGCGCGGCTGCTGCATGGCTGGCAGACAGCGCCGCATGTAGAGGACGCGCGTAACTGCGCGGCGGCACATTGAAAGATCGGCGAGTCACAACAATTACATTGTTATCAAGTTCCGATCTGTATCAATTGGACGAAGCCTTTAATTCACCATAAGCTAGTTTGAAATGAATTAGAAAATACACTCCTGAAAATTGAAATAAGAACACCGTGAATTCATTGTCCCAGGAAGGGGAAACTTTATTGACACATTCCTGGGGTCAGATGCATCACATGATCACACTGACAGAACTACAGGCACATAGACACAGGCAACAGAGCATGCACAATGTCGGCACTAGTACAGTGTATATCCACCTTTCGCAGCAATGCAGGCTGCTATTCTCCCATGGAGACGATCGTAGACATGCTGGATGTAGTCCTGTGGAACGGCTTGCCATGCCATTTCCACCTGGCGCCTCAGTTGGACCAGCGTTCGTGCTGGACGTGCAGACCGCGTGAGACGACGCTTCATCCAGTCCCAAACATGCTCAATGGGGGACAGATCCGGAGATCTTGCTGGCCAGGGTAGTTGACTTACACCTTCTAGAGCACGTTGGGTGGCACGGGATACATGTGGACGTGCATTGTCCTGTTGGAACAGCAAGTTCCCTTGCCGGTCTAGGAATGGTAGAACGATGGGTTCGATGACGGTTTGGATGTACCGTGCACTATTCAGTGTCCCCTCGACAATCACCAGTGGTGTACGGCCAGTGTAGGAGATCGCTCCCCACACCATGATGCCGGGTGTTGACCCTGTGTGCCTCGGTCGTATGCAGTCCTGATTGTGGCGCTCACCTGCACGGCGCCAAACACGCATACGACCATCATTGGCACCAAGGCAGAAGCGACTCTCATCGCTGAAGACGACACGTCTCCATTCGTCCCTCCATTCACGCCTGTCGCGACACCACTGGAGGAGGGCTGCACGATGTTGGGGCGTGAGCGGAAGACGGCCTAACGGTGTGCGGGACCGTAGCCCAGCTTCATGGAGACGGTTGCGAATGGTCCTCGCCGATACCCCAGGAGCAACAGTGTCCCTAATTTGCTGGGAAGTGGCGGTGCGGTCCCCTACGGCACTGCGTAGGATCCTACGGTCTTGGCGTGCATCCGTGCGTCGCTGCGGTCCGGTCCCAGGTCGACGGGCACGTGCACCTTCCGCCGACCACTGGCGACAACATCGATGTACGGTGGAGACCTCACGCCCCACGTGTTGAGCAATTCGGCGGTACGTCCACCCGGCCTCCCGCATGCCCACTATATGCCCTCGCTCAAAGTCCGTCAACTGCACATACGGTTCACATCCACGCTGTCGCGGCATGCTACCAGTGTTAAAGACTGCGACGGAGCTCCGTATGCAACGGCAAACTGGCTGACACTGACGGCGGCGGTGCACAAATGCTGCGCAGCTAGCGCCATTCGACGGCCAACACCGCGGTTCCTGGTGTGTCCTCTGCGCCGTGCGTGTGATCATTGCTTGTACAGCCCTCTCGCAGTGTCCGGAGCAAGTATGGTGGGTCTGACACACCGGTGTCAATGTGTTCTTTTTTCCATTTCCAGGAGTGTATGTACCAAACAGACAAGAAGTTAGAAAAAAAAAGAACCTTCTGCCACACAACAGACAAGAAAGTATGTTAATACTGCATTGTCTTCCACTTCCAAATTGTGCTGAAAGTTTCAAGTCTCCAGCTCAGTGGGGACTTGGTTAAAAATGAATTGGAAATTTTGTACCAATTAGGCAAAGGGACAGAGAAACCAAGTACACTCTGCCACATATCAGACTATAATGAGAGTTAATATTACAATGTCATCCTGTTCTGAATATTGTGATATTCGTAAGTTTATAGTTCCGCTCATCGGGAAGTACATTCGAAATAAATAGCAAAATTTGTATCAAGCAGTCACACAAACAGAAAAACGAAGTACACTGCACCATACACCAAACATGAATATGAGACAATGCAGCATAATCATTCAGTTACTAGCTATGGTGACAGTTTCAAGTCTGCAGATCGTCAGGAAGTTAGTTTGAGATCATTTGCAAAATTTGTACCAAAGAGAAAACATGCAGTAATGCAAAGGACCTTCTGGCACACAATATACTTGAAGTCAGGTTAATACTGCATTATCATCCAGTTCTGAGCTATGTTGAATGTTTCAGGTTTCTAGAGCATCAAGATGTTAGTTTGATATCCATTGCACATATTGTACCAAATAAGCAAGCATACAGAATAAGAAAGTACGCTTTGTCTCCTACCAGACATGAACGTGAGATAATATTGCATTCTCATCTAGTTTCAATATATGTAGAAAGTTTCAAGGCTCTATAGTATCAGGAAGTAAGTTTGAAATTAAGTACAAATTTTTTATCTGAATAGGCAAGTAGACAGAAAACAAAGCCTCTCTGCCACACACCAGACAAGTCAGTGAGTGAATGTAGCACTGTCATTCATTTCTGAGCCATGTTGAATGTTTCAAGTCTCTATCTCACCAGCAAGTTAGTTTTCAATCAGTTTCATAAATTGTACCAAACAGTCAAACAGACAGAAAAACGAAGTAAACTCTGGCATACAACAGCCAAGAAAATGTGTTAATATTGCATTGTCATGCAGTTCTAACCGACGTTGAAATTTTCAAATCTATAGCCCATCAGGAAGTAAGTTTCAAATATACTGCAATTTTTTGCTGAACATACAAGCAAAGAGTGAAACAAAACGCCCACTGCCACAAATCAGGAAAGAAAGAGAGTTAATAGTGGATTGTCATCCAGCTGGAGGCTATCCTGAAATTTTCAAGCCTATAGCTCATCAGGAATCTAGTTTGAGTCCAGTTGCAAAATTTGAACCAAGCAGACACAGACAGGAAAACGAAGTAGCCTCCAGCTCACAATGTAAAAAAAAGTGAGCTAATATTGCATTGTTATCCAGTTCGAACTACACTGACATTTTTGAGTCTCTAGCACATCAGAAAGCTTGTTTGAACCCAACTGCAAAAATTATTCACAGTAGACAGGCAGACAGTAAAACAAAGTACATAATACACCATCAGAGAAAGTGAGTTAATTTCATTTAATTTATTATCATCCTTTGCATCATTTACATGATATAGGAATTGTCATAATACTGTCCAGAATATGCACAGCAGAATATTACAGGTTTCTATCACACATAAAATTAACATTATATAATACGTTGAAAATTGAAACATTGAATTAATGGCTTGTTCTTGTACATGCTCCTTTAACATGTACCGTATGCGATCAATTTATATATATTTAGTACATTTTGGAAAACACATATTACAGATAATTTAGAGTTGAAAGAATGTAAATGAGACATGGAACTGACAATGAGAACAATGTGATATTGACAATACAACTATCAGTTAGTGATTTAAGGATTCAAAATATTCTTCTGTGCTATAAAAACATTTATTTATCAGATACTCTTTTAATTCTGACTTAAATTTTCCTTCGTCTTCTGATCCCCTGATGCAGAGTGGCAGAGCATTAAAAAGCTTTATTCCATACTGGCTCACATGTTTTTGAGTTTTTGTTTTTCTAATTCTTTATACATGCAGATTCTTACAGATATGTGAATTGTAGTCACAAAGATCTGAATTTACATGTAAAATACTCAAGTGTGTTCTTGTATTTAGGCTTGCAAAGACACATAACAGCTAAAAATATCTTGGTCCTGTCTACTTTAACAAATTACCTGAAAATGCCTACACAGTGCCAGTAAATAAATTTAAAACTAGTTTTTCAAGAAGAATCAAAAGTAAAGTAATTTACTCCGCTCAAGAGTTCCTTAAGCATGTGACAAATGACCCACTTTCCTTATAACAATGAACTATAAATTAACTGCAAATTATACATATGCCATACTGTGCAACTATTTTATTACTATTTCATGTACTTATTGTTAATTATCTGTTTGATTATTTATTTGTCATTTACTGAACTATGTAGTTCATTTATCTTGTAATTGATCTATTAGGAAACGTCTTGTTGTTATTTACATTTGCACAAATATGTATTGCATCCATCCTGGATTACTATATTGTACTTAATAACATTTGTCATGTCGAAATTTATATTATAATTATTATTGTTATTATTCTTATGTAAACACTGACGACACCAATTGCATGTAAATATGCTCTACAGTGGAATAAAACATTTGTATTTGTATGCACTATGCTTTCTAATATGTACAAAGGTGGTACTGTAAGTATGTTTAGCTGTATGAACAAGAGCTTGCATTGTGTTTGTGGAGAGCTGTGTCTAATAATTCTAATGAGCCTTTTCTGTAATTTAAGAACCTCTCTCAGGCGACATTTAGTTGCACCACAGAATGTTATTCCATAGGATATAATAGAATCGAAATAAGCCATATGCACTAATCTTGTACACTCTGCACTGAAAACTCTAGAAATTATTCTCAGTGTAAAACATGCTGAATTGGATATGTATGTGTCATGGTCTTTCCAGCTCAAGGGCTGATCAATGTAGATACCCAAAAATTTTTTAGACCAGAGTTTCTCTATTTCATGCTCACTCAATGATAAATGGTGATCATCCTTCTCACTTACTTTACCGTACTGTATATAATTTGCTTTATTTAAATTGAGTGTTAACTTATTAGCGTAAAACCACTGTTGTGCACTCTTCAGAACTTTTTCAGTTGTAGTGAATAAGTATTTGCTGTTATCACTTATAATTATGCTTGTATCATCTGCAAATAAGATAATTTTTGATGATCTGTTGGGCCTTTCAATGTCATTTATATAGATTAGGAATAATAGGGGACCAATAACACTACCCTGAGGGACACCTACTGCCGCTTTCTTGGCATCAGATACCCACTTTATTTTTTGCTTATTCTGAGATGAGGCAAGTTCCACAACCTGAGTTCTATCTTGGAGATTGGATTCAAACCATTTCCTCCCAATTCCTCTGATGCCTATTGCCTCCAGTTTGTCAGGGAGAATTTGACAGTCTACTGTATTGAAGGCCTTGGAAAGATCTAGGTTGAATCCTACCACACATTTGTTATTGTCCAAATTTCTAATAACTTCTTCCATACAGGCCTGCATAGCTGTTTGTGTGCTGTGACCTGTACAAAAACCATGTTGATTACAATTTAGAAGATTGAAGGTGTCAAGGTAGCTTATGAGTCTAATTTTCATCAGTTTTTCAAAAAATTTTGGTAAAGATGGAAGGAGGGATATAGGTCTATAGTTTTCTATTTCATGTGTATCCTCATTTTTGAATAATGGTTTAACGTTAGAAATTTACAACCTTTGGGGGAACACACCTTCATTGAATGATAAAGTGGCAATATGTACCAGTGGTTCCAAGATTTGTGAGGCGACTTTTTTTTATTATTGTCACTGGCATTTCATCCAGTCCTGCAGACATTCTGGGTTTTGTACTGTTAATTACTTTCAATATTTCATATTTATTAGTGGGACTTATTGTCATGCTACTGACTACTTTTGGTGCTGTTGGTTTCTCTTCTTTGGTAAAGCTCTTGCTTAGTTTATCAGGTACACTTAGAAAGTAGTTTGTATTGGATTGGATTGTTGTCCAGTTCAGAGCTGTGTTTCGACTCTAGCTCATTGGGATGTAAATTTGAAACAAACTGAAAAAATTTCTGCCAAACAGACGAATACATAGGAATATGGAGTAGCCTTCACCTCATACCAGTCACAGAGATGAGCTAATACTCAATTGTCATCTATTTCGGACTCAAGACTCTAGTTCATTGAGAAATTAGCTTGAGACCAATTGTAAAATTTGTATTGAACAAGTAGAGGAAAAGCCAAAGCATCCTCCTCCACAACCCAGACAAAAAAGTCAATTAACATTCGATTGTCATCCATTTATGAGTGAAATTGAACCACTGAAATCTGTAACTCACCGAGAAGTTAGCTTAGAATGAATTTCAAAATTTGTAGTGAACAAACAGTTTGAAATCAAGTGCAAATTTTTTATTGTGTATACAAGCAAACAGAGGAACAATGCATCCTCTGCCACACACCAGGCAAGAAAGAGAGTTAATATTGCATTATCGTCCAGTTGTGAGCCATGCTGAATGATTAAGGTGTGTAGCTCATTGGGGAAGTAGTTTGAAAATAATTGAAAGTTTTGTACCTAGCAGAACCAGAAAAACAAAGTACACACTAACATACTCCAAACAGGGACACAAGGTAATGTAACTGTACCACCCAGTTCAGAGTTATGTTGTAATTTTCAACTCTATTGCTCAATATGAAGAAAACTTGAAATAAATTGTTAAATTTGTACGAAATGGAAAAAGAAACATGAAAACAAAGTACCATGCACCTTATACGAGACATGAAAGTGAGCTAATATTCATTGTTATACAGTTCTGAACTATGCCGAAATTTTCAAGTGAACTATAAAATATTTACTTGAGAAGCAAGCAGAAAGAGAAGCAAAGCACCCTCTGCCGCACACCAGGCAAGAAGGTGAGTCAATAATGCATTCTCATCCAGTTCTGAGCTATGTTGAAAGCTTCATGTCTAAAGTTTCTTTGAAGTCAAATGCAAATCTTGTTCCCAGCAGACAGGCAGACAGTAGAACAAAGCACACCGATAACACAATATCCAAGAAAGTGAGTTAGTATTCGACTGTCGTCCAGCTTTAAGCCTTGTTGTAAGTGTCAAGTCTCTAGCTCATTGGAATATAAGTTTGAAATCAATTACAAAATTTTACTGAATAGACAAACAGACAAAAACTCATGCATCATCCTTCACATGCCATACAACAAAGTGAGTTAACAGTACATTGGTGAACTATGCTGATAGTTTCAGGGCTCTAGCTCATCAGTAAGTTGGTTTAAAATTAATTCCAAACATGTACCAAATAGACAGACAGAAAAAAGTAGCCTGTGCCACACAACATACATAATTGTGAGTTAATATGACATTATCATGTAGTACTAAACTATGATGAAATTTTCAAGTCTCTAGCTCATCAGGCATTTAGTTTTAAATCTGTTGCAGTATTAGTACTAATCAGTCAAGCAGAAAGATATCCAAAGTACCATCTGTCATACACCAGACAAAAAACCAAGTTAATATAGCATTGTCATCCAGTTCTGAGTTATGTTTAATGTTTCAAGTCTCCGGCCCATCGGGAAGTTACTTTAAACTCAGTTACAAAAATTGTACCAAACAGTCAGACAGACAGAAAAACATAGTACCCTCTGCCACACAGTGGAGAAGAAAGTGCATTAATATAGCCATTGTCACCTATTTCTGAGCTATGTTGAACTTTTCAAGTAAATTTCAAATGAGCCTGCAAAATTTGTATCGAACAAAAAACAAAAATACCATTCACCTCACACTGGACACGAAAGCAAGTTAATGTAGTATTTTCATCCAGTTCTGAGCTATGCTGAAATTTTCAAGTCTCTAGATCATATGGAAGTTTCTTTTCAAATCAACTGCAATATTTTACTGCACAGACAAGCAGACCAAGAAAAATCATGCCCAATGACTCTCTCAATTGTACTATAATGTTGCTCTGCATTGTTCAGTGTTCTGCATGCAAGGTCTTTAGCTCCCTCCCCTTGGCTAAAAACAGTGCCATTCACATCCTGGCTAGTGTCAGTCATAACTATAAACATTTTAGAAAAATCTGGATGCTGTAATACATGGGGATTGAGTAGCTTCTCTTTTAGCACTTGGAATATCTTCTCCTGCTTGTCACCATATTCATACTTAACACCCTTTTTCAGAAACTCATGTAGTTGTTCTGCCACTTTACTAAAGTCACCAAGAAAGTGTCTACAGTACCAGATTAATCTAAGAAAACTCTTTAATGCTCTTTTTAATTGGGCTGAGGATATTCTGCTACTGATTTTAGCTTGTTTGCTTCTGGGTTGAACCCATCTGCAATTAAGACATGTCCCAGATATGTGACTGCTTTCCTTAATAATTCACATTTATCCATGTGCTATTCAAATTGTTCTGCCTTAGCCTCTTGAAACCCTTGCCCAGTGTAGCAATGTGTTTTACCAGAGATAGACCAAAAATTACTATGTCCCCTAAATAAATAAACATTTTTTTCACCTGGTAAACCCATAAGGACTGAATTCATTAATTTTTAGAGTGTGGAGGATGCAGAATGGAATCCCTTTTGCATTCTTTTATACATGTAATTGGGATATGGTGTACTAAAATCTGTAAGTTCCCAATCTTTTTCATCTAACAATATCTCATAATACCCTCTAGACAAGTCAAGTGTCAAAAAAATGTTTTGCCTTGCCTAAACCATCCAAAATTTCATTGATATGCAAGAGGGGAAAGGTTGTCGATAGTGATGTCATTTAGTTTCCGGTAATCAGCTACCAGTTATTGTTTCTTTTTGCCAGATGCATTAGTCTTTTTGAAAAGCATTATTAACAGAAAATGCCAGGGGCTAATTGAAGGCACTATTATGTTATCTTTAAAAATCTGGTTTATCTCCTGTTGTAATGCTTCCTTCTACACTTATGGTATTCTGTGAGGATGAGAGCAAATTACTTGTCCCTCAGTTTTGGGAAACAGTTTTATTTTATATTGCATTGTATCTGTATATGTAACATATCTCCTGGCGCATGAAATATATCATTATACATGGAACACACCCCTCCTTCTCTATGGCATTTAAATGATCAACTAAATGTCCATTTTTTCTCGATCAAGACCTTTTCTATCTTACGTACAGCCTGCTTCAGACTTGAGCTAAATTGTGAGACTTCTTCCAGTTTAATTTGAAGTATCTCAATAGAAACCACTTCCTCTAATGTAACTCACTAATTAATCAAGAGCTTTTTTGTACTCTCAGCAGTGCTGCTAGGTACACACCTTCCTGCAACTCTTGTTTGTTCAACAAACTGCACCTTCTATAATCAAAATCGTCTCCTCTGGAGGATCTAACTTTCTTTTAGCCAACTGGCCTGCCTTAGGCTGGGTTTTTAAAGGATTGTGGTGATTGTGGTGGTGCACTATTTCCCCCTGTCTATAGTCTGCCTGCCAATACTCAGGCATTTTACAGGTATCAGACAATCTGACACACAGCTCTGCACCTCCCCGACGTCTCTGGCCAGACACATTCAGATGTCACCCCTTCTCCTGCTTTGTAGGTGGGAATCTTCCCAGCTTTTATATGAACAAACTCCAAGTTTGGTAGCAACTACATTCAGCTGAAAACTAAGCATTACTGCACTCCCTATTATGGCTAGCAATAACAGTGTTTTATGTCACTTGGTCCCACCCTGAGAGCTCTAGTTTATCTCTGGCAACCTAAACTGACATGTCACAAAAGCCGTCAAGTGCTGATGCCACATGGCAACACACCACCCTTGGGTTGATTGTCAGCTCAGCCCCTGCGACTACACGACGTTCTGACTCCATCATTCGCAGCACAACATGCAAAGGGCTTTTGTATACACTGGACCACAGTAAAGATTGTGTGTAAATCAGCAAGAGAAGTCATTCATACCATGAACCTTTTCCTGCATCTGCGAATGTCCCAAGCAGCCAATCATGATGAAGTGTAACTCTGCCATGTGGGTATTTAGGACTGTGTCCATGATGATCATGGCAGTTACAATGCAGTCAGCCAAGAGAGGGAGTTTGCTCCAGATCCAACACTGCTGATTGCATGCCACTGTCACCGCCAAGGCGCCTTGCAACTGGCTGATGGCCTATTGGTGTTCTGTCACTCTCTTGGCAAGACTATAGAAACTGTGAAGTTGTACAGACTGTAACTTAACTATTAATCTGTTCTAATGTGCTCTGCTCAAGGAGGGTGAGGACTTACATATTTTATAGTCAACTAGTAGAAAATGAACTCTGACTGTGAAAGCCTTCCTTTTGTTGTTCCAAGTACTTGAATTTAGTTGTGAACTTATTTCCCTGTTAGAAAAGAGTTGCAAAGTTCGTTATGTTTTGTAATAGGATGACCGGGCCGGGTGACGTGGTCAGGGTTGTAGGGCGTGGCTGGGTAGATGAAGGTGGCTGTTTTTAGAAATCTTCCTCTTTATTCTTTGTTCTTCCAATACATTTTCCGGAAGCTCAGCCCCACCATTTGTGTCATGGTGGAGACGTGCTGATGCACGCAGCCCGGGGAATGCGACGCTGTGCTTGGTCAGAGGCTGCACAGGCGGTAGGAGGTTAGCAGCACGAGGCCCGGCCTAGCCCGCCTCCTGCAGACGGTGCGGCTCGTGACGACGCCAGGAGTCGCCAGTGCAGCAGCGGGTAACGCCCTCCGTTGGCCGGTCTTAAGGGACAGCGTCACTGATGACGACGACGTAACAGCGACCGAACGCCCAATCGGTCGAACCGAATGCCGATTCCCAGCTCCGATGCTCTTTAAATAGTGCAGACCGCTGCTGAATCCGCCAGTTACGCGGCGCCATGTTATTAGAACGTTCTTGATGAGTTGGCTAACGCAACCACGCCACACGTAGCCCGCGCCTGCATAATTCTGCTAATGCTGCGTTCTGGTTGTTGATGGCTGCCATGCACGAACACACGTACCGACGCTCGTTGCAAAACTGTGTCACCTGCATAACGCACTGGCCAATGTTCGTCCGCCGTCTGCCGTGAGGCTGGCGCATCGCGCACTGAAACACACTAAATCACAATTTCGCACCATATTTCCTAAAAATAACCCCTTGTCCTCTACAATTCCTCCCTCGTACGAAAAGAATTCGTCCCCGAATTCAACCAAAAAGTCAAAACAACTACAGTTCACTTCACAAACACCACAAAATGCGATTGATTCACTATTTACTCTGTGTTTATTCACTTCTATCCTTAGTCTAATCTATGTTCACAAACATTACTCAGTGTTCTGCTGCAGTGCCTTACAACTGTTCAGTGATTTTGTCTAGACCCTTAGGTTAAAGGTTGGAAGGGGCGGGATTTGGGCTACCATCCCCTTGAGCCGATAGTACATTAATCCTATGACAAAGATAAAAATACAGGTGGCGGTAGTTGATGATCCAATAACTAGTAAGCGTTGCTTATGCTCATTACAGTACTCATGCACTCGTTGAAAAATATGTTCCATGGTTATACGTCCATCCTGAGCTGCTAGCATCTGGTCCAAAGAGGCGAGCAAAGTTGGATCTAACGTGCTATTCAAAAGAGTGAAATTTTCTTTCCTGACGAATTACATCGGTTGGTCGGGTACATAGATCAATGTGCATGTCATGTTCATGATTGTAGCTCCAGTAATCACGGCTGGTAAACGTAAAGTTGGCCCTGAAATGTCACACTGTGTGCCGTTAATTAACAGTCCCTGCCCCTTCAATTCTACTCTTTACGTACTCCCTTGCTTACCCTGCTCGTAACAAACTCAAATAACGATTGTGTTTTCCATTACTGAAAATACCCAATGTGGACCCACTTGCTGAAAGAACTGCACCGTGCCTGCTATAATTTCCTTAGATCACACCGCGACTGGTTCTTGAGAGCGGAGCAGAGAATACTCACAAGATTTGGGAACAGTGTGTAACAATTTCGCGGGGAAGATGGTAACTGGACCTGTTCGACAATGCAGCAAGTCTTGTGCATTGAGGAACGCATGAGCTTGTCTGTTATGTGCCACTAACAGTATTTCCCGTACGGTTAATTGTACGAATTTCTACAAAATTTCCCACTTCACTGCATACGTATGCAAGGCGTAACATTCAAATTTACAATCCTTACATGTTGGTATTTTGATATGAATTCTCAGCAGGGTGCCCGTACGCGTACTGGTAACAGTGGCCATTTTGTAGTACAGAGATAGTGTTCGTCTGTTAATGTCGTCAGTAGCTCCAGGGATTCGGGCAATTCCGATTGAACTTTCTGTAATTCTTCCCGAAGTTGTTCCGAAGGTAACAGTACCGGGATTAGGTGCCCGCACATTGCATGCAACAAAGCCTCCTGTAGTTCCGTGGCTTCTATGCGTGCTTCCGTAATACTATCAGCAAGAAAACGGAGCAGCTTAGCGATTATCAGCTGTGAATCGATGTTATCCAACCGGTATTTGATTATACCCAAGTCGTGATTGGTTGTGTCGGCTGTGGCCTTAATGTAGGACATCAAGGTCGCAGCCAAAGCTCGCAATTGGCGCGTATTATTAACTACATCTTTCTCCAAACTCTCTAATTGGGTTGTGTGAAGATCTAGCATTCCGTGGTTGCTTTTCACATTATCCTGTACCTGCTGTAGTGCTTCATTAACACTTTTAATATCTTCCGTGTCAGCGGTCCCAAAAACAGTTTTTAGGATACGGCCACCTGCGTCTAACCATCCTCTTTTCCTACGGAGGTGCGGTATTAACCCTGCACTTTGCCGCAACTGAGCTTGTAAGCGTGCAAAAGCTGATCATAGTAGCTGATATTCCCCTTGTGTGTCATCAAACCTTGACTGATTAGCCACCGTGGAATGAAGTTCATTAAATGTATCCTCTAATTTACAGATTTCGTCTTCAACCGCCCAAATATCACAGTCCACCCTTAAGGTCCATTGATGTCCAGACATAATTACGTCCGCTTGTCGCGAGAACAACACACCACTTGATATAGGACGTGCTTTCAAGGCTTCAGCTAAGTTGCAACAGCAAAACAGAATAACTATGCTGAGAGATAGTGCACCCCTTCCCTCTTCACTCTTCAGCGCAACCCATGACGCTGGAACTGCTGGTCTTACCAGAACGTCACGCCTTCTGAGAAACAAAAGAGAAACAAATGGTTCAAATGGCTCTGAGCACTATGGGACTCAACTGCTGTGGTCATCAGTCACCTAGAACTTAGAACTACTTAAACCTAACTAACCTAAGGACATCACACACACCCATGCCCGAAGCAGGATTCGAACCTGCGACCGTAGCAGCAGCGCAGCTCCGGACTGGAGCGCCTAGAACCGCACAGCCACCGCGGCCGGCAAAAGAAAAGCAACTCACATTAGCTCTTCCTTTTTACGCGTGGCCTAAGAGCGTAATAGCATGTCTGATCGCTTACACAATTAACTTGGTTCTCTTGTATATCTACTCCTTTCTTATTCTTTTTCTTAGCTGCATCTTTCTCTCCACTAGAAGTTACTGCAGACAATGAAGGAAGTTCCTCAAAATTTCCTTTGAAAGGCCTAATTCGCCTCACATGCACAATAGTAGGGCGAGTTGGAATCTGTAATTTTACATTCACTGGCGATGTCATCTCGATCACCTGGAAAGGACCTTGATAACGAGATACAAATTTTTTCGTTTTGCCTTTTTGCACATACGGATTAGTCATCATCACCCATTGTCCTACATGATATTTGGGTAAAGCCGCCTTTCTATTGTGAACTTTGTCCTGTCTATCTAACACTTTAGTGTTCATTTTTTTCACCTGCCGCCATATTGTTTTCAACTTTGTGGATAAATCCTTAACAGCCGAAATATCTTTTCCTGGTGGAGTCTTGATCAATTCAGACGGAGATGGCATCTTCCGACCGAACAGTACTTCATACGGAGACAATCCTGTACTTTCATGCACTTTTTAGTTATACGCCACGGTTACAAACGCGAATAGGGTATCCTAACTGTTGTGTTGCAAATTTACATAATTACTTAACATCTTAGCTATTGTACGATGAACTCTCCCAGTCCGACTATTAGTCTGCAGGTGTAACGCGCTCGTTCTCAATTTCTTTACATGTAACAATTTGCATAACTGTTTCATCAAATCGAACATAAAGTTTGTTCCTTGACCTATAATTATAATTTCAGGTGTTCCGAATTTCAATATCCATTGACGTACCATGGCGTGAGCCACTGTTTCGGCTTGCTGGTCCGGAATAGCTGTCATAGACACATAGCGCGAAAAATGACCTATTATTGTTAAAACATAGTGATTACCCGCTGGTGTTTGCACAGAGGTCCCAAGACGTCTGCGCCAAGTAATTGGAGAGGTCTATCCGCTTCCGGTAGTCATTGCAACACAATTTTCTGATGACTCAATTCCGCCCGTTGAGCAGACGGAATGCAGTTCTTTACATACTGATCGACATCTTGCCTATGCGTTGACCACCAATAACTCTGTGCTACCCCCCTTTCCGTTGCTCTTCGGCCCGAATGACCAGAAAACATTGAATCATGTGCTTGCCTTAAAATTTCGTTTCGCAATTTTTCTGGTACGACTATGCGTGGACCGTTCCTAGTTTTACGGTACAATATCCCGTCTTCCACGACAAACTGTCGCTGCGAGGTAAATCGTCGACAATCTGTGTCAGCGGTTAGCGCCTCCATCCATTCGTTCTTATTTATTCCTGTGCATTCCATGGCGCATACTTTACGGGTCAGACCATCCGCGTTTCCGTGTGATTTACCTGGTCGATGAATCACTTCAAAATCGTACTCACTAAGACGCAAGCCCTCCCCATGAACCATGGACCTTGCCGTTGGTGGGGAGGCTTGCGTGCCTCAACGATACAGATAGCTGTACAACCACAAAAAATGGCTCTGAGCACTATGGGACTTAACATCTATGGTCATCAGTCCCCTAGAACTTAGAACTACTTAAACCTAACTAACCTAAGGACATCACACACATCCATGCCCGAGGCAGGATTCGAAGCTGCAACCGTAGCAGTCGCGCGGCTCCGGACTGAGTGCCTAGAACCGCTAGACCACCGCGGCTGGCTAAGTGCAACCACAACGGAGGGGTATCTGTTGAGAGGCCAGACAAACGTGTGGTTCCTGAAGAGGGGCAGCAGCCTTTTCAGTAGTTGCAGGGGCAACAGTCTGGATGATTGACTGATCTGGCCTTGTAACACTAACCAAAATGGCCTTGCTGTTCTGGTACTGCGAACGGCTGAAAGCAAGGGGAAACTACAGCTGTAATTTTTCCCGAGGGCATGCAGCTTTACTGTGTGGATAAATGATGATGGCGTCCTCTTCGGTAAAATATTCCAGAGGTAAAATAGTCCCCGATTCGGATCTCCTGGAGGACGTCGTTATCAGGAGAAAGAAAACTGGCGTTCTACGGATCGGAGTGTGGAATGTCAGATCCCTTAATCGGGCAGGTAGGTTAGGAAATTTAAAAAGGGAAATGGATAGCTTAAAGTTAGATATAGTGGGAATTAGTGAAGTTCGGTGGCAGGAGGAACAAGACTTTTGGTCAGGTGAATACAGGGTTATAAATAGAAAATCAAATAGGGGTAATGCAGGTGTAGGTTTAATAATGAATTTAAAAAATAGTATTACGGGTAAGCTACTATAAACAGCATAGTGAACGTATTATTGTGGCCAAGATAGACACGAAGCCCACGCCTGCTACAGTAGTACAAGTTTATATGGCAACTAGCTCTGCAGATGATGAAGAAATTGATGAAATGTATGATGAGATAAAAGACATTATTCAGGTAGTGAAGGGAGACGAAAATTTAATAGTCATGGGTGACTGGAATTTGAGAGTAGGAAAAGGAAGAGACAGAAACATAGTAGGTGAACACGGATAGGGGCTAAGAAATGAAAGAGGAAGCCGGCTGATAGAATTCTGTGCAGAGCATAACTTAATCATAGCTAACACTTGGTTTAAGAATCATCAAAGAAGGTTGTATACATGGAAGAACCCTGGAGATACTAAAAGGTATCAGATAGATTATATAATGGTAAGACAGAGATTTAGGAACCAGGTTTTAAATTGTAAGACATTTCCAGGTGCAGATGTGGACTCTGACCACAATCTATTGGTTATGAACTGTAGATTAAAACTGAAGAAACTGTAAAAAGGTGGGAATTTAAGGAGATGGGATCTGGATAAACTGAAAGAACCAGAGGTTGTACAGAGTTTCAGGGAGACCATAAGGGAACAATTCACAGGTATGGGGGAAAGAAATACAGTGGAAGAAGAATGGGTAGCTTTGAGGGATGAAATAGTGAAGGCAGCAGAGCATCAAATAGGTAAAAAGACGAGGGCTAGTAGAAACCCTTGGGTAACAGAAGAAATATTGAATTTAATTGATGAAAGGAGAAAATATAAAAATGCAGTAAATGAAGCAGGCAAAAAGGAATACAAACGTCTCAAAAATGATATCGACAGGAAGTGCAAAATGGCTAAGCAGGGATGGCTAGAGGAGAAATGTAAGGATGTAGAGGCTTATCTCCCTAGGGGTAAGATAGATACTACCTACAGGAAAATTAGAGAGACCTTTGGAGAAAAGAGAACCACTTGTATGCATATCAAGAGCTCAGGTGGAAACCCAGTTCTAAGCAAAGAAGGGAAAGCAGAAAGGTTGAAGGAGTATACAGATCGTCTATACAGGGGCGATGTTCTTGAGGACAATATTATGGAAATGGAAGAGAATGTAGAGGAAGATGAAATGGGAGATATGATACTGCGTGAAGAGTTTGACAGAGCACTGAAAGACCTGAGTCAAAACAAGGCCCCCAGAGTAGACAACATTCCATTAGAACTACTGACAGCCTTGGGAGAGCCAGTCCTGACAAATCTCTACCGTCTGGTAAGCAAGATGTATGAGACAGGCGAAATGCCCTCAGACTTCAAGAAGAATATAATAACTCCAATCCCAAAGAAAGCAGGTGTTGACAGATGTGAAAATTACCGAACTATCAGTTTAATAAGTCACAGCTGCAAAATACTAACGCGAATTCTTTACATACGAATGGAAAAACTGGTAGAAGCCGACCTTGGGGAAGATCAGTTTGGATTCCATAGAAATATTGGAACACGTGAGGCAATACTGACCCTACGATTTATCTTAGAAGAAAGATTAAGGAAAGGCAAACCTACGTTTCTAGCATTTGTTGATTTAGAGAAAGCTTTTGACAATGTTGATTGGAATACTCTCTTTCAAATTCTGAAGGTGGCAGGGGTAAAATACAGGGAGCGAAAGGCTATTTACAATTTGTGCAGAAAGCAGATGGCAGTTATAAGAGTCGAGGGTATGAAAGGGAAGCAGTGGTTGGGAAGGGAGTGAGACAGGGTTGTAGCCTCTCCCCAATGTTATTCAATCTGTATATTGAGCAAGCAATAAAGGAAACAAAAGAAAAGTTCAGAGGAAGTATTAAAATCCATGGAGAAGAAATAAAAACTTTGGGGTTCGCTGATGGCATTGTAATTCTGTCAGAGACAGCAAGTGACTTGGAAGAGCAACTGAACGGAATGGACAGTGTCTTGAAAGGAGGGTATAAGATGAACATCAACAAAAGCAAAACGAGGATAATGGAATGTAGTCGAATTAAGTCGGGTGATGTTGAGGGAATTAGATTAGGAAATGAGATACTTAAAGTAGTAAAGGAGTTTTGCTACTTGGGGAGCAAAATAACTGATGATGGTTGAAGTAGAGAGGATATAAAATGTAGAATGGCAATGGCAAGGAAAGTGTTTCTAAAGAAGAAAAATTTGTTAACATCGAGTATAGATTTAAGTGTCAGGAAGTTGTTTCTGAAAGTATTTGTATGGAGTGTAGCCATATATGAAAGTGAAACGTGGACAATAAATAGTTTAGACAAGAAGAGAATAGAAGCTTTCGAAATGTGGTGCTACAGAAGAATGCTGAAGATTAGATGGGTAGATCACATAACTAATGAGGAGGTACTGAATAGAATTGGGGAGAAGAGGAGCTTGTGGCACAACTTGACTAGAAGAAGGGATCGGTTGGTAGGACATGTTCTGAGGAATCAAGGGATCACAAATTAGTATTGGAGGGCAGCGCGGAGGGTAAAAATCGTAGAGGGAGACCAAGAGATGAATACACTAAGCAGATTCAAAAGGATGTAGGCTGCAGTAGGTGCTGGGAGATGAAGAAGCTTGCACAGGATAGAGTAGCATGGAGAGCTGCATCAAACCAGTCTCAGGACTGAAGACCACAACAACAACAACAAAGATGCAAAGCCCACTTAGTTAATCTATTCGTTGGGTCTTTAAGCCCTAACAACCACTTGTGGGGCGGCGGGTGGAATTATTGTTATTTAAAATAATCTTTTGTTTGTTTTTCCCGGCCGATTAGCAACATATGTGGTGCGGGGGGTGGATATTAATTGAGAATAATAATGTAGAGTGTAATGTAGAAAGGATGCATTTCCCGGCCGATTCACCATATGTGGGGCGGCGGGTGGAATTATATATGTTGTTATTTAAATGTTCCTATCATTTATGCAATCTTTTGCCGTTCTCAACACTGGCTCACTAACTACTATATTGGCAACCAGAAAGTGATTAGCAAAACGTGGAGCCTGTAATTAGAATTCCTAGTGCCCACTTCATCTGAGAAATACACTTATAGCTACAGCTTATAGCTCTGAGGAATTAGGAGATTGTCTGGGATTCATAATCAAAAACGATTCTCTAAAAATGTTCACTATATTCTGAAAGTCACAGACCAAAAAGGATCCACACAATCCAACTAACAGAGCAGTTCAGAGTCTAATGCGCTGATGCAACTATAACTGTTCAAATTAAATTTTTAAGTGAATGCTCGCCATAATTTGATGATAATGTTCATCAAAGCCGGGCGTGGTGGCCGAGCGGTTCTAGGCGCTGCAGTCTGGAACCGCGCGACCGCTACGGTCGCAGGTTCGAATCCTGCCTCGGGCTTGAGTGTGTGTTAGTTAGGTTTAAGTAGTTCTAAGTTCTATGGGACTGATGACCTCAGAAGTTAAGTCCCATAGTGCTCAGAGCCATTTTTGTTCATCAAACGCCATGCTAAATAATGGTAGAATGTCTGTCCCGCGACGGCATGTGAAAATACGACATATGCAAACTGAAGATAGATCATTAAAGTCATCCCAGAATTAACACTTCACTCGAAAACGATTTCATGGTTATGTGTATCCCGAGTAACTTATTACGGCATCCGAGGCTGTTTATAGCAATGATACCGACGCGACGAGACACGACGCGACGCAACTCGACTCCTGACACAGGTGGTGTGCTATTCAGCGTCTGGAGAGAACTGGGGCCTTTTCTCCTCGCGCAGCATTCTTATATATAAAGCCGCGGTGCGGCCGGCTAAGGGAACGCCTGATCAATTCCGCTCTACCGACTAGCCGCTGGGCTAGTAATGCACCACTTTAAGTTATCGAATAAATCATTGCTTCCTTTGCTGATGGCCGATGAAGCTCTCAATTTAAATGTGCAATCAGCACACAGGTAAGTAATCATAATAAAAGTCTGACGAGGCTAAGTCAAATATTTTGGGCGAGAGAATTAATTTAATTACACTACACACAGTAGACGAGCTCTGAACTTGCCTTTTGGAGACACGCTATCGCTATAGTTTTATAGTTATTCAACTGAAACTTCTCACATCTTTATGATTATAGCGGATCTCCCTTCTACTTAAATTTAAACATCCTAGCCTTATTTATTCGCCTACTTAATCTATCTTGCTTCCTTAATTTCTAAGACAAAAACCAGAAAATCATGAATTTCAACTAAAATTTTAGTTTGTGAGATCCAGAATACTGTTTCTACTAAATTATTATGCAAAAGGACTCTAAATATAAATTTTTAAGTTTCTAGCTCTTTTCTGTTGCGCCAATGATTTTTACAGAAAAACGTCCAAATTTCGAAAATGGTTAAAGTTATTGAACTGATATTCAACACATATTGATTTAGTATTATTCCTGACATGCTAGAATCGTTTCAGGTTATTTACTTGATTTTTAAAGTATTGCGCAACATTTATGACGTCAGAGCTAGTTACAGCGGACTAGGCTGGCACACAATGGAAAGACTGATGTGAATTTCATACGGCGTGAGTAGGCTGCTTCCCTACACACTTAAGTGCTGCATCGTCAGTAATCACCTTGAAACGTCGTACATACAAATAACACCGGAAATAGGTTATTACGAAAATTAATGCCAGTAACTCCTTCTTGGTTGTTGAGTAATTTTTTTCTGCATTGTTTAGCCGTCTGGAAGCATATGACATTGTGTGTTCCTGCTCATCTATTTCCTGAGATAACACAATACCCAAAGCAAAATTGCTAGAGTTACAAGATAATATAAACTGTTTACTAAAATCTGGAAAAGCCAAAACTGGACTGGATGTTAACAAATACTTTTAACTTTTGAAAAGCCTCTTCGCATTCTGCTGACCAGTGAAATTTTGCTCCCTTCTTCAACAACTGCATGAGGGGCCTTGCAGTTTCCACAAATTTTGGAATATACCTCCTGTAAAAATTGGCGGGACCTAAATAAGACTGCAATTCTTTTACTTTTGTAGGTGTCAGAAAATTCATTACCGCCTCTACAAGTTTTGGATATGTGCGGACACCCTCCTGTCCTATAATATGACCTAAATAACGGACTTCTCGCAACAAAAAATAACATTTTTCCATATGAAGAGTTAACCGCACTGCTTTCAGACGATCGAAAACTTCGCGCAAATGGCACACATGTTCTTGCAATGGCTCTGAGCACTATGCGACTTAACTTCTGAGGTCATCAGTTGCCTAGAACTTAGAACTAATTAAACCTAACTAACCTAAGGACATCACACACATCCATGCCCGAGGCAGGTTTCGAACCTGCGACCGTAGCCGTCACGCGGTTCCAGACTGAAGCGCCTTTAACCGCACGGCCACACCGGCCGGCTGTTCTTGCACGTCCTTTGAGAAAACAATTATGTTGTCCAAATGTACCATACACTGAATAGGTTTCAGCCCTCGTAACACGCTATCTAGTAACCATTGGAAGGTTGCCGGAGCACTTTTGAGTCCGAAAGGCATTTGTCGATACTGAAAATGACCTGTAGGTGCTGAAAAAGCTGTCTTCGGTGAGTCTTCTGGGGCGACCTCCAACTGTTGGTACCAGCTTCGAAGATCCAAGGTCGTGAAGTACCGACACTGGCCCAAATTATCCAGAGTTTCAGTGATATTAGACATTGGGTATGCATCCGATATTGGTTTTTGATTCAGGAAACGATAATCGCAACAAAAACGATATGCCTTGCCCCCATCAGGTGATTTTTTACCCACTATTACGACAGGAGCGGACCAGCGACTACTACTGGTTTCTATTATCCCATCCCTAAGCTGTTGATTAATAAAGTCTTCCATGACAGGCTGTAAACTTTTTGGAACATGATATGGACGTTCATACAGCGGTGCTTCATTCCCAGTGGGGATGTAATGCTGAACTAACGGTGTGAAGAGTAGTGGACCATGAGAATTAAATAACTCTTTATATTCCGTCAAAAGGTTCTCCATGACTTCTCTCTCTTGCCCTTCTAAATGTGCTACTTTACCCCTCAGTCCAGACCAGCTGACAGACTCTCTCCGCATTGTGTAATATGCTGCAAAATCCTTATCCAGTTCATCTTCCCCTATTGTCTCCAGATTCGCTATTACGGTACCCCGTGCTAACTGCACCTCTTCAAGGCTAAAATTATCAATACTGACAGGCACAACCTTTTTCCCTTCTATCTCCCGCATGTAGGACACACCACGGTGCGTAAAACACTTCATTTTATCCAGCGGCTCATTCTCAGACAAAGGTTCAACGACACACAACGAATTTACCGGCAGGCTAGCTCCAACATCTGACCAGATTATTTTCCCTGTATCCTTCGGTATAGTACCCCACGAGTTAACCTTAAGGGACCTTGTACGCAGTTTAGGTGGCCCACCCGACGCCTGGGCGGTTCCTTGCGACAGTAATGGTTTTACGGCCGCAGAACCTAGGCGAAATTGTATTCCATCCAGTTCTACTTGCGGGAGGTTCCCCGCAAAAATGCGTCTAGTGCCCTCTGCTCAGCTTCCTGCAGAGTGGCTTCATTAACCCTATCGGAATCCGTTAGCTCATAGCTATTAACATTTATTTTTTGAATTCGACATACAAAATCTTCTATTGATTCCCCATTCCTTTGATACATTCTATTCAATTGTTCCCGATAATATCTAGACGTATTTCTCCTCCGATACCTTTCCAGCAACCCTTTTTTGAATACTTCAAATGTCCGAGCATCCCTTAATTCTTCATGGCATGTAACATACACTCTGGCATCCCCAATTACTTTCAACTTAGCCACATGAAAAAGTGTTTCTGCACCACAATTTCCCAATTTAGCGGCCATGCTAAGGTTCTAAAAAAAAAATCATAGTATCCTCCCCAGCTTTTCCTGAGAAAGGGGTGACCAAAGACGCAGCGTTAGTGTCAAGAATTACTGCATTAACAGGAGACCGTTCCTTGCTCACTTATTTAGACCAAGCAAGCTCTGTCTCTAATTCCGACACTCGCTCAATTAGCTGCTGAATAGCCACCTCGGCTGACACAGACTGCTCCATCACTACCAGCTACGAATCAAGACTACTGTAAGCCCAGAAATAAGAACAGGAAGGTTCAAAAATGGCTCTGAGTACTATGGGACTCAACTGCTGAGGTTATTAGTCCCCTAGAACTTAGAACTAGTCAAACCTAACTAACCTAAGGACATCACAAACATCCATGCCCGAGGCAGGATTCGAACCTGCGACCGTAGCGGTCTTGCGGTTCCAGACTGCAGCGCCTTTAACCGCACGGCCACTTCGGCCGGCAGAACAGGAAGGGAAGACGGACTATTCTATAGCTTCAGACAAACCACCAAACGAAAAATTGGCACTTACTTGTCATGTTGCAGGAGTTGCTGATCCATTGTTGCCCTTCTCAGGTGCCACATATCCCCATCGATTACCAGCCACAATTTCCTCCAAATCCAGGGAGAAGACCACTACTGTCACCAATTGTAACAGGAGTGTGTGATGCCCAGGTTGCCCAACTGACACCACTTGTAATAGGATGACCGGAGCAGGTGACGTGGTCGGGGTTGTAGGGTGTGGCTGGGTAGAAGAAGGTGGCTGTTTTCAGCAATCTTCCTCTTTATTGTTGGTTCTTCCACTACATTTTTCGGTAGCTCAGCCCCACTGTTTGTGTCGTGGTGGAGACGTGCTGGTGCACGCAGCCCGGAGAACGTGACGCCGTGCTCGGTCAGTGGCTGCCCAGGCAGTAGGAGGTTAGCAGCACGAGGCCCAGCACAGCCCGCCTCCTGCAGACAGTGCAGCTCGTGACGACGCCGGTAGTCGCCGGTGCAGCAGCAGGCAACGCTCTCCGCCGGCCAGTCCTCAGGGACAGCGTCACTGATGACACTGATGTAACAGCAACCGAATGCCCAATCGGTCAAACCGAATGCCAACGCTCACCTCTGTTGCCCTTAAATAGTGCAGATCGCTGCTGAATCTGCCGGTTATGCAGCGCCGTGTTTATTAGAATATTCTCGATGAGTTGGCTAACGCAACCGCACCACACGCGGCCGTGCCTGCGTAGTTCTGCTGATGCTGCGTTCTGGCTGTTGATGGCTGCCACACACATACACACATACCGACGCTCATTGCAAAACTGTGTCACCTGCATAACGCGCCGGCCACCTTCGTCCGCTGCCTGCCATGAGGCTGGCGCCTCGTGCAGTGAAACACACTAAATCACAATTTCGCACCATATTTCCTAAAAATAACCCCTTGTCCTCTACAGTTTATTCTGATGGTCAAAGAAGACCATTTGTGTTGAATTCATTATGTTCTTAAATATAGAGGCTGAACTACATGCTCCGGTATTTGTTGTAGAAGTGTTCAGAGTTCAGGGCACTTCATTGACACTAACACCTTTGCCTGCTCTCTGCATTGTGTCTCTATGTTCTATCGTGGCCTTAAACATAACAATGTGTAAGTCAATAATTGGTCAATACATGACAAAGGGCAATAAGTGGGCATGTGACATCAATTTTGGTGTATCCATACCGCAGTACACTAATATCAAAAGCCACAATGATCCTGTTTTCCTGATTTTTGCCTTGAGATATTCCATTTGTCCATGTTTATATCACTTCACTGATACTCAGCACTTGCACTTTCATGGCACATAAAACAGAACAACTTCTATTTTGGGAAATATGACTCTGTAAGTGTTGCATGTATTAAATTATATTGTTTCAAGTAACTGTTTATGTTTTGGCCTAGTACCTCATTTGACTATTGTGAATTTGTCATAATTGTTTGTTACAAGTTACTGTTTTTCTGGTGACTTGTGCTTCTGCAGTCCTTAGGTATGTTAACCTTCAAACTGCAATTGTACACAAATATAGAAGTTAACAGATAAGTGGCACTGATGGGCCACAGCAAAAAAAAAGATGCCTGCATTTTTTAATGAGTTTTATTTGGTTTTAGTCATATGAGTTACGGTATTTCTCTTGTCATTACAATCAAAAGCAGTGAATTCATCTGTAATGTAACTCAGCAAAATTTTTTCCATAAAAAGTCATTGGTAAGATAGGTGTTGGCCATTCAAAACATATGGTAGGAAGCATTGTTGGAGTGCAATCATTATTGCAATTCAGTCAATAGAAGGTCTTCAAAGAACACTAAAGTTAGATTTTCCATGAACAGCTGCATCAAAATACAGTTATTACCTCCCATTGGCAACCCATCAACATAGACAGCTGAATGCAATAAGCCTTGCAAACAACAGGACATGGAATATAACTCACACTGTTGGCAACATTTTTTATGCAAGTGGGGCTACAGATATGAATCAGTGGTGTGCCTCTCATGAAAACACACCAGCTATGCACAAACACAATGATTGTACCAACATAACAGATGAGGTACATTAGATTGAGCTGTTACCTTCTCTTTTTTTTTTTTTACTTTATTGTGATTTTAATACCTGAACAATCAGGTAGGCTGGCAGCGGCATACAGCGCCGCTCTTCAGCCAGAGGATACACAAAGAGAAGAAACACTGAAAAGACACATAAGTTACAGAACGGTGGGCAATAAAACAGTAGACACATAAAGACAAACACGAAGCCGTTCACACTCGACGATAATCCACACTGCAAACTGTTGATACAACGCACAAACACTGAAGAAGACAATGGCACTGGTGAACGATGGAGCGTGACGGTGAAACACTGAACACTAAACATGACGGCACACACGAGACACTGATGGCGGTGATCTCCGGCGCGCGAATGTCCACTGAGCGTGGGCGAGTCCGGGGACCTGCCAAGAGGGGAACAGGGGTGAGGTGGGGGAGAGGGGAGAAAAAGGATGCCAATGGCTGAGGAGATGGGGGCAGGAGGAGAGGGACAGGGGAGGGGAGGCCCAGGGGAGGAGGGGGGAGAAAGGAAGGAGGGAGGGAAAAGGAAGAGAAGGGAGGGAGGGTGCCCAGAGGAGCAAGCACAGGAGGAGGGTGGGAGGATCACAGTTGGTAGGAGGGGTATATGGAGGGAAGGAGGGCATCATCAGGGAGAGGGAGCTGGCGGAAGCCACCTTGGGAGAGGGTAAGGAGGGTGGAGAGATGGAGACCGGGTGGGACGAGCGAATACAGGCGCGGCAGTGGGCAGGGGTGGGAGAGGAACAGGGAGACGAGTGGGTGAGGAGGATTGAGCTTGTGGGAGGTGTACAGGATCCGTATCCTTTCAAGGAAAAGGAGGAGGTGGGGGAAGGGGATGAGATCGTACAGGATCCGCGTGGGGGAGGGGAGACGGATGCGATAGGCGAGGCGGAGAGCATGACGTTCAAGGATTTGGAGGGATTTATAAAAGGTAGGGGGGGCGGAGATTCAAGCCGGAAGGCATAACAAAGGAGAGGGCGGATGAAGGATTTATAGGTGTGGAGGATAGTGGAGGGGTCCAGACCCCACGTACGGCCGGAGAGGAGCTTGAGGAGACCGAGTCGGGAGCGTGCCTTGGCTTGGACTGTCCGGAGGTGGGGAGTCCAGGAGAGGCGGCGGTCGAGGGTGACGCCAAGGTACTTAAGGGTGGGAGTGAGGGCGATAAGACGGCCATAGATGGTGATATAGAAATCAAGGAGACGGAAGGAAGGGGTGGTTTTGCCTACAATGATCGCCTGGGTTTTGGAGGGATCGACCTTGAGCAACCACTGGTTGCACCAAGCGGTGAACCGGTCTAGATGGGATTGGAGAAGGTGTTGGGAGCGCTGTAGGGTGGGGGCAAGGGCAAGGAAGGCGGTGTCATCGGCAAACTGGAGAAGGTGGACAGGTGGCGACGGTGGCGGCATGTCCGCCGTGTACAAAAGGTACAGAAGGGGGGACAGGACGGAGCCTTGGGGCACACTGGCGGAGGGGAAAAAGGTGTAGGAATCGGAGTTATGGATGGTGACATAGGAAGGACGGCGGGAGAGAAAGGAGCCGATCAGACGGACGTATTTGATAGGAAGGGCGAAGGTTTGGAGCTTGAAGAGGAGACCGGAATGCCATACGCGGTCATAAGCACGTTCGTGGTCCAGGGAGAGGAAGATTGCGGAGCGACGGGAATTAAGCTGTTCGGAAAGGAGATGAGTTAGGTGAAGGAGAAGGTCGTCGGAAGAGAAGGCCGGTTGAAAGCCACACTGGGAAACGGGAAGGAGGCGGTGCTGGCGGAGATGCTGGTGGATGCGTCGGGTGAGGATAGATTCCAGGACCTTGCTGAAGACCGAGGTAAGGCTAATGGGATGGTAGGAGGAGACAGCGGACGGCGGTTTGCCAGGTTTAAGGAACATGAGGATACGGGAGGTCTTCCACGGGTCGGGGTAGTAACCGGTGGACAGGACTACATTGTAGAGCCTGGCCAGGGTGGAGAGGAAAGAGACAGGAGCTTCACGAAGGTGACGGGAGGTGACACGATCGTGACCAGGAGCGGTGTTGCGTTTTGTGGGGAGTGTATCAATGAGATCCTGTGTAGTGATAGGGGCATTGAGTTCTGTGTGTGCAATGTTGTCCAAGTACTGGAAACCAGGAGCGAGGGGAGGGACAGAGGTGTCAGTTCGATTGCGGATATCCGGGAAGAGGGAGTAATCAAACTGGGGATCATCGGGGATGGAAAATATCTTGGAGAGGTAGGAGGCAAAGTAATTGGCCTTACTAAGGGTGTCAGGGAAAGGGTGATCATCATGGAGAAGAGGATAATTTTACCTTCTCCAATGAACTATGGTTTTGTATGCTAACTCTCACTTGACATATCTAAATTGAAAGTGAATATGGACAAACCCAACATTTGTGCAGGAAAATTAAAAATTATGGTGATAGGCTGAAGATGCTGCTGGAACTATCTAGCAGTCATGTTTTAGTCTTTCTGCAATTGAGCTACTCGGGGGAACACAATGGTAAGCGCCATCGCCGTGTATTTTGCGGTAGATGGCTATTGACCCCACCTGTGGGATGCACAATGCAGTAAACTTACTAGTAGTTCCAAATTCACTCAACAGATGTCAGGGCGGAGCTTAATGGTAAGCGCCACCGTCCGTCTGTTGCGGAAACATAATGGTAAGTGACAGAGAGAATGGAGGCAAGTAAAAACATCTCCGAGAATATAGCAACAGTGAACATGGCAGAAGACGAGGGATATACTTCCAATGATACTAATATCTTCGAGAGGAATCCAGAATACATTCCTAACGATTCAGATGAATCAGAGGTATGTCATTTTGTAAATATACTGTCCTTAGTACGCTTCACGAACATAATGGTAAGTGCATGTACATACCATTATGTTCCTGAAGTACGTTAATTTTGAGGTTATTTTAGAATGACTACTTTTTTTTGGCTAAGTGGTGTGTGAATGCGCATTTCTCATTTATATTGTTACATTTAATAATAATAATAATGGTAATGGTAATAGTAGTTTTTGTTGTTATAGAGGTTAATAGCGAATCAGATCATTTTGCCCAAAACAACGAACGGTGTATCGTTCCTGCAGAAACCATTCAGGAAGGGGCCCTCGAACAGACAAAGAGGTCGTCTCGGAAAAGGCTGAGAGTCGATTCTCAACGCAAAATTAAACAGAAGAGGCGTAATTTGGGCGAAGAGTATGTTTCTCGCACAGGAGCAACAGTAAGAAAAACAACTGTGGGACCTAATTGCCAGTGCCCTCGTAAATGTTTCGAAAAAGTAGGAGATTAGAATGTCATGAAGCTATTCAAAACATTTTGGGAAGTAGGTGATTTTAACATTCAAAATGCATACTTATTTGGTGCAATGAAATCTAATACTCTTGCACGTCGCCGAAAAGCAGCTGGAGAAAATTCCCGGAGAAATTGTACTATTTCCTACAGCGTAAAAGTTAGTGGCAGTGATGTAAAAGTTGCAAGAAAGTTCTTCGTGCCATTCATGGTCTACATAACAGTCGCGGTCGTGTCGAAAATATACAGAAGAACATCGTATTCGGATCGACCACGCCCCCAGGACAAATGGGGCAAGCATACCGTACGTCCGCATGCTTACTCTGAAGCTAGTGTTAATCATGTCAGGGAATACATCGACAAAATACCGAAATACGAGAGTCTTTACAGACGCTCAAACAGTCGTACCAGAGTGTACCTGGGCACAGATGCAACAATCGCCTCCTGTTACGAGCACTATAAGAATGTTTTCTGCAAGGAGATGTCCTATGAGCCTGTATCTGCAGACAAGTACAGGCGAATTTTCACTGAAGAGTATAACATAGGAGTAAAGTCACCAAAGAATGATACGTGTAAGGCTTGTGACATGCTCAAAGTGCAAATTGAGAGCACTGATGCCCCCCAAATGAAAGTAAGTCTGGAGCATCAGTTGGAATTACACCAACGTCGAGCAGAAGCAGGGCAAGCTAACATTGCCATCCAGACAAAACGAGCAGAAGCAGACAGTAATCTACGTGTTGTGAATTTTGACTTGCAGCAGACTCTCCCAGTTCCTAAGTTAAGTTGTGGTCCAGCTTTTTACAAAAGAAAGATTTGGTTGTATAATCTCAATGTTCATGATTGTGTCAAGAAGAAAGGGCACTGCTTTTTGTGGAATGAGACTACTGCTGCCCGTGGATCAGAGGAAATTTTGAGCTGCCTTTTACGTTACTTTGATGAAAACTACATAAAAGGAGAGACTCTCATTGCGATATCTGATAACTGCTGTGGCCAAAATAAGAACTGGAACATGGTACTGTTTTGGAAATATCTAATTTCAACTGGTAGATTTCGTGTGATTGAACACCACTTCCCCGTGAGCGGGCACACAATGTTGCTGTCCGATAGAGATTTCGCGACAATTGAAAATTACGTTCGCCGACAAGTACAAGATGTGTACAGTTCAGATCAGTGGTGCAAAATCATAAAGAAGTCGGCTAAGAAGAATCCATTGCTTGTATATAATATGAAAAGAGAGGATTTCTATCAAATACGACACTCTAAAGAAGCGTTTGTCTTCAGAAAGAAGACAGTTGATGGTCGACATGTCAACCTAAGGAAAGTATGTAGGTGGAAGGTGACCTCCGAATATCCATCATCTTTATTCATCAGCGAGACATTTTGTCATGACATTTGGCACGAAATAAGCTTCATGAAACGTGGAAGGCAAGAACCAGTTCCTACGCTTCTACCTAATTACAATGGGCCAAGGCTTATTGAAAAGAAGAAAGTTGCTGACGTCCTGTCGCTCCTAAATTACATACGTCCTGTCCACCATGGATTTTTCCTCTCACTAAAGCCAACAGTTTTGGATGAAAAAGACATTAATAATGAGAGTGATGAATGATTTTGCAGTTTCAGTAAAGTGTTGAAGACTTACTGTAAAATTTAATATGTAATGTTCTATCACTATGTGTTGTTAATGGTGAATGGTAATGTAATAATTTTGGTATATTTCATTTGTTTTAGTCAGTTCTGAGTTTCATTTATGTCTGTATAATAGAAGATAGATGTTAGAATCACTACAGAACAAAAGGACTGTTCAAAAAAAATTATTCAGATTTGCAGATCAATTGAAACTTTAGATGCGCTCCATCTCGAAACTGTGATTTTGGCGCTTACCATTTTGTTCCCCCGAGCAGCTCAATTCCTTACTACGGTATCATCCAATGGCAATATTTTTCTGTGCACAGCAGCATCATCAGCAAAAAATTTTTGGTTCTACTGATCTTATTTGATAAGTTGTTTATGTATATTAAGAACATTAGAAGGTATATAATGTTTCCTTGGGCTAAATCAAATGTTACTTTAGTTTTTGTGGAACACTCATAATGCAGAATGACATACTGAGTTCTGTTTAGATTAGGATAAGCTCTGGGATACTTCAACATGTGAATGTCAATGATACATGCTTGTAATGTTGTGCATCAAATGTAGTACACTTTTTGTAAACTGGAATGACCTTTTTCGGTCACTCAGGACTATTTCTTACACAAGAGAGTCTTGATAAGTATGAACTAAGAAAGGTGTTAATTCTGTGGGGTATTCAATATAAAATCTAACTGGATTTCTGTCACAGCCTGGTGCCTTCTAAGTTTTAAGTAGTCTTAATTTTTTTCAGTAGCAAGTGTGCTAATATCAAAATCACTCATTTTTGAATCTGTGCAGTAGTCAAACAGTGGTATGGCAGTATCCTCATGTGTGAAAACATTTTTAAATGTGGAATTTAATGTAGGCCAGCGTGAAAGGTTGAAGGCTCCAAGTAACTGTTTCACATAACGTGGAGGCGCACACAACTGCCAGTGCCAATTGTAGCCACATCCTTAGTCCATCATCATAATATTTTTAATATTCTTGCACAAATGTTTCATTGGTCCATATTAACTTTCAATTTAGATATGTCTAATGCGAATTAATGTACCAAATCGGAGTTCATTGAGGTACAAAATAGCTCAATTTAATGTACTCTGTCCATTATGTTGCTACAACCCTTGTGTCTGTGCACTATTGGTGTGTTTTTGTGAGAGAAACACCACTGATCCATATTGTAGAACCACTTTCAAAAAACATCTTGCCAACAGTGTGAGTTTATATTCCATGTCCTTTTGTTTGCAAGGCTTACTGCATTCAGCTTCCTACGCTGATAGGTTGTCAGCAAGAGGGAATGACTGTATTTTGATGCAGCTGTTCATGGAAAACCTAACTTTAGTTTTTAGTGTTCTTTGAAGACCTTCTGCTAACTGAATGTTTCCCACCATACATTTTGACTGACCAATATCTGTCATACCAGTGGCTTTTCACACAACATTCCAGAGAAATTTATTGCTTTTACTCATAATGACAAGAAAAATACCCTAGCTCAAATTACAAGGGTCACTCCAAAAGAAATGCACACTATTTTTTTTAAATCCTTCTTTTATTCTACATGTTTGAAAGTTTTACAGTGTGTAAATACATCCTTTAGGAACAATATTTTCATTTCTCCACATAATTTCCATCCCTCTCAACTGCCTTACACCATCTTGGAACCAGCGCCTGTATACCCGCATGGTAAAATTCTGGACCAACCTGTTGGTGCCACTGTTTGGTAGTGTGCACAAGAGTCATCATCTTCAAACCTGGTTCCATGAAGAGAGTCTTTCAGTTTCCCAAAGAGATGATAGTCACATGGAGCCAGGTCAGGACTGTAAGGCGGGTGTTTCAGTGTTAGCCATCCGAGTTTTTCTTGTTTCTTGGTGAGCCACTGTCAACATGCTAGGAACCCACCTGGCACAAACGTTTTTTAGTGCCAACACTTTCAGTATTCTGCAAACACTTCCTTCTCCTCTCCCAACGTAGCGTGACAATTCGTTCACTGTGGTGCGTCTATCAGCAGTCACCAATTCGTTAACTCTCTGCATGTTGCCTGAAATGTGTGCAGTACGAGGCCTGCCGCTGTGAGGACAATCCTCAATATTGCCGTGCCCGCTTTCATCACATAACCTGGTTGCCCACCAACTAACTGTACTGCGATCAACAGCAGCATCTCCATACACCTTTTTCAACTTGTTGTGAATGTTTCCCACTGTCTTGTTTTCACAGCACAGGAATTCTATGACAGCATGTTGCTTCTGATGAACGTCAAGGGTAGCAGCCATCCTGAAGACATGCTGTGATGGCACCACTCATGGGAACAGGTTGAACTAAGTTTGAAAGGAAGCAGGAAGGATTTATCTACACACTGTAAAACTTTCACACATGCAGAATGAAAACTGCATTTTTACAAAAATAGTGTACATTTATTTTGGAGTGACCCTTGTACTAAAACCAAATAAAAATCATTTAAAAATACAGATATCTTTTTTCTATGACCTGTCAATGTCATTTATGTTTTAAACTCCATATTTGTATACAACTGCTGTTTGAAGATTAATATACATGACTGCAGACACACAAGTAACTAAAAAGCACTACCTAGTAACAAACAATTATGATCAGACAATTCACAATAGTCACAAATGACGTACTAGGCCAAAACCTAAAAATTTACTTGAAACAATTTAAGTTAACACATGCAACACTTACAGAGTCATATTTCTCAAAATAGAAGTAGCTCTGTTTTCGCACATTCCGTTTTTACTGTAATGCAGATACACTGAAAATGATGTTGCATCTCCACGTGTTGCCTTTGTATAGTCTCATTGTCTTTCCATCAAGTAAAAAACATTGTAATTCGTGTGAGTCAAACACACATACATGAAAGGTGACTGTGATCTTAAAGCAAGTCTTGGACCATTTGTAAACTGCTCCAGTTAAAAAGGACTTTTCTTCTTAAGTATATTTGGGATGGATCAGCCAAGGAATGCATGACAACACACCTTGAAAAAATTCAGAGCTGCACTGACGGGATCATACCAGGTTGGTTGAGAACACACAAAAGTGCAACTGAAATGCTCAGAATGCTTGGAGAACTTAAATGGGAACCCTGGGAGGAAAATCATCATAGTTCTGGCAAAACCCTGTTGGATATTTTAGAAGATCTATATTCAAAGAAGACTGTGGGACTATTGTATATCTTATGCATGGACCATTAGAATAAGATAATAGAGACTAGAGCATGAACACAAGTATGTAGATACCTATTTTTTGCTTACTCAGTGTGCAAATGCAATAGAAAAGAAAGTTGATAATGTTGGTATGACGTACCCTGCACCACATGCTGTACAGTGGCTTGTGATGTATATATGTAGACATATATTATGGTGCTACTGGCAATAATTATTTTTTTGTGGACAGTAGTTGAGGTCCAATTATGGACAATGTGTTACATGAAGGAAGCTCTCAGAAAATCCTTTGAACAGGATACACCTGACTTCCTCCCCATACCATGTATTTACGCTCCATCTCTAATGGCTTTGTGATTCTTGAAGTTAATCTCAACATACTGAATATTCTAAGAGGTTTTTAGGATGGCGGCCAGATCATGTTGACTTCTTGCCACAATATTTCGGCTGGCAGTGGTTGAGCCATCTTCATGTGAGTGTCCACCACTGGAGACTGATAGTTCACAGGGTCAGCTTTATAGCAAAAATTGGTGTGGAGACACATGCACATTGGCGGCCATCACAGGAGTGTCCTCTGTTGAAATCTGCACCCTCTGCAAATACTGTTCCATCTGTGGAATGCAGGCGCATGCATAAGGGTGAAACTACATGTCCTCCTGCTGTTAGAATGCTCGCTCATGGTGCTAAAAACAAATGTCAGATGTCACCAGACATGTCATTATGAGTAAAATGTTTTCTCTCAGAAGAAATTAAAGAGATCACCAGGTCCCAAGCCTTTTCCAGTTGCAAGCCACCATCATGATTTATAAGATCTTGTGCCAGACATGTTTCCACAGATTCTTTAACTACTGAATCTCAAAAGAATCTTGCGGGGCCAAGATTTTTGTGCAGAATAATCCATAAAGTGTCCTGTGGTAATATAATGCTCAACTATGACCAACTTACTATGTTGTGAAAGATGACTGTGCTACTCATGTTCAATGCATCTTTCATGTACTGTACATGCTGTCTGACCTATGTAAGCTTTGCCACACTGGCAAGGAATTTTGTAAAATCTGGCCTTCCACAGTCCCAGAACATCTTTTACCAGACTGAGATGAACACTAATCTTAACTTGATTTTTCCTTTGGATCCTGTCTACTTTAGATGAAAGGTTGCCAAAGTATGGAAGGAAAGCCATGGACTTGAACAGCTCCTTATCTTCTTGATGTTGTGTGTGGCCATGTTTCCTCCTCCTTAGTGCTGTACTAATCTGATGTGTAAAGTAACCATTATCTTTGAACTCTGACTGTAGATGACCTAGTTCATTTGTAAGGCTGTCTCCATTAAAAATAACATGTGCCAGGTGCACCAATGTTCTAAGAATGCCATTAGTTTCTGGAGGGTGATAGCAGTTTGATGCTTGCAGATAGAAGTCCATATCTGTGAGCCTACAGTAGACAGAATGCCCTATTAACCCATCCACTGTCCTACTAACCAAGACATCCAAAAATGTTAAGCAACCACCCTTCCCTATTTCCATTGTTAACTGGATGTTATTGTGGATTGAATTCAGATGTTGTAAGAAAAGTGACAGTCCTTCTTCACCATGGGGCCACACTACAAAAGTGTCATCTACATTTCACCATATGACTCTTGGTTTTAAGTTCTAACAAATCAAGTGCCCTTTCCTCAAAGTCCTCCATGAAAATGTTTGCTACCAAAGGGGAGACAGGACTGCCCATGGCAACACTGACAGTTTGCTCAAATTATTCATTGTTGAATAAAAAGTAGGTTGAGGAAAGGACATAATGAAAAAGTGCTGTTATATTGCCCATGAACTTATTGCTGATGAGTGGCAAAGAGTCTGTAAGAGGAACCTTAGTGAAAAGTCAGATGGCATTGAAGCCAGTTTCATTAAGTTAAAGTGACTTCAGTCCACTGATAAAGAGTTGTGAAACTGATGCACGCAATTCCCCACACAAGGCTTCAGTAGGGAGGCAAGTGTTATAGCCAAATCACACATGGGGTGTTGATATTACTGACAATTGGCCATAACAGAATCTCTTTTTTTATGAATCTTCAGAAAACCATAGAAACTGGGCGGCATAGAATTATGAGGTCTTAATCTTTTGACCACTTCTTGCAGAACTGAAGAAGAATTCAGCAGCCCTGACACATTCCTTTCCACTTTCCCTGTGGAGTCTTTGTCAGTCTTCTGATACATTGGTTCACTCTACAAGTTATAAATCTTCTGTTCATAAACCTCACACAGTAACAGCACAGTGCCATTTCCCATATCAGCTGGTAAGACCACTTTGTGAGGATCTTTATGTAGCTTTTGTAGTACAGTCCTTTCCATGGCAGAAATGTTGCTCTTCAGAGGCAGAGGTCTCATGAGAGCATGACTTGTTTCATGTCTTATTTCTTCTGCAGCATCACTGGGAAGACATCTAACAGCTTCCTCAAGAACACTAATAAAATCAGTTAGAGGCAGGGTTCTTGGCGTAGGGGAGAGGTTAAAGTGTATCCCAAGCACGGACAGCGTTACATTGTCCAAAACCTTATCTGTTAAGTTGACCATGGAGTATAGAAAAGTATCTTCTTGCAGTAACGTTGCTGACAGGTGGGTGAATTTTGAAACCTGTCCTGAAGGAGACACCTTATGGACGCAGTCCGACTTTGGCCAGGTCACACCATTGATTCATCCCCAGGAAAGTGATGGTAGACTGGATGTAATATCCATATACAGATGAAGCATCTGTTCTGATATGGCATCCAATTCATGATGAGTAAAATCCTCTCCTTCATTAGTGCAAGGTTCACCTTTTGTGTAATGAACTTGGCAGTGGTGGTCTGGGTAAAATGCCTCACCCTGGCAAACTTTGAGATAAGGCCATTTTCCTGACACTTGAGTAAAAAACATAGAGAACTTAACAGTCTTGCTTGCTTGTTGTCCAACCTCTGGATTTGTAATGCCATCATTTCCCTCAAGAGGTATATGATGTGATTCTTGAAGTTTTCCCTGTGTACTGAATATTCTATGAGGTTTTGGGATTGCAGCCTGATCATGTTGACTTCTTGCCACAATATTTTGGCTGGCAATCATTTAGTCATCCTCAGGTGCCTGCCACTGGCCCTGGTGAGATTCTTTTGGGATTCAGTAATTAAAAAACCTGAGAAAATACATTTAGCACAAGAACCTATAAATCGTGATGGTGGCTTTCAACTGAGCAATGCCTGGGGCGCAGTGATCTCTTTAATTTCTTCTGAGAGAAAACATTTTATTCATAGTGGCATCTCTGGTGACATCTTACTTTGTTTTTAGCAACATGAGTGTGCATTCTGACAGAGGGTGGACATGTAGTTTCACATTTACGCATGCATCTATGTGCCACAGATGGAACAGTATTTCCAGAGGGTGCAGGTTCCGCTAGAGGATGCTTCTGTGATGGCCGCCAATGTGATTCCATTTCCTTACCAATTTTTGCTATAAAGCTGACACCAACAGTCTCCAGTGGCAGACATTCACATGAAGTTGGGTAAACAGTTGCCAGCTGAAATATTGTGGCAATATGTCAACATGATCTGGCTGGAATCCTGAAATCTCATAGAATATCTAATGGCTTTGTCATCAAGATCTGGGTTTTTAATCTTTTTGTGAAATGTAACCAACTTCCTAGATTTTTGGGATGAATTGCCAAGTAGGATGTCACATCCAGTCTTTTGCAAATAAACAGATGTCTGAAATTATTTGAAAAATAGTAGAGGTTAATAGATAATTATTTATTGTCTTCTTACATGAAACAACACTTATTACATGAGGACTTCACATGTTACTACACATTCAATAAAATCTTGAGATATGGCATAACCTTGCACTGTAATGGAAGATGTACATATACTAGAAGACGATCAGCTATTCTCATGTGGCTTATTACCTTAGCTCCAAAGGGCACTCCTTCTGCAGTTTTTCAGAAAAAAATCAATCTCTCCAAGTAGATTTTACAATTAATTTTTTCATATACTACTTGACTCTTTTTGTCTGCTTATTACTTTAATGTAATGCCAATTTTAATTTTTTTTTTTTACTTCTATCTTTGTATTACTAATGTAAGAGAATTTTTCAAAATTAGTGTTCACAGTTCAGTGATGGTCATTTGAAATTGCAATGTGAACCAGGAAAGAGAAACTAATGGATTGTATAAGGTAATGACACATCATCAGCTCAGGGACTGTGATGTAGGGAGCCATAGCTTACAATGAGCACACACATTTGGTGTTTGTTGAGAGATCACCAAGGAGTGGAGAATGACGAGGTCACTTTTTCTTTAATATCAAGAGATGTGCTCATCTAACATGACATTGTTCTTATTCACAATGCTTGCTTTATTTATTTATGTATACTTGTTTATTCATTAGGTATTATTTCACAGCGATACATGCTTTGTCATGATAATATAATGAAAATAAATTGCTCAAAAATCCATGGAGACAAAATATATTAACTTTGGTTTTATGAGGATAGCACAGGTGATCAGCCATGATCTTGATGAAGAAACCATCCTGATATTTGCCTGGAATGATTCAGGAGAACAGCAAAAAACTTAAATCAGGATGGCGAGACAGAGCAAACTCCATACTCCCAAAAATGAGGTCAGTGTCTTAACAATACCACTGCTTCATTTGGTTGGTCCCTATTGCATAATTTTCTTTGATTTATGCAGAGTTTGCTCTATTACAATATGAAACAGTGCTCCAGGATAATATAAAACATTATTTTGCATTTCATATGTGCACACACTAAGGGCACCCACTGGTGACTACTGGACCACAAACATGCTGCTACACCCCTTGCACTAACTCCAGTCTGTTCTGAAAACTGACTGCAGGCTTGTAAACATGCAAGTATTTCCCATGCATGTCTTAATGTCCTCCCCTCAGTTCCACTGCAAAAGTATGTCATCCTCCATCCATGATGAGTCAGATGTTGAGGTCAGGAGGATGACAAGGCATTATTGTTACACATTATAGATCTTGACACATAATTTCCTTGTAAAAGAATTGCATTGTAATCATGTATTGTAATGTAACACAGTGTTGCAGTTACCCCCTTTCATTATTAATCACTGTTTTGTTTTGCACATACCAAGGCAGCCATCATAAATGTATTAACTATAATATTCTTACTGCTCTGTACTGAATTACAGTATTCCTAAAATTATTCTTATAATATTGTACAACATTAAAAATATTCTTAAGCCACTCAGTGGCTGAGTGAGAGAGTCTGTGTAAGTCCTTTAGTTCACCCTCATATCCATGCACTTTGCATGCAAGTAATATAAATTGATTGGATTTCCCTGCACTCACATTCACATCTGTCCAATAAGGCCCATTTGTTCATCAGTTGTTTACCTTTACCAACATTTTTTCGGACATGGTTCAAAATGGTTCACAATTTCCTAAGGATGGTGAGTCCTTCAATCTTAATGTTGGGGCTGTCCAGCATATTTTATTTCTTATGTCCACTTGCAGCTCATCGTTTTTTCTGAGGTGTCTTCGAGTTGAGGCATTGCAGTTCTTCACTGATTTTCCGTAAGGTGTCCTGGATGTAAGTCTGTTTGTAGTTACTAGGCCTTGGTCTATAGGGATTTCTGGGTTATCTATTGTTTTTCTGTATGCTCTTATGTCTAGCTGTGATTGCCTAATTTCAGGGAGAGCCAGGCACATGGGGTGGCCCTGGGTGTTACAAGGATTATCTGCATTGTCTCCTTCAGTCCTCAAGTAGTTTTTAATGGTTTAGTATGCATACTTAGTTATGAAGTATGCTTTATGTGACTTTTTAAACAGATGTATTGTACAATCTTTTTTATTGTCTTCAGCAATTTATTATACAAATTCATTCCCAGAACAGGTTGGTGCATAAATTCATAGCATTTTTGTTTTGCATGGTGATATTCCAGTTTTTACAGGTTTATTTACTGATTGACATTTTCTATTTGCAGTTCACTGTTGCTATTTAAGTCTGTATGTTGTCATTTGGAGATAGTGGTTGGAGCTGTGGATGCTAGAAAATGGAGTGCCAACTTGAGAAATCAGAACATTTCTGACATGTTCGTCTGTCTGAGTTCAGTAGAGGGGTGACAGCAGCAGAGCCAGCCAGTAACATTTGGACCATGTATGACATAATGCACTGAACAGAGTGTGGCAAGAAAATGATTTTTTTGTTTTAAGGAGGATTGTCTTGAAATTAGTGACTCTTCACATTCAGGTAGACCTTTGGGATTTGGTGAAGAGCATTTAAACACATTAATCCACAATGAGCCAAATCAGTGTACACAAGAATGGGCAAATGTGATCATTCTGCCATTGTGCAACATTTGCATGCAATGGGGAAGGTTCAAAAATTTGGTGTATGGGTATGCATCCTCTAAGCCAAAATCAGAAAAACCAGTGGGTGGTTATATGAGTGTCTCTCTTTGCTTGTCATCAATTGGACTGAACAACACTGACCACTTCTATCCTGTATCATTACATTATCATACATTAGTAGTGCTGTCTTTATGCTAACATAAGGAAAACTAAGGAATGACTGAGCCCAAACAATGCAGCAATTCCCCATACAAAAACCTGCACACACCCACAAAAGATAATGTCATGCACTTGAAGAAACAGCAATGGAGGGAGTACTATGAATTGCCTCTCTGAGGTGTAGCCATCACTGTGACATTTACTGTCAACAACTGAGACTTCTTGCAGACGCATTCTGAGAACAACAACCAGGAAGGCTGCATGAAATAATGCTACTCCTCAATAATGCCCATCTGCATTCTGCTAGATTGGCAAATAACACTGTACAAGGCCTGTGTTGGGAAATCATTCCATACCCACCTTATTCACCTGATCTTACACACTCAGATTTTCACTTTTTCTGTAATGCACCCTGAACTTGGGTTGATGAGTTTTTGCCTCAAAACCACATGATTTCTACAGTCACAGAATAAAAAAGTTACCCCAGCATTGGCAGACTGCTGTAAGTAGTGAAGGATAATATATTATTGATGACTTAAGTCTCTGTTATGTGTATTTGTTGTGTTTATTAAACTTATGGAAAAGCACTATGAACTTGTGCACCAACCAAATACTTAGTAGTTTTTTCCCTTATTTGCACAATGGATTGGCAGATCTGTTCAGTAAGGATAAACAGTTTTGAAAGTAGTCCTTTACAGTGAGATTGACTACCACTTCTAGTTATTATTCTTACAGCCCTTTTCTCCAGTATAAAACTCTGTGTCTGTTTTGCACCTTAGATCCCCAAAAAATAATCCCAAAGTTAAGAACTGTCTGTATGTGGGAACTATATGCTACCACAAGACACTGATTATTACCAACTGATGATAGAACCCTCAAAGCATAACATGCTTATTACATTCTTTTTGCAAGTATCTTTATGTGTTTGTTCCATGTTAACAGACAATCTATATTTATCCTTAAAGACTTGTGTTTGTCACATAATCTATAGAGTTATCATCTGTGCTTAATGTGACAGAGTTGTTTCCCTCTTTATGCTGAAGTGATATTATTTGTTTACTTTATGTTCAGTTTGATTTATTACATACTGTCCAACTGCATACATTCTTGAGATTTCATTTGCTTTCTCTAATAGGAGTTCTGGTGTTTCATTTGTGACTATGATGCTGTCATCAGCAAAGATAAGTTTTCCTCCATGTCTTATACTGTCTGGAAAGTCATTGATGTATATTAGTAATGCATCTAGACCTTATGCACTACCCTTAGGAACACCTTAGTACATAATGCTTCTTGTCTGACAATGTTTTTACAAAAATTTAACATCAGCAGACATATACATTATCTCTACCTTTAGTATCCTGTTTTCCATGTAAGACTGGAACTACTCATTTTCTGTCCTTCAAGCACTTAGTGCTTTTAGCTCGTTCAATAGCATTCTACAGTCAACAGTGTCAAATGACTTGGAAAAGTCTAAGAATATGCCTGTAACACAATCATTCTTGTCAAGAGCTTCCAATATCACTTTTGGGAACTCTGTAGTGGCTGCTATTGTACTCATCTCACTTCAGAAACCAAATTGTGCTCTGTTAAAAAGATTATATTTATTCATTTAGCTCATCTGTCTATCTTTCATGATTGATTCAATTGTTTTAGAAAATGTAGACAGCAGTGTAACTGGCATGTGGTTGTCAATATCCTCTGCATTCCCTTTCTTTGGTAAGGGTGCAGCTTGTGCTTGGATTAGGTACTCTAGAAAAAAAAACTGAACTCAAGGACTCATTTACTATGTTTCTTAATGGAACTTATACACTGCCCATGAGTGCCTTGAAAAAAGAGACTGCAATGTCATATATGCCTGCTGACTTCATATTTTTTAATTTCTGTATTGTCTTCCTGACTTCAGGCTCTGCTGTAGGAAACAACATCATTGTGCTCACTGTGTATGTTGTTTTGGACGCTACATGTGTCATAGGAAGATTTTGTTGCAGCTTTTCTGCAGTAACTGAGAAATACTCATCAATAAATTTTGTCAATTCCTTGAGGATTTTTTATTATGTAGCCCTTATATTTGATTTGTATTTATTATATTTGTGTCTGTATTTTTCAGTTTCATGTTTATGACATCTCTTATGACTGTTTTCTTTTAATTTTTTTTTTTATTTTCTGTATGTTAAATTGTTTTGTCATTGAATGACCTTTTTTCAGCAAACAGAACCCTCTTGTATATTTTTTATACACGTAACTGTAATCTAAAACTGTGGAACTGTACAGTGTTTTTGTAAAGAACTAATAAATTGAAGTGTCTTGAAAGGCTTTCTAACACCCACATTTGATTTGATTAGATTAGATTAGATTTACTTTCATTCCAATTGATCCGTAGTGAGGAGGTCCTCCAGGATGTGGAACATGTCAGAAAAACAACAATTCATGACAAATATTTACAACTAAAACAAATAAGCTAATGTACCATTCCACAGGTCCCAAGTGGAATGATCGTCATTTTTTAATGAACACTATATGAAAGAATCATTTTTCAAATACTAATGCACTGAATTTAAAATAAAAATTTTATTTGTTTATTTATAAGATAATAAACATGTAATACAACTACTATAATACTTATTTACAATGGACACATTACTGCACTGAAATGGTGCAGAAGTTAGATTGTGTTCACACACACACACACACACACACACACACACACACACACACATTTACAATGAACACATTACTGCACTGAAATTGTGCAGAAGTTATATATATAAACTCTTTGCCTTTACATATGTCTGCTTGTGTCTGTTATGTGCGGATGGATATGTGTGTGTGTGCGAGTGTATACCTGTCCCTTTTTCCCCCCAAGGTAAGTCTTTCCGCTCCCGGGATTGGAATGACTCCTTACCCTCTCCCTTAAAACCCACATCCTTTCGTCTTTCCCTCTCCTTCCCTCTTTCCTAATGAAGCAACCGTGGGTTGCAAAATCTTGAAATTTGTGTGTGTGTTTGTGCTTGTTATTGTTATTGTTTCTATCAATGTACCAACGCTTTCATTTGGTAAGTTACAGAATCTTTGTTTTTAGATACATTTTTCCCACGTGGAATGTTTCCCATATACACAAATCAGTTGGTTTTACTGAGAAATTTATCAATGGAGTAGAAGGAGTTGGCCACCAATAAATCCTTTAGGCTTTTCTTAAACTGAATTTCATTGGTTGTTAAGCTTTTTATGGCTGCTGGCAAGTTATTGAAAATGTGTGTTCCTGAATAATGCACACCTTTTTGTACAAGACTAGGTGACTTTAAATCCTTGTGAAGATTATTCTTATTTCTAGTATTGATTCCATGAATTGAGCTGTTGGTTTGAAAAAGTGATATATTTTTAATGACAAATTTCATTAAGGAATAAATATATTGGGAAGCAGTAGTTAGTATCCCTAGTTTAAACAGGCTTCTGCAGGATGTTCTTGAGTTCACACCACATATAACTCTTACTGCACGGTTTTGTGCCTGGAAAACTTTAGCTTGGCTTGATGAATTACCCCAAAAAATAATCCCATATGACATTATGGAATGAAAGTAAGCATGGTATGCCAGCTTTTTCATTTTTATATCCCCTATGTCTGACAAAATTCGCATTGCAAACAGAGATTTGTTATGACACTTCAGCAGTTCTGTGGTGTGCTCCTCCCAGTTGAATTTATTATCAAGCTGTAATCCCAAGAATTTAACACTGTCCACTTCTTCTATCTTCTTGTCATCATATGTTAGACATATACTCGTGGGACAACCCTTACAAGTTCTGAACTGCATGGAGTGTGTTTTTTCAAAGTTTAGTGACAAATAGGCTAGGAACCAGTGGTTAATGTCCACAAATATTTTATTAGCTGATCTTTCTAAGACTACACTTGATTTGATATTTATTGCAATGTTTGTATCATAGGCAAACAAAACGAACTTGGCATCTGGTAATGTTACTGATGAAAGGTCATTGACATACAGAAGAAAATATAAGGGCCCCAAAATGGAACCTTGTGGGACCCCACATGTAATTAGTTCCCAGTTGGATGATACGTGATAGCTTGATACATGTCTCTTTCCTAATAACACCCTTTGTTTCCTGCCAGAGATATAAGATTTGAACAATTTTGCAGCATTTCCTGTTACACTATAATATTCTAATTTAGTTAAAAGGATATTGTGATTTATACAGTCAAATGCCTTTGACAGATCACAAAATATACCAGTTGCCTGCAATTTTTTGTCTAATGAATTAAGCACATTTTCACTGTAAGTGTAGATAGCCTTCTCAATATCAGAACTGTTTTCCTTGGCTGTTGCTGTTGAAACAGCTACATTTGGAGGTATCCTCTCAAAAATTAATTTAAACAATGTACAGAATTTGGAGAACTTAGCATTTACAGTGCTTTACATATACACATCCCAGGTCTGAATTGCCAATAACCTAGAAAAAGTATGTTTTACATTCTGAGAAAATCCTTTTGTAGGCATGCAGTTTTGTAGGTTATTTATTACCAAACTCTGTCTTTACCTTTATTATCCAATACTAATGATCAGAAATTACAATATCTCTAATAAATAATTTAGATTTTCCCTGTCAATATCTGTTATCACATGGTCTAAGATTGATGCTTAATTTTTTGATAGCCTAATAGCGGCATGTACCATTTGTGCCAAACCAAAAGTGTTGAAAATGTTTAGGAAGTTATTATTAAATTCAGCCTCAACTCCTCTGTTAATGTTCATGTCTTCACATATTATTGTTTCAGATTTTGGGGACTGAGGCTTTTTCCTAGACATCAATTAATTTGTCAAAGGAAGTCCCCACATTACTGTAAGATGAGCAGTACATGCACACAACGATTAACTTCTTATGTATGTCTAACTTTGTTACTTCGAGGCTACCATTTAAAAATGTTTATCTACATTAAATGTGATCAGATCTTCTCTAGATTTAAAATGTGTGACACCTCTGTCATGCAGGGTCCCCATGATTGGAATTCCAGTTTCAAAACACTGTAGAAAGAGAACCACTGCTCAGAATGATTTCACATTTGAACAGCATATTAGTCTCACTGGGGGAAGTGCCATGGAACAAAAGAAAATGAAAATTTAACCAACAGATGGTGCTGTAAGCTTAAAAATATGCACACCAACAAGATGCATGGCACACAGTTGACCCTCAGTTTGAGTTCAAGATGCCCACCTTGATTGTCTCCAGGAATGATTACATGCTGATGGTAAAGCACTTTTACACGAATGGTGACTGTGTGCCAATAGCCCTGCAGAAATTATGAACATCAAGGATATGAAGATACTGGGCTAATGTCTGCTAAGGGTTTGGAGAAAATGATTACAAAGTTCGAAAAGACAGGTTTCTTTTTTAAGTGCATTGTGGCACACATAGGAAAGAAGTTGATCCCAGTTGATCTGACATACGTCAAAAATGTGGCCACAACACTGCAGGAGGGGTTGAGTTGTGGTGTGCAAACATGCAGTGTATGGGGAATTGCCCAAATGTCGGACACACCTGCGAGCATGGAGCATAAAATTGTACAAAATGTCCTGCATTGCTAACCATACAAAATCAAACATCTTCAGGAGTTGCTACCTACTGACCTGCCAACAAGACAAATGTTCACTCTGGCATTTCTTGTTCACATGGAACTGGACAATTAATGACTAGGGAACATTCTGTGGACAGCCAAAGCTCATTTCCATCTCCAAGGACATGTCAATATGTACAACTGCACGCACATCAACTGGTGTCACTTTATTCTGTAAAGGAAAATGTGTGGTGCAAATAGATGGCATTGTTTGTCATAGAACCATATTTCTTTGAGGAGATGAGTCGTGCAGGTCCAATTACCTGTACCATTACTGGTAAACGCTGTGAGAGTCTTTTGTGCAACAACATCACATCAAACCTTCCACAGTGTGGATGTGTGGGTAGGATAATTTTTATGTAAGATGGCACTCCTCTGCACACTGCAAAGGCAGTGAAGCGGCTGCTGCTGAGGCATTTTGGACATACTGGAATTATCAGTCATCATTTCCCTACAGCATGGCTATCCAGATCACCTGAACTAAATCTGTGTGACTCCTGGCTGTGGGGTTATCTGACAGATGTTGTGTTCAGTGCTCCAGTTATGAATGTAGCTGAATTTAAGGCATGCATTATGCAATGCATTCTGAGCCATGACCCCCGAGACACTTCGATCTGTTTATTTACACATATCAAAAAAAGTTTTGCATCACCTCGGTTCCGAGAGTTCCGGAACCTGTGCAGAAAATTGGAATAGAGATCAACATCAACATCATTTCTGCCCTTTATATTGCTCATGAAAACCATACAGCGAGAACTTCAGGGGTGGTAATCGAGATTGCTGTACACACCGGTACCTCTAATATCCAGTAGCACGTCCTCTTGCATTGATGCATGCCTGGATTCGTTGTGGCATACTATCCACAAGTTCATCATAACACTGTTGGTCCAGATTGTCTCACTCCTCAACAACGATTCGGCGTAGATCCCTAAAACTGGTTGGTGGGTCACGTCGCCAATAAACAGCCCTTTTCAATCTATCCCAGGCATGTTCAATAGGGTTCATGTCTGGAGAACATGCTGGCCACTCTAGTCAAGCAACGTCATCATCCTGAAGGAAGTCATTCACAAGATGTGCATGATGGGGGTGCGAATTGTCATCCATGAAGACGAATACCTCACCAATATGCTGCCGATATGGTTGCACTATCGGTCGGAGGATGGAATTCACATATTGTACAGTCGTTACCGTGCCTTACCTGACCACCAACAGTGTACATCGGCCCAACATAATGCCACCCCAAAATAGCATTGAATCTCCACCTTGCTGCACTCAGTGGACAGTATGTCTAAGACGTTCAGCCTGACCGGGTTGCCTCCAAACACATCTCCCACAAATGTCTGGTTGAAGGCATATGTGGCACTCATCAGTGAAGAGAACATGATGCCAATCATGAGTGGTCCATTCAGCATGTTGTTGGGTGCGTCTGTACTGTGCAGCATGGTGTTGTGGTTGTGAAGATGGACCTCGCCATGGATGTCGGGAGTGAAGTTGCGCTTCATGCAGCCTATTGCGCACAGTTTGAGTCATAACACGATGTCCTGTGGCTGCAAAAAAAGCATTATTCAACGTGATGGCATTGCTGTCAGTGCTCCTCTGAGCCATAATCGGTAGGTAGTGGTCATCCACTGCAGTAGTAGCCCTTGGGCAGCCTGAGCAAGAAACGTCATCGATAGCTCCTGTCTCTCTCTGTATCTCCTACATGTCTGAACAACATCGCTTTGGTTCACTCCATGACACCTGGACACTTCCCTTGTTGAGAGCCCTTCCTGGCACAAAGTAACAATGTGGACATGACCGAACTGCAGGCATGGTTGAACTACAGACAACACCATCCATGTACCTCCTTCCTGGTGGAATGACTGGAACTGATCGGCTGTTGGACCTCATCCTTCTAATAGGCGCTGCTCATGCATGGTTGTTTACATCTTCAAGCAGGTTTAGTGACATCTCTGAACAGTCAAAGAGACTGTGTCTGTGATACAATATCCACAGTCAACGTCTAACTTCAGAAGTTCTTTGATCAGGGGTGATGAAAAACTGTTTTTGGTGTGTGTGTTATTATTTATTTACACATCTAGTTCCCTGGGACCAAATTAAGGGGCAAATCTCCAAGGTCATGGAATGTGTCAGCTCATGAAATTACAATGTAGAAGTAATAACTGATAAAAAATAAAATGTTGATGAATCCAAAAAAAGTCAAGCCAAAAGCTTAAGTAAACGCATTCAACAATATAACATAAGAATCAGCTTGATTTTTCAAGGAACCCCTCAACAGAATAGAAGGAGTGACCCATGAGAAAACTCTTTAGTTTTGATTTGAAAGTGTGTGGATTACCGTTAAAATTTTTTAAATTATTGTGGTACCTTATGGAAAATGGATGCAGCAGTATACTCCACACCTTTCTGCACAAGAGTTAAGGAAGTGCGATCCAAATGCAGATTGGATTTCTGCTGAGTATTAACCAAGCGAAAGCTGCTAATTCTTGGGAATAACTGATGGTAAAGAACATGTATATTGAGAGGCCGATGTCAACATACCCAGACTAGTGAACAGGGGTTGACAAGAGGTTTACAAACTGACACCACTTATTGCCTAAACTTCCTGTTTCTGAGTGAAAAATATCCTTTTAGAATGGAAAGAGGTGCCCCAAAATATAATACCATATGACATAAGCAAATGAAAGTAAGCAAAGTAGACTAATTTTCATGTCAAATGATCACTTACTTCAGATACCATTCGAATAGTAAAAATGGCAGCCTTAAGACTTTGAACAAGCTCGTAAACATGGACTTCCCACGACAGTTTACTACCTATCTGAACACCTAAGAATTTGAACTGTTCAGTTTCACTAATCATATGCCCATTCTGTGAAATTAAAACGTTTAGTTCGTTGAATTGTGTGTTAGAAACTGTAAAAACTGAGTCTTACTGTGATTTAGCATTAGTCTATTTTCTACAAGCCATGCACTTGTGTCATGAACTGTACTATTTGAAACTGAGCCAGTCTTACATACAACATCCCTTACTACCAAACTAGTGTAATCAGCAAACAGAAATGTTTTAGAATTACCTGTAAAACTAGAAGGCATATCATTTATATAAATAAGGAACAGGAGTGGCTGCAACACTGATCCCTGGGGCACCCCCCCCCCCCCTTTCACCCTTTAACTAACAGAATGTCCATCTAGTAATGAAGAATGAATAAAAACATTGTCTATGGCTGTGCTACTGTTCCCCTGCACCCTAGTTGGAAAAGCACAGTCTGCATCAGATCGTATGAGTTTAGGAGATCTACTAACATCCTTTTTCTTGCACAATCATATACTATAAAGTGAACCAAGACCCTTCTCTAGCTTGAGTAGAAATGCTCTGAAGTCAGAGTTAGGGGACCTATGAACAACAACAATTAGAAGTTTAGTTTCACTAAATTTAACTGCCCCTGCACAACATTCAAATATCTGTTCAGTGCAGTGCCATGATAACATCTATGGACTCAGATGGAATTCTGTTTTTTAGGTATATGGCCACTTCCCCACTCTGCAAGGAACTCACTGAAAAGTAGCCAGTTAATCTGTATCCTAGTAAAGGAAGCCTCTGAATTGTCGAATAATTTGAGTGGTGCACCGGTATATCAATAATTTCAAAGTCAATATCTATACACAGTTCACTAACTTTATCTCTAATACCTCTTATATTTTGATGAAATATGCTAATTCCTTCTGTACTTGGAAACCTGACATTCTCTGAAGGTGATTCCTTAGTTAGAGGGACTTCCTTTAGGCAGGTATATGTATCAGCTGACTTCAATCTAAAAAGGGTGCAGCTCTAACACCAACTAATACAGGAATTTTTCCATGAGTGAAACCACCACCACCCACTACAATGTCACCTATAAGCTTTGCCAGCTTCCCCTTCCCATAGCTATTGAGGTGAGACCATACTTAATGAAACCTGATCCACTGATAGACACAACAAGCACCACTGCAATGTGACCCATGCCCTCTGCCATCAGTGTCATCTCCAGCCCCATGTTAACACACCTAACAGCTGCATTAAGATGAGGCCGATCATGATGCTGAAACAGTTGCATGAACTGCACATTAGTGCCACCAGTTTGAGTAGCTATCTTTACCAGGTCACCACCTACATTATATTTCCCGTTCTTATCAAGACTATTCCATGCTCCACCCACTATCACTACTTGATTCTCTTTTGTAAAATTCCTACATAACTGTCCATGCTGTCAGTCACCTGAGCCAACCCTGCACTTGGCTTCACATGGTACTCACTCCCCCACACTTCCTGCAACTGCTGGCCCACATCTGTGTGAACTACCTAGCAGCAGAAACTTCTACTTTCTGTTACACTTTGCAACTAACTTAGGCATTCTAACTGCTGATGACTGCTGCATGTTTCCTACACTTACAGCTACAAGAGGCTCCTCTCCACACAACTCTGACAGTTGGTCAAACCTATTGCACATACGCAAAGCACAATGGTGTGAATACCTCCTCCTCCTAGCTGCCTTCTTGCCAACTGCCAGTTCCCATTCCCCAGCACCCCTCTCCCTCCTCAACCAATCAAGTTCCTCCTTTACATATAGTAACTGCATCTGAAGGGCACAGATCTTATGCTCCTGCTCTCTATCAACTTATTTCTACTACAGATTCTGTTGTGGAACATGCTGATTCTTTGTTTCAACTTATGGCAGAAAATGGTGGACAGTATTTTGAACATGTCTTGTGCCAGTCTCATGACAATTGGAACTGATATAATTTTGTTTTTTGTGCAGTCTTTGACTCCAGGAAAATTAAAACCTAATGTTATTTTTCTTTTTACATGGTTTTTAGCCTAAGGAGAGTTAAAAATTGATTTTTCCCATCTGATGTGGTACAATCCGGATCAGCTTACATAACTAGCAATGCCACAGCTGTTGACTCCTGAACTGGTGCAGTCATACACATTGAACAGCACAGATGGTATAATGTGCAACTCAGATCATAGCTGTCGTATTGTGATTCATCTGTTTTTTGTAGCAGGCCCCATTTATGTTGAGATGCTTATAGGACCTTCTATTGGTAAAATTACTGTTAATTTTTTTTTTGTTCCGTGATGTTCCCCCCCCCCCCCCCCCCTTGTGTCAATAATATGCTGTTCAAATTTTCCATCATTCTGAGCAGGGTTTCTATTTCTACAATGTTTTGAAACTGACGTTTTAATTACAGACACACTGCAAATATGTGATCCCCAACATTTAACCCTTTCACTATTATCAGTACATATGTGTCCCGTGAAAGGTTATCAGAGAATCAGTGGGAATTTGGTGCATGTTATTGCTATGTATCAATAATCCACTGGTAAAGCAAAGCCCGATAATGGTTTTGCAGGATTTTTATAATTGCAGATGGCACCTGAAGCTTATGCTGTATTGAAGTTTCATTGTGCGCCTGAAGCTTGTGTTGTATTCAAGTTTCATTGTTAACCCTCTGCCCCGTACTGTCACATTGAGTTAGTTTGTGTCTACAGATATATGACCCAGAGAACAGGTTTGCAAAGCAGACTTCTGTTACACCTTCTCAGACAATTCATGTGCACGCATGTACCGAGGCACCTATGAAGAACCATGTGTGTCCCACCTCTGTTCATATTAGAAAACTAAATCATGGGAAATACTTTTTCAAATTTTACTACTGACAACAATATTAATTAAAACAAGCATAAATTAAAGTTCTTCAATTCAAAGAACTTTTTAGTGAAAGGGCCCGTGTAGTCTGCAGTGGTAACTTGCACATTCATATGCTGTTCAAAGACTGTGAATTAGCTTCAAGTTGATGTACTTTATTTTCAACAAACTACAAGTTTTGATGAAGAACAATTAATTCTGAGCAAATTTATGTGATGCTTGTGCATTGTGGTGTGGTACATTCTATCTTTCATGTAATACTGCAGAAATATCTAAACTGGTTGAGATACTTCTAAGGGTTGGGTGCTGTTATCATGATTTATCCTAGGAAAGGCCTAGCCCTCCTTTCCATGACAATAAGTATTTGACCATGTATTGCTCCACACACACCTGCTATACTCTCACTACTTAACTCCACCATCCTTCCTTTCCCAGTCCTGTTGAGCATACCAAATTGAGAAGAACGCAAAATCCCCAAGACTGGCTAAGTTTCACAGAAGCTTGAAATTTAGTGTGGACATCAATGTGAAATGCTTTTAATAGTTTCTACAATGAAATATTGTCTCAAAATATGGTAGAAAACCCAAAGAGATTTTGGTTGTATGTAAAGTACACCAGTGGCAAAAAACAGTCAATACCGTCACTGCATGATAGCGATGGAAATGTTACCAACAATGGTGTCACTAAAGCAGAGTTACTAAATACAGTCTTTCAAAATTCCTTCACGAAAGAAGATGAAGTAAATAGTCCAGAATTTGAAACCAGAACATCTGTTAGCATGAGTGACATAAAAGTAGGTATCTCAGGTGTTGCGAAACAACTCAAATCACTTAAGAAAGGCAAGTTTACCAGTCCAGATGGTATACCAATCAGGTTTCTTTCAGAGTTTGCAAACACAATAGCACCTTTCTTAGCAATCATATACAACCACCCACTTGACAAAAGGTCTGTTCCTAAAGACTGGAAACTAGCACAGGCCACATCAATATTCAAGAAAGGAAATAGGAGTAACCCATCGAATAACAGACTCATATCACTGACCTCAATTTGCAGTAGGAATTTGGAGCATATACTGTACTCGAACATCATGAATCACCTTGAAGAAAATGACTTATTGATTTATAAACAACACGGATTCAGAAAATATCGCTCTTGTGCAACACAGCTAGCTCTTTATTCCCATGAAGTAATGAGTGCTGTCGACAAGGGATCTCAGATCGATTCCATATTCCTAGGTTTCCAGAAGGCTTTTGATACCATTCCTCACAAGCAACTATTAATCAAATTGCATGCATATGGAGTATCATCTCAGTTGTGTGACTGTATTCGTGATTTCCTCTCAGAGAGGTCACAATTCATAGTGATAGTCGGTAAATCATTGAGTAGAACAGAAGTGATATCTGGCGTTCTGCAAGGTAGTGTCATAGACCCTCTGCTGTTCCTGATTTACATAAATGATCTAGGTGATGATCTGACCAGCCCCTTTAGATTGATTACAGATGATGCTTTAATCTACAGTCTAGTAAAATCATCAGATGATCAATTCCAATTACAAAATGATCTAGAGAGAATTTCTGTATGGTGCAAAAAGTGGCAATTGGCACTAAACAAAGAAAAGTGAGAGGTCATCCACATGGGTACTAAAAGAAATCCAATAAATTTTGGGTATATGATAAATTGCACAAATCTAAGGGCTGTCAATTCGACTAAATACCTAGGAATTACAATTATGAGCAACTTAAATTGGAAAGACCACTCAGATAACATTGTGAGGAAGGCAAAACAAAGACCGCAGTTTGTTGGCAGGACACTTAGAAGATGTGACAAACCCACTAAAGAGACAGCCTAAATTACACTTGTCCATCCTCTGGAGTATTGCTGTGCGGTGTGGGATCCTTACCAGGTAGTATTGACGGAGGACATCAAAAAAGTGTCAGTGATATGACATGCAAGTTGGGGAGGCAGTCACTGAAACAAAGGCGGTTTTCTTTGCGGCGAGTTCTATTTATGAAATTTCAAACGCCAACTTTCTCTTCCGAATGCGAAAATATTTTGTTGAGACCCACCTACGTAGGGAGAAATGATCATCATAATAAAATAAGAGAAATCGGAGCTCAAATGGAAAGATTTAGGTGTTCCTTTTTCCCCTGCACCATTCAAGAGTGGAGTGGTAGAGAAGTAGTATGAAAATGGTTCGATGAACCCTCTGCCAGGCACTTAAGTGTAAATTGCAGAGTAACCATGTAGATGTAGATGTAGATGTAGACAATGCAAATGGTAGCTCCATCACCTGATAGTCCCCACTAGCACCAATGCAATGTGTGCCCTATCAGCAGTCATTTGCACTATCTCCAGAACAGCTCAACCATGCTGACATTGGTGCTACTATTTAGGGAGACTATTTTACTCAGGTCACCACCTATGTTTATGCCCTATCCCTAATTAGGTTGTTTCCTGCCCCACTCATTATCACTGCCCTGTCATCTTTCATGATATAGTCTAAATCCTCAATCACCTGATTCAGCCCAGCACTTGGCTTGAAAAGGCTGGTGACCCGATGCTCTGCTCCTAGCTTACCATGTAATTGAGGGTCTAAACCACTGCCATGACTGCTACCCAACAATAACATTTTCTTATTCCTAACATTAGTGTTATTCCCAGCCTCCCTACTCACAGGCTGTCTGCTGCACTTTTTCTAGTCCTGCGGCATCTTGAGGTTCCTCTCCCCTCAATACTGGCAAGTGGAATCTGTTACTGGTAGACCTAACAAAACTTTCGGATGGCACTCACCTCCTGCTAGTCTTCCCACCGACTGCCAGTTGCCAACCACCCTCCTCACATTTGCCTTCCTTCATCTGTGCTATCTCTCCCTTAGCTCCATGTAAATGTGCCGGATGGGCACAGACATTCATTTTCTGGTCCTCTATTAACCTAATCCTGCTGGATATTTTGCAGTTCCAAGAGAGACGTTCTCCCCATTAGAATACACCCCTCCCAGTACCTACTTCAGCCTACATCCTTCTGAATCTGCATAGTATATTCATATCTTGGTCTCCCTCTACGATTTTTAACCTCCACGCTGCCATCCAATACTAAATTGGTGATCCCTCAATGTCTCAGAACATGTCCTACCAACTGATCCCTTCTTCTAGTCAAGTTGTGCCACAAGCTTCTATTCTCCCCAATTCTATTCAATACCTCCTCATTAGTTATGTGATCTACCCATCTAATCTTCAGAATTCTTCTGTAGCACCACATTTCGAAAGCTTCTATTCTCTTCTTGTCTAAACTATTTATTGTCCACGTTTCACTTTCATATATGGCTACACTCCATACAAATACTTTCAGAAACAACTTCCTGACACTTAAATATATACTCGATGTTAACAAATTTTTCTTCTTTAGAAACACTTTCCTTGCCATTGCCATTCTACATTTTATATCCTCTCTACTTCAACCATCATCAGTTATTTTGCTCCTCAAATAGCAAAACTCCTTTACTACTTTAAGTGTCTCATTTCCTAATCTAATTCCCTCAGCATCATCCGACTTAATTCGACTACATTCCATTATCCTCGTTTTGCTTTTGTTGATGTTCATCTTATACCCTCCTTTCAAGACACTGTCCATTCCATTCAGCTCCTCTTCCAAGTCCTTTGCTGTCTCTGACAAAGTTTTTATTTCTTCTCCATGGATTTTAATACCTCCTCTGAACTTTTCTTTTGTTTCCTTTATTGCTTGCTCAATATACAGATTGAATAACATCGGGGATAGGCTACAACCCTGTCTCACTCCATTCCCAACCACTGCTTCCCTTTCATACCCTCGACTCTTATAACTGCCACCTGCTTTCTGTACAAATTGTAAATAGCCTTTCGCTCCCTGTATTTTACCCCTGCCACCTTCAGAATTTGAAAGAAAGTATTCCAATCAACATTGTCAAAAGCTTTCTCTAAGTCTACAAATGCTAGAAACGTAGGTTTGCCTTTCCTTAATCTTTCTTCTAAGATAAGTCGTAGGGTCAGTATTGCAACACGTGTTCCAACATTTCTACGGAATCCAAACTGATCTTCCCCGAGGTCAGCTTCTATCTGTTTTTCCATTTGTCTGTGAAGAATTTGTGTTAGCATTTTGCAGATGTGACTTATTAAACTGATAGTTCAGTAATTTTCACATCTGTCAACACCTGCTTTCTTTGGGATTGGAATTATTATATTCTTCTTGAAGCCTAAGGGTATTTCACCTGTCTCATACATCTTGCTCACCAGATGGTAGAGTTTTGTCAGGACTGGCTCTCCCAAGGCTGTCAGTAGTTCTAATGGAATGTTGTCTACTCCGGAGGCCTTGTTTCGACTCAAGTCTTTCAGTGCTCTGTCAAACTCTTCACGCAGTATCATATCTCCCATTTCATCTTCATCTACATCCTCTTCCATTTCCATAATATTGTCCACAAGTACATTCCACCTTTCTGCTTTCCCTTCTTTGCTTAGAACTGGGTTTCCATCAAAGCTCTTGATATCCATGCAAGTGGTTCTCCATTCTCCAAACGTCCCTTTAATTTTCCTATAGGCAGTATCTATCTTTCCCCTAGTGAGATAAGCCTCTACATCCTTACATTTGTCCTCTAGCCATCCCTGCTTAGCTATTTTGCACTTCCTGTCGATCTCATTTTTGAGACGTTTGCATTCCTTTTTGCCTGCTTCATTTACTACATTTTTATATTTCCTCCTTTCATCAATTAAATTCAATATTTCTTCTGTTACCCAAGGGTTTCTACTAGACCTCGTCTTTTTACCTATTTGATCCTCTGCTGCCTTCACTGTTTCATCCCTCAAAGTTACCCATTCTTCTTCTACTGTATTTCTTTCCCCCATTCCTGTCAATTGTTCCCTTACGCTCTCCCTGAAACTCTGTACAACCTCTGGTTCTTTCAGTTTATCCAGGTCCCATCTCCTTAAATTCCCACCTATATATCTATAACAAAGGAAAAAAAAACTAAATACATTAAACTAAAGGAATGTTCTGAGATGTATTATATTTATTTCACTAAGAAACAATGTAAACATTAATAATGTGCTTAGTTCACTATGAGTGTAATTTCAGGAACATCAGATGTAAGAAAAAAAGAAGAAGAAGAAGAAGATGATGATGATGATGAATAAGAAAAAGAAGAAGTTAGACAGCCTCTCCGGGACACCACCTTGACGAAGCACTGTCCGTGCAGATGGAGAGGCTTGCGTATCTGCGGTAAACTGAGGGCTACGCTGAAGGTAGAGGACCTACTGCTGGAAAGGCCTCAACTGATGGATCAGACTAAGAGTGTCCCACAACGTCCCATCTTCCCTATCCACTCCTAGTTCTACCCTTTTCCTTGACCCAACCCAAGGTGTGATGCAATCCATGCCAAGGGGTGCATGGCACATGGGAAGATGTGTCGCAAACAGAGCCTCAGGGATACCAGGCAACCCCCCTGAGTAATTAGACTTACACCGCGCGAGGTATTCGTGGTGTGAACCTTCTAGATCACCAAATCTCGTGGGACCAATATGGACATGATTATAGAAAAGAAATAAACTCCAACTGAGGGGCAAATTGAGACCTCAGATACCCAAACATTGGGGACAGAACCAATGAAAGGCATCCCCACTACTCAATCAGGGTCTAGACCTGAGACAGAAGTGAGAACTGTAACTGAGAAGCTACACCAGATCAAGTTCAAAGGCTTGTCTGGGGCCAGAGGAGGAAGCGACTCAGGGAACAGAGGAAAAAGGAAGGGAAAGAATGGCTTCCTAAAGACAAGTGAAGGGAATTAAAGGGACTTGAACCTAAGACCGCCAGGAAGAAACTGTCTCAGGTTGAAGGGGACACGCAAACCCCCACAATGTCAAAGACAGGTAGAAAGCGGATAAGGGACGAATCAGAGACTCTCTCTTCCCTGGATAAGCGATCCCAGAAAAAACCGAGGCAAGAAATAGGGAAACAGACCTATAGTACTGCAGTCTCAGTTTTTAGGATGGCAGTTATCCAGGAATGTTATCAACTGGTGGCCATCACATTGCAGGAGGAGGAACTTTTTATTTATTTATTTACATTTTCTTTGCATGGAGCCATCATAATGATGGCTTTTACAAACGTCAGACTTAATACTATGGTTATATTTACACTTATGAAATACACTATATTTTGTAGCTGTTGCTTCTTATGTCTATTTTTTTACAATTATCACAACACAACTGATTTGCTACTGCCTCATGTTACAATCACTATCTTAAAATTCTTTGAAAGAATCTATTAGAAAAGATTTTAATTTTGTTTTAAAAACATTTCCCGTGTACATTCTTAGAGCATTTGGTAGTTTGTTATACCAAATCAAACCACTGATATATGGACTTCTATCAGTCATTTTTAACATTGTTCTGTTATGGAAATAGTTACACTTTGTTCTAGTGTCGTGATCATGTACATTACTGCCCTTGATAGCTTCTGTTGGTTGACTTATAAGAAATACAACTATTTTGAAGATGTACAGAGAATATATTGTCAGATATTTGGGCTGCACAAACACTTCACAACATGAATCTCTATGTCCCATCCCATGTATATGTCTTATTGCTCTTTTCTGTAATAGTAGTATTCTTTTTAAATGTACATCAGCTGCACAGCCCCATAATTCAATTCTGTAATTGAGAAAGGGGTAAAGTGTTCCATAATATATTTATTTCAGTGCTTGGCTAGGAACTATCTTTGCGAGCTGGCTGAGGAGATATATGGCACTACTGACTTTTCCACATACAAAATTAATGTGATATGTCCACTGCAAGTTTTCATCAACATACACACCCAGGAATTTACAGTTACCATTTTTTGTTGCAGAGATATTACACACACTGTTCATATTGTTGTGGTGAGAGCTGTCTGTTTTAAAAGTCAGTAGTTGAGTTTTGGTGACATTCACCTTGAGTCCCTGATCATTGAAGTATTTTGTTACTTCTGTTAACCACTAGTAGCAAGAGATTTTAGCTCATTAGATTCACTCCCATAGAATAAGATTGATGTGTCACCTGCATAGCTTACAATATGGGAGTTAAAGGGTTGTGCAATGTCATTAATATACACTCCTGGAAGTTGAAATAAGAACACCGTGAATTCATTGTCCCAGGAAGGGGAAACTTTATTGACACATTCCTGGGGTCAGATACATCACATGATCACACTGACAGAACCACAGGCACATAGACACAGGCAACAGACCATGCACAATGTCGGCACTAGTACAGTGTATATCCACCTTTCGCAGTAATGCAGGCTGCTATTCTCCCATGGAGACGATCGTAGAGATGCTGGATGTAGTCCTGTGGAACGGCTTGCCATGCCATTTCCACCTGGCGCCTCAGTTGGACCAGCGTTCGTGCTGGACGTGCAGACCGCGTGAGACGATGCTTCATCCAGTCCCAAACATGCTCAATGGGGGACAGATCCAGAGATCTTGCTGGCCAGGGTAGTTGACTTACACCTTCTAGAGCACGTTGGGTGGCACGGGATACATGCGAACGTGCATTGTCCTGTTGGAACAGCAAGTTCCCTTGCCGGTCTAGGAATGGTAGAACGATGGGTTCGATGACGGTTTGGATGTACCGTGCACTATTCAGTGTCCCCTCGATGATCACCAGTGGTGTACGGCCAGTGTAGGAGATCGCTCCCCACACCATGATGCCGGGTGTTGGCCCTGTGTGCCTCGGTCGTATGCAGTCCTGATTGTGGCGCTCACCTGCACGGCGCCAAACATGCATACGACCATCATTGGCACCAAGGCAGAAGCGACTCTCATCGCTGAAGACGACACGTCTCCATTCGTCCCTCCATTCACGCCTGTCGCGACACCACTGGAGGCGGGCTGCACGATGTTGGGGCGTGAGCGGAAGACGGCCTAACGGTGTGCGGGACCGTAGCCCAGCTTCATGGAGACGGTTGCGAATGGTCCTCGCCGATACCCCAGGAGCAACAGTGTCCCTAATTTGCTGGGAAGTGGCGGTGCGGTCCCCTACGGCACTGCGTAGGATCCTACGGTCTTGGCGTGCATCCGTGCGTTGCTGCGGTCCGGTCCCAGGTCGACGGGCACGTGCACCTTCCGCCGACCACTGGCGACAACATCGATGTACTGTGGAGACCTCACGCCCCACATGTTGAGCAATTCGGCGGTACATCCACCCGGCCTCCCGCATGCCCACTATACGCCCTCGCTCAAAGTCCGTCAACTGCACATACGGTTCACGTCCACGCTGTCGCGGCATGCTACCAGTGTTAAAGACTGCGATGGAGCTCCATATGCCACGGCAAACTGGCTGACACTGACGGCGGCGGTGCACAAATGCTGCGCAGCTAGCGCCATTCGACGGCCAACACCGCTGTTCCTGGTGTGTCCGCTGTGCCGTGCGTGTGATCATTGCTTGTACAGCCCTCTCGCAGTGTCCGGAGCAAGTATGGTGGGTCTGACACACCGGTGTCAATGTGTTCTTTTTTCCATTTCCAGGAGTGTATATAAGGAAGAGAAAGGGTCCATGGATTGAGCCCTGTGGTACACCTTGTAATACAGGTTCACTGGTGGACTGGGAGTTCCAGATTTTATTATCTATTTTGTATGACAATTTGGTGCTTTGCTTAGGATTTAGCAGGTATGTTGTTAGAAGATCCATGGCTTGATCCCCAATACTATAAGATCTTAGCTTTTTAAGATGTACCCTATGGTTTATCGTACCTAATGCTCTTGTCAGGTCCGAAAATATACCTGCAGTCTGCATCTTCTGGTTCAATAGACAGAAAAACTTAATGGACGAACTGTGTAACTGCTGTGTTTGTACTTAGCTCTTTTCTGAAGCCATACTGCGAATCCACAAGCAGTTTATGTTTTGTAAAAAAGGCACTTAGCTGAGAAAGGATAATGCTTTCGAAAATCTTACTAAAAGTGGGAATTAGTAATATTGGTCTATAGTTGGAGACATCTTCCTTACTTCCCTTTTTATACACTGGTTTCACTACACTCATTTTTAAAACTGTTGGATACATATTTTCTCTAATGCTGCAAATAATAAGGTGAGTAAGAGGTTTAGAGATTTCTTTTAAGCACTCTTTAGTAATAGCACTGGATATGCCATCCCATCCAGATGAAAATTTTTTCTTTAGCATGTATATTGCCCTGCGAACCTCCTGCTCATTCACTTCCATGAATTCAAATTCAGTACACTGGGTGAGATGGCATTGGGTCTCTACCTGTGAATCTATAATATGGGTTGATTGTTCGCCAGAAATGTACTAGTTATTAAAAATATTACACATGGTTGGATTGAAGAGTTCCTAGATAACAGAACACAGCATGTCATTCTCAATGGAGAGAAGTCTTCCGAAGTAAGAGTGATTTCAGGTGTGCCGCAGGGCAGTGTCATAGGACCTTTGCTATTCACAGTATATATAAATGACCTTGTGGATAACATCAGAAGTTCACTGAGGCTTTTTGCGGATGCTGTAGTATATCAAGAGGTTGTAACAATGGAAAATTGTACCGAAATGCAGGAGGATCTGCAACAAATTGATGCATGGTGCAGGGAGTGGCAACAGAATCTCAATGTAGACAAGTGTAATGTGCTGAGAATATATAGACAGAAAGATCCATTAACATTTAGCTACAATATAGCAGGTCAGCAACTGGAAGCAGTTAATTCCATAAATTATCTGAGAGTAGGCATTAGGAGCGATTTAAAATGGAATGACCATATAAAATTAATCGTCGGTAAAGCAGATGCCAAACTGAGATTCACTGGAAGAATCCTAAGGAAATGCAGTCCAAAAACAAAGGAAGCAGGTTACAGTACACTTGTTCGCCCACTGCTTGAATACTGCTCACCAGTGTGGGATCCGTACCAGATAGGGTTGATAGAAGAGATAGAGAAGATCCAACGGAGAGCAGCATGCTTCGTTACAGGATCATTTAGTAGTTGCGAAAGCATTATGGAGATGATAGATAAACTCCAGTGGAAGACTCTGCAAGAGAGACGCTCAGTAGCTCGGTACGGGCTTTTGTTGAAGTTTTGAGAACATACCTTCACCGAGGAGTTGAGCAGTATATTGCTCCCCCCTATGTATATCTCTCTTGAAGAGACCATGAGGATAAAATCAGAGAGGCATACTGACAATCTTTCGTTCCACGAACAATACGAGACTGGAATAGAAGGGAGAACTGATAGAGGTACTTAGGGTACCCTCTGCCACACACCGTCAGGTGGCTTGCGAAGTATATATGTAGATGTAGTATCTGGGTTTTTTACAATGTTACCATCATGTCTTATGCTGAGAGGTTCCATGTTCATCTTGTTGGGACCTTTTCGGTATTTGTCAATCTGATTCCAAGATGCTTTGCTTATGTTGTCAGACTGCTCTATTGTTTTGCTGTTAATCTGCTTCCTCAGGTTAACAATTTCAGTTTTAAAAGTTTGCTTGGCCGTATTGTATTTTTCCTTGAAAACCTGCATAGTAGTAGCTTTATAAAGCTGGTTTAGATCATGTACTTGCTGCCTGAGCCTAATCAGATTTGGTGGGAGTTTTAGTCTAGGATTACTTCCATTTTGACAGTGTTTAACTACCTTCTGGATTTCTCTGACTGGGCAACTATATTCATAATGATGCAGTAGGGTTGAGTAGAATTCATTCCATTTCTCAACCGACCCTTTTACCTGGTACACACAATCCCATTTCTTCATTCTGTAGTTTGTCTGTAAGAGCATTAATATTTGAGGTATTCAGCATTCGTTTCTGTAGCACAATTTTTGTTATTTTAGGCACAACTGAATTTACATATTCTATCACCTGACAAAAGTGGTCAGAATAAAGAAAATCTAAGTTACTGTAATTTACCTTATCTATAACATCTTTGTTGATTATAGCATAACATATTCTAGTGGAACATGTGTCTGTTACTCTGGTGTCAGAGTTCACTATATTTACAAGATTGTATGAGGTCAGTACATCACTGAGTTTCAAGTTTACTATACTATTTAAGTTTGCATCTATATTAAAGTCTCCTAATATAGTAAGGTCATTAGAACAAGCCTGACCAACAACACTATTTCAGCAGGGGTGCTCTATAACAAATTATGTGGAGCTGATCCCCTTATAGAAAACATATGAATTGATCACAGACAAATAATAGGAAGGAATACTTTATTTAAGCAGCAATTTATTCATGGATATGAACATTCTTGGTAGATATAATTGTATATTGGAGCAAACTTTTAGACTGGATCTTTAGTATGCTGTCAAAGGTCTCTGGCACTGATCTATCACAGTCTGTCTCTTTAGCTGACCATCATTTAAAAATGTTTCTGTTACTTTAGTAGTTTTAAAAAATAGTTTTACTACCAAGACAAAAATAGACAAAGTGACAGTATTTCTTTCTGTAAAATATATTTGATATAGGAAACAGTTCCAGAGAAGCAAAAAATTAAGCTAAAGTCTCATGTATTCAGAATCAGAATTTTATTGTCTCATAACATACAAGTTAAATCATTGATTTTATGTACATGAGACTCGTCAGCTTATAACTACGATAAATTATACATGGAATACAATATTTTTTATATAATCACAATAAAATCTGAATATTATTTACTATTATTGGTCTTATCCTGCTCAGATGGTCAGATCATTAAGAATATTATTAAGTAAAAACATTTCTGCACCAGGATGCCATAAATTCCCTTTTTACTTCCTCAGTTTGGACCTTTCTAAAATTTGTGTCTTTCAGTTTATTGTATACTTTCATTCACATATATTGTGGAGTCAAAAAGATTAGGCCTGTTTGTAAGCAGAATGAAGCTTTCTTTGTTTCTCGTTTCTTAAATATGCCGGAAATTATTTGACAAAAAGAGTTTAGGGTTACTACTTGTGAAAAGAATTATTTCATACAGATACAATGAGGGAACGCTTAGTATCTTAAGATCTCTTAATAATGGCCAACAAGGTTCTCTTGGCTTTGCGCTGCATATGTTTCTGATAATTTTTTTCTGCAGTTAATATTTTTGTCATGTTGCTAGCATTCCCCTAGAAGACAATACCGTATCTCACTACTGACTCAAAGAAACCATGATATACTACTTTTTTGTGTCTACACTAGTGACATTGGCTAAGATTGTCATAGCAAATGCCAGGCTGTTTAATTTATTTTTTAGATAATCTATGTGTGAGGACCATGATAGATTTCTGTCCAATTGCATTCCTATGAATTTAACATGCTCTGCTTTATTTAGCTCCTGGCTTCTGTGCATAATGTGAATATCATTTATTCGAGACTGTTTTGTCTTAAATTGCATCAGCTGTGTTTTTTAAATATTTAGCTTTAGGCCATTTAGATGGAACCAAACATCTAGGTGTTCTAGAATCTCTATGACATTTTCAGGAATTTCTTCTGTGTTTTTATTTTCTACCAGTACTGATGTGTCATCAGCAAATAAAACTGAATGATAATTTATATTTATGGGTAATTCATTTACATAAAAAAGAAAGAGGATTGGACCCAGAATTGAGCCTTGTGGTATTTCCTGTGAGGTGGTTCGAGGAGTATTTCCCTTTGCTTGATATTATGACAACCCTTTGCTTTCTCCCTGTTAGATATGACTTACACCACTGTAAGGTGCTACCCATAATTCCATATTTTTTTCATTTTATATAATAGTAAGGAGTGATTCACGCAGTCGAAGATTTCCACAGCTTTTTGTGACTTGTCCAAAGTGGAATTAACTTTAGTCACAACTTCATTGATTGCATGAATTGTACTTTTGCCTTTCTGGAATCCAAATTGATAAATTGATTTTTTGAGATTACATTGTATTTGTAGCAGAAATTTTGAATTCAAATTGCAACAATCATATCAAATATCGCAGAAAACACAGGAAGAAGGGAAACTGGATGGTAATTTCCCACATCATCTTTGGAGCCTTTCTTAAATAATGACTTCTGCATATTTTAGAAATTCTGGAAAGTACCCTTCTTCAAGTGACTGATTAATTATTTGCCTGTAAATTAATGAAAATAGCAACAACAAAAATTAAGTGTTGTCAAAAGACTGCCAAATCAAACAGCAATGAACATTGTACATTAATTTGAAGACCTTTCACTTGTCTGTTCTCTAAATGTGATGCTAATATTGATGGCAGTAAGCTCTTTGTCTTCTTCTGACCTGAAACTGTCTTGCACAGGAAGTTACAGGGGGATATGATGTTTACCAGGGAATCAAAACTACAGTGTACCTTGACATTTTACATGAAAAATTTTCTCCAGAAAATTCATGTGGAATGTCAAAAAATTTTGCAAAATCAGTCTGCAAATCTGTGGGTTTGTGGTCTGCCACATACTCACTGAAGCAATAAAACCCACATTAAAAAAGCAGATTATGGAAAAGATAAAACAAATTAAAATTAGAGTTTGGCCCTTTAAAGAAAAAATTACTTAGCTTTAATATTCTTGTTCTTCTATCTTCCCAAAACTACTTCATCCTATCAGTGTAAGTGTGTCATCTTTCCAGTGTCCTCTATTCCTTATGACTTTTTGAGTTTCTGACTTCTTTCTGTTAGTTTTTTGAGGATGAACTTAAGAGAGTTGATGTTCTGTCTGTATGTCATCCATGTAGTTGCCTCTGAATCAACAGTGGCTTCCTTGACATCCCTTAGGTTTTTTAATGATTTTGTGATGCTTTCAGTTGACATTCTCTTTATTTGATGTAAAATTGAACAATTTCAGCATTAGGACAGTTTCAAGTATTGTATGGATAATTATTTAATGATATATTATGCCACGAACATCTTTGCTTGTATGTCTGCATGTCACTATCATAAAGTACATTAGAAACAGTTTTTTTTGTTATTTTAGGAGCAACGATTTGTAACAACTGTTCAAAAATAATGTGCTCATAAAATAACAAAAACCTAGTTACAATTTATTTTATCATAATTATATGCAGTCATAGGAGCAAAGACATACATGGCATAATATATAATTAAAGAATCATATATAAAATATTTGAAAATAGCCAAAATTGTACAAGTATACATCAAATAAAGAGAATGTCAGCTGGAGGTATCCTGAAATCATTTAAAAAAATTCATCACAGCTGCAGATCCTACTGCAATGAAGAGTATAGAAACTTTAGTATGTTTGCTAGCCATTATATATTGGCTGTCTTCACAGGTTTACTTCCACCAGTACCTCATGTCCTACCTTCCAGACTTGACAGAAGCTCTCCTGTGGAACTTGTAAGACTAGTAATCCTTCAAGAAAGGATATTACAGAGAGATGGCTTAGCTAGAGCCTGGGACATGTTGCTAGAATGAAATTTTCACTTTGCAAATATCTCGAGTTTGAATATCAGTCCAGCACACAGTTTTAATCTGCCATGAAGTTTCATATCAGCATACATTCCACATGAGAGTGAAAATTTTATTATGGAAACATCCACCAGGCTGTAGCTAAGCCATGTGTCTGCAGTATCCTTTTTTCCAGGAATGCTAGTCTTGCAAATTTGCAGGAGAGCTTCTGTGAAGTTTGGAAGGTAGGAGATGAGATACTGGTGGAAATAAATCTGTGAGGATGGGCCGTGAGTCATGCTTGGGTATCTCCATCAGTAGAGCACTTGCCCACAAAGGCAAAGGTCTGACGTTCGAGTCTTGGTCTGCCATACTGTTTTAATCAGCCAGGAAGTTTCAATTGGTATCATAATTGTGTTTGTTATATCTTTTAGATTTTTTTGTAATAGGAAAAAATGTAACATGTTACTGGGGTAGCGATTAATTCAGCATTTTTATTCAGTAATATCTACCATGATGTCCCCCATCATCACCAGAAAGAAACCGCAAATGAACTAAGAGAAAAACATAAGTTGAATCAGGTATGAAATGTTCTACATAAGATTAATGATGATGCTAATAAACTACTAGAGTTTCAGAATAACATGGACACTTTACTGGTAAAAGGTAGAAATTTTGGAAGCTGTGAACTATAATAAGAGGTATTACACATATTGGTATATAATGAAAGTGGCATAAGTTGAGTTTTTATGGTATCAGCTGCATTTGTCCTTTGATCAGAGGGGACAGGTAGGTGAGTTATCAGCTGATTGTGTTATGCAAAGGGGTTGGACAAAAATATGAAAACACTGCAAGAAATGCATGTTTGAACATCATTGCAGATGTTAGCCAAGCCTGCGGGGTGTGCTGTTGTATTTGACCACAGATGCACTTGTGCAATGTCTTCATGTATATGTGATCAGAACAGTGTTCTGTGTAGTTGTGAATGCATTATGTTGAAGCTAAATGAATTTCAATGTGGGCAAATTGTTGGTGCCCATCTGGTGTGTGCTTCCATAACCAAGGTAGCTGAAATGTTTGGTGTTTCAAGAAGCCTCATATCAAAGACCTATACTGAATACAGGGCAAGCAGAAACACAAAGTCACAACGTTGATGAAAGTGTGCATCAAGTGATTGTGACAGATGCTCATTCAAGAGGATGGTGACAAACAATAAGAGGACGACAGCTGCAAGTCATTATATAACTGTATGTCACACACAACGAACAATAAAAGGACGACAGCAACAAGTCATTATATAACTGCATGTCACACACACAAACCTTGTCAGCACCGAAAAAGCACAGAAGGAGCTCTATAAATAAGGGATTGCAGGGTGAGCTGGAATTCTGAAACCACAGATGAGGCATGCAAATGCCATTAAATTGTAAATGTGATACCAAAGCCATAAAACCTGGGCTATAGAGCTATATAAGAAAGCCATTTGGTTAGATGAGATTTGGTGCACATGATTTCCAGCTTCTGGCGAAGTTTATGTCCCAAGAGTGAAACACTATGGTGGTTTCATGATTACTGAGGCAATTGCATCATGGTATTCCATGGACCCTATGGGTACTCTGCAAGGTCTTGTTACTGCCAAGGGTGACCATTTTTGGTGATCAGTTTCATGCCACGGTACCATGTTTTGTTGCCCATTGTTGAATCTGTGTTCTGAGATAATATGGCCCCTGTTGAGAGAGCTTGCATCATCCAGGACAGGTTTGGTGAACACAAGGATGATTGTCACATTTCCCCTTGTCACCACAGTCACCAGCTTTCAATATTATTTAGGCTTTGTGGTCCACTTTGGAGAGGTGCCTGCATGACCACTATCCACCTCCATCATTGTTGCCACTATTTTGCAGGTATAATGGCATGAGATTCCCTTGAAGTACCCAGAGAACCTGTATTTATCCATTCCAAGATGACTGGTAGCTGTTTTAAATTGCAACATTTTTCGTACACTGCATTATGCATGGTAATGCATTGTATTTTTGGTGTTTTCATATTTTTGTCCACCACCTGGACATGCCCTATCACCAGTATGTCTGGTATATGTATTACAAAAAAGAAGGGGAAGAGACTGGATGCTAGGGAACAGATATGGTCAGATGTTGTCTCCTGGAATATGATGCAGAACAAAGGACAAGAGGCAGAAGTTCTTTGGCACAGATTCTGCTGTCACAGGAAGTGCAGAATTCTGAGTAGCTGGGACTGTTGATGACATCCATTTATGCTGTACATTACACCAGTGGCTATGTCCTGCTATATTCTGTGTATATAAAGCACAATCAAATGGTGTCCAGACAAATAAACATTCATTACAGAATGGTAAATACTTTTTCTCCTCCTTTTCTGATTATCATGCTATGGATGTGTATGTATTGGTATGGCACTCTTAACGTGTATCTGTACTGTTATTCATTAGATGCAATAGAAATTTAATGTTTATCTATAAAAGAGTGTACATAGGACATAACTACAAGTTGACATCTTTCATAAAGCTCAATGAGGTCAGTCGTATTTTGTAATTCTGAAATATACTGGAAGAATGTCAATGTCAGCTGAAAAACATACTGTAATAATGACCGTGGCTTAATCAACAATCTGTTTCAAGTTTGCACCATGTGTATTAAAAAGTTACATGCCATGTAAATTGTGTCATAATAGCATTATTGGACAATAACAGAAATATTAACAACATGAAGAATTGTTCCTTTCTGTTTTTACCATTTTTAACACTACTTTCATAAGATGACCACCAGAAGCAACATAAATGTCAACATTTGTCACAAATTAGGTTTTCATCCTAAGATCAATTATTTAAACCAGGTGTGAAACCTGTGGTTTGATATTCAATCATCAGGCCTATAAGTTCACCAACGTGGACTTCATCAGACAGGTTACTTTCAGTCTACACAGTGACATCTAAAACATCTTCTGAGTATGATGTTTATGTGTAAGAAATAGAGGCACTCTTTTTTTTTCTGGATGATTTACACAAACTATTACAGGATCAGATGTAAGTTTTACTTCCTAACCTATGTGTTAATTGAAAAGTGTAGTATTAATGACACTTTTGAACAGACAAACATTTTTCTTTAACTATTTTAATGTCTTTTTATTAAACACACTGCAATATACTGCCACTACAGCTCTGCATGGACAAGTTCTTAACATGTAGTAAAAAAGTCACATTAAAAATCAGTACCATGTACAGAATTTTAGGGTATGAACCCCATCTGAGAACATATTTATTAATTCACATAATTAGAAATATGTGTAACTAAGCATAAAACATCATAAGCTTCTCTTGGAAAGTCTGATCTTCATTTTAAATACCCGTATTAGATAGTTGAACATGTTTACTCTTAAGTTTTTTAATGGAAACTTTTAAAATATCAGACCATGCCAATTTTAGCAATCTGTCCATTAAAAAACTAAGTAGAACAAATTCAACAGTAATTCTAGAAATTGTATTTCCATAGAAACTTCTGAAATCACAAAAAGGCCTCTCTACACATCTACTTCTCAATTAAAAAATATCTTCAAACTTATTTATATGCAGTAAATATCTTTTTTTTCATTCACAACACTTTTTATATCCACTATGAAAATAATATCAGTGTTCTTGTTAATACATTAGTGTCAAACACATAATGCAAGAAAACTTTAAAAATGTATTCTGCAATTTCATTTCTTCTTCTATAAATTAACAAGAAGCAGTTTTCAATAAATATTACATGAACCACATGATGCAAGTAATGGAAAGAATGTTTCTTACACTACCTAACAGTAATGCCAGCATAACTACTAAAGCTCACATGGTATGAAATGCGAATGACAGTGTCCAAAATGACAATAGTCTACTGCCTACTTCCATGCCTGGAAACAAAAAATTACTCATGTAACTCTGACATACAGAAACAATAAATTACACACTTTTACTATTACACAGTTATTAGTATTTCCACATGTACATTTCTTTAATATTCTTTTTGTCAGCTCAGACAGTTTCACACAAAGTATTATGAATAAGCATCAATACAAAATGTGTGGTGAAACTGACACACCAACAATAACATCCTTATCATCATCATCATGACTTACAAAAAGATATTCTTCACTTAAATTCTAAGGAAGGACGTGGTAATAATGTATTATCAGAATGCTATGAAAATGTAAAACAAAAACTGCTGCTACTTCAGCACAACAAATCACTGACTTTATTTATACTTCCCATTTTTCTCATTTTCTTCTTGTATTATTTCAGTTGGTTCCTCTTATTTGAGAAACATTTAAAATTGGAAAATACACAACTGCTCAATAAATTTAACAGCACTATTTGTTGCAATTCTTCATTCTTGCAACAATGAGAAAATAAACAATGCAGACGAGGTGAGAGAGAGTGAAGAGATTGGGGAGAAATGGGAAAGGGAGGGAGGAGGGGGCAGCACAAATTTGTTGGAGGAGCAGAGTGAAAAATGATGGAAGTTTAGAGTTTAATAAGCAGTCAACAATGAGATCATTAGAGACATAGTACAAGCTCATAAACGGCAGGAAAAGAATGAGACATTCCCTTTTTGAAGGACCCTTTCTGATATTTTCTGTAAGAAATTTAGGGAACTCATGGCTGTCCAGATGAATGTCTGACCTCTGTTCCTTCCAGATGTGAGTCCAGTGCCTTAACATTACACTGTCTTGCTCAGTAGTGGCAGAGGAAGATGAGGAAAGAATTTCATCTTTGCTTCACATATACATATTTCTTCCCAACAAAGATGCTATAGAATTTTTCCAAGCAAATTTGGAGACTTATAGTACGGCCCACTAGCAATCATGAATTAGCTCTATTGAATGTAAATAAGTGTAAAACTCAAAACAAAATTGTAAAAGTCTTTGTGAGAACATTGTTAACAATTTTTAAAGTTATTTCAAACTGTGAAAGAACAATGTTATGTTGCACATGAAGGAACGTAACTTTATGTTGGACACCACAACATGGGAAATTTTAGCATTCACACACAACTGTGAATGACAAGTAGTTTTTAGTTGTTTCTATTACATGACAACAGTTTACTGTTTTTATAGAGATGAAATAGGGATCATTTCTGAACAACAACATGGACACTAATGGTGTGTACAGTTCTGTCAATGCTGGAATAATGACTGTTGTTTCTTTAAATTAAAACCAAAGCTCACTGGAAATATTTTCCATATTTTCATACACTTTTAAGCAAAGGCAGAAAATACATGTAAAAAGGTTACTTTTAGGGAAACAATATGGTTTCAAAGTTGTAATAGGATAAAATTAATAACAAAAGCTAAACAATATGTTGTATCCCTCATATCCATTTGAAAGTTGGTGCTTAATGATAGGCAGTGTTTACATTAAACTGCAACTAATGCTGAAAACAATTCCTGATCATTTTGGCAGAAATATAACAAAAACCAAAATTCTGTCTGAATCTTAAGATATCCAGAACATTTTAAGAGTGTGTAAAGCAACAGCTGTGACCCAGAAAATGTGTTAACATAATGAGGATACACGGTGTCACATAGAGTGATAGTTTGTGTATCGTATATGCACATATTCTTTCAGCCAAAGAAACAACAAGTAGTATAAAAAGTACATGAAGTGAACATTTCTTAGAGTCTGACAGTATACAACAGTACAGCATGAAACTGTACAAGGAATCTACCACATTTATAACAGCAGCAGTGTGCAGTTATCTCATTTGGCCACTATACACAACTGAATGTATGAGAGATCTTATAATATAAATAATTAAAAACTTGTCAATATGGCCACATTGGAATAAATTTCTAGATAGTGTCAAAACAGTTGACCCTTTCATTTATTACACTTGTGTAAGCAGATATGTACAATGGATGTGGGTTTATGAGTATGCGTTTGTGTGTCAGCTTAAAATATATACATATAATAAAAGAAGCAAGTTTGACAAATGCTATTATGATTTCATATCATTTATAGATATGTGAGAGAGTATTGTCTGTGTAACCTTTGGTGTGAATAACATCAAGATGAGACAGAGTCATCATTTTCTGTAAATAACATCAAGATGAGAGAGAGTCATCATTTCTTGTAAAATACCTTTTGAAACAATTGCAAGATTTATTTCTAAAATACTGAACCAGTGTTTAGAAACAAAGTAATACCTGAGTGAGTGAGTGGCTAAGAAAATGACACACATATGCTTAAAAAGGTAACATTTTTCTACAGTAAAGAATATTTTGTTTAAAAAAAGATGCTATATAAAAGAATAGGGCAGAGAAAGATGGATGCAGAGTGGGGACAGTGGGTTGGGGCAGCAGGGACATCTTGACAACTTTGATACTAATGGAAACAAGTTAAAACTACCAGAATGAGATTTTCACTCTGCAGCGGAGTGTGCGCTGATATACGTTAAAACTAATTAAAATTAAGAAATAATTGTTCTTATTACTGTCTATGATGGCATTGTAAAACTTGCTTTCATGCTTTTGTATTAGTAGGTCCATAAATTTACACGTCAGTAAATTTGTTATCTGTGACATTTCAGTATCACATATGGAGGCTGCTCCTCATAAGACTGAATTTCTCAGTTTATTTCTGACTGCAAATATTTCAGTCAATTGCCATGGGCAAGCACCACCTTGGTATAAAAGTGCCACTAAATAAGGAGGATATTAAACTACGTGGCAAATACTATACATAAAAATAATGACATCAAATGCAGAACTGTTGCTGACCTATAATACACCCATTTTTCTTCAAAATCTGAATGAAAATGCAAATAAAAAGTAAAATCTCATAATAAATTCGGAGAGAATATAACCTTTATTCACATTTGTAGATGGAGAACAACTTTTCAAAATGGTTCATAATGAATTATTTTACCTTCACTGCCCATTCCATGTGTGAAACAATAGATCAACTCACTTTTGAATCTCATTTGTCCTCAGGAATGATAATTCCTGTTTTAGATTATAGGATTCCCAATGTAAATGACTGAGAGTGTAGGCAATAACTGCCCATAAGAGTAAAGTGACCAGTGGCCAATAGACACTTAACATGAAGTGATGACTACTAGGATTTTGGAAATTGATTCTCGAGAAACAGGAAAATTTTAAAAATGCAGATTATTCAAAAACTTCTGTGCATAATTTCCTCTCTGTTGTCACAATGAACAAATGAAAGGGCCAGTTCTATTTAGTAAGGATTAATTTGCTTACTCATCTGTTGTGTTTTCAAATTTACCACATGCAGGTAGTAGTAGTTCGATATGCATGGTTAGAATATACTGTCTACTATATAAATTGCTTTGTCTAATTATATGTATGTCCTCATATTTGAATTTAACCAAATGTATAACATACAATAATGCAAAATATGCTCTTGTGTGTTAGCAGTTTCTGCCACCGAACCCTTCAAATGTTCGAAAACTTAATAGCCAACATTAACTGTTGCAGGGCTCAATAGCCATCATTAACTGTTGTAGGTCTATGTGCCACTCCATCTCTAAGGTGGGTGATACCTCATCATGAAGTCTTTGTTTACATGCAGTTCATAGCATTCCACTGTCATACTGAATTTGAAAAGTAATTATAAGTTATCTTGAGATGGAAGACAACAATGTCTGTCACTCAAATATGCACTCAGATGGTGTGTAAGTTGGAATACAACAAAGTGGATTAATAAATGAATGTTAATTACCAGGTGTCATGAGCTGTCTACCAAAGCTTCCTCCACAGCATGTTTTCATTTTGAATATCATCAAACTCACACAGTTGACACTAGAACAGTCAGTACACAGTTATTTATTATTTTAATTGCAATATGAACCTAAGAGCCTGCAGTTTTATTAGTGTTTGAATCATGGATTATGAAACTGAAGCAGAACAAATTTAAATAACCTTTTAGCTACAGAATGAAACAGGAGATAAGACCTCTATTTAAGATATTTTGTAGGAAGTAGAAGTTCAGCAACATGTAGTGAAATGAAGACAGTTGTAAATCACTTCAGAAATGTGGTAGCAATAATAAGAGTCTGCCGTACTGAGAGAAGTTTTAGGTGCACAAGCACTCTTTCAAATCTAATTTACCAGTTTTTTTGCAGCTTCATAGATTGGTTCTGAATAAAAGGACCATGTGAACTAACATATCTTGTTGGAAAACTGAATGTACACATTTTTCATGTGTGATGATAAATGTGTTAGCAAAGGAATGCTGTGCAGCTTTTGTGAATGTATCAGTGGCAGAAATAATAAAATATGGAACACACCACATATAACACGTGTAAGAAAACTTGTAATTTTAGGAAGTTACATTCAACCAAAGGCAAGGTTACCCTGCACAATGTCAATGATCCTACAAGAAAATAAAAACTATAGATATGTAATTCTTTCATAAGATAGCAGAAGAATGACACAAAACTGTTTTTATGGTCAACTAACACAAAAGGCAAGTCGCTATCTCATTATGTTTCACATACACACACACTATGACATATTTGTGTTTCTAAAACATACTATTATCATTGATAAGCTAAAACTGTGAACTCAACTGCGAGCACACTACATGTGTTTCATGAAGTCACTCACTGTAACTCAGATACCATCTGTTATAAATGTTCTCTCACTTTCCTTTCTCATTGTACCCCTGTGTAATTAGGTGTAAAATTTGTGCATTACAAGCATCTCATCAGACCTCTTTCACAGCACAAATTTAAATGGCCATCGTAAGCAATGGTTAATCATCTTCTCAATGATGGAGGTCAGAGAACTGTGTATATTTCACACAATGCTTCTGTGGACCAAATAAGTGAGACAAAATGAGTGTCTCAGTGACATAACATAATGAAAGAACATAAAGTTGTGTTGTGGAGTAAGTAGAACAAACAAGCTAACAATTTTAACACAAAAACTTCTTGTACTGTATATGAAATAGGAGAACAAATTTCCATTACATGGTATTGAGCATTCACTTGAGCACATCTTCTCTAAACCACAAAAATCAAACTGATCACTGCAATTGTTTTCGTCAAATGCCATCAAGTGCCTGAAAGGGTTCTGTAATGACACAGATATGATATCCCTTCATTTATTATGAAACTTAAAACTATGTTTCACTGTCCACCATAGATTAGATGCTTTCTATTGCCATATTTCATTGTTCTCCTTAAGAATGAATACAAGTACTAACAAGCAGCGTATTTTAATCATGAAATCTGTTAAAAGTGAAATGTGGAACATTCTACAAGACTGGACCTGTTATGACACTTCCAAAAAACTTTCTTTGAAATATCATCCCCTAATTCATACTGTTAACATTTTTTGATGAGTCCTATACACTTAACCTGACACTCCTCCTTTATTGTGACCATAGAATTGAAACTGAAGAATTATTGCAACTTTACAAAATCAAGGTAACTGTTATTTATTGTATTCTTTCATAAAATGACTGGCTTAAAAGCAAAAAATATAACAAAAACATAAACAGACAAAAAAGGAATAAGAAAACTTAAAAGTCCTCACAAAATGCACCATATATAAGTATCCTTAATATTTATCATGAGCAAATTTTTTCTGTCACTTGTACAGTCTTTTCATAGAACATAAATCGATCACAGATGATTCTTAGTCACTTAAGTTTAATATGAAAATCGGTAACAAACAATAAATGGAAAAAAACAATCACAATAACAATGCTACACAAGAAATACAGAATTAAGTTACAATATTGTGCAATAATTTTGTAAATAGTTTCAAAAGCTGACTAACAGCTGTGGGTTTGGCTTTCTTCTGTAACACCAACTACCATACTACCCGTGGACATCTACAATTGCTTCAAGCACAGAAGTAAACGAACCAACATGTCACAGAGTGTAAATGAATTTTGAACATGTCAACATTATCCACTAAAATTCATGTTGATACTTTCTGTCATTTTGCTACTATAAATGAAGATATTTAGTAATATTTCAATCTGCTATTGAACACTGAATTACATTTTAAGTAATAATACTCAGAGAGAACTCCATAACTTTGGAGTTTCTTGCCAGCATATTCAAACCTCATCTATATCAATGTCTCCAGACACAGATCATGTTGCACGCTGGATGGATATTGTGACACTCCAATTATGGCACTAGGAAACAGAAAACACGTAGACTGCAGAACACTTTGTGAATGATACAAACATCAAATGTTTCATATCCTTCTTGACTCTACAAATTCTGTGCTTACGTTACAAAATATTAAGTCAGACTACTAAGTCTCCTCACATAAGGATCATATAACAACTATGTTAGCATCCTAAATCTCATTTACCAAGTTTACACTTACTGTTATTTTTAATACTTTGTTTCACAGGTGACAGCATGGTAAAAACTGCAGTGACTCAAATTAATCTCCTTGATATGGTTACACTTTGTGCTGTACCTTCCTTAAATTATGGAGTATGAGAAGCTAATTTCAATATCAAGACGTACTAATATGCAACAATGAAATTCAAAATTATCAAAGATACAATAAAAACAAAAGAATCTTGGAATCAAAGTAACTATATATTCTTAAAAAAATGTTCAAAATACTAGCACTGCATTTGTGCAGCCAGTAAACAAAATCCTGATTTTAAATGCTTTATTAAGTTTTAAGGGAGCATAAAGAGAAGATATTGCAAGGCTTACATACATAAATCTAATTTCTTACAGGTATATGTTACATATTCTGCAGCATTAAGAGCTGAAAATAGTTTCATACCACATAACAGAGTAACTTTGGTTATAGCCTGCCAACAAAAAAAGCTTCTCAAATTATGTACATGACAGTGACAGTCCCCATTATAATACATGAAGAGTAGTCTTGTAATGCACCAGTCATATTTAACTTCTACACATTCTAAATTTTAAATTATCAATTTACACTCACATTTCTAACAGAACAGTTCTTAACAGCAATTTCTCATTTATACTTAGCAACCTCAATTCATGTACTCACTGCATCACAAGTAAGGATGTTACAGGTTACAAAAATATCACTTATGGGTTCACAACCCCTTTTGCATAGTGAAATCCAAACACCAAAACGGATGGTTTCCTTCACTAACATCTATACAAAATTCCATCTTCATGCAATATTTGACCACCATTCTCATGATTTCAGCTTGTGGGTATCACGATGTATATATTTTAGAAAATTATTTTCTTCCCATAAAACCATACTATGATGATGTTGTTTCCTTACGAGCTGAGAAAGAAACTATTGAGCGAATTCCTTTCACAGATGTCTGCAACATTAAAATACACATTATGCATGAAACAGAATATGTAAATACAGCAGAGTGCGTTTTACATAAATAAGCATAATTGTAAGGAACAATAACTGTATGCAAATAATGATCATTTATGTCTTCACAGTTACATCCACCATTATATTCCCTAAGCCACCAAGCAATTAGTGAGAGTGAAGTTCTTTGCGCTAATCTTCTTTGCTTCTTTTACCGTTTCATTCATAGGAGGAAGAAAAGCAAAGAAATCCTCTGCCCAAGCACAATGAATGAAAGCCATTTTCGTGCATGAAGGAAAGTAAACTTGGCTGCATGGAGGATAAATATGTCTTCAAAGTTTATAGGGAAGTATGCTGCTACTTGTTTCTTTTTCTTAAGAATAAAACTAATTTTATTCAAAATCACAATCCATAATTTTTTTGAGAGCTTTCACTCTCATGCAGAAGAATAAAAATATTGCAAGAAGTTTAGCATTATTTCCTATACACATTTTGTTTATCAACATTAACTGTAAATTGTGTTATGGTAGACTATTGTCATTAGATTCAGTCACAACAATTTTTATGACAGTATCTGACGATGGCAGTCTGCTAAAACGCATAATTTAAAGTCAAGATGGATAGATTAATACAATGTAAACAATTCTTACTTTGTGTAACTGAACCACGATTGCTGACCTCCATCAAGAAATTTTGTCTCTTATAATGAAAAAATGGTAACTAATAACCAATGTGATTTTACACAGTGGAAAGAAAATTAAATATTTACACTTCATGTAGGAGTGATAAAGGCATTAAATTTTTGTTTATCTTTACTTTAGTCCTAAATTATCCATTACACTCAATATTTCTCATACTATTATAGGAACTCTAATATCCTGCCTCTCGAGCCTTATGGAAACTGACTTAGGGAGCAGTGGCAATAGTATCTGTGTAGTAGACAGTTCTCCACCTGCAGTGGCTGCAACTAGAGAGGTCATATTAAACATGTTGTTGTGCAGGGATGGTTGTTGATACAGTACAGTAAATTAATACCTCACCCTGTGACTGGAGCAACAAATCATATTTTGCTGATATCCACATACAGCTGCCATCTTGTCTTTCTGGACTCTGATATTGGAACTATGTGTGTGGTGGTGTCTCAGACAATTCTGGGTTTTGTTCACTGGTACTTGTTTGAGCTCACATTACTCGCAATCATACGATTTGCTCTCTACTGTGTGCCAGTCTTGGAATATCCACACTACCTGGTTCATGGTGGTGACCTGCCTAGTTTGAGTCAGATTATAACAAAAAAGTAGTGATGAGCAACTCAAGTGCTTGTGTGTTATTAGTGCATCATGGACACAAAGGTTATTGAATTGTGGCAACAGCAGCTGATGCCACAATACAACAACAATGGAAACAACACATGTAAATTCAAATACAGTTTGACACACTATGGAAACAAAATACCAAATAACTGCAATGCTTAGCAGAACAGTACAATGTTACATCAACAACATCAGCACCAATGGTATCTCTGCCAGCATTGTCAAAACCTACATTGAAAGGAAATTTGGAATACATATCTCCACTGGTTTCTGCTGTTTTGCGAGCCTAGTAAAATTTATGACACTTATGTTCAGTCTGCTTAGTTACTATCTTCTGGCAGCCACAGTTGTGAGCTGGTTCACAAATTACAACCATTTGGACAACCTAGCGTCCAGCTCCATAGCTGAGTGGTCAGTGAAGATGGCTGCCATGTGGAGAAGCGAGGTTCTATTCCCAGTACTGCCAAGGCTGTTTCCTTGGTGGGACGACTGGTACAGGGTTCACTCTGCCTTGTGATGATAACTTAGGAGTTACATCACCAAGTAGTAGCGGCTCCACAGTCTGGAAAATGGCCAGGAGAGTGGTGTGCTGATCGCATGTCCCTCCACACTGCATCCACATGATGCCGCAAGGCAGAGGATGACACGTGGCTGACAAACATCCCTTGGGCCTTCATGGCCTGGTGAGGAGTTTGTACACAACCTAGTACATTGTTCAACATCTTGAGTAGTTTATTGTCCAGTCATTCCAAGATTCAAATGCATGTAGTGGCTGCTAGCCTAAATTTCAACTAGAGTCAGAAGAAAGTGAACCAGGCATACAAATCCTAGTTGGTTGACCCATAGAAGCTTGGTCAAAAGTGTAATTTTCTATGCTCACAGTGAAACACACTTATAAGAAAGCTTTAAATCAAGACGTGGTTGCATGTTCTAGCTCCTGGCCAGAAAGTTCATGCTATCAGCCATAGAAAGTCTGTTCCTTATTTAAGGAAGGTTCTTCACATAGCTCAGTCAACTGAATTTGCATCAATAGCAAAATATGATTCTGATGTTGACTTTGACATGGCAAAGGTGCAACCTAGACTACATCATTCCCTAAAGTCAACTGATGGTGGGACGATGTCATCATCTGTATATTCTGCGGCACTATCACACACAGATACAACTTAATTAGGAGTTTGGTTAGAATTTCCACCTCCTTATCATTCAAGAAAAACAGTGACATTGTGCAGAAAGAAACTGTAACAGTAGTAATAGTTGTCATAGTGATGGTTTGTGATGTGTAGCAAAAAAAGAATACAGTCACAATTGGCGTAACTGTTAACAGTGCAACACTATGTTTTTTACTTGCAACAAATGTGGGTACAAGACCAGTATCTGTCAGAGCCATTCGTGGCCAGTGCCACAGTTTAGTACTGCACTGCACAACATCATCCCAGTAGTGACAGTAGAAATCAAACTCTACTCGACGTGATGACCTCATTACTCATCAACATCAGGGCTATGGATTTTCAACTGGATACTGGAGCTTCCATATCCCAATTTAAAGCTGAAACATACTGTCATATTAGCTCACCAACTATGTCTTTTGGTAACACACAGTTGCTTCAAAAGGGCCAAGTAACAGTCAATGTTATGTATCAACATATATGTAGACCAGAAACAGGGTCGTCACAAGTAGCAACTAACGTTTTTGGTTTAGTTGCCTTTGCCAGGTTTGGTTTTCAAATACAAGAATCAGTGGACTTCATATCTAATTGTATTGCATTTAGTGATCTGGAAAATTTATTTATGAAATCTCTGATTTAATTACATCTAATCTGGGTTGTGCACAACACTTTGACATGCACATATCATTACAACCTAATGCTACTTGTCTATGTTGGGCCTGTGCGTTTTGATATGAAGGAGAAACTAAATTGTTTAGAGGCATCACATTTTGTGATACCAGACACATTTAGCCAATGGATAATGTCCATGGCTATAATTAAAAAACGTAATGACACAATTCATATATGTGATGACTGTAAAGCATCTATCAATGCTCAGTCTAATATGGCAGCGTGGTCGATTGCCGAAATATTGTGTCCTATGCACACTCATACCAGGCTATTCACCCGAGATTTATTTCGCCTGTCTAATATAGTTGTTTGTTCAGTTCCATATGTAGAAGAACTACTAAGTTACAAGGGAGCAGTTCTATTCTACAATTGAATTAGGTGACACTTAACTGTAATTACAATTATATGCCAAATAAAAGCGTTTTATTAGTAAACAATGGGCCTTTCAGGACATATCAATACAAATGATCACCTTCTGGCATTGAAAATGTTCCCATGATATTTCAAAAATACTAAGTACAGTTTACATAGATAGTATCAATAGTTGCAAACTATTCAGATAATGTTATAGTTATTGTGTCCATCTAGAAGCAACACCTCTACAGTTAAAAACAACTGAGTCAGTCAGCTTAAGCAAAATCTGTACAATTTAAAACAAATGAGTCAGTTAGCTTAACTCCAAATTAAATAAGTGATCTTTTTTCTGACTGAGTGTTCAGTAGTTCAGTACCTCAGCCACATATTGAGTAATTCTGGTCTCTGACTTACATCTGTCCACATACAAATAATTGATCATCTCCCTGTGTGCTAAGACTTAAAGGAACTCATGTCATTCTTTGGTACACTTAATCACTAATACAAATTTATAACAAATTTCAGTGATTTACCACTGTCAGACAGATTTCATGAAGATAAAATGGTGTTCAATGTTTGCTCCCTGCCTGACCACATGTACACCCAGAAAATGTTTAGTCCTGGTTACAGATACTTTCCAATTTGGGATTGGTGCATTTGTCACACAAGCCCCCGATGGCATGCAACAGTCAGTTGTATGTGCCTCTAAAATACTAACAGCAGCACAAGTGAATAAAAGTCAAATAGAAAAGATGAAACTGACTGTTACTTACACCACCAAAGATTTCTATTTTGTACAGATAAGAGAACTACACCTGGTTACAGACCACAAACCCATTGTTTACAGAATGATAAAAAGATTGAAGACACAATGGATAATCTCCCTGTCACTGCCTGGGAGGTGTCTAGACTCACAGATTAAAATCCATCACTCAGCAAAGTCGTACATTTGACAAGTTTTGATTGTCAGGAGGACCTCCTCAAAGCTACACATCCAGCACTAATGACCTATTTTTTGATGTGCCATTAACTTAATGTCAACCAGGGCTACTTCTGCTGACCACAGAAGAGTCCAAGTGCAGGGAGATGATCCCAGCCTCTCATCCTTGGGGTATCATATTAGGCACACTATGGAATGATGAAGATGAAGGCTTTGGCTAGGTGTCATGTAGATTGGCCAAGTATTGACATCAACATCAAATGTATGGCCTGAGCCTGCCAAACATAAGTAGGGCTTCAGTCAGGTTGGACATTACATTTTTCCTCGTGGCCTACTCTCTATAGCCATGGGACTCTGTGTGTATCAACTTCACAGGTCCATGCAAGTGGGCTAGATGGGTATTTGTGTTAGATTCTCTCCCTAACATAACATATGGTGCCGTTGACACAGAGGGAGCAGCACACGCTATTGTATCCAATAATTGGCCACACCAAAGGAAAGGAATAACACATCTGACCACCACTTCTCTGAGTGGTTGTTCAGAATGTTCAAGGCCCAAATGCACAAGATGATGATGAGGATAACACTCCTCGTCATAAATTCACCCTCATACACAGTCATAGTCCAGCTGAGATGTTGCACGGTCACATCTATTGAATAGTACAGCCTGACCCAGTCTTCACAGTAATTCCCATATAAGCATAAGGGATCTTAAGTCTGGACTCACAAATATGGCCATACAAAAGACTGGACTCAAAGGGTCATCACCAGTCATAGAGGGTGTCAACTGTAAAGTAACAGCCATGCAAGATCACCTTGTGGTGCATTGAAATCAGCTCCAGCCATGATATTTAAATGATGTTAGGCCCTTGATCTGATCTTCTCAGTGCCCAACTACTCACCTGACGCTATCAACACTGCTGGATATGCCTTGATACGGTCCTAGTCCAAAGTGTCACCACCCAGACACTACCCACCAAATCTCCTTTCCTTCTTCTCTGGTGAGGCATAGGTACAACCTCTGTCCACCCACAGGCCCAATATGCTGAGGTGACCACAGGCAATAAACTGTGAGCAGACCATAGAGGTTGAACTGATGCTCCATGTTGTCAAAGTCACATCACTGACAGAGTGACAAGTCCATCAATCTCTGGCTTTCCTAAGATGCTATGTCACTGGTCCCTCTTTCATCCTGGGCCACTTAAAGTGGGGAATGGATCCACCATTCCACCACCCTATCAATGTGGAAATCAAATAAAAGAGTTGCAGCAATAGTATCTGCATAGTAGAGGTTACCACACACACTCCATGTAGGGATGCTTTGTGAATAAAACTGTCTAGATCACATTTTTAAATTGTTTTAGCTAGTGTCATCATCAGATCAAAACTCAGAACTTCTAAAACAACATTTACTGTCAATAACAACTCAGTGATACTGAGACTGAAGTTATTTTACAAATTCTAAGTTTTGATCTGATGGTGGCAGTAGTCAAAATGACACAATAAATAAAAATTATTGCACGATCTAGATGACTTTATTCACCAGACAGCACATGGTCTGCTACAGGAAACAAATACGCAACCCAGCATCAGGATCACTAGTTCTTATTTTGACATTTATGCTTAAGGTACTGTGGCATCCAAATACTGCTGTCACCTTGCCTTACTGGACTTGAAATTTGATTTTGAAACACCGATTGTCTGTCTCATTTTTTTAGCCGATTAAAGCTTTCTTCATTGGTACTGATTTGAACACAAGCTATAAGCAGCCATAATGTTCAGTTTCTGCTTGCTTTTCAGAAAGCAACTTTGTGTCAATCTCCGTATCCATACGCTAAATTTCAATTTATTGCTCATAACATGTAATTTTAGATGCATCTGCATTTTCAACTAAGTATAAAGTTTTTACAGTTACAATTTTTTTCCTTTACATTATTTCTTATTACATTATAATTCATGATAAATTCAAGTTATAAGGGCATTTCTGGTTAAGCCACTGTTTGACTTGCTTTTTAAAAGTATTCCCTGTCAATACCTTAACTTCATTTGGTAACAAGTTATTAAAAACAGCTCCTTTGACATAGGGGCTTTTCACTATTAGAGTTAATCTTCTGTTAACCATATGAAAGTCTTTTCTATGCCTAGTTTCATAGTTGTTAATATCGATGTTTCTCTTTGTGATCTTAGTGTCTTCTTTCACTAGCATTATAGTTTCTAGTATATACATGGCATAAACTGTGAGAATATTGTGTCTAATGAATAGGAGTTTGCAAGAAGTTCCTAGTTTTACATTTGCTATGACCCTCAAGGCTCACTTCTGCAGCATGAAAACCCTTTTCATATTAGTTTGGCATGTCTCTCCCCCCCCCCCCCCACCCCCCACCCCCCTCCACCAACCCACCATACTACTCCATAAGACAAAAAAGGGTAATCCATAATATACAGTCCTTAGGGTTTCAGAATAAGATATGGTGATAATGTTCTTAATACATATAGACTGGGTGTTATTTTTTTACAGACATAATCAGCTTGCTACTTTGATTAAAGTCGATCATCTATGCATAAACCCAAGAATTTACAATCTGTACAGGTTTTGGTAGAATTTCATCAATCACAGTATTTTGTCTGTTTGGACCACTTGGTTTAAAATGAATAATATTAGTTTTTTCTATGTTTACTTTTAGGTTGTCTCTTTCAAAGTGAGCTCTTGCCTTCTCAATAAAGTTATGTATCTCTTCAACTGGGCTGGGTTCCTTGTCTGTATAGCAGACACCAGATGTATTGTCTGCATACATAGTGATTAACTGCTTATTGTCAAGAGGACTCGGGAAATCATTTACATAGCATATCAATAGGACTTGAACTAAAATGGAGCCCTGAGGAACACCAAAATTTGTATTTCTTATACTTGACCCTCTCCCCTCCAGTATTTCTCCATTAGAATATATAATCTCCATGCACTGCTGTCTATCCTTTAAATATGCTTTTAGCAATTGCATGAGTTTTCCAGTGACATCATTCTTTGCAATTTTTAATAAGTGCATGTAATGGTGTACTCTATCAAAACCCTTGAGAGGTCCAGGAATACTCCTGCTGCTTGGGATTTTTCATTTATTTTTTCAAGTTCATGATGGACAAATTGTACTGCTGCTGATGTGATACTTTGACCTCTTCTGAAACCTTGCTGGAAGTCACTTAATATATCAGCATTGTTGTAATGTTTCAGGACTTTTTTAAAATATTATTTTCTCTGTCAGTTTGCTGAAGTTGAGATTAGGGCGATGGGTCTGTAGTTCTCTACATTCTGTATTTCCCCCTTTTTGTGTACTGGTTTAACTACAGCCCATTTCAATTTTCAGGGAACACACCACCTTCGAGAACACAGTTTATTAGATGAACTAGTGGTTTCATTAGTTCATGTTTGTAATTCTTCAATAGATGTGGAGAAATTTCATCTAATCCTGCTGATTTTTTGTTTTTGAGACTATCAATAAGCTGCAGAATGTCATGCTTACTGCTGGTAGTGTACTGCAGTTCTGTTTGTTACTGGACTCAAATGTGTGCTGTATATCCTGTTTCATAGAGACACCATTTTCAACAGTATCTATGAAGTAATTATTACAAATATTTCTGGCTAGAAGGGGATCTGAGATACCTTCATTATTCACAGTTAATTGTACATTATTAATTTCATTTTTCTTTTTCATTGTTTCTGATTTTATTTACAACTGACCAGCAAGTCTTGGAAACATTATTGAACCTCATATCTATTGGTTGATTCTTTCCAATTTTAATCTCCTGACTTATTTGTGGTGCTTATATTTGTACTGCTTGAAGAGTTTTTTATGTAACTGTGAGTTAGTCAGTCAGTGCAAGCTATTCATGTTTTCCATTTTTTCTTTTGTTTTAAAATCTAATGGCAGAGGTTTTGATTTTCAAGGTTGATTTTTCTGGATACTCACTTATTTAAATGACATAGCTCTATTTAAGTACTCAGTCAGAATTTATGTGAACATGTTCCATTTATTGTTGACCCCAATGGTGGTTGTAACTTATTCCCATGATTCCTGGCTTAAACTATGTCATAGTGTAGCAATGTTGTTTGCAGATAGTATTCGCCTGTGCTCATACATTTTTCTTGGTTTGAATTTGGTATTATATTTTAGCACTAGTTTTTGACTTAAATGATCTGAGAGGTGACTATTTATGATGTCTGTTGAGATGATGTGGTCATAATTTGTGATAACATGATCAATTGAACTACTATGTGTGTTTAATATTCTGGTGCGTACTAGTCCAAGAAGATCTTTAGCCCCATAAGACAGGATACGATGTGTTAAACATTTGCTCTCCTGACCATCATGTAAAGTGTTTTTGTTCAGATCTCCCAGTATGGCAAGATTTACACTTCTACAACCTGACATTAATCAACTTAAAACTCCACCAAGTGATTTGACATAGAAAGGAACAGTGCAAAATGTGACTTTAAGAACTGCAATTTCGAAATCTTTGTCAACACATAAATTGTTCCCCCATAGCACATTTTCTGTGGTGGTTATGAACTCACATTTTCTTGAGTAGATTGCAACACCACCGCCTTTATTATGTGTTCTGCAGTAGAACATAGCTAGGTTGTAGCCTTCTAATTTGCAATAGTGAATGTTGTCCACTGTTTTCTGGTGTTCTGTAATTATTACTACATGTGGAGATAGTCCTGTGATAAATGATTCAAAAGCATCTATTTTGTAACCTAAATCCTGTACATTATAATGTAAATGTAATAAATTATTCTCACATGGACTAAAGGTAAATGCGTAGGATCCATTTAAGGCTCTTATATTTCAACATACACTTGTATCTGGAGTTGCACTGGTAGAAGGTTTTATTGTCCTGAAAAAACATAGCATGGTTCATGATAGTGACCAGCATAGTTTGTGTCAGGCTGTGATACTAGAGGAAGAATCTTTTATCAAATTTAACACTGAGTAATTTGTTAAATAAAGAGACAAACAAATCATGATGAATAGCTGGTGATCTTTAAACTAAAGGTAAATGCGTAGGATCCATTTAAGGCTCTTATATTTCAACAATACTTCATCCTGAATGTAACTGTAGTTTATTTATGAGTAAATCTATATATGGGTATTTGTAAGCAAATATATATGGATGTAAAAATATATAACACTTACCTTTTTCTTTGAGCCATTTAAGAATTCTTTATACATTTCAGATCTTAAATACCGCGAATAGCTATCACTTTTCATCAAGTGATAAACATGTGCCTGAAAAAGAAAATAATGCTTGGCTATTTTGGCAATACAGTGCTACTGAATAATATTCAGTCTGCAAACAAGCATCAGGAAAATCATACAACAGACTTTATATTAGTCTTAAGCAATGCCGTAAATGCATACAGTTGAAAGTACATGATGCTAGAAGCAAAAGCGTCTCAGTAGACATAGGGTCGAAAGTACATACCTTAAGAGCTACAAGCAATTTTTCATCTTTGATATTGTGATGCAAATCTCTTCTACTGGAAGCGCTTTGCTTTCCATATTTTGGGAAGTGATAATCAGCAAAGAGTTGCAGTAGAAGAGATTTGCTTCACAGTATCAATGATGAAAAATTGCTCATAGGTATTAAGGTATGCATGTTCGATCCTAGTATCTGCTTCTAGTATTGCGTACTTTCAACTGTATGTGTTTATGCCATTAATTATGATACATGTGTGTGTGTGTGTGTGTGTGTGTGTGTGTGTGTGTGTGTGTGTGTTTACAAAAGAAAATGTTCATAGCAATTATGAAGGTATCACAAACTTTTAATCTCAAAAGAAAAAGAATGAAATGCAATGACATGTGTGATACACTGATCTAAATGTAATTACATTGTTGTAGTTCTTATATTTTAAAAAGTAAGAACACAAAGAGAGTTTATTTACAGCACAAAGCAACTGACAAAACAATATAAAATATCTGAAAAACTTGTAAACCCTAATGTCTACATCACAATTCAAATATGGTTTCAGCTGTATTGGACAACATATCACCATCTGTTTCCTTCATCTGCTTTTAACGAAACTGCTGAAATTTTGTGTTAGCCAAGAGGTTGTGTCAATGGTCTTATGGAAGCAAAAAATCCAGCAGAGCAGCCTTTCCACATAACAAAATTAAAAATCAAAATAGGATACTAGATACACACTAATTGCCTAAGTATGACAAATCATTATGGGTGATCTAGATTAACTGTCAAGATGCCAAATAAAATCAATAGTTTTGTAAGATCTACTTAACAATCTAAAATGTAGGCAGCGTTTTTTAAATGGGCTCTAGGTGGCTGTTAAAATAGATCATTTACAGCAAAATGTCTTATATGATCCTGGCAAAATTTCCTTCTTGAACAAGGAATCAAAACATAGCTAACTAAATTGAATAGCAGCAATTCAAAATTACTGGAGAAATTTCATGCTGCTACCAGTTTGAAGAAAATGGTGGTAGCCAGGTTTTAGAATGATGAAAAGTAATCTTCTGTCAGCACACAGACGATATCACCAACATTAGTGCTGTGTCCCATGAAGGCATTTGAAAAATACAGCTCCTCCTTGGTGAGGTTAGGTCTTAGGTTAGTGGTGTTTAACGTCCCGTCAACAACGAGGTCATTAGAGACGGAGCGCAAGCTTGGGTTAGGGAAGGATGGGGAAGGAAATCGGCCGTGCCCTTTCAAAGGAACCATCCCGGCATTTGCCTGAAACGATTTAGGGAGACTCCTCCTTGCATGACAAGGGTAATTCTACATTTTTTCTTGTATGGAAATGACATTCCTCCTCTCATATGTATCGGCAAAGTCACAGTGAACAACATGGTACAGAGCAATGAACAACTTGCACATCCCACAAGCTGACAATACAGGGTGATTCAAAAAGAATACCACAACTTTAAAAATGTGTATTTAATGAAAGAAACATAATATAACCTTCTGTTATACATCATTACAAAGAGTATTTAAAAAGGTTTTTTTTTCACTCAAAAACAAGTTCAGAGATGTTCAATATGGCCCCCTCCAGACACTCGAGCAATATCAACCCGATACTCCAACTCGTTCCACACTCTCTGTAGCATATCAGGCGTAACAGTTTGGATAGCTGCTGTTATTTCTCGTTTCAAATAATCAATGGTGGCTGGGAGAGGTGGCCAAAACACCATATCTTTAACATACCCCCATAAGAAAAAATCGCAGGGGGTAAGATCAGGGCTTCTTGGAGGCCAGTGATGAAGTGCTCTGTCACGGGCTGCCTGGCGGCCAATCCATCGCCTCGGGTAGTTGACGTTCATGTAGTTACGGACAGATAAGTGCCAATGTGGTGGCGCTCCATCCTGCTGAAATATGAATTGTTGTGCTTCTTGTTCGAGCTGAGGGAACAGCCAATTCTCTAACATCTCCAGATACTGTAGTCCAGTTACAGTAGCACCTTCGAAGAAAAAGGGACCAAAAACTTTATTGGCTGAAATGGCACAGAAAACGTTCACCTTAGGCGAGTCACGTTCATACTGAGTTGTTTCCCGTGGATTCTCAGTGCCCCATATACAGACATTGTGACGGTTGACTTTCCCGTAAGTGTGGAAAGTTGCTTCATCACTAAACACAATCTTTGAAACGAAAGATTCATCTGTTTCCATTTGAGCAAGGATAAAATCACAGAAATCGATTCTTTTAATCTTATCAGCTGCAGACAGTGCTTGAACCAATTTCAGACGATAAGGTTTCATAACTAACCTTTTTCGTGGACTCTCCATACAGTTGATTGTGGAATTTGCAGCTCTCTGCTAGCTCTGCGAGTCGATTTTCCTGGGCTGTGAACAAATGCTTGCTGGATGCGTGCTACATTTTCATCACTCGTTCTCGGCCGTCCAGAACTTTTCCCTTTGCACAAACACCCATTCTCTGTAAACTGTTTATACCAACGTTTAATACACCACCTATCAGGAGGTTTAACACCATACTTCGTTCGAAATGCACGCTGAACAACTGTCGTCGATTCACTTCTGCCGTACTCAATAACACAAAAAGCTTTCTGTTGAGCGGTCGCCATCTTAGCATCAACTGACGCTGACGCCTAGTCAACAGTGCCTCAAGCGAACAAATGTACAACTAAATGAAACTTTATAGCTCCCTTAATTCGCCGACAGATAGTGCTTAGCTCTGCCTTTTGTCGTTGCAGAGTTTTAAATTCCTAAAGTTGTGGTATTCTTTTTGACTCACCCTGTATTGAAATGTAAGGCAATTAATTTTAACGTAACATAACAAAATGTACTCACTGCAGCTACATCAAAGCTCCACCGATCGGGACTTTCCATGTTCTTTTTGGTGATTTCATAAGAACGGGAATCAACATTTATTGGACAGCTAGCATCAGGTGCCAAATACTCAGCCCAAATCTCATTTACTTTGTCCTGGACATCCTTCTGAGGCAAAGCTTTTACTTCTTGTACAGCTTCCCAAAACCTGTAAAAAAAAAAAAAAAAAGTAGTTAAATACTGCTTTCATTGCAATCTCTGTCAATAAACTGCAGAATATTATTATACAATACGCAAGAATCCATAATATTACGTATATATTGCCTAAATATTAAACAAAAATAAGCTTTCAGACATCTAGATTAATATATAAGGAGCAGTCAAATGAAAATGAGACAGATGGGAAAAAAGTAAGTACACTGCTTACTATTTCAAAGTAAGCACCATAACTGTTAATACATTTCAACGATGAACCACATGGAAAAGTGTTTGCTGTCGCCTACTGAACCATGATTGTATCCAGGCATGCACCTATTCATCCAAAGCAAATAGATGGCCATGGATGTTTTTCTTCAGGGCCTTAAAAATATGGACATTGCATGGGGAGGGATCAAGACTGTATGGAGGATGTGCAAGGCACTCCCAGCAAAACTTCTGCAGCATAGTGGAAACAACCTAGGTAACATGTAGGCAAGAGCCATGAAGAAAGACATTTGTGGTCGTCAATTTGATTTGGATGAAGAGGTGCATGCCTGGGTACAATCATAATTCCGCAGGCAACTACAAACATTTTTTGATCGAGGTGTTGACCACCTTGTCTCACAGTGGGATAAATGTATTAACAGTTATGGCAATTACTTTTGAAATAATAAACAGTTTGTGTCATAACTCACACAAACCCAGTCCTCCCACCACCCCCAAGAATCAGCTACAAAGGAGTGCTCCCTTCGTTACCCAGTATCAGCCCGGGCTGGAACAACTGAACCGTTTCCTTCGTCAGGTCTCTGACTATCTATAATCATGCCCTGAAATGAGGAACATGCTACTCAAGATCCTTCCTACCCCACCTAAAGTGGTGTTCTGTCACCCACTCAACTTACACACCATCCTAGTCCATTCCTACACCACGCCCATTCCCAACTCCTTGCCACAGGGATCATATCCCTGTGGCAGACCAAGGTGCAAGACCTGCCCAATCAATCTACCCACTATGTCCTACTTCAGTCCTGTCACAGGCCAATCCTACCTCATCAGAGCCCGGACCACCTGTGAAAGCAGCCACATCATATACCAACTCTGCTGCAAAAACTGAACACATTTTCCTGTCGGTATGACTACCATTCAGTTGTCCAGCAGGATAAATGGCCACTGTCAAACTGTTGACAAGAATAAAGTTGACCACCCCAGTAGCACAACATGCAGCTGAGCCTAACATGCTGAATTTCAATGGCTACTTCACAACCTGGGCCTTCTCTCTATCTCAACCAAGAAGACGGGATTATCCTTGCAAACACATCCTTCACTTTCAAAATCATCCTGGCCTCAATCACTGATAACCCACTGTCTGCACTCCCTCCACCCAACAGTGTCCCCTACCTCCATCCTGTCATCCCCTCCCAATTCACATCCTCACATCACCTTCAGTGTGTGCCACTCCCCACTGGCTCCAACAACTGTGCATCACATGGATCATGCATCCACCCAGTGTCACGTAGGGGCATGTGTGCATATATCTGTGTGAGTGTGTGTGTGTGTGGGGGGGGGGGGGGGGCGGCGTGTGTGCGTATGTGCACACCTTTTGGTGAGAGGTCTCCTTTACTCTTATATTCTTACTAATGCCTTTATAGGCAGGCACTATCCCCAAATATAGCCAGCAGACACACACCACATTCTCACACCCCTGAGCACCAGCGGCATACAAGTCAACTGCTTATCATGCAATATCATCGTAGACTGGGAAAACTCAACTATATCCTTTGCCAAAACTTAAGAGTATTTTCCATCATGTCCAGAGATGAAGAACATTTAACCCACGACTTTCCTTACTCATTCCAATACTGTATTGTGCTGTCCACCCAATCCAGGCAGTACCTTAGTCCATAATTATAATCACACACAATGCAACTTCTTGCCACGTGGGTCACATCTCCGGAGAAGACTCAAGAGCACGACTTGTCCCATACACCCACCCAGCACATCCTACTCTAGCCCCATCAATCACTGGCTTATCCTTTCTTATCAATGGCTGACAGCTCTGCTGCAATTTCTGCACAGCATTTCATGCGGGCTGTGCACACAAATTAATAGCCATTTCCAATCTGTGGTCATGAACAGAGTTTACCACCCAGTGGCAGAACACATTGGTGAGCACTTGCTCAATTTCAATGGCTGCTTAAGAAATTGTGCATCCTTACACCCCCCCCCCCTTTCCAGCACCAGTTTCTCTGAATTAAATAGATGGGAGTTGTCATTGCAGCACATCCTCTGGTCCTGTAATCTGTATGGCCTCAATCTCTGCTAACCTCCTGCTCCACACCCACCTCAATCTCTTACCCTGCATTTGCCTCCCTGCAATCTTCTCTGCTTCTGTTTTTTCTTCCCCACTCAATCCACTACTCTATATCTTCATGACATGCACGAGGTGATCATTATAGGTGCTCATGATGCATTCCAATCCTGTGCACCTGCTCCCTTTCTCCCTCACATTCCTGTGCCATGTATCCGCTGCCTCTCATTCCCAGCCATCAACCAGTGTTCCTCAACACTCCCTGCCTCTGTTCTCCCATTGCCCAGTCCACTGACACAATCCCTCATTCCAGCTGTACTGCCGAGTTACAGTGCCTGCACCAAGTAGTCAGCTGATAACAATGTAGTTGTACAAAAGTGTGTGTGTGTGTGTGTGTGTGTGTGTGTGTGTGTGTATTGTATTCTATAGCTTAAGAAAGGATTCATCCAAAAGCTAGTAAAGTGTATAATTTTTTGACAATCAAAAAGTGAGGCCTTATTCAACTAATGGGAAATTAGTTTTTGAGGGTGTCCAGCAGCACGTGGCTATCCCTCAGTTTGCATCTGAGGTGCTCAGCATGACTGTCTCCATGAAGGATCATGAGCTGCTGGTAAACCTCTTTTTATAAGAATGGTGATTGTGTGCCAGTAGCCCTGAAGAAGTTCTGGTCACTCAAGGGTATGAAAAAAGGCATTGGTCCAATGTCTGATATGGGTCTGGAGAAAATGATTACAAATTTTGAGAAGGCAGGTTCTTTTGAAGTGTCATGAGGCAACAGAGGAAAGTGGTTAATCTGACATCTGGCAAAGATGTAACCACAGCATTGCAGAAGGGGTCAAGTGGTGTGTACAAACATGCAGTGCATGGGGAACTGCCTGAATGTTGGACATGCCTGAGAGCACAGTGCATAAAATCCTATGAAACATCCTGCATTGCCATCCATACAAAATCACCCATATTCAGGAGTTGCTTCCTGCTGACCTGTCAGGAAGACAAACATGTGCACTGGAATTTTGTGCTCACATGGGTGCTGACAACGAATGTCCACAGAATATTCTGAAAACAGATGAAGGGCATATCAATTTGCGTAAGTGCGGAATATGGGCAACAGAAAATCCACATACAGATCAACCAGTACCACTTCATTCTGCAAAGTGACTGTATGGTGCAGGTTGATGGCATTGTTTACCATGGGGCATATTTTTTTCAAGAAGATGAGTTGTGTAGGTCCTGTACCTGCACCACTAGTAAACACTATGAGAGTCTTTTGTGCGCTGGCATCATTCCAATCCTTCAACAGTATGGACGTGAGGGTAGGATCATTTTTGTGTGAGATGATGCTCCTCTATACAGCATCCATCCAGTGATGTGTCTGCTGCAGAAGCATCTCAGAAATGCTAAAACTAGCAGCCATCATTTCCCTGCAGCACAGCTGTCCAGATAACCTTATCTTAATCCCTGTGACTTCTGGCTGTGGCATTATCTGAAAGATGCTGTTTTCACTGCTCCACTTATGAATATAGCTGAACTGAATACATGCATTGTGCAATGAATTTGGAACATGATCCACGAGACAATCCAATCTGTTGTGAAACATGCTGTTTCTCAATTTCAGCTTGTAACAGAAAATGATGGACAGCATACTGAATATCTTTAACCAGTCTAATGACAATTATAAACCAAAGTCGTTTTACTTTTAATGCAGTTTTTGGCCTCAGGACAATTCAAAACTGATTTATCCCATCTTGTGTGGTACAACCTTGCCACAGTGGAAGAGTGATGGTGAAGATGATGATGATGATAATGTTTGGTTCGTGGGGTGCTCAACTGCGCGGTTATCAGCCCCCATACGAATTCCCAACCTTTGCTCAGTCCAGTCGCGCCACTTTCATGAATGATGATGAAATGATGAGGACAACACAAACACCCAGTCACTCGAGGCAGGAGAAAATCCCTGACCCCGCCAGGAATCGAACCCGGGACCCCGTGCTCGGGAAGTGAGAATGTGACTGTGACACCACGAGCTGCAGACTTGTGAAGTCATGCACATTGTACAGTTTGCAATGCATAATGTGCAACTCAAACCATAGCCATCATATTGCGACTCATCTTTCATTTGTAGCCAACCCCATTTATATTAAGAGGCTTACAGCACCACCTATTGGAAAAAATTTTGTTAGATATTTTTTATTCCAAGACGTTTCCCCCTGCATCATTAATATGCTGTTCAAATTTGACATCATTCTGAGCAGCGGTTCTCTTTCTACAGCATTTTCAAACTGGAACTTTAATTATGGACAGCTTGTTCTTAAGCGGATTAATGTTGTATAAAATACTATTATGTCCCAATTTTACATTCAAACAGAAGCTTCTCATTGGACAAAAAGAGTTGCATCCTTAAGCTTTCTAAATGCACTAGAAATAAAAAGGCTTCCACTACCTATGACTTAGAACCACCCTGGTAGCAGCAAGCATTAGCATGCAGCTTCTGGGATTCGGAGGGATTCACATTGAATCTGCCCAGCAAATTAATGATGAGAGCCAGTGTGCCAAAAAGTGTGAATGTAATTTTTACGCAGTTCCCCACATCCAAACAGGTGAATGCTGAGCTGTTACCCAGGTTCTGCCTCAATTATTCAATTCCCAAACATTTAGAAAACACCCTTTCACATTGGATAACACTAGACACAGACAATTGGGGTACATAAGATTCACTCTAGAGGTGTACAGGATGGTGGCAGGAAGAGCAACAAGCCATCCTCTACTACTAACATTCCCAAATCCAAAAATTTACGTGTTGACACAGTGAAGATGACGGGATAAAGGCCATGAAAAAGAAGAAGACTACCCATAACTTACAGATTATGGCACAGAAAGGGACAAATTACACAGCCACAAAAGCTATTCAACTGCCTCATTAATGAATTAAGTGTGCTACTCAGATAATATGAATACATTTACCACAGCTATGGTCAAGTAAACATCATGCTGAAGTTCTCTCCAAAAGAAAATGTCTTACTTTTGCAAGCAGTATCTTTGGAACTGAATATTGACTAATGGAATACACAGTTAAAGAACTAAACTACAGCAGTTTAAAATAGTAACTGCAAGTGATGTTTGGTGGGTCCTATGCCAAAGGAAGTGGCAGTCTACCAGAGCAATTGCCCCCGCAGATGACATGCTGATGTTATTAACAGTAGCCAAGGCAGATGTGCAAGCTGCTAGAAACATGAATAACTTAAGAGATCCACAAGTGAACTTATACATGGAATTAAACTATAGTAACTGAGATACAAATATTGGCACAAAATGTGCGGTAGGGTTACAAGAGAAATGTGCACCTGATAAATGAATGGCATTAAGTGATGATGTAAAAGATCAGGAAATGGAAGACAGGACGCATGCGAACCAATCAGACATAACTGAGCTAGACAAAATGGTGGGCAGTGGTATGGAACAGAGGCCAATTATACAGAACCCTACTCTGAGTAACGACAACAAAATCCAGCTTCATAGAATAACAGATCCAGTTTGTTATGTTGTATTCATCAAAGGGAAAACCAGCACTGTAGGAAAGCTCCATCCTATGGCCACTGACAAATTGTTTCACAAACATATGCCAGAAATCAGAGAGCTGATTTGAAATACTACAGTAGCAGGAAGAAATAGATTAAAGACAGATGTGGGAATGTTCAGTGCAGCAAAAATATAGTGAAGTCTCAGTCATTGGTCAGTCGGCAGTTAGAACTGTACATAGCAAACTGCATACACTATAAACAAGGAGAGATATGTGGAGTGGTTTCAGAACTTGACACAGATGAGATAATGCAAGAAATAAAAATCATCAGTGGAAGTACTGGATGTTAGGAGAACGAATAAAACAATCTTAAAAATAAAACTTAAACAGTTTTGAAACATGAAACATTTTATGTAACTTTGATGGTCAGAGACTACACCTACATATGTAGTCCTGGATGCAGCCTGAAAGTGTTTCCTTCCCTGCCACAGGAAAATAAATCCACTGTTGGCACACCGAACATGCTGAATGAGTCAATACATCAGATGTCATTACGCACACCACCTCATTCATGCAGACAGGAAGTGACCTTTAATGGTGCGCAAATGCCATGTGAGGGCAGTACAGGCATAATGAAAAAACCTCTGCTGCATCACAACTCAATGGAGTATGATGTATAACATGAGCACATGTGTGACACCCAGGGGCTAACCAGGACTGCAGTTGGAATCAACTTAGAACATCCTCAGCAAGCAATAAGCAATGACTGTGAGAGAACAAACATCTTTGTAGAAGAAATAGTAGAACTTCTAACATGAATAGTGAAATGAATAAAAACAGATGATAGCATTGATCCAATAAACAGCTGGAAGCTATTTGAGGAGGATATAATCTTGCAATTGTATACCAGAATAGATGCAAAGAACTAAATATGCAATGAATATACTGCAGTGGAAAGCTAGGTCTATGAGAAGCAATGCAATGGTTCTGCTAACGTGGTGCAAATTAATAACATTAAATTGTGTTTCAGCAAAATGTCGCTACTTTGTGCTCCCAGTGAATCAAGTTGTATGAGTTGACACAAGAGGACAGAGGCAGTGGAACAGCAATCTCGAATCATGATGATGTAAATTACAAATAGGTCAAAATAAATAGCATGATCAGGAGAATCGAGGCATGTGCTATTGAAGTAACCATTGCAAATAAAACTATGTCAACTCTTTCAGTATACAGAGCTCCCAATGTACAGATAAACAAGGAGATGATTTTTAATATACTACAGCAAGTGAATAGCTCTAAGGTGTCTTTGGGAGATCTCAATGCACACCACTTGCCATGAGGTTGTAGACAGAGGAGAATATGATTCTGGAAATAGTCAATGAAGAGGATTTTGTAATCCTGACTAATGGCACAGCAATGAAAGTCAGCAGTTGAATTAATTGTTGTATCCGTTGAAGTGGCTCCTACCATGGTGCATTGCATACTATGAGACCCACTAGTGTCAGTTCACCAACCACTTGTAATAACCTTCCACAGCCAGGAATGGGCTACCAAATTTGCTATAATATGTTAGGGTTGCCACAAGTTTCCTGAAGCGAAATTCCCTGATTTCCACACAAGTTTTAGTATTTTTCCCTGTCAAGTTTTGAGATCTCAAGGGTAAGTAAAGACATCAGTTGACAAAAAAAAGTAAGGACTTCCAAATTTCTCCCCCATTTTGTTTTGTTTTGTTTTGTTTTAGGGCGCAAAAATAACTTGGGTGATACGTGCCCATGTCAAAACTGTGAAACACGAAGACAAATAGAGGAATTAAAAATGACTTCATGTCAATCCCCAACACTGGAAGAGAAGGCAGGTAAAAACTGGGATGTATAGAAAGGTCTATAAAATGCGCAATAGAGAAATAGAGGTCCAGAACTAAAAATTAAATGGTCTTCGCCATATTGCTAAAATTTGATAAAAAGTAAAACATGGTCAAGAGCCCATGCATCATTAGCTAAAATGGCCGATAACTCAGACAGAAAAACCAAATGGAGATGTAAACGGTCAAAAAAAAAAAAAAAGGGGCATTCTGTTTGGAAATGGTGGACAGTTAAAAGTTGGTCGCAATGTGCACAAAGTTGTGGAGGAGCGCCACTTAACAAATGGCAATGGCTAAAAAGGTAGTGCCCAATACGCAAACTAGTTAAAATGAGCTCCTCGTGGCAGGAGGGCCAAGAGGAGGTCTTCCAAGCCACTGGGAGAGGCTAAATAACCCAGAGCTTATTCCCACGAAGGGAGGACCAGCAGCGATGCCAAACTGATACCACCCCCTGACAGGTGGAAACACAGAGATCATCAGAGACAATGTAAGAACCAGTGGGCTGAATGAAGTTCATTTGCCAGAGCAAGAGCCAAAAGCAAACTCCAGGAGGTAACAGAGAAGAGTGATGTGCCCCATACTAGCAATCAAAGAGGTATGCATATCTGCTGTGGAGAAAGTCACGGCAGTAGGACAGCGGTAGTTCAGGAGCTTCTGCATAAAGACTCTCAACCGGGCTAGTGTAAAAGGCACCAGTGGCCAAACAGATGCAACAATGGTGGACAGTATTAAGACAGCAGATGCATAAACAAAGCACCCACAGTCTAGTTTCGAACGGACAAGGGACCAGTACAAACGAAGCAGAGTGGTTCGATCTGCACACCAGGAAGTACCATTGAGGACATGTAGGACATTGAGGGACCGTGTACATGGGCTGCCAGGTAAGACATGTGGGAGGGCCAAGAGAATTTTCTATCGAGCAAGAGCCCCAGGAATTTCATAGTTTCAATGAATGGAAGAGTAAGCAGGCCCTAGATATAAAAATGGTGGGAGGAACCAATTGGACCACCAGAAATTCATACAAAAGATTTCATCAGTGGAAAAAACGAAAGCCACTGTCGATGCTCCAAGAGTAAAGACGATCAAGACACTCCTGAAGATGCTGCTCAATGAGACAGGTTCATGAAGAACTACAATAAATGCCAAAATCATCAATAAAAAGGGAGCCGAAGATGCCAGGTGGGAGAAAGGCCATTATAGGGTTAGCAGTGATAGCAAAGAGGAGAACGCTCTGGACAGAACCCTGAGGTACACCGTTTCCATGGATAAAGGTGTCCGACAAGGCAGAACCCACACGTACCTTTTCAAAATTCCTCAAGGAAACGGAGCAGGTGGCCACAGAAGCCCCACATGTAGAGAGTACGGAGGATACCAGTCCTCCAGCAGGTGTTGTAGGCTTTCTCCAAATCGAAAAACAAGGCTACAGTCTGGGATTTCTGCAGAAAACCATTCATGACATGGGTGGACAAAGTTACAAGATGGTGAATTGCAGAAAGGCGTGCTCAAAATCCACGCTGAGCAGTGGTTCGTAAATTGCGAGACTCGAGCCACCATACCAGCAGGCATGAATCATATGTTCCATCACCTTGCGAACACAGCTGGTGAGGAAGATGGGGCAGTAGCTAGAAGGAAGGTGTTTTTCCTTACTGGGCTTAGGTATGGGTATGACAGTGGCTTCATGCCAGCATCTGGGAAATGTGCCCTCTGCCCAGATGCAGTTGAACATATGAAGGAGAAAGTGCTTGCCCACAGGAGAAAGGTGCTGCATCATCTGAATGTGAACATTGTCTGGCCCTGGGGCAGAGGATCGGGATGAAGTGAGAGCATGATCTAGCTCCCTCATAGTAAACGTGGAATTGTAACACTCATGATTCTGAGCCTTCTCAACTCGCTTCCAATGGAGGCAGGCGGGTTGATACTGGGAGGAGCTGAAAATTTCTGCAAAATGGCGGCCCAAAGTGTTGGAGATATCAATAGGGTTCATGATAACATCATCTGCTACTGTCAGGCCAGAAATTGGGAAATGGGTCTTGGTCCCAGAGAGCTGTTGGAGGCTGGCTCACACAACAGAAGAGGGGATGGAACAGTTAAAAGATCTAGTGAATGAAATCCAGCTAGCTTTTCTGTTATCCTGAAGAATGTGATGACACTGAGAAGGCATCTGTTTATAATTAATGCAGTTTGTCATCGTATGATGACAAGTAAAACTGCAGAGAGCATGTCTCTGCATGCGAATTGCATTGCAGCACACCTCAGTCAACCAAGGGACCAGGACACGGCATGGTAAACAGGAAGTGCGGGGAATGGAATGTTGTGCGGCAGTAAGGATAATGTTTGTAAGATATTGCACCTGGACCTGGATATCACAACTGGGGAAATTATGTTCATCGAAGGTTGTCAGGGAGGAGTAAAGTCTCCAGTCAGCCTTAGCAACCATTTGGGTGCGCATGTAGGTGAGGTAGGAGTCAGCAAACAGTTAGCACACAGGAAATGGTCGCTTGAGCAGGTGTCAGAAAGAACATACCACTCGAGACAATGGGCAACATGGACAGTGCAGAAGGACAGGCCCAAATGGGAATATTTCTGGCCTGAAAGGAACGTGAGTGTTGCTGTGTTAAGGCAGAAAAGGTTAAGTTGATTAAAAAGGTCAGCCAAGAGGACACCTCTCGGACAGGTTCTGGGAGATCCCAAATGGGATGGTGTGCATTAAAGTCACCAAACAGCAGAAATTGGTGATATATCTACCCAATAAGCTGGAGGAAGTCAGCCCTGGTGACACTGAATGACAAAGGGAAGTAAATGGTACAAAGGGGAAAGGTCAAGTGAGGAAGGAAAAGGCGAACTGCAACAGCTTGAAGACGGGTAGTCAGGGAGATGGGTTGGCTATGAACATCATCCCATATTAGCAGCATAACTCCCCCATGAGATGGAATGCTGACCTCTTGTGGAAGGTCAAAATGGACCAGGAAAAAATGCAAAAGCTCAAAGCGGTTGTGAGTATGCAGTTTCGTTTCCTGAAGGCAGAGTACAAGTGGAGGCTCAGATTTTAAAAGCAGCCGTAAATCATCTTTGTCACATCGAAGACCACGAACGTTCCATTGGAGGAGAGTCATGATGAGGAAAAAATGGAGGGGTGTCACCTTGGTGGCTACCAAGTGCCAGCCTGCGAAGACTCACTACTACAGGGCACACAGGCAGGAGGATCCTGCTCCATGAGGTCCACAGAAGCATCAACTTTCTTTTGCTGTTGGCCGGCAGAGTCCAATGCAGGAAAATGGTTGGTGGTGCGCACCGACATCATGGAGGCTGGTCAGGCAAAGGTATAACACGGCAACACCGTTGAAGAGGATCTTCAAGTTGGCAAAGGAGAAGACCATTTGCCTTTGTTGGACTTCTTCAAGCCTTTCCGGTTAGCAGAGGAAGACTCAAGGGTTGTTTGGCTGGAGGGACGTAGAAAGTCTTGAGGGGAGTATTCTTTCTGTCCTTTCCAGCCTGCCAGTTGTGTAGCTGGTCGTTTTGCACCATGAGGGCGAGAGTTTGATGGCTTGTTGCACAGTTGGATGAGGGGACTGCAATGACAATGACACTGGGCTATTCCACAACCTCAGAGCTGAATTTGAGGTTGCGTGCCTGCATAGTTATGTCCTTCATGGAGCGAGAGGTAGCAAGAACAGTACTGTAAGTGCCAGACAGTAGAATGCAGGGTTTGCAACTGGCCAATAACTTGCGAGAGACCAGGTGAGGAACCTTTTCCTTCCCTCGGATCTCCTGGACAGCCCGCTCATTGAGATACATGGGACAATCTCAAGAGGAGGTGGCATGGTTTCCATTGCAGTTGATGCAGCAGGGAGAAGGAGGCGGAGAATCATCCTTGTGTGCATCCCTACCACAGGTTACACATTTGGCCAGTTGTCGACAAGACATTCTAGTGTGGTTGAAACAATGACACTGCTAGCAGCGCATTGGTTTCAGAATGTATGGTCGGACTGTGAGAACCTCATAGCCTGCTTTGATCTTGGATGAAGCAACACTCTATCAAAGGTGACAAAAATAGTGTGTGTGGGCACTAAGGAGGCATACACCTTTTTCGCCACCCAATGGACGGCAATGACACCCTGATCAGAGAGGTACGTTTGGATTTTGGTCTCAGTCAGACAGTCATGCAGCCTAGTATAAATAACACCACAGGAAGAATTCAGAGTTCTATGGGTCTCAACACAATCAGGATAGCTGTGGAGAAGCAAAGCAGCAAGCAGTTGTTTTGCTTGAGAATCAGAAGTAGTCTCCAAAAGCAAAGTGTCACTATGTAAATGAAAGCAGCATTTCACAGAGCCAGCAATTGCATCAACATCTTTCTGAATCATAAATGGATTTACTGTTGCAAAGGACTGACTGTCTTCAGTACGTGAAACCATCAGGAACTGTCGTGCAGCTGGGAGGCTCTTTGAATTGTTAGCCTCATTTTGTTTATGTTCTGTAGGCATTGATTGTGAAGATGATTGGCTCATTGTGAGAAAATCCCCCCCATGATTGTCATTGTCTCCAATGGTGCGCTCCTTCCAACAGGGGGCCCCTTCACAAGGGGGCACACCCACCTTAGGTGACTGTTCACACCTCAGGTCACACCTTCCAAACACTTGACAGATGGACCAGTCGGCAATTTGGGATGGTAGCAGCTCAGGCAATCACCCCACTCTGGGCCTGGTCTGTACCAGTAGGTACATGCGAGCCCTACCTGTAGACCCAGGGCTGGGAATTATGCGTAACCCAGTCACCCGTTACATGTCAGACATGTGGGCCAGCCTTCAGGAGTGCACAGGGAGGAAAAAGAAAAAAGAGGAGCCTCAAACCCCAAAGGGGAGAAGGTGAATGAAGAAAGAAAAAAGGAATGAAAAACAGTAGTGAGACTGTTCTTATATCAGCTACAGACAGTGCAGAACATTCCCAGACATGTTCCCTAAGGGACAGGAAAAAGAACAGCAAAAGGATAGACATGCAGCATGGAAGGGAAAAGATGCTGGTAAGGCTGGGGCCCTGTGGTAGATTTCTCCACCATGTGAGCAAAAATCTTAAGTACTAACATCAACACCTTTTTCAATGAACTGTTTTTAGATGGAGAAAGCTAGGCAGGTCGTACATGTGTTTCATTAATACCACTGTTGTTATTTTATTTCAATAAAGGGAAACACATTTGTGACAAAAATATGGTGGTGGTGATTGTTGTTGGGATGTTTAAGGGGGACTAAACAGTGATGGTCATCAGTCCCCCAGACAAAAATATGCATTTCCTTCGAGTCGCAAGACAGATTTAAAATATCTTCACTGATTTCAGAAATAACCTCAGAAAAAAGTAGGCGTCTTGAAAGAAGTGTATAAGGCAGGGAAGTGTTGTGTAAACCAACACTATAGGTGGCTATCACTAAAATGTTGGTTCTACTATGTTCTTATTGTTGGTTATTACTCACTGTGTTATATCTATTATTTTACAGGTATTGCATGATTTTTCTTTTGATAAATATATGAGTACATAGCATACAAACCGCCAGCAACTGCCACAAGTTTCTTCTTATTAGCCATACTTTCTAATATGGGGATGGGTTGTTTGGGGAAGGAGACCAGACAGCGAGGTCATCGGTCTCATCGGATTAGGGAAGGATGGGAAAGGAAGTCGGCCGTGCCCTTTCAAAGGAACCCTCCCGGCATTTCTAATATGTAAATTATTTTCGAAGTGCCAAAATGTATTAGAATAAATAAAATGTCTATAAAACGCTGTACTGTACAATGTACTTGCAGTGAGACAGTCGTAATTCGTGAAATCCATTGATCGTGGCCTCCGGCCTGCCGAGGAGCACTCCAGTCCTGGGTCCTTGGATAAACTATGAAAATCTGCCGCATTATGCCACACACAAACAGATACAGACTGCAGGCAGATTGGTGGGACTAGATCCGATGGGAAGGGCTTGCACATTAGGGGGAAATAATGGGCTTCAGACCAGCAGGCCCAATCCATTACAGATACCCATAGAAATTGCCTGTGGTTTCGGTCTGTCATGGAAGTCCACTCCTGTGGCCAGCTATTTACATGTCAGACACCATGTTGATGAAATGAGATCACGTTGAGCAAGCCATGCAACAGATAACTTGCGCAAATGCTCTGAGAATCAATACTAATGAGGATAGGTAGTGACTCACCATAAAGATGATCACTGAGTCACTGAAGGGCACACAGAACAGACAATCACACTCTGACAAATAAATTTTCAGTCATAACCTTTGTCAGAGAACAAGTGCATACACACATTCACACGATCCCTCAGACACAACTCATGCATACGTGATCACCATCTCTGGCTGCTGCATCAAAAACCTCTGAGAATCAGATCCAAACAAACCACTCCTCCTCATCGGCAGCTGCTAGGCTAGTAGCAAGAAGTGGTGCCAGCAGTGACTGCAAGGTGAGGAGAGTAGTAGGAAGTGGAGAAGCAGTAAGAATGAGGGAGTAGAGAAGTGGTGCATGTATTCAGCTGCGCCCAGCCAGTGACGATGCATGACATCTCTGTAAACAAACCATTTCATGTACCGAGACAAAAACGAGATTTTTTTTCAGTGTTTCTTTCTTTAATTTCTCTGATTTCCCTGACATGTTTGAAATTCCCTGATTTCCAGAACTTCTGGCAGCCCTGTATATACATATGGGATGCATGAAAAAGTGACTGGGTGGCACACAACTATACTTGTAAGAAAATACGGAAGTAACTGTGGATACACATGATGCTGTGGCAGCCTATATAACAAAAGCAAACATTTTATGTGCCAAGAAGAGCGCCAAGGCCATGGGGGGGGGGGGGGGGGGGATGTGGAATGCCAGTACACAAAAACAATACAAGTAGATGCATTAAGACAATACAAAGAACGAGACACATTAGAAAATGATCTTGCCTTTAAATGTGTAATAGTGAAAGACAAATATACTTTTGAAACAAAAGTGATGAAATAGCTGGGAAGATTTCTGTTTGGCTTTCACTAAACCAACACCACTCTCAGAAATTTGTGAGAAAATTAAGAACTTCATCAACATAGGGAGCACCAAGAAACAGGAAGCTCCTCCATCAGAGGATGTGATAGAGGGAATACTGCAGAAACTGCCTCCCACTAGAACAGATTCCACATCTCAACAAAGATGTGAGCATAGAGTGTATGAGCTTTTGAGGCTGTATAATGCAGCAGAAATGGAAAAAGCACTATTATATGTGAAATGTACAGCACCAGGTCATAACGGTATTAGGTATGAAATGCTTTGGCACATCCCACGACTGAGAATACTGCACCTAATTGATGTCATGAACAGAGTATGGGATCAATATATCATTAATCCATCCACAAAATTAGCAAGAATAGTGACAGTTAAAAAAATATGGCAAGCACAGAAATAAGGTCGAATTTTAAAGAGCTATAATGTTGCTAACATTCGTACACTTGCTGCGCAGGGTAGCCACATGGTCTAGGGGCATCCTGTCATGGTTCGCGCGGCTCCCCCCGTCAGAGGTTCGAGTCCTCCCTCAGGCATGGATATGTGTGTTGTCCTTAGTGTAAGTCACTTTAAGTAAGATTAAATGTGTCTAAGCTAAGGGACCGATGACCTCAGTAGTTTGGTCCCATAAGATCTTAGCGCTAGTTTACAAATTTATTTGTACACAAAACATTAGAAATAATGATTAAATATACACTATGTGATCAAAAGTATCTGGACACCTGGCTGAAAATGACTTACAAGTTTGTGGTGCCCCCATCAGTAATGTTGGAATTCAATATGATGTTGGCCCACCATTAGCCTTGATGGTAGCTTCCACTCTTGCAGGCATACACTCAATCAGGTGCTGAAAGGTTTCTTGGGGAATGGCATCCCATTCTTCATGAAGTGCTGCACTGAGGAGAGGTATTGATGTCAGCCCATGAGGCCTGGCATGAAGCTGGCATTCCAAAACATCCCAAAGGTGTTCTACAGGATTCAGATCAGGACTCTGTGCAAGCCAGTCCATTACAGGGATGTTATTGTCGTGTAGCCACACCGTCACAGGCTGTGCATTATGAATAGCTGCTCAATCATGTTGAAAGATGCAGTCGTCATCCCCGAATTGCTATTCAACAGTGGGAAGCAAGAAGGTGCTTAAAACATCAATGTAGGCCTGCGCTGCGATAGTGCCACACAAAACAACAGGGGGTGCAAGCCCCTCCATGAAAAACATGACGACACCATAACACTACCGTCTCCAAATTTTACTGTTGGCTCTACACACACACTGGCAGATGACATTCGCTAGGCATTCCAATGCCCACACCCTGCCATTGGAGTGCCACATTGTGTACCGTGATTTGTCACTCAACACAACATTTTTCCACTGTTCAATCGTCCAATGTTTACACTCCTTACACCAAGTGGCATTTGGCATTTACTGGCATGATTTGTGGCTTAGGAGCAGCCGCTCAAACAAAAAATCAAAGTTTTCTCACCTCCCGCCTAACTGTCATAGTAGTTGCAGTGGATCCTGACATAGTTTAAAATTCCTGTGTGATGGTCTGGATAAATGTCTGCCTATTACACATTACAATCCTCTTCAACTGTCGGCGGTCTCTGTCAGTCAACAGACGACATTGGTGTGTACATTTTTGTGCTGTAATGTCCCTTCATGTTTCCACTTCACTATCACATAGGAAACAGTGGACATAGGGATGTTTAGGAGTGTGGAAATCTCGCATACAGACATATGACACAAGTGACACCCAATCACCTGACAAATTTCGAAGTCCATGAGTTCCGTGGAGCACCCCATTCTGCTCTCTCACGTTGTCTAATGACTAGTGAGGTCACTGATATGGAGTACCTGGCAGTAGGTGACAGCACAATGCACCTAATATGAAAAATGTATATTTTTGTGGATGTCCGGATGCTTTTGATTACATAGTGTAGATTGGAGCAGTGGACATAAAAGACAGGCATTCTGTTGCCATAACAATTTGAGTTAGGAAGGGGAATAGGCTCAAACAAAGTTCTATTACTTTTAACAACCAATTTTCACGGATATCTAAGCAAAACTAAATACTTATTGGTAATTTTCACAGATTTAACAAATGCCTACAAGAATATATCAATATTGTTAAGACTTTCATAACCACTTGTTGGTTCAAATGGCTCAAATGGCTCTGAGCACTATGGGACTTAACATCTATGGTCATCAGTCCCCTAGAACTTAGAACTACTTAAACCTAACTAACCTAAGGACAGCACACAACACCCAGTCATCACGAGGCAGAGAAAATCCCTGACCCCGCCGGGGATTGAACCTGGGAACCCGGGCGTGGGAGGCGAGAACGCTACCGCATGACCACGAGCTGCGGACTGACCACTTGTTGACAAATTGCCTATTTGCTTCTGTCTCGGGTTCTTTGGCCGACATTCATCTAATGATTTTACTGACATTTCACCAGCACGAGTGGCTGGCATTGTCAAACCTTCACCCACCATTGCAGGTGGTGAACTGGAGCTGAGCTCGTGGCCGCAGACTATAGGTACCTGGCACACCAACGTCTGAGGGCTTCTCCGTGGTCATTTCCGTTGTGGTTTTCCTCTTGCTACCTGTGATGGTCGTTCACTGCAGCAAGGGAAGACAGGTCTGTTTATCTTCAGGCTTTCTTCTTTCTTGTTGAAGCTATTCCCGTGTTTGTGTATTTCTACAGTGTTTTGCCAGTTTGTACATTGGTGAGCCAGGAGCGCTAACAATCAGTCTTAGTGGATCATTGTTCATGTGGATCTTAAGTAATCCATACTGCCGAGGTGGTAGGGCTTCTGTGTTGTGCAGGTTTCTCTGTATGTCCGCCAGCAGAGAAGATGCCTTAATTAATCTATTTGTATTCCATGTGATATGCTGCGTCGGATCTGCACTTAGATTTTGGTATGTCATCAGATCTAATAGGTCTTGGATCTTTTGCTCATAATCTTCGGTCTTCATTATGACCGTCGATTTCCCCTTATCGGCAGGCAGTATCAATATACTCTTGTCGGTGTTAAGATTCTTAATAGCTTGTAGCTCTTCTTTCTTCAGATTGCAAGCTGGTGGTTTAGCTCGGCACAGTATGCTGGCTGTTTCAGTGCATATTTCCTCTGCCCTTTCACAAGGAAGGGAACAAATGGCTGCTTCGGTGTTAACAATGATGTCCTCCTTAGGTATAGTTCTGAGAATGATAGCAAAATTCCCTCCTTTTCGAAGAACAGACACTTCCTCTTCAGTCAATTGTCATTCAATGTGGCTGACCACTGTGTGTGACATATCGAGAATCGCCTTGTCAGTCTGCTTCTGCCATCTTTCAAACTTTTTCTTCTGTCATTCAGTGCAGCGTTCGAGATCATTCTCCATGCTCCTGTGAGTGATGCTGTTGATCATGTTCCAGTTGTCTCTCTGGTACTGAGCGCTACAGGTTTCAAATCCACACTAGACAGCTTGGAGCTCAATGACCACTAGAGGCTGCTGCAGCAGTCGCACCGTACGCCGTGTATGCTCGCACTCCTGGCCCCGAGTCTAACATGAGGGCGCTACTGTGGAGCACTTGGTCCCAGTGGCCAATAGTGACATACCCTGTCATGTATTTAGGTGAGTGCATCTCACTCAGTGAGGCAGTCTGGTATTCACATTGATTCAGTTGACATCTCGCTTACAACCATCGTGTTTACGTTGTGTGCGCTTACTTCCCATTTACAAGTGGGTGTTGATTTGTTTTCATGAGGTTGTCTCTTGTGACCCTCTGTTGCCTAGTACTTTGTTGTTGATCTTGGTGTCTTGCTTGGTTGTCAGTCATCGTGCTTGTCCTTCCACTCCCGTTCGTCTGTCTTGTTTGTTCATGGGTCGCTCCTGTCGGTCACACTGCGTTTTCATTAGCAGCAACCCCGCAGCAGTCCCTGCCATGGTTACAACAGTCTCGATGCTCTGTTACGCTTCTAATATAATTTGTGGAGTATCCATTGCTCCTCAGTATACTTTCCAGGTGTTGCCATTTCACGTTTGAGGTCCATATGAATCATGTCTCTTTTCTGGCTCAGGTGGTAGTTTGATAGTTTGTGCAGGTATCGGTCCATGTGTGTCAGTTTTCAGTACACGCTATGTCCCAGGTTTTCGCCATTCAAGACAGAAGCAAATAGGCAGTTTGTCAACAAGTGGCCACGAAAGCCTTAACAATTTTGTCTTATGCCTCTATGGGGAGGAGATCTGCAGATTGTACCGATGCCTTGACCAACGCTGGAAGAAGAAAGTGGGATTGATGTAATCTCTCGCCTTCCTTTTGCGGTGCAGAGATGAAGTTGTTACACCAGAGTTCTTGAAATATAAGTGCCTATTCACAACCGCCCAAGCCCATCATATCTACAATAGAATGGAATGAGCTTTTCTTTGTGAGAGAATTCAAACAACATGGAGAGACTTGGCAAGAACGGATCAGGAACTTCTGGACATGTTCTATCTACTAAGTAGCAGAATGCATCAAGATGACTGGGACAAGGTCAACACCATCACTCACATGAGCATGCAGAATGAACTTGAGTATGGCACTGAGTGACAGAAGAAAAAGTTTGAAAGTTGCCGGAGGCAGACTGACAAGATGATTCCCGACATTTCACACACAGTAATCAACCTCACTGAATGACAATTGACCAAAGAGGAAGTGTCTGTTCTTCAAAAAGGAGGGAATTTCGCTATCATCTTGAGAACTAAAACTATGGACGACATCACTGCTAACACCAAAGCGGCCATTCAGACCATTCCTTGTGAAAGGGCAGAGGAAATACGCAATGAAACAGCCAGCATACTGCGCCGAGCTAAACCACCAGCTTGCAATCTGAAGAAAGAAGAGCTACAAGCTATTAAGAATCTTAACGCCGACAAGAGTATATTGGTACTGCCTGCCGATAATGGGAAAACGACCATCAGAATGAAGACCAAAGATTATGAGCAAAAGATCTCAGACCTGTTAGATCTGACAACATACTGAAAACTAAGCACAGATCCGAGACAGCATATCACACGGAATACAAATAGGTTAATTAAGGCACCTTCTCTGCTGGCGGACATACAGAGAAACCTGCACAACACAGAACACAGAAGCCCTACCACCTTGGCTGTATGGATTACCTAAGATCCATAAGAACAACGTTCCACTAAGACCGATTGTTAGCACTCCTGTCTCACCGACATTTAAACTGGCAAAACACTTGGCCTCTCTGCTCCAACTGCACGTGGGGAAGACTGACACACACTTAAAGGACTCAGGACATTTAGTTGAGAGTCTGAAGAAACTAAAACTTGCACCAAATGACATCCTGGTCAGCTCTGATATTGTTTCTTTCTTAAGGAAGTGACACTCAGTGGTGCTCTGGAGCACATTGGTTCCATTTTCCCACAAGAAATCACAAAGCTCTTCCATGCATGTCTGACCATGAGCTATTTCATAAGGAATGGCAATTTCTACGAACAGCTGGACGGCAATGCCATGGGTAGTCTTCTTAGTCCAGTTGTGGCCAACTTATTCATGGAACATTTCCAAGCACAGGCACTGGACTCGGTGACTTGTAAACCTAAGGTGTTGTACAGATATGTATGATACTTTCGTTGTGTGGAGCCATGGTGAAGAACAGCTCAGTGACTTCCTAAGACACTTGAACAGCCTCCATGCCAACAAAAAATTTACCATGTAAGTAGAAAAGAACAAAAAACTACTATTTCTAGATGTGCTGGTCACAAGGGGATGCTGTAGTATATCAAGAGGTTGTAACAATGAAAAATTGAACTGAAATGCAGAGGGATCTGCAAAGAATTCACGCATGGTGCAGGGAATGGCAACTGAATCTCAATGTAGACAAGTGTAATGTGCTGAGAATACATAGAAAGAAAGATCCTTTATCATTTAGCTAAAATATAGCAGGTCAGTAACTGGAAGCAGTTAATTCCATAAATTATCTGGGAGTAGGCATTAGGAGTGATTTAAAATGGAATGACCATATAAAATTAATCATCAGTAAAGCAGATGCCAGACTGAGATTCTTTGGAAGAATTCTAAGGAAATGCAGTCTAAAAACAAAGGGGTAGGTTACAGTACACTTGTTCACTCACTGCTTGAATACTGCTCACCAGATAGGGTTCATAGAAGAGATAGAGAACATCCAATGGAGAGCAGCGCACTTCATTACAGAATCATTTAGTAATCGTGAAATCATTACGGAGATGATAGATAAACTCCAGTGGAAGACTCTGCAAGAGAGACGCTCAGTAGCTCGGTACGGGCTTTTGTTGAAGTTTCAAGAACATACCTTCTCCAAGAAGTCAAGCAGTAAATTGATCCCTCCTACATATATCTCGTGAAGAGACCATGAGGATAAAATCAGAGAGATTAGAGCCCACACAGAGGCATACCTACAATCTTTCTTTCCATGAACAATGTTGTTGTTGTGGTCTTCAGTCCTGAGACTGGTTTGATGCAGCTCTTCATGCTACTCTATCCTGTACACACTTCTTCATCTCCCAGTACTTACTGCAACCCACATCCTTCCGAATATGCTTAGTGTATTCATCTTTTGGTGTCCCTCTACAATTTTTACCTTCCACATTGCCCTCCAATGCTAAATTTGTGATCCCTTGATGCCTCAGAACATGTCCTACCAACCGGTCCCTACTTCTTGTCAAGTTGTGCCACAAACTCCTCTTCTCCCCAATTCTATTCAAAACCTCCTCATTAGTTATGTGATCTACCCTTCTAATCTTCAGCATTCTTCTGTAGCACCACATTTCGAAAGCTTCTATTCTCTTCTTGTCCAAACTATTTATTGTCCATGTTTCACTTCCATACATGGCTACACTCCATACAAATACTTTCAGAAACGACTTCCTGACAATTACATCTATACTCGATGTTAACAAATTTCTCTTCCCCAGAAACACTTTCCTTGCCATTGCCAGTCTACATTTTATATCCTCTCTACTTCGACCATCATCAGTTATTTTGCTCCCCAAATAGCAAAACTCCTTTACTACTTTAAGTGACTCATTTCCTAATCTAATTCCCTCAGCATCACCTGACTTAATTCGACTACATTCCATTATCCTCATTTTGCTTTTGTTGATGTTCATCTTATATCGTCCTTTCAAGACACTGTCCATTCTGTTCAACTGCTCTTCCAGGTCCTTTACTGTCTCTGACAGAATTACAATGTCATTGGCGAACCTCAAAGTTGGAATAGAAGGGAGAACCGTTAGAAGTACTCAAGGCACCCTCCGCCACACACCGTCAGGTGGCTTGCAGAGTATGGATGTGGATGTAGATGTAGATTCTACCATAACTTTACACAATATTAATACAGAAGCTGTTTAGCATGATCAAAAGATTTGATCAAAATCCATAACAGGTATTAGCACACTGACAAATCACAAGAAATGGTCAACAAACAACTGGATCATGACTCACAAGTGCTGGCTTTCCACAAGGTTTTGCATTTACATATATATACATACTCTGTAAGCCACCATAAACAGTGTGGTGGAGGGTATCCTGCATCACTACTAGTTATTTTTGTAGTATAATAATTTATTAATCAATATTGCTGGAGCCTGGGCTTCAATGAAGATTCCTGCAGGCACAACAAGTGACACTTGGAACATTCGTCACCAATAGGATGACCTGACCACTAAATAACCTCCAGCCCACCAACCAACAAAGACCTTCAGGACAATGTTATAAATGGCGGGCACCTGGGCACCTACTTCTTGTTCAAGATTAGTTCTACATTGCTGGTTGATGTTGAACATTACTGAGCTGTTGATAGCTAGCTCTATTGGCAAATATTCAGTGTACATACATGCATGCCCATGCTGAGCCTCTGCTTATAGCTAGCGACAGATGCCACAAGAGGTCAACAGTGTAGCAGTTCTTCAACAACAAGTTGAGTAATTACGTTTATTTAAAGTTCACTTGTGTCAACTAATCTTCCGATTGCTTGTCCAGATTCCTTCAGTGACTGATCCCATTGGCCACCTCCCACCCATTTATCATTACCAAAAAGGACATAATGTTTTACTCCTTGGAATGTAAAGGTTTCCAGCTTGCATCACATCAATTTCCTTTCCTGTTCCACTTGCAATGAGAGAAATATGACTGGCTATATGCCTCTGTATGACCCCTAATTTCTTGATCTTACCTTCATGGACCTTGTGCAATATGTATGTTGGTGGCAGTAGAATCATTCTGCAGTCAGCTTCAAATGCCAGTTCTCCATTAACAGAATGCTGCCTTTCCTCCAAGGATTCAAATTTGAGTTCCTTAAGCATCTCTGTAATACTTGCGTGTTGTTCAGACCTACTGATAACAAATCTAGTAGCCCACCTCTGAATTGCATCAATGTCTTCCTTTAATCTGACTTGGTACAGATCCCAAATACTCAAGCAGTAATCAAGAATAGGTCACACTAGCATCCTATATGTGCTCTTCTTTATAGATTAACTACACTTTCCCAAAATTCTCCAAATAAATCAAAGTCGACCATTCACCTTACCTACCACAGCCCATATATGCTCTTTCCATTTCATACAGCTTTTGTCTCTGTTGCTCTTCAGTATATATATAGTTGGGATTTACATGATCGAGTGGGGGATAGCACTAAGATCTCGCAATTGTTGATGATCTCTGCATTATTGCAACCCGAGAGATAGTAAACTATTGTATTCAGACATTAGGACAACTGATGGAGAATTTACGCATTATTGCAACCCGAGAGATAGTAAACTATTGTATTCAGACATTAGGACAACTGATGGAGAATTTACAATCTTGGCTCATAAACAACTCACTTTAAATATCTCCTAGTAAGACCTCTGTCTGTGTATTCACTAGACACAGACTTGCAGGCTTGATACAACTAAAACTAGGCCCATATACATTTCCAGTCAAGAAAACTGTCAGACCACAAACTGACGTGGAGCCCACATTTTGGAAGAGTAACACAAAAATGTGAAAGTTTAATAATTGTCCTATGAGCAGTTACGGATATTGCCTGAGAGGGATGGCGGGGGGCTGACACCAGTGTAACTCTATGCATTTACAGAGCACTCAGCACTTTTTCAAACCTACTAGACTATGCAGGCATCTTATACAGATCTGCAAGAAAATCCATGCTACTTAACCTGGACAAAATACAGTATAATCTGCTCTGGATCTAGGTCAGAGCGATGAAATCAATGTCAATAAATGCTCTGTTACGGGAAAAATTAGAAGCACCACCACACACCACATCTCTGACAATGTAATCTCGCAATGAAGTTCATGCTGAAGCAAGTCAGTTTATGAGACCACTGGTTATGCAGAACATCCATATGGTGGAAATCAACTATTTTACCAAATGCTATTGGGTCAACAAACAAGCACCAACATATGTTCTAGATTACTTGAAAATAGAAGAACTCCACCACAGAGTGATGTGCAAGACAGCTCTACCATGTTATGACAACAATTATCATACATCTCTCACACAAATCAAAGCAAACATTCTGAATGATAGCTATGATAATCCTTCAGAGCATGTACGGTGATACAAGTCTTAATGCACATAATGGCTGCCAAAATAATACACAAAGATGGTGCCTAGAATGCAAATGGCGCTAGATATGCATTCATAGACCAGACAACACAGTTTGGGGATGTTATAAATTACCTGTACAAATGTCTGTTACACAGAGCCAGTAGCCATTTTAGAAACAGTAACTATAGAGGAAATTGCAGTGAGGGCAAATTTATTTTTTTAACTGATTCCTGAGCACAAGTCATGACCTCAAAAAACCATTTTACACAGCAACATGACGACACAGTCAATTATGCAGTTATGCAGCAAAAATACATCACATTAATGTGGGTCAAAGGGCCCAGCGGCATCTGCAGCAACAAACAAGCCAACCAGTTCGCTGAATGAGGTGTTGCTTCAGGAATGCCATGTCATCCGAATATTCTGCACACAGACTTTATATGCCTTAAAGGGCAGGTTGGTTGATTTGGGGGGGAACGGGACCAAACAGTGAGGTCATTAGTTGCATCAGATTACAGAATGATGGGGAAGGAAGTTGGCCATGCCCTTTCAAAGGAACCATCCTGCAATTTGCCTGAAGCAATTTAGGGAAATCAGGGAAAACCTAACTCACGATGGCCAGACGTGGCTTTGAATCATTGTCCTTCTGAATGTGAGTCCAGTGTGCTAACCACTGTGCCACCTCGCTTGGTGACTTAAAAGGGACAATGCGATTGAGGTGGGATGAGGAAAGGAGCAGACGAACCAGTGGCAAAGGGTTCAAATGGTTCTAAGTACTATGGGACTTAACATCTGAGGTCATCAGTCCCCAAGACTTAGAACTACTTAAACCTAACTAACCTAAGGACATCACACACATCCATGCCCGAGGCAGGATTCGAACCTGCGACTTTAGCGGTTGCGCGGTTCCAGACTGTAGTGCCTAGAACCGCTCGGCCACCCTGGCCGGCAAAGGGAAACATTATAAGCAATAATCCTGTGACCCTATCAATGCAATGGTAAATGAAGCACATGGTGTAAACGGGACCTTATACAACCACTGTCAAATGAATTTTGAATGTGGTCACTTTTTAAAAAAAAAAAAAAAAACACCCACTTACATCACTTGGGGCTCACTGTCAACCATCTTTGTACTTGTAGAGAAGAAAAAGACATGAACCATATAATTTTGGAATGTTCTGCAATGACAGACAGGATAGGTTGTACACTAAGTCAAGTGACTGGTATAGGGGGACAAAGACCTCCATTGCATTGCCACTCTTTTGGTAACAACAGGCGTTAGGGTGGATAAACTCATATACATAGTTCTCAAGGAATTATGAATGTCTGTATACACTGAAGAGCCAACGAAACTGGTACACCTGTCTAATATCGAGTAGGGTCCCCGTGAGCAAGCAGAAGTGCTGCAACACAACGTGGCATGGACTCGACTAACGTCTGAAGTAGTGCTGGATGGAGCTGACATCATGAATCCTGCAGGGCTATCCATAAATCCATAAGAGTACGAGGGGGTGGAATCTCTACTCAACAGTACCTTGCAAGGCATCCCAAATATGTTCAACAATGTTCATGCCTAGGGGAGTTTGGTGGACAGTGGAAGTGTTTTTTCACTCAGAAGAGTGTTCCTGGAGCCATTCTGCAGCAATGCAGGATGTGGGGTGTTGCATTGTCCTGCTGGAACTGCCCAAGTCTGTCAAAATGCACAATGGACATGAATGAATGCAGGTGATCAGACAGGATGCTTATGTATGTGCTACCAGTCAGAGTCATAACTAGATGTATCAGGGGTCCCATACCACTCCAACTGCACATGCCCCACACCATTAAAGAGTGTCCACCAGCCTGAACAGTCCCCTGCTGACATGCAGGGACCACGGATTTATGAGTTTGTCTCCATAGCCATACACATCCATCTGCTCAGTACAATTTGAAACAAGACTTGTCCAATCAGGCAACATGTTCCCACTCATCAACAGTCCAATGTCGACGTTGACAGGCCCAGGTAAGGCATAAAGATTTATGTTGTGCAGTCATCAAGGGTACACAAGTGGGCCATCGACTCCAAAAACCCATATCGATGATGTTTCATTGAATGGTTCACATGCCGACACTTGTTGATGGCCCAGAATTGAAATCTGCAGTAATTTGCAGAAGGGTTGCACTTCAGTCACATCTCTTCAGTCTTAATTGGTCCTGTTCTTACAGGATCTTTTTCTGACCGCAGCAATGTTGGAGATTTGATGTTTTGCTGGATTCCTGATATTCACAGTACACTCGTGAAATGGTCATACGGGAAAATCCCCACTTCATCACTACCTGAGAGGTACTGTGTCCCATCGCTCGTGCGCTGACTATAACACCATGTTCAAGCTCACTTGAATCTTGATAACCTGCCATTGTAGCGTAACCAGTCTAACAACTGCAGCAGACACTTGTTGTCTTATATAGGCATTGCTGACCACAGTGCCGTATTCTGCCTGTTTATACATTTCTATATTTGAATACGCATTCCTATACCAGTTTCTTTGGTGTTTTAGTGTATAATCAGCTGCATCAAAATCTAGATCATGTGAATATGGCAGGAAGGAAGAGAAAACTAGCAACATGGTACCATATGTGAAAGTGGCCTCTCTGAAAGTGGCCACTCTAAGGGGACACGGCAGAAACAAAGAATTGCGTTGCCTGGAGGTCGGACCACAATTATTCAATACATCAGGAGACAAATCAGATACATAAAGTAAAGTTAAGTGTACTTGTACAAATCTTTTAGTTAAAAATAATACATCTTTTACGGCAACTGGTTTTCATTTAAATTTTGTACACAGAGAAGTATACTGTATACATACCAATTTTATAAAAATTATACCTGTTTTGCTACAAATGGATTTAAATTTCTACATATATAATAGTCAAAAGTGACAGTTGTTACTGATATGTATAAACTATGGTTGGCTGCATGGTCATGAAACCAAAAGTTAATAAATAAATTTAAAAAAATACATCAAACACAACTGAAGTAATTTTTGCTTCACACAACTACAGGTGTGTTTATTTTACCGGATTATCCAATGTGAATAGTCAGCATATAGCCATATTTTAACTGAGAAAATGGAATATTTTTGTACACCTGTTGCTGCAGCACTGGTGAAATATCACGAACATGATCCTTGGAGGATTAAAAAAATCAAACGGAGTATGGTGGATGTTTGATTTTCCCCCCTGTCATCAATAAGGCTACTTCAATCAAGTATTTCAATTCAGAAGTTTTTTAACTGAAACTGAAGGATAAGAAATTAAAAATGCAGATCATCTTTTCAGATAATTCCTTTTGAAATTGAATAATGATCTATGCAAGTAGAGGAGGAGGAGATTAGTGTTGACAACGAGGTCATTAGAGACGGAGTACAAGCTCAGATTTGGGAAGGATTAGGAAGGAAATTGGCTGTGCCCTTTCAAAGGAACCATCCCAGCATTTGTCTGAAATTATTAGAAAAGTCACGGAAAACGTAAATCAAGATGGGTTTGAACCATCATCCTCCCGAATGCGAGTCCAGTGTGCTAACCACAGCGCCACCTCGCTCGGTCTATGCAAGTAGAAATTACTATTATATTGTGTCATAAGTAAAAAATTTTGCTATTACACACTGATGGAAAAAAATATCACAACACCAAGAAGGAATTGTGTGACAAACGAAAGTTGGTAGGTGTGTTTCTACATCTGACAGATGATGTCTATTCAAGTTTCATGCAAATCACATAAGAGTGCTACTAGTAGCGTCACTATGATGACGCAAATCAGGCTTGCTTTAAATACATGCTGCAATGGTCGTGAGTGTTAGTTGCCTTTGAGACTGGACGTGGTGAGTTTATTTTAGTCAAGAATGCCTTTAAGGCAACATAGACGCTATTATCAGCACGTCACTGAATTTCAATTGCATCATTTACTAGGGCTGCAAGAAGCTGGATGTTCCGTCTTCAATATTGCAGAAATACTTGGCAGGAATGTAGCCACTGTACATGATTTCTGGCAGTGGTGATTACGAGAATGAACAACCACAAGAAGACTAGGCTCAGGACGGCCACATGGCACTACTGAGAGGAAAGACCATTACGTTTGGCGTATGGTTCACATGTATCTACAGTAGCAATTTGAGCAACAGTTGGCACCACAGTGATATAATGAACTGTTACACATTGTTTACTTCATGGACAGCTTTATAATTTATGGACCTTTTTTATGTATCTTTCTTTGGTTCAGTGCATTTCTATTTATAAATCTAAAACTTACTTGAGATTTTCCCCACTGAATTCTTTATCAAGAAATTTGGTGAAATGTTCCTTCCCTACAGGATCTTGCAGTAGCTCCTGAAGGCTGAATGCCCAGCGTTTTACTCGCCGAGCAGAAATTTCTTTCCTGCAAGTATATGAGAATATGCGTTATTCTGTCATCTACCTAACATAAAAATAATGTGTCTCATGTTTATAAAATAAAAGTGATATTTTATCACTCTAGACAAAATCTCTCTCAGTAGATCTGCAATCATCGTTAGCACTGAATGCTAGTACTCTCGTCTTGGTCACTTATATGTGTTCTTATTTACCATCTCATTACTTGTTTCAGGATAAACACATCATCAGATATGTCAAAATCAATTTATGAGGTGTCATCAAAAAGTAATTGGAACTTTTTAATTTTGCATGCTTTATACATCGTGGTTTCAAATAGTTTTTTTTTTACCTTGTTGGTGCACATGTTCCTGATATGTTTGCATTTTCAGCCATTTTGAATATTAAGTTTATCGTTCACAGTCAAAAAGGTCATAGATGTTTTCATGTGCTCAGCATATTTTTAATGTGAGTGGTATGAACATTTCAAAGAGGGTTGAGAAGACAATGAAGATGATGACCGCCCTGGACAATAGCACATCAGTTACTGATGACAATGTGGAAAAAGTAAAGAAAATGGTCCTGAAAAGTTGCTGAATCACCCTCTGTGAGGTTACTAACAATGTCGGCATATAATTTGGCTCATGCCAAACAATTTTTTTGGGTGTTTTTGGCATGAAATGAGTAGCAGCAAAGTCTGTTCCGCAACTGTTGAATTTTGACCAAAAACTATGTCACATAGAAATGGTTCAGGATGTGCTGAATGACATCGACAATGTTCCAGAACTTCTAAAGAAGGTTGTAACAGGTGACAAAACATTGGTATACAGGTATGATGTCAAAACCAAGGCCCAATTGTCTCAGTGCAAATTATCTGAAGAGCCAAGACAAAAAAAAAATTCAACCAGTTCAATCATACATGGAGGTTCTTCTCACAGTTTTCTTTGATTACAGTGGGGTAGTGCATCATGAGCTCTTGCCTTATGGCCATACTACATTCCTTACTACCTGGAAGTTATGCACTGTTTGTGTGAAGCAATCTGAAGAAAATGACCAGAATTGTGGCAAAACCACTCCATGGAAATTGCGTCATGATAATGCCCCTGATCACATTCAGTGCCTGTTCATGATTTTTTGGTAAACAACAAAACCATTATGTTGCCTCAGCCACCATGCTTGCTGGACATGGTCTCCTCTACTTCTCTCTATTCCTGAGGCTAAAAAGATTTATGAAAGGACTTTGTTTTGTCACCATTGATGAGATAAAAACAGAATGGCTGAAGGAGCTGAACAAAATAATAAAAAATAAGACTGGAAAAAGCACTGGCACAACTTAATTATACCTGAGAGGAATTACTCTGAAGGAGAATAGATGATGATGAATAAACAAAGATTCTTTGATTACAACAAAAATTCCCATAACTTTTTGATCATGCCTTGTAACATAGCCTGTCATCGACTGTTTCATCCCATAACACCCAATGTCCCTGAATTTATGGAATGGACTAGGAGATGACATGATACTTTGCATTGATTTTGACAGATCTGATGATTAGTTTATCCCAAAAAGCGTTTTGAGATGATAAAAAATTATATTGGTGACCAAGAGAAGTGTATTATAATTCAGTGATGTTTTACACAGTAATATGTAACATGTTGTATGAAGTAATTGTCTCTTATCACATGTAATCACCTGCTACATATACAGGGTGGTCCATTGATAGTGACCGGGCCAAATATCTCACATAATAAGCATCAAACAAAAAAACTACAAAGAACGAAACTCATCTAGCTTGAAGAGGGAACCAGATGGCGCTATGGTTGGCCCACTAGAGGGCGCTGTCATAGGTCAAACGGATATCAACTGCATTTTTTAAAATAGGAACCCCTATTTTTTATTACATATTTGTGTAGTACGTAAAGAAATATGAATGTTTTAGTTGGACCACTTTTTTCACTTTGCGATAGATGGTGCTGTAATAGTCACAAACGTATAAGTATGTGGTATCATGTAACATTCTGCCAGTGCAGACAGTATTTGCTTCATGATAAAATTACCCATGTTAAAATAGACCATTTACCAATTGCGGAAAAGGTCAATATCGTTTTGATGTATGGCTATTGTGATCAAAATGCCCAACGGGCGTGTGCTATGTATGCTGCTCGGTATCCTGGACGACATCATCCAAGTGTCCGCACCATTCACCGGATAGTTACTTTATTTAAGGAAACAGGAAGTGTTCAGCCACATGTGAAACATCAACCATGACCTGCAACAAATGATGATGCCCAAGTAGGTGTTTTAGCTGGTGTCGCAGCTAATTCGCACATCAGTAGCAGACAAATTGCATGAGAATCGGGAATCTCAAAAACGTCGGTGTTGAGAATTCTACATCAACATTGATTGCACCCGTACCATATTTCTGTGCTCCAGGAATTGCATGGTGATGACTTTGAACGTCATGTACAGTTCTGGCACTGGGCACAAGAGAAATTACGGGACGATGACAGATTATTTGCACGCATTCTATTTAGTGATGAAGCGTCATTCACCAACAGTGGTAACGTAAATCGGCATAATATGCACTATTGGGCAACGGAAAATCCACGATGGCTGCGACAAGTGGAACATCAGTGACTTTGGTGGGTTAATGTATGGTGTGGCATTATGGGAGGAAGGATAATTGGCCTCCATTTTATCGATGGCAATATAAATGGTGTAATGTGTGCTGATTTCCTACTTAATGTTCTACCAATGTTACTACAAGATGTTTCACTATATGATAGAATGACGATGTACATCCAACATGATGGATGTCCGACACATAGCTCGCGTGCGGTTGAAGTGGTATTGAATAGTATATTTCATGACAGGTGGCTTGGTCATCGAAGCACCATACCATGGCCCGCACACTCACCGGATCTGATGTCCCCGGATTTCTTTCTGTGGGGAAAGTTGAAGGAAGGATATTTGCTATCATGATCCACCGACAACGCCTGACAACATGCGTCAGCGCATTTCAATGCATGTGCGATCATTACAGAAGGCGAACTACTCGCTGTTAAGAAGAATGTCGTTACATGTATTGCCAAATGCATTGAGGTTGACAGATATCATTTTGAGCATTTATTGCATTAATGTGGTATTTACAGGTAATCACGCTGTAACAGCATGCGTTCTCAGAAATGGTAAGTTCAAAAAGGTACATGTATCACATTGGAACAACCAAAATAAAATGTTCAAACGTACCTATGTTCTGTATTTTAATTTAAAAAACCTACCTGTTACCAACTGTTTGTCTAAAATTGTGAGCCATATGTTTGTGACTATTACAGCGCCATCTAGCACAAAGCGAAAAAAGTGGTCCAACTAAAACATTCATATTTCTTTACGCACTGCACGAATATGTAATAAAAAATTGGGGTTCCTATTTTAAAAAAACCCAGTTGATATCCATTTGACCTATGGCAGCACCATCTAGCAGGCCAACCATAGCGCCATCTGGTTTCCCCCTTCAAGCTAGACAAGTTTCGATCTTTGTAGTTTTTTTGTTTGACGCTTATTTCGTGAGATATTTGGCCCAGTCATGATCTATGGACTACCCTGTATATTAACTTTGAAGTTTTCTTGTAGTTTTGCAGATGGTTAATATGACCTGATAGTTTAAAAATAATTCATTCCTGCTGTAAAAACATTCAAATATTTAAAGATTCAAATATTTAAAGAAGACGCAGAATGGATGAGAACAGAGGTATTATTGAGTTGAACCTTTGAGTTTAACCTTTGAGTTTAACCTTTTTATTTTTGCCATTTGGCTTTTGCCAAATTTAGAAGTTAGTTGCAATCTGATTGATTCTCACGTCAAGTTTGGACTACAGACTAATATAATCAGGTTATTTAAAAGTTGCCTATTTAGTGAGCCTCTATAGAAACTGTGTCTCTCTTAAACAAGTCTTGTTAGTGGTATAAAGCTGAATGAACATACATGTGAGCAACACATTATTTACAGCCATGTCTTTAAAGTACCACAGGCAATAATTTTTAGTAATTAAATAATCTTTCATTTCAAAACTAATTTCTTGAATATTGTATTCATGCTTTCCATTTCTATTTCATTCCAGTTCCAAAAATAATTAGCACAACTCACGCTGTTTTTTCCTGCTCCCATAATTCAGTACTATCTGAAATCCATGGATTAGTAAGCTCAGGTGGAGTGAAAAATGGATCATATTCAATATACTGTTCAAAGTAGCTGATGCACCTGAAACAACAATTCAGTTTTAGTCATTAGGTATTAGATTTGCAGTTATATTCTTTTATGGGTAAAATATAAACAATATCAAACTATAATTATTTTAGTCTGGCACCTATCAGGAACTCTTACACAGAGCGACAACAACAAATCTCAGTTCTATTAGAATGTAATGGAAGTGTTTCAATGGTATTTCCTTTTGCAAAAGCATTGCACATGCAGCAAGCATGTCAGACAGTGCTTACTATGTTTTTTGATGTCTGATTTAACTCCCTCAACAACATTTAATGATTGCAAAAAAAGTCCCTTTATATAAGTGCTCAAAACAATCTACACAATTTCATGCAACATCAAAATATATGTGAATTACATACATGCAGCAATGTTCTTAAATTACATTAGTACTGCAATTCTTGTCACTGCAGTCAGCAGAAAAGAAAGAACTGCACAAAGTAAAGCAAGAGTAGCAGCAGTACATTGTATGCAGTGGTAGAATGCTTATAGTGCATATTCCAATTCCTCTGCACCACTTCATTAAACACTAATGCAATTATAATGACAGCCAAGTCATTTGGATCTGTCTAAACAATACTATTGGGTACACAGAAGTGATCAGGGTGAGCTGCAGAGGAACAAAGTTAGAAGATAGTGACAATCATACTCTCTTTGTAGGGTCACTGTCTTCAACTTGAACAAAGACTGAAAGAATGTACAACACAGGAGTAAAGTGCCTGGCAGATCAAAGGATGAGAATGGAATGATATGTATAATCACTTTTTAATATGATGTTTTTACAACGAGCATGTAAAATGTTCACTTCTAAGTACTACAAAACAGTGACAACAATACAAAGCAAACATCAGTTATCTTTTCCACTACAAGAAAAAAATGTACATGTTCATTCAGATCCAGTCTCTAGTCATCAGAGTGATTAAATCATGCATTAGAAATGAGAATATGGAGGTTTCAGTAGATGCAATCAGTTGTAAATAAATGTATGAGGGCTGGAATTGAGTTTTCAAGATATGAAACCTCTTCTGTGCGAAAATGCAACTGTCAGAAACCTCCAGAGTTGGGTAAAATATTTAATAATATTGGAAACAAAATTCTATCAAGAAAACTATAAAATTATGAGACGGAACTGAGAAATGTAAGTATTACCAATAGAAACATTTAAAAGCACATACACTATCCTAGCTTTCAGAACAAATAGTTCCTCTCTGAGACGAGGGAGAGATTGACTGGAAGGTTAAAAAGTAAGAACATGTCACTCATAACCCAGGATTATAGTGACCCATTTGTTACGGCATCTCTATGCATTCACAAAGAATAATGTTAGAGCAGTAAAGGGCTATCAGAATTGTGTGCAGTTTCAGTTCATAAAGTATGTGCAAAGTACTGTTCAAGAACCTAGGTATCTTACCACAGTCAAACAAGCAAACATATTCCATTAAGTGAATTTTACATACTTATGAACTGATTCAAAACACCAGCATTCACTCACAGAACATCAAATAAAAATTATCTGCACTCAGATAACACCACTACAACCATTGCACACTTAGGTGTATGCTGTTGTTCAGTTACTATTTTCAGTAAGCTTCTAACAGAAATGCAATATGTGAAGAATAAACCTCAGATTTTCAAACTGAAGTTGGAATGCTTGGGGCTTGCACATTTCTCCTTATACTAGTTCCATTCATTAGTTTAGAAACTTAGTTGCAATGCTGTATTCATATGTATGTAAGTTTGTAAACCTTTTGTTTTTCCTATGCTTTTTATTGGCACTCTGTTAACTATTTACACAATTGTTTTGGCTGAAATAGATAAATAAAGAGAGAGCGGTAGATAAAAACAGAGGATCAATTCAGTCATGAGTCAAGCATCCTACAAAGGCTTCCTTACAAGACACTTATGAGATTAATACAGACATCTACGTACATACATGTTCTGTAAGTTGTGCTTACAAAAATAAAGTATTGAATGCTATTTTTGTACAAAAAGTGCCACAATATGGGTACAATGCTTTTTGTGTGTAGTGAATGTGAAATAATACTAAAAACTATGATTCCAGTAACAAAAAGTAAGTCAGATGCTTAACAACAGATATGGTAACTGCAAGCAGTGCAATGACATACCGTATGTATTAACTTTAAAGTGCTGTGCACATTTTGGGTGTGAATCAGCAAGAAAAGAAGACATTATAAACATTGTTCACAAAGACAATGTGGAATTGTTAGAAAATTGTATTAGGGAGCTGCAGAGAAACATTAAGGAAACCAAAAACATTCAAATATCAAAAACTGTTTACAATCTTCAATGCATCAGCATTAAAATATCTGACAAACAAGATGAAAAACAAACAGGGAAAGTGAAATGATGACAAAAATGAGTGAAGTGACAATGACCAAGAGCTTGTCTATTACAAATAAGTCTGTCCAGAGTGAAATAGTCGGAAATGAGACACACCAGAAAAGCAAGATACAGTACTTATTTTAGTGGACAGCCAGGAAAGAGGGTGTGGATCACTTCTACAGGAGAAGTTAGACTCTTCTTACCAGGTGGAGATATCATGAAACCAGGTGCGCCTTTAAAGAAAATCACAAGAAATGCAATTGCCACAAAAACTTCCACAACAGACAATACATTAGTGGTAATAGGAGGAATGAATGAGATTCATAGCCCCATTCAAATGGTTAAAAAAAAACATGTTTACAAAACATTAGGGCATATACTAAAACTTGGTCATAAAATGAATATAATAATCCACCCTATTCCAACACAATATGGTGTACAACATTTAAATTCAAAAATTGAAGCAACAAATCACTATATGATAGACACTATCAATGAATTAAGAAATACACACAAAAGAAAGTATTTTTGCGCCAACTGACTTAGCTCCACATGTTGTCAGTGCACCTGAACTTGTATGTGTGATAGGTTATTAGAACGATGGTAACATCGACAGTTCAGTATATATTTAACAACATATTACGATGTAGTAAGTGTTGTACTCATCAGATCTTGTGGGACTCTCACAGTCAAAAGCCTGCATTTTGACGACGACATGTACTCATGTCAGATAGTTTTATATTCTGACAGAATGTAACTTTGCAGTGTTATTTGAAGCTGGCCATAAGGTCGAAATTGCAATAGTAACAACAAATATTTTATACAGTCAACGGTGACTATGATGTCTTTTAAGAAAAAGAAGAACTGCTGTTAATTTTGCAGTGTAAAGACTAAGTTGAAACAATTTTACTTTAGAAGGCTTTCACTTAAGCAGTGAAAGGAATAAACAGATATGAGAAGGACTGGCTGTTGTCATTAGCAAGAACAAAGTAAAAATCCCAAGTGCTATAGTTAAAGTCTGAAAAAACTACTGACAAGGGAATAAGGAAAGAGACAACAGAAAGTATAGAAAAAAAAATGACCAAAACAATACAAAATACAACTGATCAGTGTATTGCAAAGAAAAAGACAGAAGGCATAGAAAAGAAATTAACCCAAACAATGCAAACTACAATACACCAGTGGCTCAGGATAATGGAAAAGAGGAAAGAAGACATCCAAGGAGTTAACAATGATCTGGAGCAAACAAACTACACATAAGAAAGAAGATTTCAAGATGTCAATCTGTGCAATCATGAACCTACCTCATCTATCAAAAATGTTGGCCCAGTGACTGCAGAATCATATGCTTTTGGAAAGACCTGCAACCTCAATGGAAACAACCACTCAAGCATCAGCACCACTTACTGTGACACAACAAGAAACCTTAACAGGATCTGCAGCAAACTCTCCAGGATCAACACCAACCTCACCAACAGCAGCTGCAACAGCTTCAGCATCAGCACCAACCACCTCAGCAGCAGAAGCAAGTCCAGCAAACCGAGTTAGAAGGAATATGAAGCAGCCAAGTGACCTTGATTTTTTATTGCCAAAATCTGCAGCTTCAACACCAGAAGAAGGAAGGACACTAAGAAGCATGTAAGCTGCAAAACTGAAATACCAGGAGTTCTGATGTCCCCAGGGAAAAAAAGAAAACAAAACAGAACATAGAAAAGAAATTGAAACTAATTTTCATTTTCAAATATTTAATCAAAATGTTCAGTATGTGTCAAAAGAGCAGAGGTCATGTTGCTGAAGTATCAGATATCTTCATAATGATTGAGCATGAACTGACAGAAAGAAGGGGTAGCTTTTTATGTGGATAACAGCATAACTGAATGTTTTCCATGGCCAGTTACAAACTGTAGAGAAATATGTTTTAAAGCAGCAGCAATTCAAACAAATTTTCAGGAACACAAATGTCTAGCTTTAGGTATATATTGCTCTCCAAGCTCTAGGCTAAAAGATTTCCCAATAGAACTTGTGTTGAAGTACCATTTGACAAACCTGTTAAAGAATTCCCATACTTAATAGTAGCCAATGACCTAAATCTAAATACGTCGAAACAGAGCAGCTCTACAAAATGTTTCTACGGTGTTGTACATACAAATTATATGAAGCTGCTTGTAAACAGCCTAACAAGGAGTGATGAATCATCAGACACAGTAACAGATCATCTTTTTAAAAGCATGCCTTTAAATCAACTGAAAGTGCACACAATTAACGCAGTCATTTCAGATTACTGAGTTCAGTTAACTGAGTTACAGAATAAGAAACTCATAACTGGAAATACTGGAAATGTTACCCAGATCAGAAAACATACAGACATAAAAAGAATGAATATAGCAAAATGATAAGGAAACCAAAATATATACAATATTAACAGCAGAGTGGAATTCATCAAATACTTCTAATACCATCAGATTGTGGCGTCGCAACTAGTGCGCGATCACCCATTTGTCTATTAAAAGCTTTACTTCAGAATGTATGTGGGCTGCAATGTAAGCCGGTAGAGTGTTATACGGTCAGTAACGGATGAGTTGTGTCCTGCAGACTGATGTCACGACCATCTGTTGCAGCTGCGCGTGTGAAAGCAGTGGAGTAGCGCTGACAGACTACTTACATTATACGAAACTACAAATATTAATAACTAATAAAGGAATAACCTGAGGAATGTCATATTTGATGTACATCCTTCTGTTGTGAAAACAAACAATATGTCAAAGTCTGAAATCAAAAATAGTTGTATTTTGGAAGTGAGTAAAAAAAAAAAAAGTAATTTTTCCGACAGTCAAGAATTTAAATAAATACAATGATGTAATAGTTCACCTTCAGTGACTATGTACAATGATCTGATAACACTTTCAGTGTTCATATATAAATTTGGAATGTTTTTAGTTTCAGAAAACCTCTGTAACTTTTCTATAATAATAATTTCAAGAATTCTAAGTCAATATGTGTATTGTGTGTTAGGGTGCATGTGAATGAGAATGCGTGCGTGAGAGTATGTGGGACATTCGGCATTATTAAAAATCATTGATGTAATCCTCTACAGGAACTGGCAAGTGTTCCAACTCTGTAACGCGGGAACAAATCCGCTAGTGGTTCCCCTACTAGTGAATGTCGGATTTCCAAGTATGTATGCTTATGTATAGGACAGGCAGAACATTCGCGACTACATAATAAATTTCCAGATGTAGAGTAAAGCTTATAGTTCATTTTGTTTTGTTTATTTAATTAGAGAGTTTTGTGTTACTTAATTTGATGATGTCAATGAGCCTAAAGAAGTGGTTGGTGCTTGTTAGATTTTGGTGCGAGCCGCACCCTAGAAGTGAGTTCTCATTCGTCGTAAGTGCTGACAGCCAATGAGAAGTGAGATAGTTGGCCGCCTAGCGAGGAGATACAGTTTTTGAGTGTGGGAGAGTGAGAAAGGGGTCGCGAGCTAGCTTTGATTGGAGCTGGTTATGCTGGATGTGACTTTTCGCATTATGTGTAAGATGAAGTCTTGGGATGACTTCCGCGTTATGGTCCAGTGTTAATGGTATCTGGTAGTGACCAGAAACTGTTTTTTAAAACTTTAGAGTGTTGTGATAATTCATTCCGACGAAAATTGCAAGTGAACTTTGAATTATATAGCGTGGCGGTACTGAGTATATTCTTACTGAGTATTTCATGGTGAGCATAAACTTTTACTAAAGACAACCACTGAATATCGTGTGCAGAAGTAATTGGCCGATCATTGACTGTGTTACAAGTAATTGGTTTCGGAATTTGGGAAGGTAAAAGTTCTGGCTGTTTTAGGTATGGTGATAACTGTGAGCAGAAACTTCAGTAATTTTTGTAAATGTGGGCTGATGATCTTGCTTAAAGGCAATAAAGATCTATTTAAGGTTTAAATTTGAACTTCATGTTTAAAGTACGAGTGACATCCCCTTTCCGAATCATTTCTTTAAAGTACATAGACAATTTTAAGCAAATTTTACTTATAGCGGCCTCCAGCGTGTAGCTATGAGATTACAGTTTCCTCAACACTGCTTTTCTGTGATCTCGTAAGTAGCTGCAGTCAGGAGTTTTACGTGCGAAGATCTACCACTGCAAAGAGGTAGGTGAACAAAAAATTATAAAAGAAATTGCATTGCAGCAGTAGCAACGTATAATCCGTCGCAATTGGTGCATCACATGCACGCACGTAAAAAATCCATCGCAAATGGTGCATCGGCCAGGAAACATAATGAAACATTTCATTAAAAGCAGTAATGTGTGTGTAACCGGACGATAAAAAAGTGCTCGCGAATAAATAGAAACTGGGGAAAGGACAAATATTATGAGTGAACTATCACCACGTGGACAGAAAGACAGTGACAGCCCATGAACTGTGAGTGTGTTTGATGTGCTTGGCAGATGAATTTTGCGGTTATATCGCGCCGACCGAAGTAGCTGATAACGGCGACATCTGGCAGACTACGAACTACGAGACGACGCGACTGGGCAGCGGAAGCAGTTGGCAGTGCTGACCGGAGTGGTGGCCCGTAAACTGGTACGGCGGCCCAGTGCATGGTGATCGGACCCGCAGCCTCAGCTAGCCGTGTTGGAGACATCAGAAGCGCAAAGTTAAGTAGTGTGCTTTTTAAAACTTTGTGTGTGTGTGTGAAAAAACTGAATAAAATGGCTGAGTGTAAGCAAACAAATGTAGAGGATGAACTGAGGGTAGATAGGGTGAAAGAACAAATGGAAGAGATTTATGATCCCATGAACTTTAGTTTGGATGTGTCCCAACCCAATTTCAGTAGTAGTTTGACAGAGTCATTAAGTGTTAATTATGGATCGAAGGTGGAACAGAAGGTATCAGATCCCAGTGTTTCAGATCTACCTGTGGCAGTAGCTAATATTAATGGAGACATTGTATCAGTAAATGATGGGCGATAGATAGTGTGGCAGGTATGTTAATGAGTCTATTGGCAAAATTGAATGGTTTAGGTGCTTATATGACGAAAATGGATTCTAATAAGATGAAAATGGGTACCTCATTAAGTGATGAGATGGAAGCTAAAATGACGAAAATGGGTACCTCACTTAAGTGAGGAGGTGGAAGCTAATATGACCAAATTAGGCAGATGTCAGGAGGTGACGTAACCAGCTGGCGAAGGACGTCAGTTAGCGGTGACACACCTCGGTCGGAAAACTTGTAGCTCCCTACGATTATGCTAGCGTTCATAGACAACGGCATTCCCAGTTAAACCCGCTAGCAAAACCATCCATAAGAAAGGCACCAGTAAAACCACCTAGCATTAATATAGTTGCTACGAAAGAAGGGAAGAATAACGGGGAGCAACAAGAGACAGCAGAATTAATTAAAGTAGAGTCAATGGGGTTGGGTTGTTTTGGGGAAGGAGACCAGACAGCGAGGTCATCGGCCTCATCGGATTAGGGAAGGATGGGGAAGGAAGTCGGCCGTGCCCTTTGAAGGGAACCATCCCGGCATTTGCCTGGAGCAATTTAGGGAAATAACGGAAAACCTAAATCAGGATGGCCGGACGCGGGATTGAACCGTCGTCCTCCCGAATGCGAGTCCAGTGTCTAACCACTGCGCCACCTCGCTCGGTAGAGTTAATGGGGCACAGTAATATTAACAATAAGAAAAAGAACATGCTTGTCGAAGAAGTAAGTACTGATAATAAGGTTTTGAATCGATGAGGATCCGTCTGACAGTGGTGGAAACAGAAATGAAGCAGAGGTCAAAGATGTGCTTAATAGGTTATTTGAAGTAGTTGAGGGTCGTGAAGAAGAAGAGAAGAAGGAAGAAGTGGAGGATATATATATTTCTGACGACACCTGGGTTAGGGTCGCAGAAACAGAGGTGAGTAAAGGAAGAGAAACACTAGAGAGATGTTTAGATTTAGCACTAGTGGACAGACTGGTAGGAGCTGCCACTAATAATAGGGATAATGTTAAGCATGAGGGAGGCCCTGTAAGCATGAATGTGATATCCACCCATAAGACAGGTTTTGACAGAAGGGAAACGGTGCAGGATTTATTAGACGAAGTAAAGCCTGAAATCAAAAAAGAGTACTTAGGACAGCCAATAATAGAGTTAAGTGTATTAAATGAAAAGGTAAAGTGTTTAATAGATACAGGATCAGAGGTGTGTGCTGTGTCAAAAAATTTTGTGAATGGACTCCCAGATAATAAACAAGTAGTAAAGATGCCAGTTAGTGGCTTAAATATAATTGTAGCAACAGGAAAAACCAAGAAGGTGGTAAAGCAAGAAGTATTCCTACCTACAGTTGTAAAGGGGGTAGTAATTAAGCAGAACTTCTTAGTAATAAGTGGACTAAGCGTAGACATGCTGCTGGGTGCTGATTTTCTCAGTAAACATGAAGGAAGTAAACATGAAGGACGGGTAAATTTCGGGACAAATGATGTAGTGGTTAGAATTAATGGTAACCTTATAACAATACCCTTCATAGGTAAGAGACCATGTGACAATACAGAACTGAATGACTTTCCAGTCTGTATTTGCAAGACCACAAAACTGATGGAAGGCTACAATGAGTACGGTGGAGGTAAAGAAGTGGATCCGTCTGAGCTGGATAGCATCAGAGAAAGGACTGATGACAAATTACAGGAATTAAGCGAAACAGATGAGGGACAAAGGAATGAATTCTAACTAAGCATGTAGAAGTATTTTCAGATCAGCCAGGGCTAGTTAAAGGTTACGAGTGTTTTTTGACAGTGCAAAAGGGTGCCTATTTCTTCAAAAAACCGTTTGCAGTTCCTGAAGTGCACAAGGAAGTGGTACGTGACCTGATTCAGAATATGCTAGAGTGGGGAATCATTGAAAGAGCAATAAGTGTTTACAACAACCCCCTGGTAATGGCTCGATTAGATTAGTATTAGATGCTCGAGCGTTGAATAAAATAGTATTACCCGACAGTGACAGACCAGAAAATATAGAAGAACTGCTGCAGAAGTTTAAAGGCGCAAAGTACTTCACATCCATAGACGTAACCTGTGGATAGTGGAATCTTCCCTTAGCCGAAGAGTAAAGAAAGTATACGGCGTTTTTATTTGAAGGTAGATGTTATCAATACAAGGTGGTGCCGTTTGGACTAAATACAAGTGTATGTGCCTTTGTAAGAGCTATGTCACAAGTGTTAGGGGACCATTTGTTAAGAAGGGTAACAACGTATGTGGATGACGTTTCAATATCAACACCAACGTGGGAAGAACATTGTGTATTATTAGATGAGGTATTGAAAGCAATAAAAGTGGGGGGCATGAAATTAAAATTATATAAAACTGATTTAGCAAAGAAGGAGATAAAATTCTTGGGGCATGTAATGAGTGGAGAAGGTATCATGGCTGATCCAGAGAAGATTAGAGCTATCCGAGACTATGCTGCATCAATAACACGCAAAGCACTGAAGGGGATGTTTGGTCTGTTTGGTTTTTACAGAAAATTTGTGTCTGGCCCATTGTTTAATGCTCCTTGCCTAAGAGAACTATTAAAGAAGAATGTAGTATATAAGTGGACTACTGAAGGTCAGAAGGCTTTCGAAGATCTAAAGGAAGCCTTAGTTAATAGTAAAATCTTAAACCACACAGATTTTTCGAAACCATTCTGTTTAGGATCTGATGCATGTGGATATGGATTGGGAGTTGAACTGTTTCAAATTGAGAAAGAAGGAGAAGAAGAAGTACACAAAACCAATGCTTTTGTAAGTAGGTCCCTTCAACAAGCAGAAAAGAATTGTAGTATATCCGAGCTAGAGGCATTAGCTGTTATTTTTGACTTACAAAAATTCGAGAAGTACCTTTTCGGCCATGAGGTTTTAATCTTCACTGACCATACTCCCCTCACCTATCTAGATTTCTGTCAACTTAAGCATGCTAGATTAAGGAGATGGTCCCTGTATCTACAACAATTTAAGTATAAGATGATCTACACTCCTGGAAATTGAAATAAGAACACCGTGAATTCATTGTCCCAGGAAGGGGAAACTTTATTGACACATTCCTGGGGTCAGATACATCACATGATCACACTGACAGAACCACAGGCACATAGACACAGGCAACAGAGCATGCACAATGTCGGCACTAGTACAGTGTATATCCACCTTTCGCAGCAATGCTGCCTGCTATTCTCCCATGGAGACGATCGTAGAGATGCTGGATGTAGTCCTGTGGAACGGCTTGCCATGCCATTTCCACCTGGCGCCTCAGTTGGACCAGCGTTCGTGCTGGACGTGCAGACCGCGTGAGACGACGCTTCATCCAGTCCCAAACATGCTCAATGGGGGACAGATCCGGAGATCTTGCTGGCCAGGGTAGTTGACTTACACCTTCTAGAGCACGTTGGGTGGCACGGGATACATGCGGACGTGCATTGTCCTGTTGGAACAGCAAGTTCCCTTGCCGGTCTAGGAATGGTTTGGATGTACCGTGCACTATTCAGTGTCCCCTCGACGATCACCAGTGGTGTACGGCCAGTGTAGGAGATTGCTCCCCACACCATGATGCCGGGTGTTGGCCCTGTGTGCCTCGGTCGTATGCAGTCCTGATTGTGGCGCTCACCTGCACGGCGCCAAACACGCATACGACCATCATTGGCACCAAGGCAGAAGCGACTCTCATCGCTGAAGACGACACGTCTCCATTCGTCCCTCCATTCACGCCTGTCGCGACACCACTGGAGGCGGGCTGAACGATGTTGGGGCGTGAGCGGAAGACGGCCTAACGGTGTGCGGGACCGTAGCCCAGCTTCATGGAGACGGTTGCGAATGGTCCTCGCCGATACCCCAGGAGCAACAGTGTCCCTAATTTGCTGGGAAGTGGCGGTGCGGTCCCCTACGGCACTGCGTAGGATCCTACGGTCTTGGCGTGCATCCGTGCGTCGCTGCGGTCCGGTCCCAGGTCGACGGGCACGTGCACCTTCCGCCGACCACTGGCGACAACATCGATGTACTGTGGAGACCTCACGCCCCACGTGTTGAGCAATTCGGCGGTACGTCCACCCGGCCTCCCGCATGCCCACTATATGCCCTCGCTCAAAGTCCGTCAACTGCACATACGGTTCACGTCCACGCTGTCGCGGCATGCTACCAGTGTTAAAGACTGCGATGGAGCTCCGTATGCCACGGCAAACTGGCTGACACTGTGACGGCGGCGGTGCACAAATGCTGCGCAGCTAGCGCCATTCGACGGCCAACACCGCGGTTCCTGGTGTGTCCGCTGTGCCGTGCGTGTGATCATTGCTTGTACAGCCCTCTCGCAGTGTCCGGAGCAAGTATGGTGGGTCTGACACACCGGTGTCAATGTGTTCTTTTTTCCATTTCCAGGAGTGTATATTAAGGGTTCGGAGAACATTGTGGCGGATGCCTTATCAAGAAGTGTGAAAGACAATGGACCAGAGGGGAATTCCATCTGTAATAAAGAATGTAATGAAGTATTGTTGGCAATCATGCAGTTGCAGGATGATGGTTCAATCAAACATATTTGTAAGAATCTGCAAAGGGAGCAAAACCAAGATGACAGTATTAAATTAGTGAAAAGCAGATTAGGTCATCCCGACTTTCCAAAATTATCTGTATACTACAAGGTGCATTAAGATGTCTTATTTAGGCGTAGAAAAAATACTGAGGTGAACTGGAAAATCTGTTTTCCAGAACAGCATGTTGATGCATTAATTGACTATATACATTGTAAATACGGACACTATGGAGCTCGTAAGTGTATTGCTAAGTTAAATGAAGTAGTGATCTTTAATAATATTTGGAGAAGGGTGCAACAGCGATTAGAATCATGTGACCGATGTCAGAAAGTAAGAGCCAACAATAAAATTATTCAAGGTCAGATGTATTCTGTAGAACCACAGAATCGACTGGATTTAGTAGCTGTGGACTTATTTGGACCACTACCAGTGTCACGAGGTGGTTGTGAATATGTTTTTGTAATGGTAGATGGTTTCTCTAAGTACGTTAGATTTTACCCAATTAAGAAAGATAATTCTAAAGTAATAGTAACCAAATTGGAAAAGGATTACTTTGTAAATATAGGAGTGCCCAAAGCTATATTATTGGACAACGGGCCACAGTTTATTTCTAAGAAATTTGAGGAGTGCCTAAAACAACATGGTGTACAGCATATTAAAATCTTGGCTTCTTTTCCTCAAGGCAATATATGTGAGAGAATTATGAAGGAAGTAAACAGGTTATGTAGGACTTACTGTCACAAGAAACATTCTGCATGGGCCAACTATATAGAATATTTATAGGAGGTCATTAACCATCTTAAGCATGAAGCCACAGGGTTTGCACCTGTAGTACTAATGTGTGGAATTACGCCAAATAATATCTTGTTTGATCTTGTAGAATTCCCTAGTCTTACTGATGTAGCTATGGAAGAAAAGAAGAAACTGGCACGTGCTAACATAAGGAAGAAGGCACTGGAAAGAAAGAGAAGACACAATGCTAGAGCCAATCCTACTAGCTTCCAAATAGGTGATTTAGTACTAATAAAGACCAAGGAGAAGTCCAAAAAACTTACCTCGGAAACAAAAAAGTTCATTGACGAGTATGTGGGACCATTTAGAATAATAGAGAAACCTCACCCTAATGCTTACAGGTTGGAATTTGTAAAGTCTCATAAGCTGCTAGGCTTAAGAAATATCATTGACCTGAAGAAGTATGTACAAAGAGAGGAGAGTCGAGAGCTAAGTGCGTGACGAACACTAGGTCTCGAGTCGTATGACAATACTATTTCCTTTCATTTCATATTGTCAACCTTCCCCTTCATTTCATTCAGAACTTTTTACTATCTCCTTTCTTTCTTCACTATCTAGCGTTAGAGAGAGTACCAGGAGGTTGTTATGGGAAGAGAGGCAGGGTGTGGCCTGCATAATGACAATAAAGGAGTGAGAAGTTAGGTGTTGCCTGCTTCAATCGTAGTATTAAGTATGTGAATAAATGGCGTGAGAACTTCGGGAGGTTGTTTTGGCAAGGGAGGTTAAGGTATGATACAGAGCAGAAAGGCTGTCTGTAAAATAATGGTAATATGTTGTAAGAAGAATATTTGTGTAAGGTAACGAGAAAATGTTTCAATAAGAATTTATGTGAGGAAATAATTACAGAGCAGCAAGGCTGGCTGCAAAACGATGGTAATGTGTAACAGAGCAGCAAAAGTGTTGCCTGCTAAATAATAATAAACAAAGGAGTGAGAGGCAAGGTGTTGCCTGCTCAATGTTGGTAAAAGAAGGAGAGGCTATATTTGTAAACGGAGTGAGGTAATATAAGTAAACAAAAACGGGATCAAAGCTTAAAAACAGGTAGATGTGCAAATGAGAGAAGTGAGAAGGAGCCTGCCGTAACCCAGAATAAATTGAGACGTTATTAACCATTACTAACCTGAGTGAGTGTAGTATGGCTATGACTACGTAACAAATACTGAATGTGACTAGAGAAACCTGATATTGAATTTTGTGAAACGTGAGTTGGAGATTATTGTAACAGAGCAGCAAAAGGCTGGCTTGAGAAACCCTAAGTTGACTTTAGTCAAGAGGAACCCATATATGAATCTGAACCATTCAAGTGCCCCAGAAGTCAATAGAACAATTTTAAGATTAGTAGTTTTAAGGAATGTGTAGTGTTTATATGTGTTTTCAGATGTTGTTTTTCTTGTACAGGATTGCAGGAGATTGCCTGGAGAAAAATTGTATATATATGAATAATTTTGTATTTTGTAAGGTTACATGGTGTACCAGATTTGGAGAGCCATAAGCACTGGCTGAAATTTGAAGTGTATTTGTGTACTATTTGTTAGAAATGATTTGTATATATTTAAATGTAACAGTAGCTTGTTTGATTCATTGCGAAAAAAAAATGAAGAAAAATTACTAGTAAATGTGCCACTTTGGTACTGCTTGTAGGAAAGTTAGTTCACTTTTAACTAAAAAAGGGTATTTGTAAATGGAAATATTGGAAAGAAAATTTTGCATGATGACTTGGCAAAGTAGAGTTATTCAATAAGAGTCATGAAAACTATGATTAAAATCATTTTGAGAGGGTTATTGTGTTGGGTGAAGACAGAGCATTTAAGGATGGAAACTGAGGCCAGCTGAATTTTTCATGTGCGCTGGCATAAGGTTGTAGTAGCACGAGACTCATATGGACCTCCAAGGCAGGACCGAGTCAGACAACGAGTAATAGCAAAAGTGATAAGTGTAAGAGTTCAGAGGTGACGCTCACCAAAGCGATTATGTCGTTAGTGTGCGTGTCATGTAAAGTAAAAAGAATGTATTGTAGGTTTGTTTCTTTTTAAGCGACTTAAAAAAAAAAAAAAAAACATATGAAGATTGTAACTTTTTTATTTTAGTATTGATGATTTAACATATATGTCTAGAGTTAACTGATTGTAGGTCATCAGCCCGAGATATTGATGAATGAAATATATACAGAACCAGAAATGACAAATAATAATGGTTAAAGTAAATCTTTGATAGAAAAATATTAAGAAACAAAAGTTTATTAAGAAATTAAAAATTTTCGTTCCTCAGAAGGTGCACGGCGTTGCAACTAGTGCGCGATCGCCCATTTGTCTATTAAAACCTTTACTTCAGAATGTATGTGGGATGCAATGTAAGCTGGTAGAGTGTTATACGGTCAGTAACGGACGAGTTGTGTCCTGCAGACTGATGTCACGACCATCTGTTGCAGCTGCGCGTGTGAAAGCAGTGGAGTAGCACTGGCAGACCACTTACATTATACGAAACTAAAAATATTAATAACTAATAAAGGAATAACCTGAGGAACGTCATATTTGATGTACATCCTTCTGTTGTGAAAACAAACAATATGTCAAAGTCTGAGATCAAAAATAGTTGTATTTTGGAAGTTAGTAAAAAAAAGAAGAAGAAGAAGTTATTTTTCCGACAGTCAAGAATTTAAATAAATACAGTGATGTAATAGTTCACCTTCAGTGACTACGTACAATGATCTGATAACTCTTTCAGTGTTCATATATAAATTTGGAATGTTTTTAGTTTCAGAAAACATCTGTAACTTTCTATAATAATAATTTCAAGAATTCTAAGTCAATATGTGTATTGTGTGTTAGGGTGCATGTGAATGAGAATGCGTGCGTGAGAGTATGTGGGACGTTCGGCATTATTAAAAATCATTCATGTAATTCTCTACAGGAACTGGCAAGTGTTTCAACTATGTAACGTGGGAACGAATCCGCTAGTGGTTCCCCTACTAGTGAATGTCGGATGTCCAAGTATGTATGCTTATGTATAGGACACCCAAAACATTCACGACTACATAATAAATTTCCAGATGTAGAGTAAAGCTTATAGTTCATTTTGTTTTGTTTATTTAATTGGAGAGTTTTGTGTTACTTAAATTGATGATGTCAATGAGCCTAAAGAAGTGGTTGGTGCTTGTTAGATTTTGGCGCGAGCCGCACCCTAGAAGTGAGTTCTCATTCGTCGTAAGTGCTGACAGCCAATGAGAAGCGAGATGATTGGCCGCCTAGCGAGGAGATACAGTTTTTGAGTGTGGGAGAGTGAGAAAGGGGTCACGAGCTAGCTTTGATTGGAGCCGGTTATGCTGGATGTGACTTTTCGCATTATGTGTAACATGAAGTCTTGGGGTGACTTCCGCGTTATGGTCCAGTGTTAATGGTATCTGGTAGTGACCAGAAACTGTTTTTTAAAACTTTAGAGTGTTGTGATAATTCATTCCGACGAAAATTGCAAGTGAACTTTGAATTATATAGCGTGGCGGTACTGAGTATATTCTTACTGAGTATTTTATGGCGAGCATAAACTTTTACTAAAGACAACCACTGAATATTGTGTGCAGAAGTAATTGGCCGATCATTGACTGTGTTACAAGTAATTGGTTTCGGAATTTGGGAAGGTAAAAGTTCTGGCTGTTTTAGGTATGGTGATAACTGTGAGCAGAAACTTCAGTAATTTTTGTAAATGTGGGCTGATGATCTTGCTTAAAGGCAATAAAGATCTATTGAAGGTTTAAATTTGAACTTCATGTTTAAAGTACGAGTGACATCCCCTTTCTGAATCATTTCTTTAAAGTACATGAACAATTTTAAGCAAATTTTACTTATAGTGGCCTCCGGTGTGTAGCTATGAGGTTACAGTTTCCTCAACACTGCTTTTCTGTGATCTCATAAGTAGCTGCAGTCAGGAGTTTTATGTGCGAAGATCTACCGCTGTAAAGAGGTAGGTGAACAAAAAATTATAAAAGAAATTGCATTACAGCAGTAGCAACGTATAATCCATCGCAATTGGTGCATGGCATGCACGCACGTAAAAAATCTGTCGCAAGATCACTAAATACAAACAGGAATGAATCAAATAAGATAGAAAGTGGGAACTTTACAGCATAAGGAAAAAAACTGACTGATCCATGTGAAGTGTATTCCACTTTAAATTAGAATTGTGTAAATATAGTCCTGAAGCTAATCAAACAAAATGAATCTTAACTAAAAAGATAATAGTTTCACCACAAATAACAGAATGCCTGTTCCTCTTTCCAGCAGATGAAACAAATGTTACAAATATAATCAGATCACTGAAAAACAAAGATACTGAGGGCATAGTTCTACATACATACTCTGCAGTCTGTCATACGGTGCGTGGCGGAGGGTACCTCATACCACAACTAGCATCTTCTCTCCTTGTTCCACTCCCAAACAGAACGAGGCAAAAATGACTGCCTATATGCCTCTGTATGAGCCCTAATATCTCTTTTCTTATCTTTGTGGTCTTTCCGTGAAATATAAGTTGGCGGCAGTAAAATTGTACTGCAGTCAGCGTCAAATGCTGGTTCTCTAAATTTCCTCAGTAGCGGTTCACGAAAAGAATGCCTCCTTTCCTCTAGAGACTCCCAAAGCATTTCTGTAACACTCGCGTGATGATCAAACCTACCAGTAACAAATCTAGCAGGCTGCCTCTGAATTGCTTCTATGTCCTCCCTCAACCTGACCTGATAGGGATCCCAAATGCTCGAGCAGTACTCAAGAATTGGTCATACTAGTGTTTTATAAGCGGTCTCCTTTGCAGATGAACCACATCTTCCCAAAATTCTACCAATGAACCGAAGATGACTATCCGCCTTCCCCACAACTGCCATTACATGCTTGTCCCACTTCATATCGCTCTGCAATGTTACGCCCAAATATTTAATCGACGTGACTGTGTCAAGTGCTACACTACTAATAGAGTATTCAAACATTATGGGATTCTTTTTCCTATTCATCTGCATTAATTTACATTTATGTATATTTAGAGTTAGCTGTCATTCTTTACACCAATCACAAATCCTGTCCAAGTCATCTTGTATCCTCCTACAGTCACTCAACGATGACACCTTCCCGTACACCACAGCATCATCAGCAAACAGCCGCACATTGCTATCCACCCTATCCAAAAGATCATATATGTAGATAGAAAACAACAGCGGACCTACCACACTTCCCTGGGGCACTCCAGATGATACCCTCACCTCCGATGAACACTCGCCATCGAGGACAATGTATTGGGTTCTATTACTTAAGAAGTCTTCGAGCCACTCACATATTTGGGAACCAATCCCATATGCTTGTACGTTAGTTAGGAGTCTTCAGTGGGGCACCGAGTCAAACGCTTTCCGGAAGTCAAGGAATATGGCATCCGTCTGATACCCTTCATCCATGGTTCGTAAGATATCATGTGAAAAAAGGGCAAGTTGCATTTCGCAGGAGCGATGTTTTCTAAAGCCGTGCTGACGCATGGACAGCAACTTCTCTGTCTCAAGGAAATTCATTATACAGGGTGGTCCCGAATTCATGGTACAAACTTTAATGGTAGGTACAGGACATTGTAACAAGGATTTATTGTATAGGAATGTATAGTCGCAGGTGACGCGGTGAGGCGTAAACAGGGGAAAGAGAAATGGAGTGATCGGTTGGTGTCACTGCCGGTAGAGGGCAGTAGATGAACATGATGTATCGCAGTAGGGACAAGCGCCATTCACAATTGTGCTGCCGTAGACGATGGGTGACTTTACGTATGCAGAAAAAGCAGACATGCATTACATGTACGGCCGTGCAAATGGTAACGCCAGAGCTGCGTTACGAATGTATCGCGCGGAGTATCCTAATCGACGAATGCCGGATCATAGAATTTTTCAACGGTTACATCGTCAACTTTGTGAAACAGGTACGTTCGACGTCAACAGACATGACGCTGGTCGATTAAGAGCTGTACGCACTCCAAGACTGGAAGAACGCATCTTGAACATAGTGGCTGATAGACCCGAGTCAAGCACAAGAACTGTTGCGCGTGACGTACATGTGAGTCATCAGACTGTATGCAGAGTGTTAAATGAAAATCGCTTACACGCCTTCCATTTTCAAAAAGTACAAGCATTGAATCCGGCAGATTATCCTCTTCGCGTGAACTTCTGCCAGTGGTTGTTGCAGCAATGTGCGTTGCAGCCGGATTTCGTAGGTCATGTGCTATTTACAGATGAAGCGACATTTTCACGCGAGGGTGTCTTTAATGCGCACAATTCCCATGTGTGGGCAACAGATAATCCACATGCAACGCGTCCACATGCGTATCAACAACGTTTCGGTATTAATGTGTGGGCTGGTATTGTGAACGACTTTTTGATTGGGCCATACTTACTACCCACGCGACTCTGTGGCGAAAGCTATCTTATTTTTCTGCAAGAAGTGTTACCAGAACTGCTGCAAGATGTTCCGCTCGCCATTCGTAACCGCATGTGGTTTCAGCACGATGGAGCGCCAGCACACTTCAGCACTGCTGTACGGAATTACCTGAATGCCACGTTTGGTGCTAGATGGATTGGGCGTGGTGGACCAGTCCCTTGGCCACCCCGATCTCCTGATTTCTCTTGCCTCGATTACTTTTTATGGGGACATCTTAAGAGTCTTGTTTATGAGACTCCAGTTGACTCAGATGAGGATCTCGTTGCTCGCATATCTGTAGCTGCTGCAGGTGTGCGTGAAATACCAGGCATCTTTGAACGTGTACGCCAATCGCTGCACTGACGCTGTCAAGCATGTATCGCTCATGGTGGACGCAATTTTGAACACTTACTGTAAACATGACACTTGTCAACAACGATTTCAATAAAATCTTTCGTTTTCCTTTCGGCCGTTATTTCCCCTGTTTACGCCTCACCGCGTCACCTGGGACTATACATTCCTATACAATATATCCTTGTTACAATGTCCTGCACCTACCATTAAAGTTTGTACCATGAATTCGGGACCACCCTGTATTCGAACTGAGAATATGTTCGAGAATCCTGCAACAAACCGATGTTAAGGATATTGGTCTGTAATTTTGAGGATCCGCCCTTCTACCCTTCTTATATGCAGGTGTCACCTGCACTTTTTTCCAGTCACTCAGGACATTATGTTGGGCAAGAGATTCACGATAAATGCAAGCTAAGTAAGGAGCCAATGCAGTAGAGTACTCTCTGTAAAACCGAACTGGAATCCCATCTGGACCTGGTGATTTATTTATTTTCAATCCATTCAGCTGCTTCACAACTCCAGGGATGTCTATCACTATGTCCTCCATACGGGAATCTGTACGAGACTCAAACGGCGATATGTTTGTGCGATCCTCCTGCGTTAAAGATTTCTCAAATGCTAAATTTAAAATTTCAGCTTTCGTTTTGCTGTCTTCTGTTGCCAGGCCAGACTGATTAATAAGTGACTAGATGGAAGCCTTCGACCCGCTTACCGATTTTACATAAGACCAGAATTTCCTTGGGTTTTCAGCAAGATATTTTGCTAAGGTATGACGGTGGTAGTGGTTGTATGCTTCGCGCATCGCTCTTTTTACAGCAGCACAAATCTCTACTAACTTTTGCCTGTTCTCATTCTCCCGATCTTTCTTGTACCGCGAGTGCAACTGTCTTTGCTTCCTGAGCATTCTCCGAATTGCTCTGTTAAACCACGGTGGGTCTTTTCCGTCTGTAACCCACTTTTTCGGCACATACTTGTCCAATGTGTGATTTACAATGTGTTTAAAATTTGCTCATAATTATTTCACTTCCATCGTACCGGAAGTAAATGAAGTCAATCCATTTACTAAGTTAGATTCTAACAACTGCTTATCTACTCTTTCTAGTAAGAATACTCTCCTAGCCTTCTTGACCGACTTTTTAACTTTTGTAACCATAGTTGTAATGACAACATCATGATCACTAATCCCTGTCTCAACACTGACACTGTCGATGAGGTCTGGTCCGTTCGTGGCTACCAGATCTAAAATATTTCCATTATGCGTTGGCTGTTGATTTACCTGATCAAGACAGTTTTCGGATAATGTGTTCAAAAGTAATTCACACGATGGCTTGTCTGTACCACCTGTAATGAATCCACAGACATCCCAGTCTATACTAGGTAGGTTGAAATCACCTCCGACTAATATAGCATGTTCTGGGTACTTCTGTGATACAGAGTGTAGACTCCCTGTGAATGATTCTAGAACTGTCACGGTGGAACCTGGTGGCTGGTAATAACACCCAAAAATTAACTTTATTTCTCCTAGCAATGTTAAGCATGTCCAGATAACTTCACAATCACACTTTACTTTGACCTCAGTAGACACTATATTTTTGTCAACTGCAATGAAGACACCACCTCCTATGGTGTCTAATCTGTCTTTCCAATACACGTTCCAACCCTCACCAAATATTTCAGAACTTCCTATCTCAGGGTTCAGCCAGGTCTCAGTCCCGAGAGAATAATTTTCCCGCCACACGTTTCCTGGAGGGCTGTAAATTCAGGAACTTTATTCCGAACACTCTGGCATATCTGCAAAAATAATCAAACACTGCTTACAGTATACAGTAAAGCCTCTAACATTTCTAGTAAACTTAGTAATGGAAAATGGTCTGCCCCCAACAAGTCCAAAAAAGAGTAAAGTAGTCCCAATTTATAAACGTGATGGCAAGAGGGATTGTGGAAATTATAGCCCTATAACAATTACATTCACCTTATCAAAAATGGTAGAAACAGCCTTTAAAAAGAGAGTTATAAAGTACACAGAAAAACAAAATATCCTGGATGAAGCACAGAACTGCTTTAGGAATGGGAAGTCTACAAAAATGGTAGTGGCATGTTTCATGACACACGTAATCAGAGCTCTAGAAGAATAGAAGAAACTCTGTAGTGTATCGCTGGATCTCTCAAATGCCTTTGGCTGTGTATGGCATACTACTCTGTTAGATAAACTGCATGGTTGTGAGATCATGGGGAATGGAACCAGTCTAATAAAATCATTTTCAGAAAACAAAGAACAAAGTTTGGAATTAAAATAAACTTGATATTTAGTCCACTAATGTTTACAATTTATGTGAATGACATGACAGCATCAGTAAAAGAAAATGTAGTCATGTGTGCAGAGGATAGGTCAAGAAATGATTTTGAAACAGGAGCTATCATGGGCATAGAATGGACAAATTAATATTTAAGTGAAATCAGTCTGTTTTTACAAGGAAAGAAAAAAACTTACCTGGAAACACTTGCTAAGAGAACAACAAATGCAGAGAAATAAAATATAAAACTTACAGGCGCAATGAGAATAGAAGTTGACACAAGCAAGTTCCTGAGATTGACAATACAGAGATTTATGTCTTGGAAAAATCACATAGAAAAGATGTGGTCAAAAATAGGCAACAATGTATTTTTAATGAAGAAAATTACCTACACAGTTGATGTAGATATATTATTAAAGACATACTGACTAATTCATCCACATTTATCATACTGTATAATAATATGAGGTAGGGCAGCAAATGTGCATGTGAACAGATTGGAAAAAAAGAAAGAAGAAGTATTCAAACACACTGGAAGGATACTGATAATGAGAGAGTCCTATAAAATCAAATTCAAATAATATAAAATTTTGACAATTCCCTCTATGTATGTACCAGAGGATACCCAAAAGAAATGGAAAAATTTTTTTGGTGGGCAGAGTGTTTGTAATACTGCATTTTGCCACTAGGAGCACAGAGTGAGAACATTCCAGAGTCAGTAAGGTGAGTGCCATCACTGATGAACGTCAGGACTAGTTTCAGCAGAGTTTACAGTGACAGCTGTTTCATGTGATGGTCATTTATCCAATGGATGATTTTCATGAATTGTGTGCTCCAGTAAAATTCTGCTTTTTGCTCAGAAAAAGTGGAACACAAACTCTTGAAATGCTAAAAATGACACACAAGGATGATGCTATGGGGAAAACAAAAGTGTTTGAGTGGTTTTCCCAATTCAAAAATTGTGAAATGTCAAATCATGACAAACCTCAGTCTGCTTGTACTCCCATGGCCCAAACACATGAAAATGTTGGAAACATTCGTGCAATCCTCAACAAATATCGACACTGGCCCATTAAAGAAACTGTGGATCTGTCAGGAGTGACTTGGAGTTGAGTGCAGCAGATTGTGGCAGAACACTCAGGATGAAAAGGGTTGTTGCCAAATTCGTGCCATGACTGCTGACTGCTGGCCAAAACATGGTTGCTTTGAAAGAAGAGTCCCGAAATGATCCAAACGTTTTTTCAAACTTTATCACAGATGGCAAAACCTGGTGCTACGCTTACGATCCTGAATCAAAGCAACAATCAAGCCAGTGGAAGACTTCATGTTCACCTCACCCCAAGAAAGTTCATCAGGCGAAATTAAACATTAAAGACAATGCTGATCCCCCCCCTCCCACCGATGTGAGAGGAGTCTTCCATTCAGAGTTTGTTCTGCAGGGTCAGACAGTTAACCAGCCTTTCCATTTAGAAGTTTAGAAAAGATTGCACAACAGTATGCAGCATAAGTGGCCTGATTTGTGGCAGTTGTATGACTGGTCTCTGCATCATGACAATACCCCTGCTCACACAGCCCATCTGTATGAGAGATCTTGACCAAAAATGATTTGCCCCTGTTCCTCACTACCATACTCACCTAACATTGCCCCGTACAACTTTTTTTTGTTTCCTAGAATGAAAAGAGACATTAAATGAAACAGTTTTGCTGATGTTGCCAATGTGAAGAAAAATATGGTGGAGGCACTGTCAGGCATCACAAAAGATGATGTTAAACAATGTTTTGATAAACACAATAAACGATTACACAAGTGTATTAGTGCTTGTGGAGAGTGCTTCGAAGGGGATTGAAGGTTTGTGCTTAAAATGTGAACAAATAAGTTAAGAAAGTTCAATTTCTTTTGGGTACCCCTTGTATTTGAAACTATCATGTATCTCAAATTAAATTTGACTCCACTGCTAAAAAGATAACTACACTGTAACAGCACAAGAGTCAAAGATAAGTATTGGATCAACAATATCATATTACAACTGGCTGTTAAAGACTCTACTAAAGCTGGGTGCTTATTATGCAGCAGACTAACAAGCATTTAAAAAATATAAAGCACTGCCTGTTTACAAAACAAAACTAAGAGAGTACTTAAAATGAATATGTTTGTACAGTGTCAAGGATTATTTTGAGACTAGCCCAAAAGAACTAGAAAGAATTTGCAGTACTAAAGCACTATGCTGAGAAATAAGCTACATATACTGTGTTAATGAAAAATAAACACAAAATTGTTCTTACTTTACATCAACACTCCAACACTGCATCAGAAATTGAAATTGGGTGGCTATATCTAATAAATTAAATTAGTAATAAAGCTTTTGTTTTTCCTGTGTTTTCACTAAGTATTATACATACAGGGTGATTCAGCTGCTGCTACCTATGGGTTTTCTGCAACCCACAATGCCTTCAAAAACTGCACATAAGATTTTCATATTCTCTCACTCACTACATTTAAACTGTTAGTCCTACAGTAAACACAAGCAGGACCTTTTTGCAGGAAATTTAATGTCATTATATTTAGTACTGGGATATGTTTTCGCTGCAGGGGGGGTGGGGGGGGGGCACAGTTTTTGAGTTATTGAAGAATAAAACATTTGACTGTCACTTTGTACTTTTTTTTAAATAATTCAAAAACTATGGCCTCCAGCAAAAACTTAATCAGTTACAAAATTTAACTATTTTAAATTTCCTACAAAAAGGTCCTATTCATTTTTCCTGTAAGACTAATAGTTTGCATGTATCGAGCAAGAGGATATGAAGATCACGTGTGTGGTATTCGAAAAGTTGTGTGTTGCATAAAATCCATAGGTAGGGTGAATTACCCTGTATATGTGCAAGTAAGTCTACTGTAAAATATTATAAATGTGCTTGAATTGTAATTTAACCTGTACTTGTAATTGTAAATGTATACTGACATACACAGCATCACTCTAAACAGTGATCAAAGGATGAATGAATGAATAAATAAATACTGACAGTGTTCACCAAAAACAATGAGGACCTTTTTCAAAGAGACTGTAAGATGTGACATACACAGCCATGACACCAAACATCACAGAAAATCAACAACCTATGTATGTTCAGAAGCAAGGAATTCTTCTTTTGACGTATTTTCTAGAAATCAATTGAATGCTTCCTTTGTAAGTTTTTTCATATCAATTTCCATGACCAAAAGGAAAACAAAGTTTTTCGTATGTAGAACACAAAGGGGATCATACAAATAACAACTCATGATACTACTAATTTTATGCAGGCTTATGTTACAGCTTTTGTAAACGTATCACCTTTTTCTGTATTTAACGAAAAAGAGGCTGCATAAGAACTTTATAGTCCCTGCAACTGTATATTTCACAAGTAAATAATAATGCCTTAGAATGAAATGCAGACAATATTAAAGCATCTGCTCCACTGCATCATTATCTATTTTTTAAACACATAGTTCAACAACACTTCTCAACAAATTTTCAAAATGTCCCAAGCATACTTAAAATACTTCTTTATAATAGAAGGAAACATTCCACGTGGGAAAAATTATATATAACATCAAAGATGAAGTGACTTACCGAACGAAAGCGCTGGCAGGTCGATAGACACACAAACAAACACAAACATACACACAAAATTCAAGCTTTCGCAACAAACTGTTGCCTCATCAGGAAAGAGGGAAGGAGAGGGGAAGACGAAAGGAAGTGGGTTTTAAGGGAGAGGGTGAGGAGTCATTCCAATCCTGGGAGCGGAAAGACTTACCTTAGGGGGAAAAAAGGACAGGTATACACTCGCACACACGCACATATCCATCCACACATACAGACACAAGCAGACATATGTCTGCTTGTGTCTGTATGTGTGGATGGATATGTGCGTGTGTGCGAGTGTATACCTGTCCTTTTTTCCCCCTAAGGTAAGTCTTTCCGCTCCCGGGATTGGAATGACTCCTCACCCTCTCCCTTAAAACCCACTTCCTTTCGTCTTCCCCTCTCCTTCCCTCTTTCCTGATGAGGCAACAGTTTGCTGCGAAAGCTTGAATTTTGTGTGTATGTTTGTGTTTGTTTGTGTGTCTATCGACCTGCCAGCGCTTTCGTTCGGTAAGTCACTTCATCTTTGATGTTATATATAAAATACTTCTTTGGTATATATCTGAATTGGAAAGATAATGATGCATTGTTAAAACATATAACAGGCTTAATTGAAGTCACAGCCAAATTACAGGTCCCTATATCCATAGATGTGCTTAATGTTTTGAAAATATTAATATATATAATCTATTTCCATAGAAATGACTGCTGTGCAAATCAGTTTGCTCAGCTGGTTGGACAACTACATAATGTTCAATCAATATTTGCAGTCAAAACAACTTTTAATAAAAAAGCTTCAGCTTTCATTCTAAAGTATCCTGAAAAGAAGTAAAATACTTAAAACTAATGTTACTGTGAAACAGCAGAAGACAATGCAATACTCCTGATTTGTTTCAAAACTGGTTGAGGGGCACTCAACAGACATTAAGGTTTTGTGTTGCTCTCAGATCACCTGACCTCAATACCGAAAACCTCAGATTCGACTCCAAGCAATCTCAGCAAGTTGTGAGCTGCAGCTCAGCAGTTATATTAGGATGGCCTCTCAGTGCTTCATATGTCTCACAGAGTCTATGTCATACCGCACCTCTGTTATTAACAGAGTGAAAGGTGTTACATGCTTCTAAATAGCTATTTCTGATTCAGATACTTGTGAGTGTACATTTGTGTGAGTCTTATATGGAATTTAAATTTTGTAACAATTTTTCTTAGGTTATCCTCCAGTTTGGTTTCACTGTTTGTAAAACTGAGCAGTGTGAAATTTGGGCTCAGTCAGATAAGGAGAAGGAGAGCCCCAGGACTGTCCATGCATGACAACTTCATTCAGTATTTAATGCAGACAGATTATTTACCATAGTCTCCTTAACTGAATACTTTTTTATTTCGCAGATCCTATCGGTCAGGTGATGCAATGGGTCAGTGACACCTAGACAGGTCAAGAGAGGGCAGAGTGAGCTGATCCATTCCATTTTACAATCCAACCCAGATCACCCTATTTGTCTTTTAGTTTTGAGAGAAGGTATGAGTCAGAGCACATGCAACATCTTAGCCTTCAATGTGTTCCTGAGAGGTAATTTATTTGACTGGGTATTACTCAGATGAAGTAACTGGAAGCAGACTAGCATCTGTCAAATATGTTAATTGTTGATGGTTCTCTTTTACAATTTGAGAGAGTGTAAATTGGGACTGAGCATGAATACTGACACAAGGGCTGAGAAGCTATATACAGAAATTAGAAGCTTTGAAGCAGTTTTTGGACAAGTTGTCCAGCTGTAGATATTTCATGCTACTCTTGCAAATCCATGGTGGCTTGCTAGTTTGAAAATAAAGGAAAAGGCCACTGCTCATCTCGTGCTGGTAATTTGATGTCTATTTGTTTAGTTTACCAAAAAAATAAAAAAATAAAAAAAGCAGAAAAACATTGCCTATGAAACTCTTCCTGAATTGAGTTTTCAGTCCTATTCGCATTAGTATTCGACACAACAGCAATAGTAACTTTTAGAGGTGTATGTTATCATTATTACATTGTGGGCATCATATATATGACAGCACCCCAGAGAGAAATACACTGAATTTTTAGAATTCACTGAAATGTATCTTGTTGAAGCACCCTCTCATGGAGCATCTTTCCATGGTACAGGGAGTACACATCATGCAGTGTGGATGGAGAAAGTTATTTACAGCAGAAAATTGTTTATGTTCCATAATGAATTTGAGTAATCCCTTGACAGAGAGAACACAATTTGTTATGTTTATACAGGGTGAGGCAGCTACGTCATAACACCCTTTGTATCTCTCCAACCTTAATAGATACAAAGATGCTGTTTGGACAGTGAATTGCAGGGGCTACTTGAATACATCACATTTCATGTTTGTGCTATTTTTTATTACAGAGATATGAGGCCATCTTCCTTTTTTTTCTTTTTTTTTTAACATGAAGAGGGCGTTCTAGCGTTGGCACATAACAACCCTACTGTTTTGTCACGACGTATCGCCTCAGAATGTGGTATAAGTCAGAGAAGTGTTATACACATATTGCACCAACATAGGTTTCACCCATTTCACCTCTCATTACATCAAGCACTCTCCAGTGTGGATTTCAAACGGCACCAGAAATTTTGCTGGTTTGCTCTGCAGTGCCCACTAGATGATCCAATGTTTTTTCAACTGGTGCTTTTTACTGATGAAGCGACATTCACCAGCCACAGTAATGTGAATTTGCATAATATGCATTACTGGTCAATAGAGAACCCTCATTGGCTTCGACAGGTACAGCATCAGCAACCATGGAGTGTTAACGTGTGGTGCAGCATCATCGGAAATGTCATTGTGGGGCTGTATGTCATTCCGGGTATGCTAAATGGCAATAACTATGCACAGTTCCTGCGAAACATTCTGCCCATTTTGCTGGGAGAGGTACCCTAACTATGCATCAGTGCATGTGGTTCCAACATGATGGCTGTCCTGCTCACTCTTCCCGTGTGGCTGCAGAGCTGTTAAATGAAAAGTTCCTGGATTGTTGGATAGGACAACGTGGTGAAGTCAAGTGGCTAGCCTGGTCTCCTGATTTGACCCCTCTTGATTTTTTTTCTGTGGGGAGCAATCAAACATAAAGTGTATGGCAACGTATCATCAAAGCGTGTGCTGATATCTCACGTGACACCCTCACAGTCATTCACAAATCATTCAAACGGCAACTAAAAATGTGCATTGCAGCAGAGGGGAAGCATTTTGAGCACATGCTTCAGTAAAGTTTTGTATCATGTACAGTATGCATTTTGCATCTTTGTGTGTATTTGCTTTGTATTGTGATCAGTAGTAAATATTTTCAAATAAAAAACAAACACATATGAAATAATTGTGACCAATAAGGGCCTACTCATTTACATTTGTATTTCTGTTACTTAAAATGTGTTAACATCTTGTAGTATTTTAATACTGTATGCTGTCTACTATTTTGGTATCACAGTTGTCAAATAACTGAATAATATTTGCATGACATCATCAGTTAATTTTTGCGCAAAATATTGCAGTGTGTATTAATATTGTCAGGTTAATGGGCAAGTTTGTGTAAGGACGAACTCACGACGTTTACCATGTACTCTACACAACACGAAAGGTCACACTGGACAATGCCGCTTCGAAGGACAAACATGATACGAGAACATATCTGTGTCTCAAAAACTATTAGCCTAAATATTATGATATACACATATTTGAAACTGTCTTTTTAAGCCCATCATGTTATGCTAAAATTTAACATAGGGTTCCATTTAAAAAAAAACAAAGATGGCCTCATATCTCTGTAATAAAAAACAGCACAAACATGAAATGTGATGTATTCAAGTAGCCCCTGTCCCTGCAATTCAGTCCAAACAGCATCTTCGTATCTATTACAGTTGGGGAGATACAAGGTGTGTTATGACTTAGCTGCCTCACCCTGCATGTTCCTTATCATTGTGTATGTCGAAGCATGATTCTGTGTCCCTTCTGAAAACAAAGCACCATATCTGAATTTCAGTATTATTTTAAAACTTTATTAATGTAACATTGTCAATAGTGATATCTCTCATGTAGTTTTAGAACAAAATGAAACATCACTTATGGTATCTGTTCCCAATTCTGTCATCATGGCCATCTTCAATCCTAATTTGTCTTTTGAAACAAAAATGAAATTAGCCAATGCACAGAATCATCAGGTGAACCAGAAAGAAGTATTTAAGCATTTAAATAGGAATCAATCAAATCTCATAAATTACCAATAACAATATCTGAAAGTTCATTCCAAATGACATAAGAATATTATTTACCCGAGTACACTAGAGTGCTAAGTTCCTTAGGACAGAGCCTTCACAACGGAATGAAAATGCATATTTTGTCAATGCTCTACACCCAGTTATTAAAAGCTGTAAATGATCCAGCTGAGAGAGGTTATAAGCTCTTGGAGGACCACAATAAAAAATTTGCATAAAATGAGAAACAGAAGCACCATATTCTTTGGGCTGTATCTGGGTATTGCCATTGGTTTCCAGGCCATAAAAAACTTTATTACAGAATAAGATTTTTTAAAAGAAAATGTGTTTTAATTTTCATATTTTCCTCACAATTGTTGAACATTGTAGGTTTATAAATTTTATTATTAAAGTGAGTACAATAATACTGATAATTAAATTGCACTTTATTGGATAATCAACTATTTGTGTAAAATATTTTTTGAGATCAAAATAAACAAAATTTTTATCTGATTTTTCATCTGCCTCTACCCCCAGATGTAGGTGGTTTAGGGGCAACCTTTACCCCTTAACATGCAAGTCATTTTTTTGTGGAATGGAACCAAACTTATAGATAGCAAAAGGAAAAATACAAATTTCAAAAACAAAAGTCACCTTTGTGTACATTAGTGACCTGACTGACAAAACTTGTGGCTCTATGAGGTTATTCACAGGTGGTACAGTTGTACACCAGAAGGCAACCTCATTCAAAATTTTTTTATTAAATACAAGGAGATTACATCTGCAGATGATCAGAGCTTGCTGTAAAGACCAATAACTGACCCAAAACAGAAATAAATGTAATGTATGATGTATAACTAGGGAAGAGATCCAATATTGTTTGATACATGAGCAGTGATCAGTTACTAGAATTAGTCATAACCATCAAGTATCTAGGAGTATCTGCACACAGCAATTTACAGTGGTAGACATAAATCTGTCCATGGGGAATGCAGGAGCAGACACAGATTTATAACAAGAATCATAAGGAAGCCTCTTTCAGCAAATTTATGACTACTGTTGTAAGTCTGAGAACCTTTCCACACTAGCAGGATGCTGTAGATCAACAAAAGGAAACAAATTTTCAGTTAGTCAGTTGCTTTACCGTTTGCCAGAGACAGACAATGACACATCTGCCATGGGCCTAATTTCATCCTTTGTAAACTTCCCTCATCACCATCCTCTCCTGAATGTTGCCCTCTTGGCAAGAAGCTTATCAACACTACTGCACCCTTTCATCAGATGCACTAACATGTAACATGGCTCATCAGATCAAATGAGCTTTTTCTAAGCTTTGATCGCCCAATGGCACTGTACCTGCACCAGTTCCAATCCCCTGTGACATGTGACATGAGGAAAGCAGAAATACAAATCTGAGGTGATGGCTTCTGTACTCCACAGTGAGAAGGTGGTTCTAGAGGAATGGCTGCTTGCTAGTTGTTGCTGTCCATCACTGAATAGGTGACTGATTTGCTGCGCTGTATCCCATCTTTTCACTGTTACACTCTACAATATTCAATGGAAATCCAATCAATACACTGTTGCTCATGACTTCTCTTGTGGCAGAAGTTTTTGACAAATTGAGATACACCCTTGATATTACGGCACATGGTAAGCTTAGTACCCGCATGGGCTCTGAAGTGAAGTGTGCCACGCAATGGGCACCTGTTATTTTATGATGATCAAATGCACTTATATAGTTCACTCTGTCCATTAGACATTTGACTGTCATGTCAATGTGAACTACATGTTCTGATGACATCCCAGTCATCAGACACACCAAGCTATTCCACTCATCATGGCGATAGAAGTGACCTTCCTCTCACTCTCAAACATAGTAGCTATCTATAATTCAACTGCTGAATAGTAGATATTATGATAAGTAATGGCCCCATAACTCTCTCTTGAGGTATACTGGATGGTGCATTTGCTTCTGACTATACAGGGTGTATCATAATTAATGGCATAAATGCACACAGTTGAAAGTACACAGAACTAGAAGTGAAAAAGGTTCATGAAATGTGGGCTCTAAAATGCATACCTTAAGAGAATACTTCTTCATCTTTTATATTGTAAACAAATCTTGTCTACTGCAATCTCTCTCATTTCCATATTTTGATAGGTAATAATGTGGACCAAAATAATACAAAATTGTCCAGTAAATGGGCTCTAAGGCACATACCTTAAAAGCTATGAGGACTTCTTCATTGTCATGACTATGAAACACATCTCTTCCACTGAGTGAGTGTTCATAGCCCTTAAGGTGTATGTTTTATAGCCCATGTTTACAGAGACTTTCTTGCTTCCAATACCATGTATTTTCAACTGTATGAACTGTATGCATTTATGCCACTGATTATGATATACTCTGTATCTTGGGATCTGTTATCATCCAAATGCATCTGGAATTTTTTATAGTGAAATATGTGAAAGTATAATAAGTGGATCTTATTTAACTGTCTGTTTTCTTCCAGTGTGAGTTTTAAAATAAGTATATCATGTTGTGCAAGTGACTGATATAGTGACTGTCCGAAAGTGCACAAGATACAAAGGCTTTTTATTAGAGAAAGTAATATTAAATCAAATTGAGGCACATTTCATCAAACATAATCTATTTAACAATCTACAACATGGTTTTAGAAAAGGAAGATCTATTGTAACAGCAGTAGCAGTTTTTATACATGAAATGTTAAAGAAGCTAGAGGAAAACGATACAAGGTAACAGGCACCTTCCTGGATATGAGTAAGGCTTTTGATACTATGAATCAACAATTCTATTGCATAAATTAGAAGCATATGGGATGAGAGAGGCAGCCTTACAACTACTTACCTCCTATTTAAAAGACAGGAAACAGTGTGTCAAGTTCACTTATAAAAGCAATGAACAGTTGTTAACAACCAAATCAACCCACAAGATACTTCAAGGTGGTGTACCCCAAGGAAGTATATTGAGGCCTTTTCTGTTTCCTGTGTACGTTAATGATTTAACTGACCCTCAAAACGCCAAGGTTGTAAGCTATGCTGATGACACATCTTTTGTCAGATGGGGCCATGATGTGCAAACTATTACAAACAGTAGTGAAATCAATTATAATTTTCTGTCAAGTTATCTTACTGCAAATAAGCTACTTGTAAATAAAGAGAAGACAGTGACATTGCAATTTATGCTTAGCTATAGTCAGAACATAAACAGCCAAACAAACAAACACAATTTTTTGGGCATAATTATTGACAAACACCTGTCATGGAAAGAACATATAGACCAAATCTGTAAGAAAATCAGTACAAATATATAACTGCTGAAAAGGGTCTCAGCCTTCCTGGAACATGATGGCTTGAGACTAATATACTTCGGAGTGATACATACTAACCATGTACTCTATGTACATCCTGCAGGCAATAATGTTTGCGAAACAAAATCCAAAATATAATGTAACAAATCTGTGATCGGTGCAGTCGGTAGGTCTGAGAGGGTGGGGAGGCCGAAGGGAAGGTGAGAGGTGAGTGGAAAATGAGGGTCGATGAGGGGGAAAAAGAAAGACTAATGGGTCTGTTGATGAAATAGAAGGCTGTGTAATGCTGGATTTGGAGCAGGGAAGGGGATAGGTGGGTGAAGGACAGGGACTGGCAAAGGCTGAGGTGAAGGGGTTTATAGGAATGTAGGAATACTACAGGGAAAGTTATCACTTGCATAGTTCAGGAAAGCTGTTGTTTGTAGGAAGGATCCAGATGGTACAGACTGTGAAACAGACATTGGAGTGAAGCCTGTTGTGTTGGGAAGCATGTCAGCAACTTGGTGGTCCAGCTGTCTCTATGCCACAGTTTGTCAGTGGACATTCATGCAGATAGACAGCTTATAGGTTGCCACACCCACATAGAATGCAGCACAGTGGTTGCAGCTTACTTTGTAGGTCACATAACTGCTTTCACAGGTAGCCGTGCCTTTGATGGGATAGTTGATGCTTGTGATTGGAGTGCAGTAGGTGGTAGTGTGAGGATGTATGGGACAGGTCTTGCGTCTAGGTCTATTACAGGGACATGAGACATGAAGCAAGGGATTGGGAGCAGGGATGGAGTAGGGATGGACAAGGATACTGTGTAGGTTTGGTGGGTGGTGGAATACCACTGTGGAAGGTGAGAGAAGGATAGTGGAGAGGATATTCCTCAATTCAGGGCATGAAGAGAGGTTGTCAGAACATTGGCGGAAAATGTGACTCAGTTGCTCCAGTCCTGGGTGGTACTGTGTCATGAGGGGAGTGCATCTTTAGGGCTGGATTGTGGGAAAGTGGGAGGTGGTACGTGACTGGAGAGACAAATCACAAGAAATCTGTTTCTGTACAGGATTGGGAGGGTAATTTTGGTCTGTGAAAGCCTCACTGACACTGTTGGTATATTTGGAGAGGGACTGCTTGTCACTACAGATGCAATGGCCACAGGTGGCTAGGTTTTATGGATGGGACTTCTTGGTATGGAATGGGTGACAGCTGTCAAAATGAAGGTATTGCTGGTGGTTGGTAGGTTTGATATGTACGGAGGTACTGATGTAGCCATCTCTGAGGGGAGGTCAACATCAAGGAAGGTAGCTTGCTGGGTTGAGGAGGTCCAGGTGAAGCACATGGGGAAGAAAGTGTTGCGGTCCTGGAGGTATGTGGATAGGGTGTTCTCGCCCTCAGTCCAGATAATGAATATATTGCCAATGAATCTGAACCAGGTGAGGGATTTAGGTTTCTGGGTGGCTAGGATGGATTCCTCTAGAAGGTCCATGAATAGGTTGGTGCCATGTGGGTGCCCATTGATGTATGATGAATGTATTTGCATGTGATGTCTTCAAAGGAGCAGTGGGCCCTGTGGTAAAGGAGTCGATGAAGGAAATGGCTGGTGTCTTTGATGGGGTGTGCTGGTTGGAGAGTTTTTGGAAGTGGCATTATGCATTCTGCTCCAACCTGTTCACCTCCTACACCCCCTTAAAGTACACCTCTACAAAAGCCTCCAAACATCCCCTCATAGCTGGCAAACCCTGTCTTGCAGACCTAGTGCATTTAGCACAATCTGAGAAACTCCCTCCCACCACCATACAGAATCCAGAACCTAAACAGACCTGAAATACAGTGTTGAACTTTTTCTCCAAAAGCCTTAGTCCCACAGAAGTATCAGTCCTTTCCTTAGCTTTTGCCCTGCTCTCAACTTCAGTCATGCTAGGCTTGTTAAACACCTTCTGTCCTTCTCCTGCTCCTTAGTCAGTTAGTTAGTTAGTTAGTTAAGTAGTTACTTTCATGTTTCACACTTTTTTGCCCCCAACCCTACCAATCAAACTCAACCTAGCCTGAATCTGTTCACTCCTCCATTCAACCATGATTCACCCTCACTGTCCCAAATCAGCCTCTATTAACATTCCAGAATTTCATAACCTCAAACCTTGCCTCACCATAATACCCCAAATCCCTCAACATCAAAGCTAACCTTGCATCTTAATAAACAACTGCAACCCACTACCTAACAATTGATCCTGACCTTATAATCCTACCTGCCAACAATGGATGGCTCCACCACTGTGGTTTTGAACCACACGGATTACCTGGCAGAAGAAGTGTGCTACCTGTCAGCTTCATCCACCTACAAACCCAGCCAGAGTGACCCCATTCCAGAAATACAGCAGGATCTCCAGTCTCTCCTCAAAACATAAGACCCATTAGAGAATCTCTCCCAACAATCTGTCTCTCTCCTCAACCCTACTACTCCCCACACTCCTACCTTCTACATGCTTCCTAAACATCCATGAACCCTACCATTCAGGACGTCCCATTGTGGCCAGTTACTGTGTCCCCACTGAGAGAATCTCTTCTCTTATTGACCAATCCTCCTATAGCAAAGACACCACCCATTTCGTCCACCGACTATCCACACTTCCTGTTCCTTTACAACATGGTGCTCTGCTTGTCACTGTTAATACCACGAACCCTCTAGACTAAAATCCCTAATGCTCACGGCTTTGCCACTATGGAACACTAACTTTTGCAACACCCAACTGGTTTCAACCATGCAACCTCCTTCCTGGTAACCATTACAATTAGCCACAATTACTTCACCTTTGAAGGCATCATCTAAAAACAAATATGTGCTAAAGCAGTGGGCACCCACATCGCACCAGCCAATGCCAAGCTATTCATGGGCCATCTAGAGGAATCCTTCCTAACCTCCCATAATCCCAAACCCCACACCTGGTTCAGATTCATGATGATTTATTTGTGGTTTGGACTGAGGATGGGGACAAATTATCTGCTTTCCTCCTGAACCTCAATACCTCCTCCTCCTCCTTTCACTTCATCTAGTTCTCCTCAACTCAACAGGAAACCTTCCCGCGTCCGGCCATCCTGATTTAGGTTTTCCGTGATTTCCCTAAATCACTCCAGGCAAATGCCGGGATGGTTCCTCTGAAAGGGCACGGCCGACTTCCTTCTCAATCCTTCCCTAATCCGATGAGACCGATGACCACGCTGTCTGGTCTCCTTCCCCAAAACCAACCAACCTTCTTCCACATTGACCTCCACCTCAAAAATGGCTACATCAGCACCTCTGTCCACATCAAACCTACCCACCACCAATAGCACTTCCACTTCAACAGCTGCCACCCACTCCATACCAAGAAGTCCCTTCAGTACATCCTAGTTATCCATTGTCGCTGCGTCTGTAATGATGAGCAGTCTCTCTCCAAATATACCAAGGGTATCACTGAGGCCTTCACAGGCCAAAATTACCCTTCCTACCTTGTACAAAAACAGATATCCCACACCCTGTCTCTCTGTTCACCTACCACCTCCAACTTTCTCACCATCTGGCCATAAAGAAGCACTCCGCTCATGACTCAGTACCACCCAGGACTGGACCAACTGAATCACATTCTCCACCAGGGTTTTGACTACCTCTCGCCATGCCCTGAAATGAGGAATATCCCACCTACTATCCTTCCCATACCTCCCGCAGTGATTTCCACTACCCACTGAACTTACATAATATCTTTCTCCATCCTCATTTCATCTCTGCTCTCAACTCATTGCTACATGGATCATTGCCCCGTAATAGACCTAGATGCAAGACGTGGCCCATACATCCTCCCATAACCACTTACTCCACTCTGGTCACCTACCCCTTCAATGGCAGGGCTACCTGTGAAAGCAGTCATGTGATCAAAAAACTAACTGCAACCACTGTGTTGTGTTCTATGTGGGCATGACAACCAACAAGCTGTCTGTTCACACAAATGTCCACTGACACACTGTGGCCTAGAGACAGCTGGACCACCCAGTTGCTGAACAACCTTCATTTCAATGACTGTTTCATAGTCTGTGCCATCTGGACCCTTCGTACAAACACCAGTTTTTCTGAATTTCACAGATGGTAACTTTCCCTGCAATATATCTTAAGTTTCCACAACCTTAGCCTCTACCTATGCTAGTCCCTGTCATGCACCCTCCTATCCTGTTCCCTGCTCCCACTCCAGCACTACACAGCCTTTTATTCCACCAACACACCCACTACCGTCTCTTTTTTTCCCCCTCCTCTACATCTCCCCTTTTCCAATCACCTTCCTGCTGCATCCCTACCTCCTCAACCTCCCTGCTTGCACCTAGCATGCCTAGCCTGTCCCCACCAATTCCCTGCATGCTCCCACAAGCAGCACTACACCCTCCCACACCCATAGCCTGCTATCCCTCCCCCTCCCTTCCTTGGCCTCCTCCTTACCCCCAGCACTCAGATTGCTTCTCCCATCAGATGCAGTAGCTCACAGTCTGGCCTCAGTAGCTAGAGACAATGGTCACATGTGTAAGTTGTAATTACATGAATGTGTGTGTGTTTTCTACATTGGAAGAAGGCCTTTTGTTTGAAAACTCACTTGTATTGTGTCTGCAACTCAACATCTCCTCTATATGAAGAGTATCGATCTACCCTTTTTATAATACTGTCATTGAACAATTAAAGTCTTTAATAATGTCTGCATACGGTGGAATATGTTGGATCCAAAGTTATCATCCTCATTGTTCATAACAATGGTGTGAGCAGAAAGACTTTTTAACATGCAGTGCATGTTTCCTGGCTAGTATTTACTTTCCTGGCATTAGGATTTATAATTTTTCACTTCAAATAAAACCCTACAGGCCTGTATTGTGCATTCTCTGGATTCTTCAAAAAATACATTTTCTATGTTTGATATTGTTCATATGTTGAAATCCACCACGAATAAGTGTAAAACAAAGCAAAATGTTAACAAGACAGATCATTTTCATGACATTAATAACCATCCAGTGATGTTGCCAGCACAATATAGCCATCCCGAACTGCTTTTTGAGAATAAAAAAAACTCATTACTTAAGTATTGGTCCCACACTTTCATTCTTCTACATAAAAGCAGAGCATAAAATTAGCTTTAAGACTTTCCAATGAAAATAATGTAGTTGTATTCAAACACACAACAAAACATACGTTTGACCTATCTAGGTAGATAACTCAGACTGGGATCCTCCTTCATGCAATTGTGAAATGGTGGAAAACAGTTTGTGTTTAAAAGCGAAACATTCAGTGAACCACACAAAGAAGCTGTTCGAACCACCATTGATAGTGAAGTGTTGGCAGAAGAGCCAACACCGTGTTGCTAGAGGAGGCCAAAATGCACGCTTTTAAGCTCACGCAGATTGGCGTGAGGTCTGGAACAAGGTAAAGTAATTATCCTATGAAGAAAAGAACGTAGTTCTTGGAATACTTAACTTTAATCCACAATTGGAGAACATCTCTCTTGACTGTACATGCTTCAAGATAAATATCAAATGCTATGGCACCTTGCTAGGTCATAGCAAATGACATAGCTGAAGGCTATGCTAACTATCGTCTCGGCAAATGAGAGCGTATTTGTCAGTGAACCTTTCCTAGCAAAGTCGGTTGTACAACTGGGGCGAGTGCTAGGACGACTCTTTAGACCTGACGTGTGGCGGCGCTCAGTCTGCAATCACTGACACAAGTGGCGACACGTGGGTCCGACGTATACTAACGGACCACGGCCGATTTAAAGGCTACCACCTAGCAAGTGTGGTGTCTGGCGGTGACACCACAGATAGCCTAATGCAGTTTTTAAGAGATGTGTTTCACTGGCTGACTGTACACGTCTGTCCCTTAATGTATTCAAAGAACTGTGACTGACACCCAAACAACAGGGAACAAACATGCATCAGTTTTAAAAAATAGTGTATTGATAATGACTAGACACTAGCCGAAATCTGGATTTGCGCAAGGGGGGAGAGAGAGAGAGAGAGAGAGAGAGAGAGAGAGAGAGAGAGAGAGAGAAGAGGCACCTGACTGCTGCACTCTTATCATTTATAAATGTCCCCTAAAGATTGCTTTATGATTGCAAACATTTCACTCTTTAGTTTTAGCTACACAAACCTTTCTTCACGTCTGGACTTCACTATACTAGGTTACTCATAAGATCAGTAGTAGAAGATTAGTGAACTCTAAGGTCACTGATGCTAAGTGAAAGTGTTTGCTCTGTAACACCTTGTTATATACAAACATTGGAAAATCCAGGATGGAATGTAACAGTATTATGAAAAGGATAGATGCTACTCACCATAAATGGAGATGCTCAGTTGCAGATAGGCACAACAAAAGAACTGTCAAAACATGAGCTTTCAGCCAATTAGGCCTTTGTCAAAAGCCAGAGACTGTGGTCATGTGTGTGCGAGTTGCGTTTGCGTGAGTGTGTATGTGTTTGTTGTCTTCTTCTGACAAAGGCCTAGTTGGCTGAAAGTCCACTTTCTGACCATCTTTTAGTTGTGTTTATCTGTGGCTCTGTATCTTCGTTATGTGAAGAGTAGCAACTACCCTCTTCATAGTATTGTTACCTTGTTATATACACTAGATAATACTTCTGTACATACTTACCAAAATTCTTCTAAATAATTTTAATAAAATTTATTATGAGAAAAGCCCAGATTTTACTGATAATTCAAGAAAAATTTTAAAATTTAAATGTGTTCCACCAACAGAGATAAAATATTGTGTACCATACACATGTATCTCACTGCCATCTTCAATAAATTTGTACTTTTATTGAATCCAATGTGCAACTTTTCCTTTAGTGATGTACTTTAATGTGTGTGTGTGTGTGTGTGTGTGTGTGTGTGTGTGTGTTTCCGATAGAGTTGCAACTGCATGGTAAATACAATTATTAATGTGTAATGTGCTCACTGTACACTTCTGCCCCAGAGACTTACAATAAATGAAAAACATCTCCTACCAACCTATACATTCCTTTATTGGTGAAAATTTCCATTCAGAATAGAGTGCTTTAGAATAACCTCTAATGCAATAATATCTAATAGAATAATCTCTAATGCGAGACAGGCAGAAAAACACACATGCAAAAATCATATGTAATACTCAGATAAATATTTGTTCTTGAAAATGAGATTAAATTTTCAAAATGTGTTGCACTAAGCATGAAAACAATATGTAACTGGTGCAATGTTCCGTTGTTTAAATAATTACATGAATATATGTTGTGCATCAGCAGGTGGTTTCTTTTCTTTATCATGGTCCCAGTTTGTTTCTGGAATGAAGAGCCATTGCCTCAGTTTACTTTGTACTTGTGTGTGTGTGTGTGTGTGTGTGTGTGTGTGTGTGTGTGTGTGTGTGTGTGTGTGTGTTTGAATGAGATAAAGAGAAACAGACTCACACAGCACTGGTGCATGAGAAGGTCAGCCCCATGTATCTGAAGCTGTGAGTGAAGGGTGCATTTACTTCTGTACTGACTGATTTTTTATGATTGTCTACTTCCCTGTTGATTTATAATTTCCCACTTGCATCATCTATTCTTTTTTGTATTTATTATATTTGTAATTCACTAATAAATCAAGTTCATGCAGAGATTGGATTGAGGAATGTACCTCCACTTGCTATTTACTTCATGTAGACAATTTTTAATGTAATGGACAAATGAATGAGTTCTTTGTCAGAACCATTTTAATTATGAGCACAAATTTTAATTTCTGTCATGATTTTGTGTACAGCAAAATAGATAAAATTCAGAGATAGAAATAGATAAAATTCAAAAACAGAAATATATCAAATTCAGAAATCTATACTTCTAGCTTGTTATTCACACCTGCAGTAGGTATGATAAAAAAAACACACACATTCCAAAATTATTACTGTACTTTATCATTTGTTAAATAATGGATGTTTAGCAGAAGAGACTCTTTCAGAAATAATAAGTGTTCAATAGAAGAGACTCTTTCAGATTGAAAATTACACAAACTTGTTTATACCATCTATTTTAGGAGTAAAGGAGACCAGTCACTGAAAAGCAGAAGCATTGAGTCATCGACAGGGAAACACACACACAAAAAAAGAAAGAAAATTTGCTAGCTTTTGGAATAAAGTCTTTTGTGACCTAGAGAACACACACACACACACACACACACACACACACACACAAGCACCTGTGTTCTTGCATATAGCCAGCGGTATGTACAGTACCACTCTAAAGTATTTCATAGTTGTGGTGTTATGTTATCAGTACTGCTTGCATGCAGTCACAACAGAGCAACCTACACAACTGTGGCACTCCATCTAGAGCTTCACACCACTGTGGTTACATGTCTAGTAAACCAGCACAGTTATGCAAGAACAATGATATTCCTTTAGCTGAAAAGTATTTTGTAATTTGCTTTGATGGTACGATATTCATTAACTATTGTTACTTAGGCTTTGAGACAATGTTTGTTTGTTTGTAGAGACAACTAGAAGCATGAAAAAATACAAAAACTACTTGTCCGATGTGAGACAAGCTGTTTAGCATGCTTTGAAGAAGGGAAAGTCACAATCTAGAACTGCTAGAGACTATGGCATATCACAACAACTAATAAGCCTGTGGAGTCAATGGCAAAAACAGAAGGGAACAGTAGCCAACAAGCCATGGTCAGAGCATCCTCAAAAAGCAAGGTGGGAGGACAGAATGATTTGTAAGCAGTCAGCTGCTGATCAAAGAAAAATGATTCAACAAATTAGGGATGATCTAGAGCAGCAGTATGGACTGAACCTGCATGTGGTCTACTGTAAAATATCACCTAGTAGCATGTGATTTAAATGGTACAGGACCACATTTGAACCACTCATAAATTTAAAAAATAGGAATGCCAGGATAGAGTTTGCAAAGAAACATCAAACATGAAATACTGCAGATTGATCCAAGTTTTAGTGGAGTGATGAAAGTAAATTTAATATATTTTCTTCCAGTGGTGTGCATTGTATAAGTCAACCGAAAAACCAAAGGTATAACAAAAAGTAACAGATACCACCCATCAAACATGATGGTGGCAGAATCATGCTGTGGGGATGTTTTTCTAGACATGGGGTTGGTCCTCTAGCCCAAACAGAAGAAAAATAGATCATTTCCTGTACAGTGACATTTTAGAAAAAAATATGGTTCCAGAAGGAAGACAGAATATGCCACAGTATTGGGTATTTCAGCAGGACAATAATTGAAAACACACCTCTGGCCACTTAAAAAAATTCTTTTCACTTAGAAAAAATCAAACTTCTGGTGTCCAAGCCAGATCCCAGATCTAAATCCAAATGAACACCTTTGGGATGCATTGGATTGATATGTTCATCATAGAAGCTACTCAAACAGGGATCAATTTGCTGCTGCCTTATTGGACGAATGGTCAGAACGCCCACGTAACATATTAAAAAAACTTGTGGATTCAGTGCCAAATAGATGGGAGCTGTGATCAAAGCCTATGGGTATGCAATGAAATACTGATTTATTCTTCAGATTCCAAAGTAGTTTTGTTTTATTTTTACATACTTAGATCTACAAATTACTTTTGAGCCTAAAAAATTATTATTTCTGTTTTGATGTCTGCTAACTTTGTTTAAAGTAAATGTAGTTTTGTATTAAATGGATTATAATTACATACTTTTCAGTTATTCACTGGCAGTTTACACACTTATCTTTCTGTAATTGTAACTAATGCTGTCTGCAAATTACGTTTAGCACTGCTGTAGGGGCACAGGCATGTGTGAAAATGCATGCCTTTGTGTGTGTGTGTGTGTGTGTGTGTGTGTGTGTGTGTGTGTGTGTGTGTACTTTTACTCTAGATAGAGAAAGGATATATTCCAAAACCAGCAAGTTTTATTCCTTTTTTGTGTGCCCATGTCAGCAGCCCAACGCTTCTGCTTCTCAGTGGGTGCTCTCCTTTACTCCTAAAGTATTTCAATTCTACTTGAATTTTCCTTCTGTGTTTATATCATCCATTGTTGAGTATAAATCTTAAATTACAGTATAATGTAAGTTGTGTCTTTTGTTGTGGCACTAATAATCAATAAGACTCTAAAAATTATGCAGTCGAGTAAAAGATGTGATTATCATCCAATCTATAAAATGTTAATAGGTGCTAGACTATGTGAGCAAGCTAGCAAGGACTATCCATGTCATCTGACAGTCAGCTTGTGTCATATGTGTTGGGACCATTTTTCTTAGCAGCCTCAAATTGATGACTTTCCAGAAATAGAGAAATATGTCATCAATCTGCTACCTACAATCTTGAAAATGAATAGATATGGTTGGGTTTCACTCTACTGGTGCTTGAAGAATTCATATTCATTCCTAGAAATGAGTTGTCGCACATGCAAGGATATTGGGAAAAATAAACTACTTTGGGTGATGGGGGAAGAACAGTTGCTACTCTCCTTTGTTTTTGAAAAGTTTCATTTGCTCTGGAGATGGCTCAAATGAAGTAGAAAATTTGCTTGTGTGGCAAGGTAGTTAGATGTTTCAGAAAGTAAAGCCTATGTTAAATGTTGTGTATTCAAATACTACTTCACCTTTCAAACACATTTGTTGAGCACAGAGTCTTACATTGTAAGGAACTGAACATTCTCAAAAATCTCACCCTTAGGAAACTATATTCATGCACTACCTCTAAACTTTTTTGTTATAAGCTAATTAAAACATGATTTCAAAAATAGAAAGTAAGTTATTTCATAAAACAAAAGAGGAACACTCACCATAGTGAGGTACCTCACAAAAAATCAACTGAGAACTACAAAATATACTCACGCCTCTGCTACTTTAGAAACTTTAATATTCCGTCTATCTAAACGCTTCCTTAGCATAGCTATATGTCTCTTTAAATGTTCCACAGGTGTAGCAAGATCAGTTTCCAATGTTGAGGGTGAAATGCGACCTCCAGCCACACCCAACTGTAGATGCTTACTACTTTTCAATGGTTTATTCATTCTGCAGGCTTTCTTTATATCAATTTCAGTAGTATTTACACACCCTGGCTGTAACAGAATGAGTTATTGTTTCATTATAATGTTTTATCCACTTTCTGAATAGGCATAATACATCATGAATGTGGCCACAATATTTTTCGGTAGGGATAATCATGGGAAATGCAATACAGTTTCAGTACTTGCAATTGGCATTTATTTCAAGTTTGTTCGAGACAATTAACATAAAGTAAACAAAAACTGAGGCGTAATTTTTAAAGAGAGGAGTGCAGGGCTGCAGATGTCACTTACTGAAAAGCCACTTCCAAATTACCCATTCTGTTACAATAATTTAAATGGTTATATGTGAGTGGTGTTTACAATTATGCAGCTGAGTAGTACTTTCAAAGTAACAACACATCTCACAGTAAGCTGGTCATTTACATGCTACATAGACTGTACTCACATTTGACATTAGGAAACAGAATAATATAAGATTTTAGACTTGTGTGTATGTGATTTAAATTCATAAACAGATGGTTATCAAAATAATGGCTACATTTTGACGAACATTATTCTTACGGTATTGGGTCACATTTAACCTGTTGGAAAATGCAATAAATGCAGAGAGATGCTTAAGGATTTCCTTAGAAATTCTATATTAATGTGTAATTAATACAGAATTTCTAAGGAAATCCTTCACCACCTGTCTGCATCTATTGCATTTTCCAACAGGGTAAATGTGGCCCAATACCATGTGAATAATGTTTGTCAGAATGTCTAATGCAGCACTTAATTTCATGAGTAATTATGGAAAAGGAAATTACAGTGGGTTTGCTATTCTGGAATTAACCACATCCTCTCTGATGTTTATCTGGGTGACTGGGTGAGCCATATGGGGTGAGGAAGTTAATTCACCAGCAGTATACCTGCAAGGCAATGCCCTTGTATCAGAAAAAAAATCATATGATATATGCAGTTACCTAAAAGTCCCATAATATTTGGTTACACTTTGTCATTACCAAGTAACAACAATGCCAATTTACATAATTAAACTGCAGTTGACATAAGAGAACAACCTCCACATTTAAACATAGAAGGTGAGTACCTGCCACAAATAAACCAAAACCATTGCAGGTGAAAAGTCACTCGTTGGCAATACTTCCATCACTTATAAATGTTGTTTCCAGAATACAGATTGGCAATAATTGTTCAGTTACTGCAGTTCACAAGAGCATTGTGGTTTATACAAACAGGTTGCTCTAGATGCTGAGAGAGAGCTCTTTAATTTCCTACTCTATATTTTTCCTGTTTTTTGTGACTGCAATTGTTGAGGAGAAGAAGGGCTGGGGTTATTCACTGTTTTCCAACATCCAAATGAGGATCAATAGCAAGTTAAGGAAAACTGTTTTGGGCTAGCAAGAACTTGGAATTCATAACACCAATTATCTGTTGCTTCTTGTGTTTTCTACATCTACATCTACATTGATACTCCGCAAGCCACCCAACGGTGTGTGGCGGAGGGCACTTTACGTGCCACTGTCATTACCTCCCTTTCCTGTTCCAGTCGCGTATGGTTCGCGGGAAGAACGACTGTCTGAAAGCCTCCGTGCGCGCTCTAATCTCTCTAATTTTACATTCGTGATCTCCTCGGGAGGTATAAGTAGGGGGAAGCAATATATTCGATACCTCATCCAGAAACGCACCCTCTCGAAACCTGGACAGCAAGCTACACCGCGATGCAGAGCGCCTCTCTTGCAGAGTCTGCCACTTGAGTTTATTAAACATCTCCGTAACGCTATCACGGTTACCAAATAACCCGGTGACGAAACGCGCCGCTCTTCTTTGGATCTTTTCTATCTCCTCCGTCAACCCGACCTGGTACGGATCCCACACTGACGAGCAATACTCAAGTATAGGTCGAACGAGTGTTTTGTAAGCCACCTCCTTTGTTGATGGACTACATTTTCTAAGCACTCTCCCAATGAATCTCAACCTGGTACCCGCCTTACCAACAATTAATTTTATATGATCATTCCACTTCAAATCGTTCCGTACGCATACTCCCAGATATTTTACAGAAGTAACTGCTGCCAGTGTTTGTTCCGCTATCATATAATCATACAATAAAGGATCCTTCTTTCTATGTATTCGCAATACATTACATTTGTCTATGTTAAGGGTCAGTTGCCACTCCCTGCACCAAGTGCCTATCCGCTGCAGATCTTCCTGTATTTTGCTACAATTTTCTAATGCTGCAACTTCTCTGTATACTACAGCATCATCCGCGAAAAGCCGCATGGAACTTCCGACACTATCTACTAAGTCATTTATATATATTGTGAAAAGCAATGGTCCCATAACACTCCCCTGTGGCACGCCAGAGGTTACTTTAACGTCTGTAGACGTCTCTCCATTGATAACAACATGCTGTGTTCTGTTTGCTAAAAACTCTTCAATCCAGCCACACAGCTGGTCTGATATTCCGTAGGCTCTTACTTTGTTTATCAGGCGACAGTGCGGAACTGTATCGAACGCCTTCCGGAAGTCAAGAAAAATAGCATCTACCTGGGAGCCTGTATCTAATATTTTCTGGGTCTCATGAACAAATAAGGCGAGTTGGGTCTCACACGATCGCTGTTTCCGGAATCCATGTTGATTCCTACATAGTAGATTCTGGGTTTCCAGAAATGACATGATACGCGAGCAAAAAACATGCTCTAAAATTCTACAAGAGATCGACGTAAGAGATATAGGTCTATAGTTTTGCGCATCTGCTCGACGACCCTTCTTGAAGACTGGGACTATCTGTGCTCTTTTCCAATCATTTGGAACCCTCCGTTCCTCTAGAGACTTGCGGTACACGGCTGTTAGAAGGGGGGCAAGTTCTCTCGCGTACTCTGTGTAGAATCGAATTGGTATCCCGTCAGGTCCAGTGGACTTTCCTCTATTGAGTGATTCCAGTTGCTTTTCTATTCCTTGGACACTTATTTCGATGTCAGCCATTTTTTCGTTTGTGCAAGGATTTAGAGAAGGAACTGCAGTGCGGTCTTCCTCTGTGAAACAGCTTTGGAAAAAGGTGTTTAGTATTTCAGCTTTACGCGTGTCATCCTCTGTTTCAATGCCATCATCATCCCGTAGTGTCTGGATATGCTGTTTCGAGCCACTTACTGATTTAACGTAAGACCAGAACTTCCTAGGATTTTCTGTCAAGTCGGTACATAGAATTTTACTTTCGAATTCAATGAACGCTTCACGCATAGCCCTCCTTACACTAACTTTGACATCGTTTAGCTTCTGTTTGTCTGAGAGGTTTTGGCTGCGTTTAAACTTGGAGTGGAGCTCTCTTTGCTTTCGCAGTAGTTTCCTAACTTTGTTGTTGTACCACGGTGGGTTTTTCCCGTCCCTCACAGTTTTACTCGGCACGTACCTGTCTAAAACGCATTTTACGATTGCCTTGAACTTTTTCCATAAACACTCAACATTGTCAGTGTCGGAACAGAAATTTTCGTTTTGATCTGTTAGGTAGTCTGAAATCTGCCTTCTATTACTCTTGCTAAACAGATAAACCTTCCTCCCTTTTTTTATATTCCTATTAACTTCCATATTCAGGGATGCTGCAACGGCCTTATGATCACTGATTCCCTGTTCTGTACATACAGAGTCGAAAAGTTCGGGTCTGTTTGTTATCAGTAGGTCCAAGATGTTATCTCCACGAGTCGGTTCTCTGTTTAATTGCTCGAGGTAATTTTCGGATAGTGCACTCAGTATAATGTCACTCGATGCTCTGTCCCTACCACCCGTCCTAAACATCTGAGTGTCCCAGTCTATATCTGGTAAATTGAAATCTCCACCTAAGACTATAACATGCTGAGAAAATTTATGTGAAATGTATTCCAAATTTTCTCTCAGTTGTTCTGCCACTAATGCTGCTGAGTCGGGAGGTCGGTAAAAGGAGCCAATTATTAACCTAGTTCGGTTGTTTAGTGTAACTTCCACCCATAATAATTCACAGGAACTATCCACTTCTACTTCACTACAGGATAAACTACTACTAACAGCGACGAACACTCCACCACCGGTTGCATGCAATCTATCCTTTCTAAACACCGTCTGTACCTTTGTAAAAATTTCGGCAGAATTTATCTCTGGCTTAAGCCAGCTTTCTGTAACTATAACGATTTCAGCTTCGGTGCTTTCTATCAGCGCTTGAAGTTCCGGTACTTTACCAACGCAGCTTCGACAGTTGACAATTACAATACCGATTGCTGCTTGGTCCCCGCATGTCCTGACTTTGCCCCACACCCGTTGAGGCTGTTGCCCTTTCTGTACTTGCCCAAGGCCATCTAACCTAAAAAACCGCCCAGCCCACGCCACACAACCCCTGCTACCCGTGTAGCCGCTTGTTGCGTGTAGTGGACTCCTGACCTATCCAGCGGAACCCGAAACCCCACCACCCTATGGCGCAAGTCGAGGAATCTGCAGCCCACACGGTCGCAGAACCGTCTCAGCCTCTGATTCAGACCCTCCACTCGGCTCTGTACCAAAGGTCCGCAGTCAGTCCTGTCGACGATGCTGCAGATGGTGAGCTCTGCTTTCATCCCGCTAGCGAGACTGGCAGTCTTCACCAAATCAGATAGCCGCCGGAAGCCAGAGAGGATTTCCTCCGATCCATAGCGACACACATCATTGGTGCCGACATGAGCGACCACCTGCAGATGGGTGCACCCTGTACCCTCCATGGCATCCGGAAGGACCCTTTCCACATCTGGAATGACTCCCCCCGGTATGCACACGGAGTGCACATTGGTTTTCTTCCCCTCTCTTGCTGCCATTTCCCTAAGGGGCCCCATTACGCGCCTGACGTTGGAGCTCCCAACTACCAGTAAGCCCACCCTCTGCAACTGCCCGGATCTTATGTGAACTATAAAATTTCATATTAAATGTCATCTGTCAAATCATATCAAAATTACATACATGGATTCATACTCAAAGCTCCAGAAAATAATGTTGTATTAGACCATGATGCATCAGTATGACAAGAGAAATGTGTCTAATCACCAGACTGGACAGAAATATTGATAGTTTCTCTACTGTTGACTGATGGTTTCTGTCACTGTAGACATTTTCCAGAAGGACACATGACACATTTTAACTTCCGAATGAATCTACCATTTCATTTAAAACATAGTGCAATAAAAAGTATCATCTGGCTTCTCTTACTGGTTTTGATCTGGCTCATGAATTTCACAGAATGTTTACCAACTTATGAGTGCAAGCTGAAAAGTAATGCCACTGAATTTTTATGTGAAAACTCTTAAAGCTTTTTGAATAAAACAAATGTTATTAACATTTTATAGTTTTCTTCTTCATTTCTACATGTTTGCAACCGTCTGCCACTAAAGAGCTCCTAACTGTAGTGTGTAACATGGAGGTGTCTAACTTAACTATACTGGTGCATGAGAAACAGCACGCTATATTCTAGTTTTGAATCTGAAGAATTCATCCACACATGGAGAACCCTCTCCTTCAGCATCACAATGCCATACCACACACACACATTGTAAAATCTGCAGCAATCTGATGCCTTGGATTCACAGGCATCATTCACCTTCCACACAGTCCTGACTGCGCCCCATCCAATTCTCATGTATTTCCAAAACTTAAAGAACACCTTCAAGGACTTCAATTTCATAGTGACCAAGTGGTGCAAGCAGAGGTGAGGTTGTGGCCCTGCCAACAAAGTCAGTTATGGTATCAACAAACTGGCCCCCATTTGGAGAACACATTCACTGCCAGGGAGGCTATGTTGAGAAATAAATACGTACACATGAAGAATAAACAAGCAGAGGGTTAATAACATTTGGTTGATGTAAAAAGCTTTCAGAATTTTCACATAAAAATTCAGAGGCATTAATTTTCAGCATGCCCTCATATAATAACTTAGTGATTACAGTGTTTTGTGTAGGGTAGCTCCAACAAGCATGTACATTCCTATTGTGCAAATAAAATTATCCCTTTCTCCAAGAGCATAATACAGTCACTAAGAAAGAATTTCTCCCAAAAATCAAATGGAAGTTTCAAACTGAAATAAGGAACAAGTGATGGCAACAAGAAGTCAGCAACTTCAAAGGCTTTCTGATGCCATGGACATAAATAACTTCTATGCAGTAATTCATGAGCTCCATGGTCTAACTAGCTTTTCAACAGGTTCACTAAATTTACTGACAATTTCACAATCCTCACAGTAAGTCTTGAAGTTTAGGCTGATGAGCCAAAACATTATGAGTAGCTGCTTAATACCTTGCTTGTCTGTCTTTGGAACAAAATACATCACTGATTCTGCATATCTAGGATTTGACAGTTTGTTGGTAGGTTTGTGGAGGTATGTGACATTAATTGTCAATGCACAGGTCATATAATTTGCATAAATAATGGGCTGCTGATTTGTGTATGTGGTGGTGGCACCTGATAGCGACCCAGAATTTGATCACCAAGACATCAACGTGAATTCATTATAATGCTTCTCGAACCACTGTAGCTCGGTTCCCACTCTACGACACAGACAATTATACTGCTGAAAGATGATACAGTCATCAGGAAAAACATCAAGCATGAAGCAATGCAGGTGGTTTGCAGCTGTAAGCATATCTTTGATTAGTACCACAGGTTCCATGCAAGTGCAGGAGAACGTCTCCCGTAGCATAATATGCTCCCACCAGCCTGCATCTGTGGAACACCGCATGTTTTGATTCACTGTTTACCTCAAAGATGGTGTGGAGATGGCCCTCGATTTAGTGTAGCAAAAAATGTGATTCACCTGAAGAGCAAACATGTTTCCATTGATCAATGGTTGAATCCTGATGGTCCACTGCAGTCATAACTAACAATGTCATTTGGTCGACATGTGAACACTTATGGATGGTCCACTGCAGAGCTCCATGTTCAACAATATACAATGAAAGGCATGCTCTGAAACACTTGTGCACACACCAGCATCATGCTCTTTTGGCAGAGATGCCACAGATCACCATTTATTCTACTTTACAGAGCAGACAAGCCTCCAAATCTCATTTTCTGTGAAGAGTCATGGAAGTCCACCCATGTAGTGCCTAGCAGTAGCTTCACTTTCGTTCTACCTCTTTCCATGGATGCTCATGACAATAGCACATGAAGTATGACCAGCTTCACCATTTTTTAGATATTCATTCACAGGCTCTGCATAGTAATAATCTTCCCTTTGCCAAAGTCACTCATCTCAATGGATTTCCCTATTTGCTGCCCATACCTTCACTATGGTTATCCCCCATCTGTGTTTGCCCACTTACATTCTTTTGTTACTCTGTCACATGCCTGCAACACTACCCATGTGGCATTCAACATTGCAGTGGGCAGTGGTCATAATGTTTTGACTTGCCCATGTGGAATGATGTAAGGAATACCTATTATAATTATAAACAGAAGCTCTACCACTTCAAAAGGCTTCCTTTACAATGTTCATCCATTAGCAGAAAAATTAAAGATGACAGATCCACTGACATAACAAGAATTCAGAGAAGTTCTAAAATGACTGCAACCTACGAAGGTTCAAATATTATTCGCAGTAGTTTTATTATAAATATTTACACTACTGGCCACTAAAATTGATACACCACAAATATGACGTGCTATAGAAACAAAATTTAACTGACAGGAAGAAGATACTGTGATATGCAAATGATTAGCTTTTCAGAGCATTCACACAAGGTTGGCACTGGTGGCGACACCTACAACGTGCTGACATGAGGAAAGTTTCCAACCGATTTCTCATACACAAACAGCAGTTGACCGGCATTGCCTGGTGAAACGTTGTTGTGCTGCCTCGTGTAAGGAGGAAAAATGCGTACCATCACGTTTACGACTTTGATAAAGGTCGGATTGTAGCCTATCGCGATTGCGGTTTATCGTATTGCGACATTGCTGCTCACACTGGTCGAGATCCAATGACTGTTAGCAGAATATGGAATCTGTGGGTTCAGGAGGGTAATGCAGAATGCCGTGCTGGATACCAACAGCCTCGTATCACTAGCAGTCCAGATGACAGGCATCTTATCCGCATGGCTGTAATGAATCGTGCAGCCACGTCTCGATCCCTGAGTCAACAGATGGGGATGTTTGCAAGACAACAACCATCTGCACAAACAGTTTGACGACGTTTGCAGCAGCATGGACTATCAGCTTGGAGACCATGGCTGCAGTTACCCTTGACACTGCATCACAGACAGGAGTACCTGCGATGGTGTACTCAACGACGGACCTGGGTGCACGAATGGCAAAACGTCATTTTTTCGGATGAATCCAGGTGCTGTTTACAGCATCATGATGGTCGCATCCATGTTTGGCGACATTGCAGTGAACGCACATTGGAAGCGTGTATTCATCATCACCATACTGGTGTATCACCAGGCGTGATGGTATGGGGTGCCATTGGTTACATGTCTTGGTCACCTCTTGTTCACATTGACGGCACTTTGAACAGTGGACATTACATTTCAGATGTGTTACGACCCCGTGGCTCTACCCTTCATTTGATCCTTGTGAAACCCTACATTTCAGCAGGATAATGCACGACCGCATGTTGCAGGTCCTACACGGGTCTTTCTGGATACAGAAAATGTTCGACTGCTGCCCTGGCCAGCACATTCTCCAGATCTCTCACCAATTGAAAACGTTTGGTAAATGGTGGCCGTGCAACTGTCTCATCACAATACACCAGTCACTATTCTTGATGAACTGTGGTATCGTGTTGAAGCTGCATGGGCAGCTGTACCTGTACACGCTATCCAAGCTCTGTTTGACTCAATGTCCAGGCGTATCAAGGCCGTTATTACGGCCAGAGGTGGTTGTTCAGGGTATCGATTTCTCAGGATCTATGCACCCAAATTGCGTGAAAATGTAATCACATGTCAGTTCTAGTATAATATATTTGTCCAATGAATACCTGTTTATCATCTGCATTTCTTCTTGGTGTAGCAATTGTAATGGCCATTAGTGTATTTATCCCTCTAGATAAGATTTCACACTTATCACATTAACCTCTAAAACCTGAGTAGTACCTGCAAAACTTTTCAAATGCAACCACTGTCATGATATTCAAGAAAGATGATGGAGTCACAACAGCAATTCCCATGGTATATCTCTGCTGCCTTTTACAGGTTGGGTTTTCACTGGACTCTTAACTCAACTGACAGCAAGCTGTTTCCAAAAATGTACTTTGGGAGTCTCATGGTAGTTTCTGGATATGCATAAGGTTGTCACTGTTAAGGTCCCTTTTGTGTACAACAGGCAGCTGTATATAGAAAAAGAGGGGCTGTCATAATCTATAATTCTTTGAAATAAGGCCTACATGATACGTTATTTTCGGTGATGCCAGAATAGCTCCTGATGACTTTCTTCTGACAAATGAAACTTTTGCTGGTTCTTGAGAATTATCCCACAGAAAAATGCAATGAAAGAAGGCATTATAGGAGTTAATCACCAATTTTTCAGTAACAGATGTGCATAATTTTTTTAGCCGATAGATAACTCATGAAAGCTTTCAAGATATATAGTCTATGTGACTCTTTCAAGTTAATGTTGTAAGGAGTTTGGTAGAAGTAGATTCAATATCAACACTGGATAAGCTGAAAAAAATATTAACAGTCTTCAACCACATATTGGATAATCTGAGAAAATCTTTACTCTGCTCCTTCAGTTTATTTACGTTCCTCCCAGAACCGATGGAAGTTGTATCATCTGTATAAAACACAGATTTGCACTGCATATTGTTGGGCAGGTCATTTATAAATATTATAAACAGTGCCGGCCCAAGCACTGATCCTTAGGGAACACCTATAGTAACATAAGAAACTGCAACTTTCAGTCATTGTAGCTCACAATTTGTTTCCTGTTACTGAGACAAGATTTAATGAGGAAGAATTTTAGGTACATAATGCTGTAACACTGTAGTTTCTCTAGTAACTCTCTGTGGTTTACAGAATCAAATGCCTTGGATTCAAAAGAGGAGTGCACAATAGAAACAACAGTTCCAGCAGCTTTAACTGTTGACAATAGGAATGTAAAACCATTTTGAGACTTATCAATATATTGTTTTTTTGACAAATGCATGCAAATTTTCTTTTTTATACAATATTCAATTATTTTTGAGAAAATACATAGTAGAAAAATTGGATGATAATTATTAGTGTGGGATTTATAACACTTTTGTGTAGTGGAATGACTACTGTCTTTTTTAGACATTCTGGAAAAATACTGCTGACAAACATTTATTTTATAAGTGGGCACAAGGGGAATGATATTAAGTCCATTATTTTTTTAATAACAAAATTTGAAAGCAATAAATATCTCCTTATTTTGAGTCACTTAATTTTGCTACTGATTTAGTTACATCACATCTTTTCTCCAATTACAAGTTGGTGAGGTAAAAAAAAACTGGTTTACATAAACAGATTGTGAAATAGCTTTCACTGCAGGTTTCAAACTCTTCTTATGAGGAGGTGAGGAATTAAGGTCTGCAGCATTGATCAAAAAAGAGGTTCAATTCATTTGGAGGGACTTTAACCTCATTTGTACCATTTACACACTGCCTGCCTGTACCTAATTCTGACTTAATGGCCCTCACACTGTCTTACATTTGTTATTGGAGTTTTCAATGAAGTTATCATTTGTTCTGCATTTGGCTAATATGATTTGTAGTCTGTAGTGTCTCCTGAGGCTAATGTATGCTGCTTTATCAACACTACCACATTTTACCTTATTATGGCAGATCAAAACCATTTATCTTAGCTTGTACAAATGTGGTGAGAAACACTTACATAGAGTTGTTTGACCAGGCTTGCTTGCTTCAGTTTTGTTTTGTTTGGTCACCAGGAAGTATTGAAAATTTCAGACAGAGTACTAATGCTCAACAGTAAATGGCTCCAGTTCAAAATCATCTTTATGTGCATTTGTAATAAAATTGTCACAACAAGAGAGTTGTCTCGTGGGATTGTAATTTGCACAGAAGAGATCTTAGCATGTTAAACAAATTAGCATTTCTGGGTGTTTTATTTCTTACATCAAACTTTAAATCACCAAAAATTAATTTATTGTGTTTGGCATATTTTTCTGTATGAGTAATACGTTTATCTAAGCACTCTACAAATTTATCATCATCACTATCAGGAGAGTAGTATATTGAATTAACTGTCAGTTTTAGTGTTGGTAGGAGCATGACAGCTGCTTCAAAAATACCTTTAACATGGTAAGTCCCTAACATCAAGCAGAGTATACCTCAGTACTAGCTTATTACGTATATATATTGAGGAATCCCCATAGTCTTGATTGGGTTGCAGTAGCTTGTAATTAAATTAAAACATAGTGGTACATACAGTTTTATCTCTTCTTTTAAGCAGTGTTCATTAGTACATAATATTATTCTCTGTACGCATTCAGCATAACACCAAGCTCATCAGCTTTATATTTCGGAGACCCAATATTTATGTGCACACATAAAACAGATTTTTCATTGCAAGAAAGAAGATGCACGGTGTCCTGGGGCAAAATGGAAGCACACACAGTGGTTTTCCTTGCACTGGTCTTTGTTTGGTGTGGTGGTGGAGTTCCATTTTGGAAGCACATGAACTTTCTTGAGGCAGGCCATAAAACTTATTATTTCTCTGTGGCATTTTTTGGTCCTGTTTGAGACTTGGATGGCAGACTACCTTATTTCACTTCCTGCATAATTTATATGTCATTGGTGATTTAATAAACTTGATAACACTTTAGCTTGGGATGGGTGATTTGATGCACTTGATAAAGGAGATGAAACAGTATTTAATGAGGCTGCTATCTTCTTCTGTGCCGATAAAAGTGTATTTTTCTTGTTCATTTCTCAAGGTTCTTGTTTGCTTCACATGCAGCATAATTTATTTGGCCAGGCTCACTGGAGGCACTTAACAATACTTCGGCATAGGATGAATGTGCTGATTCACTACTCACAGTGGTTACCTTCACCTCTTCTGCCAACGATTCTCAACAGTGCTGACTGTATTCTCATTCCTGCTGTTGCTATTGATATTTTATCAATCATTGATGTTCCTGTTGCTTCAGCTGTGGTTTTGTCTGTTCTGTTTCGTTTGCCCTCAAATTTGGCTATATATGCTTGATGCCCTGGGGTTTTTGGCATTTTTGTAGTTACCAGTGAACTTCTGACAACATTCAATAAATTAACACAAAGCTCAGTTTTTCCTTAATTTTGCATGTTAAACACATCTCTTCCACTGAAAGCACTTTGTTTACATTATTGTTTACATTATTTTTATGGGTCCGGGTTTGATGCCCGGCTGGGTCAGGGATTTTCTCTGCTCAGGGACTGGGTGTTGTGTTGTCTTCGTCATCATTTCATCCCCATCTGACGCACAGATCACCCAATGTGGTGTCGAATGTAATAAGACCTGCACCAAGGCGGCCAGACCTGCCCTGCAAGGGGACTCCCGGCCAATGATGCCAAACGCTCATTATTATTATTCAAAGAGGTAGTATGGACCAAACAAGAAAAAAGCCCAGTAAACATAGGCTCTAAAATGTATATCTTAAGAGATGTGTTTCACAGTAGCAAAGATGAACAAATGCTCATAGCTCCTAAGGTATGTGCATTAGAGCCCATGTTTGCTGGACATTTTTTCTTGTCTCGGTCCTCAATACCATCCCTCAAAATACGAAAAGCAAAGAGCTTTCATTACAAGAGACATGTCTCTCAGAAGTAAAGATGAACAAGTGCCTGTAGCTCTTAAGGTATGAATGTTAGAGACAATGTTTACTGGACTTTTATATCGTTTCTGCCCATACTACTACTTCTGAAAGTTTGTCAATGGAGTTCTGGTCGATCCTGCACATGTAGGAGTTCAAAAGGTAAGTTAACATAGCACTAAGAATTTGAAGCTTACACAATAGTAATTCACATCTAGGTCCTGTAGGCAGTATAAGACAACTGACTGAATCTGGTTGTTGTCCATAAATTGGAGACCACTCAAATTTTCTTTCAGCATCCACAACATAGAAAAATAAAAACAGAGTGAAGTTGCACCTAACTTGTGAAATTGTAACACAATCCCTATGTTGAGAATAGCTTGTGAGTTGCTTCATTGTCATGCAAGAGGACATTGGCTAACTTCTTACATATTTTTGGTTTTTCACAGTTGAAGTAACATCAACAGCTGCTCCTTTCAGCATAACTTTCACATAGTTAATGAAAATGAAAACTGTGATTTTAGCCATGGATGGGCCGAATTTTTAATTTAATTTTCAGAGTCAATCATGTGTGCTGCCATACCATCAAAACTTCCTTCACTTCTGAACTGAAACAATGGTGCAGTGTCAAACACGTCTATAAGTATATTTTCAGAGGTTGTTTCTGTTCAAAGCATAAGGTTCCAGGAAATTGATGGAAGCCACAAACATTCATTTTTTTAAGTCAGAGGTCAATGCGGGAGTAACACATCACGGACACAATGTACCATAATCCAGTTGGTCATGAACAGAACAACACTGCCAAATGTATTCCCATCTCTTCAGCAATGGGTGTGATGATCACTTTCTGATTAAAAGAAATCATGTTTTTCAGCCACTGCACCATGTTTGGTGTTTTCACTGTTGGTGATATTCCTAGCCTTTCCTGATATGCCACATGTGAGTGGTTGCTGTTAATTGCTGGCACCATTTTACTATAGCAGCGAATGGATTTCTCAGGACTCCTTGTGAAACTATGAAGGATGTCTCCGATGTCTGTGTCAGACACTCAGGGACAGCCTGGTGATTTGCCTTTACACAAACAACCTGTTTCTTGGAATTGTTCATGCCATTATCTAATGCTCTTGTGCTGTAGGAAGATCCACACTATACCTAGTACAAAAATCATGATTAACAGGTAATAATGGTCCACACTGCACAAAACATAGAACACAAAACACTTTTTGTTGTCCTGACACCATTTTTAATAGAACTGAAGGGGGCGCACTCTGCTGACTATCTTGCGGGAACCACGTAAAACTTGAGCATTTGTTCTTTCCAACAGTATGTTGTTCATGCACATATCTCAAATAACATAACAGTTATGATTTTTTTAAAGTTAGATGATTCTTTTTGATACATCCTGTATTGTCATACTGAATTATCTTGTCACCAAGGAAAGCACACAGGTGAGAAAAAAGAAGAAGATGATGAAAATCAGCACAGATGAGGTTTGAAGCTGATGAGGGCATAAGAAATATTTGCAAACTAATGGTTTTAATGAGTTGACAGGATGCAGCTGCATGTGAAGATGAGTATTGTGATGGATGAAAACACCATACCTCAACACACCACCCTATTTGTTTTGGATTGTGTGACACAGTTTGTGTAAAGTATCACAACAGATGTTGTCAGTTGTTTCACCATGTGTCACAATATCACTCTGCAACATACCTTGTCTGTCCCAGAATGCCACACTAGAGTCTGTCTGGTTTTTCAGCATCTATGATGGAGATGTGGCCTCCCTTGTCTCCAGTCATGAGATTACAAAATTCATTACCTTATTCAAAGGACTGTAAAAAACAAGAATGTGCTTCCCATTCCCTGCTTTGTAGTTTTTTGTTAACAAACATGGGTTTCAGCGCATACACAGTCAATGGCTGTGCCAAGGTGGATACACTGGTTCCCGTCACTCTCCAAAGATAAGCACCATAGGGAATTGCGAGCACTTCGATGGGCCACCATCTGGGTATGCCACACGCTGTTGACTACTTCTCCTTTGCCTTTACAGCAGAGGGGACTGGAGGGGTGGTGGTATAAAGTTGCTGATCATCAGTCTTTGCACCAATGTACTGGATTCAATTCCAAATCTCTAGGCAGTGTCTCATGAAGTGAAGGCATGCAACACTGTTGATAGTGATCCATCTGTTGGAGGGGGTCACAAAAACTTGGCAACCCCCTTCAACAGGATTGGCTAAATGCATGCGCCAGCTTTCACCCTCTACCTTCTATCATCATCTCCAACACAAACATGATGCAACACTACACACACTCGTTACAGCCATCTACACTTATCAGATACACTGAACACAGCTCCCACACTTCATGAACGAAAGGTGCTTGCAGGTGCAAAGGATAGCGAAAAGTTTTCCAATTAGATGGCTGAACATGCCCTTTGGGGACTCCCAGCCAGTTACACCATACTACTTTACTTTACTAGTGGGTACGGAAGTTGCTGAAACAAACACAATTTCACACACCTGTAACAAGGAAATTTGTAGAAAAAGATGAGACAAAGTTTTCATGAGGATTTTTTGGATCTCTTCTGACTACTTACAGATTTTTCTGTCATCAGACACAAAACTCTCTGGTTCCTCATACTATAAAATGTTTCATCCTTCACCGAACTGTCACACTCTTCTCTGAAACACTGATGCCTCAAATGCCTTCACCACCATTTCCACAAATTTAATTTTGTCAGTGACCAACAGATTCTATGCAACCAGAAACTATATGATTTTGTGCTCTTCACACCAGGTGGGTGTCATATTTTTTTGAAAAATATTGTAATTGACTATCAAATATTTGCAAGGCTATCATCTACAATCACAACATATTTGTCCTACTGCTGGGTCCCACTAGTTGTTGGACATGTGCACCCTTGAAACTGCAGTATAGCTGCACCATAAATTACAAACAGACTTTAATTTCTCATTGCCATTTCTACTTTTCTTTTCCTATTCACTGCTTCTTAGATTTTAATTATAGTATTTATTTACAAAAATCTTCAGCAACAAAATGAATAACCATCTGCCCTTGTTCCTTTCGTATCAGATTAATTTTAATCATCCCAGATCACTATTCAATTTCTATACATTTTGTGCACCTGTCTATTAGCTATGACAAAAAGGTAGTGTTTTAGACACTAAACTCTCACAAAAATCTTTGAGAAAACGGGATAAATAACCATGTGACAAGTACAATAAAAGCCCTGTTATCTGTTTAGCTTGAAAACAGCTCATCATAACAAACAAGTTTCTTGTAGATATCAGATCTACACTGTGTTCCACAGAACTCACTAAAGAAGCGTAAGCCAAAATAAGCATTGTATATTTTGCGTCTTTGTAGTGTGTGTGTGTGTGTGTGTGTGTGTGTGTGAATTATGTAAATTTCGCAACTCCATTATTGCAAAATTTAACCCAAACAGTGGAAAGTTGTGTCTCACCATGGGCCGATGCACATCCCAAAAGGCACGTTCTTGACTGTCAAGTACTTTTCTTTCCAGTTTGTCACGTTTCTTGTCTACTTTGCTTTGGGCTTCGGCTTGCATGAATATAAACTCCCACTTCCTGGAAAACATTTTTTGTAATCGTGCCAGGTTTTCTGCCTCATAATCAGCTAGCTCCAGTCGTGTCTTGTTTTGCATAGTCCGCTTGCAGAGGTAAACAGCTGTTAACAGGAATTAAAAGTAATTTTTCAAACTACAAAATGTTAATAATTAAGTAACTATATAGAAACATTACTTACATTGAAGAGTTCCTTACACTGAATAATGATTTATGCACTCTGAAACCGTTAACAATTTGACTTAAAATACAATAAAAAGAAAATGCAAACCTAAAATCAGATAATGTTTTCTTCAAAAGAAAGTTTTTTGTAAGTGATAACCTTTTTGACAACACAGAAAAATCTCTATGTATGTCACTTTCATTTAATTATTAATGAATATCAAGAGAAACATGGACATTTACATCTGGTATCAAAGAGCAGAGAAGGCAATTTGCCGATGGGCAAATGACAAGCCATGAATAAACATCTATATTCGAGAGGTCACTACAAAGTAGGAAAGGTTCTTGAAAGGAGGCTGATACGAAGCATTTGATGTTTTTAACAGATTATGCTTCTGCATGCATACTTATTCAAATAAATCCCATGATCAATAACAAATTGTAACTTTGAAAAAGATAAATTTTAGAACAGTTCAAAGATATTATCTATAGTCAACAGTGGTATTCTTTTTCAATATAAAACTATAAAACGATTGTGTTCAATGACTGCCAATCTTCTTTAAGCAACTGCCTGCTTTCAGTGACAGCAATGGCCAAGGAAAAATTGCAAAGCATCAACAGAGAACATAAAATTTTGTTTGAGAGACAAAATGATATCAATGATGCTCTTCACAGCATGAATGATACATTGTCTAAAACACAGTAATAAATAAAATATTACAGCTGTGCCTGAAGAAAAGATGAGTCTCCCAGTCAGGGAGGCCCACAGTCCTGCAGCAGAATATATTAAGTACGTAAGCAGTCACATTAAAAAAAATAAAATAAAAAAAAACACACAGGAAAAAGGAGTAATAGAAAGGAACAGACAGTGTGGGAAGCATTTGGAAAACTGTGAGTATTAAGTGAAGTTTAGAAGAGAAACAGCACTGAGCTGTGTTTGGTCATTTGATATTAAATCAGAATTGTAAGCCAGATGTTTATTGACTTCCAGGGCTTCCAACAGGATGAGTTTTTGGCCTTTGTTTGCTAAATGGAGGACATGGGACTATGGCTGGTAGCTGTGGCTATCACTCAGTACATGCTCAGCTAATGTGGAGTCATAATTCAGCAATCTCCAGTTGCTTTCATGTTCAGCCAACATAGTTGATATTCTCTGCCTACAACTACTTTTGTCACTTCAAGACATTCCTTAGTACTATGGTCAAGTTAACTTAATTTGAATTGTTATGCAGGTATTGGTTTTTTCAAGTTTAGTTTAATGTTTTTCATGGTTTTCTCCCTTGACATTTCTCTACTGCTCAGTTTTTAGCTTTTTAACTGGATTACCACTGCACTGCCAAAGTTACCATTTACTGTGTGCTTGTGCATCAGTGGAATTTCTTTGACAACAATAGTTAAAATCTGACGATGTCCTTATAAGTTGGAAACCACTTATCTAAATATATTAATCCTGTAGAACACACACAACATTGTGTTTTTCATTTATAGTCACTGTCATTGTCATCAGCAGTGTGAAACTCTAATTTTCATAATATGGTGCACACAGATTTGACATCTATGCCCTCTCTAAAACATTTGTTGTTCCTGAGGCATTCCCCCTCCAGTTCCATCTCCACAATTTCTGGCTACATCAATTAGTCTATTTTGAGACTTTTTGATTTAATTTCTCTCTAGAAGCATTTATTTCTATTTTTTTCTGTCCTAGTGGTCTTTATTTTCATTGTACACATGTATAAGTTAATTGTATGAGGATGTGTGTCAATGGAACAACTTCTTTCATTCATATTGAATGCCTGATTTTATCCTTCTTGGCTCATCAGTCAAGTGAATGTCACTTCTGCAGCTTGGATTTTTTCCTGTTTATAAGCATTCAGCACAGACTGACACAAAATGTCTGTTCAATGTGATTTATTTTGCCTTTTGTGGTATTTTGCAGTCCAGTCAGAATTTTTTCAGTGTACTGCATATTGGAGTTTTAGTGGTTCCTTCAACCAACAATTGTTTGTTTCTTTTTCATATCTTCCCCAACACCACTCTCTGCAATTTAAAAGATTCAGCTGCCATTACTGTTAGCAGAATGGAAGCAACCAATGGCCAGAAGTTATAGTTAAACACAGCATATCTTCCTTCATACATTTCCCTATCCATTACTGGCATCATTTCTGGCTTGCTTCTTGTAACAGAATTTCACTGTAAGGAGGAAAAACAGGTACCATTTGTTTCAAGGCTTTCACCTTTCTTCTTGAAATTATTGCCATACTTGATATCTTGATAGTTTCTCTTAATAAATGGATGTGGTACTTTTCTCTACAGAGAGCACTTGTAATGTTACTGAATTTTACTACGTGATCTGAGTCACTCGATGCTTGCTCAGACTGTGGTTTCTAGAAATGCAGCTATTTCCTCATTCACAAATGCTTTCTTGGAGTTCCTAAACAATAATTGCCTGTTGGTGTCTTCTGCAATATCTTCAAAACATTTGACTATGCAAGATTAATATTATATTGTTAGGTAAGTCATGTTATTATGGAATCACAGGCCCTTTGGGTAACTGGTTAAAATGTACCTCGAAAGATAGAAATAAGATAGTTACAATGTACATCCATGAGGCTATGTGTGTGTGGTCAACAGCAATTTCCACACTAAGCTCCTGACAAAAGATACATCAGAAAATCCAAGAAAGTTCTGCTCCTAAGCAAAGTCAAACCATTCATACTGGCCTTCAAGGATTAGGATGGAGCTGAAGTTGAACATAACAGGCAGGAAACCTAAGACTTAACTATGACATTTAAAAATGTATTTACATACTACTGATTTTTGGTCATCACACAACTCATAAATGGGTTATACTGAAAAAGTACACCCATATTTAAAATTAGGAAAAGTAAATGATTGATGTCTACCAGCCAGCTGGATGTGTATTATGTAAGAAATGAAAACGCTGTTGTATTCAAAACAGTCTTCGACGAGGGTACCTGATATATATAAAGTGTAGCATACTCTTATAGGAGGTGGTACTGGCCAAAGCTAGGAAAACAGATCTATCAACATATGTACAGAAACAAATGCTTGGTTAGATATGGATCATTTTACTTGTGGCAAGAATGGTCAGTACTCAGTGGTGTAGGATATCTTTCTGTTGAAATTCATTGGTCACTTCATATTACTTGTGTTCATCTAGCACTTAGTCCTCTGGCTTTTATGCTGTCATCAGACATAGCACCTGCAATTGGACTTTTATGCTGTTGTCAGGCATAGCACCTGCAACTGTCTCTTACATTAGGTATTCTATATGGATTGTTTTTTGAGATCTGTCTTGCATCAGGACAATATTTATGAGTCTGTGGAGTATGGAGTGTGAACAAGCAGAAAGATGTATATGTTCAGTAAACTAGATATAAAATCAGTAATATCATAACTCAATGAGGAAATTAAAACTTTCAGCACAGGGCAGGAGCATGTAGAGGAACTCTGCCTCAAGTTTAAAGAATAGTTTACCATACATTGGATAGATATGTACCCAGTAGAACAGTTCATAATGGGAGGGAACCTACATGGTTTACAGTCACTGTAAACAAACTTCTAAAGAAACAGAGATTACTGCATATGAAGGTATCAAACAAAGTGTAGCACTTTAGATAAATGCTGAATGAAACACGTTTGGCTGTCAAGAGAGCAATGTGTGATGGCTTCAATGACTACCACAGCAGAATATTGTCAAATGGCATTTCACAGAATCCAAAGAAATTCTGATCATGTGTAAGGGCTGTCAGTGGCACCAACGTTTATGTGCTGTCCCTAGTGAATGAGACAGGAACTGAAATTGAGGGTATCAAAGCAAAAGGTGAAAAGTTTAATTCCATTTTCAAATGTTCCTATACAAAGGAAAACCCAAGAGAACTGCCGCAATTTAATCCTCGTACCACCGAAAAGACAATGAAATAAGCATCAGTATCAGTGGTGTTGAGAAACAACTGAAATCATTAAAACTCAGCGAACCTCCATGGCCCGACGGAATCCCTGTCAGGTTCTATACTGAATTTGCAGATCAGTTAGCCCCTCTTCTCACTATAATCTATCATAGATCTATTGAACAAAAAACTACACCTAGTTCACAGAAAAAGGCACAGGTCACACCCATCTGGAAGATGGGTAGTAGAAGTGATTCACAAAACTACCATCCAATATCCTTGATATCGATTTGTAGTAGAATCTTAGAACATATTCTGATCACAAACATAATGGGGTATCTTGAACAGAATTACCTTCTCAATGCCAACCAGCATGGTTTTGAAAACATTGATAATCTGAAACCCAACTTGCACTTTTCTCATGACATACTGAAAGCTTTGGATCAAGGCAACCAGGTAGATGCAGTGTTTTTCAATTTCTGAAAAGCAATTTACTCAGTACCACACCTTGGCTTATTGTCAAAAGTACGTTCATATGGGGGATCAAGTGAAATTTGTGATTGGATTGAGAACTTCTTGGTAGAGAGGACACAGCATGTTATCTCAGATGAAGAGTCATCATCAGATGTAAAAGAAACTTTGGGTGTGCCCCAGGGAAGTGTGTTGGGGCCCTTGCTGTTCATGTTGTATATTAATGACCTTGCAAACAATAGAAATAGTAAAACCAGGCTTTTTGCAGATGATGCAATTATCTATAATGAAGTACCATCTGAGAGAAGCTGAATAAATATTCAGTCAGATCTTGATAAGATTTCAACATGGTGTAGAGATTGGCAACTTACTCTAAATGTTCAGAGATGTAAAATTTTCCACTTCACAAAATGAAAAAACATAGTAGCCTATGACTATAATATTAATGAGTCACTGTTGGAATTGGTCAACTCATACAAATAGCTGAGTGGAACACTCAGTATGGATATGAAATAGAATGATCACATAGGTTGAGTCACGGGTGAAGCAGGTGGTAGACTTCAGTTTGTTGGTAGAATACTGGGGAAGTGCAATCAGTATACAAAAGAAATTGCTTACAAATCGCTTGTGTGACCCAGTCTAGAATACTGCCCAAGTATGTGGGTCCCATACTAGATAGGACTAACAGAGGATATTGGATGTAAACAGAAAAGGGAAGCATAAATGGCCACAGGTTTGTTTAATCCATGGGAGAGTGTCACAGAGATACTGGAGGAACTGAAATGACACACTCTTGAAGACACATGTAAACTATCCCAAGAAAGTCTGTTAACAAATGATTACTCTAGGGATATACTACAATCCCCTACATGTTGCTCACACAGGGGTCGTGAGGATAAGATTAGAATAATTACTGCCCGCACAGACGCATCCAAACAATCATTCTTCCCATGCTGCATACATGAATGGAACAGGAAGAAACCCTAATAACTGGTACAATGGGACATACCCTCTGCATGCACCTCACAGTGGTTTGCAGAGTATACATGTAGATGTAGATGTAGATGAACAGCACAAACACTGAAATGGAGTGCATGTAACAAATGACAGATATGGTACTCTTCAGGCAAAATGTTTTACAAGAAAAATATGTCATCAGTTCCATATGTTGAATTATTATGAATATAATACTGCATCAGTTGAACTGATAACTGTGTGTAATGGTATACACCATTATTATTGCATTCTGAACCAAAAAAAGAAAAATGATAAAATGCATCACTCCTTATGATGTTTATTAGTTACTGCACGACTGTTGCTGTTATTATAATGTTGTAAATGGTGTAACCATTGTCATTATTTATATGTATTGACTCATTCTACACTTGAGCCACTGGCATACAGCTACGGAGCTAGGAAATGTGTATTCAATAAATTACTAAGTACCTGTGCATGATTACCTAGAAATTACAACACTTTTGTAACTGCATTTATTTACAATTTGCAGAGCAACTGTTCTCCTGTGTGTTTATAGTAGGTTCTACAGTACATTCAATACACTGAATATCCTTGACATTTGTTGTTTAAGTTATTTACCACAATAAAGCAATTTATAGCAGTTTATACAATATAACTTAACAATAAGTAAACATTAAAAGTCCTCATTCATTAAGAATAAATTGATATGGAAGTAACTATTTAACAAAACAAAAATTAAAATCAAAGTGATATCTACTTCTAAAGTTTTCACCTATGCGGAAACCTTTTGATACCCGTCAGTTTGCTGCTAACTTGCTACGTCTTACATCATGTGGAAAAATGTTCTATGCCTACAATCACATGCACATTTTCTATACATACTGAGTACTTAAAAAGGAGTCCCACACCTCCGAATTCCTTTGATATCTTCCTTTAATCTGACCTCGTGCAGATCCCAAATATTTGAACAGTATACAAGAACGGGTTGTACTAGTGTCCTATAGGTGGTTTCCTTTACTGATGAACTACACGTTCTAAAAATTCTCCCAGTAAGCCAAAGTCAACTATTTGCCTTCCCTACTACAATCCTTACATGCTTGTTTCATGTCATAGAGTACAATCTGTACAGCAAATTGGGATTCCATCTGGACATGGTGGCTTGTTTGTTTCCAATTCTTTCTTTCATTTCTCTAAACTAGGGATGCCTATTCCTATTTCCTACTTAGGGAAGTCTGTGTTATGGTCAAATGATGGTATGTTTGTATGATTCTCCTGTGCAAATAACTTGTTGAATGTGAAATTTAAAACTTTGGCTTTCCTTTTGCTATATTCTATTGCCACACCAGACTGGTCAATGAATGACTGAACAGAAGCCTTGGACCCATTCAGTGATTTTACATACGGCTATCCATCCACTGCATTCCAGCCCTCTTCCAATGATACAGCAGAACATCTGGTACAAATGTAAAAAGACACATATGTCTCGGACTGTACAGGTAAAGAACTGACAAAACACCCATCAACAGAAAGAACCAAGCACAACTGCTTGATGGAAGAAAACCAAGGAAGTGTTTAACCTCTTAGAGCCCTATAAACACTAGCCATCACCACAAGCCCAGCATACCTTCAGAGAACAAGAAATCAATCTCCATGGTACAGAAATGGCTGCAGCAAAAACCCAAGTGGGAATGGTTTACATCTACACACATGCTACACAAGCCACCACACACTGCATGGCAGAGGGTACTTTGTACCATGACTAATTATTCCCTTTCCTGCTCCACTCTTACACAAAGCAAGGAAAACCAATGTCTATATGCATCCATACAAGCCCTAATATCTCTTATCTTGTCTTCGTGGTCCATAAGAAATGTACATTGGCAGCAGCAGAATCATTCTTCAGTCAGCCACAAATGCTGGTTCTCTAAGTTTTCTCAACAGTGTTTCACAAAAAGAATATTTTCTTCCCTCCAGGAATTCCCATTTGATTTCATGAGGTATCCCTGTAATACTTCAATATCGTCCTTTAACCTGATATCATGAGGATCCCAAACACTTAACCAGCACTCAAGAATGGGTCATAGCAAAGTTCTATATGGGTTCTTTTCTACAAAGGAGCTACATTTTCCTAGAATCCTCCCAATAAGCTAAAGTGCATCATTTGTCTTCCCTACTATCAACCTTATGCGCTCATTCTATTTCATCTCACATTGCTGTTTTACACCTAAGTATTTAATTGATGTTACTGTGTCAATCAACATGTTACTAATACTGTATTTGAAAATTACAGGATGTTTTCCCTACCCAACAACATTAACTCATGTTTTATACATCTAGAACTTGCTGCCATTCATCATGCCAAATAAATTGTATAAGTTATACTGTGTCCTCCTACAATCACTCAGTAACAACACTTTCCCATTCACTACAGCATCATCAGCAAACAGTTACAGATTACTGCTCACACTGCCTGTCAGATCATTTATGTTCATGGTGAAAAACAGCATCCTATCACACTTCCCTGGGGCACTCTTGATGGTAAAATTGTCTTGTTCATGTGCAAAAGTCACAGTGCTTCTCCTCAGTTTCTCAAATCTTTTTTGTATATGCACTCTAAGACAAAAAATGACACACTACAAAGGCATAATCTGAATGCAACAGGACTCAGTAGGTGTGATGTACATGTATAGAAAAACAAATAATTATAATTTCAGAAAAATTGAATGATTTATCTGATAAAACAAGCTTCACAAATTCAGCAACTCAGTAATACATTGGTCCTCCTCTGGCCCTTACATAAGCAGTTATTTAGCTTGGAATTGATTGACAGAGTTGTTGGATGTATTCCTGAGGGATATTATGCCAAAGTCTGTCAACTGGCATGTTAGATCATCAAAATACTGAGATGGTTGGAGTGACCTGTCCACAACTGCTCCAGACATTCTCAATTCAGGAGATATCTGGCAACCTTGCTGCCGAAGGCAGGGTTTGGCAAGCATGAGGACAATCAGTAGAAGCTCTCATTGTGTGTAGGCAGACATTATCTTGTTGAAATGTAAGCCCAGGTTGGCTTGCCATGAAGGGTTACAAAATGGGGTGTATAATATCACTGATGTACCATTGTGTTGTGAGGATGCCACAGATGACAATCATAGGGATCCTGCTATGAAAAGCAACATCACCCCAGACCATCACTCCTGGCTGTTGGGCCGCATGGTGGGCAAGAGTCAGGCTGGTTTCCCATCACTGTTTGACGTATCTCCAGACACATCTCAGGCCTGAAATTTTATTGACTGGAGTAGAATTGTCTTCAGTGATGAGTCCTGCTCTGAATTCAGTCCCGTTGACCAGTGAAGAAATGTCTGAAAACATTCCACCCCTTACAGCAGTGGATACCAATCTGATTGTCACCCACCATATGGCCCAATCAATCAGGAACCATCAAGCGTGAAGGGAATAAGGTGACCCGCAATAATGTTCTTGAAGTCCACAGCTGTCATAGTGTCTTCGATTACCACAGGTCCCATAGATACCCAAATGAATAGCCTGCATAGCATATTACTGCCTCCACTGGTCTGTGTCTGGGGTGCAGTGCATATTGTGAGGACATGTTCACTTGGATGACAGTGCACCTGAACAGTCACTCAGCTGGATTAACAAAAAACATGATTCACAAGATCATGCAACATATTTTTATTGATACATGACCCAGTGTCAATTATCCTGTGCCCCTGCAATCGTAATTGACAATATCACTGGGTCAGCATAGGAACAGATAGGGACCCATTGTTTAAATATTTGTCATGTATTGTTGTTTTTCTGACATGTTCCACATCCTGGAGGACCTCCTCACTACGGATCAATTGGAATGAAAGTAAATCTAATCTAATCTAAACCCATGACAGTACCATGCCAGCAGCCAACTGGCTTTACCATTTCAGAGATGCTCATTCTCAAATACCACTCTGTCCTTTCAAAAAGTCACTTATGTAAGTGTATTTCCACATTTTTGGCTTGCATCATCGCTAGAATGTTTCCCTATTTGTCTCTACCCCACTTAAGCACTTTTCTATGATGGCACTTGCTAACAACAGTATCAGGTGGCATTCAGTCTCACAGTGGCAGTGTGTGTGTGTGTGTGTGTGTGTGTGTGTGTGTGTGTGTGTGTGTGTGTTATAATCCACTTGCATCATCAGGTTCACATCTCCACAGTAACAGCATTTTCATTACTTAATTGTTACTTTGCTGGTGGTATAAGTACAGTATGGTTGAGAATGAGAAATGCTACCTTGGCACTTAGTGGTCACTTGTATCAAGAAGTGTACAAGTTTCCCATTCCTCAGTTATGGTTCCTGGACAAGTCTGACACTGATACCAAGTTATTCTATAGTTTTTTACCTCTCAATCTTAAATAGTGTGTTATGCATAGTGTTGATGTGCAGCAATCTAATGTGGATATGTTTGTCTTGTATGGATGTAGCACTTAGACGATTAATAACCTCTCTGGGGAGGTCACTGCAATTTAGAAAAATGTGATCTACTACCGGGGGCAGCAGGACAGTAATTCTCTCTCTCTCTCTCTCTCTCTCTCTCTCTCTCTCTCTCTCTCCCCTTTCTCAGGGCTGCAAGAAGAATGATAGAATTAATAGAATCCTCCAGCCCGCTCAGCATGATGCTGCATTCTGTATCTGTACAACTGGCTCAGAGTCTTCAATGAAGCACATGTAATTTTCTTAGGATTTTGCATTTGAAAGAAGGAGAGTTCATTGTACTGCTTGTTGTGCTTCAAGGATTTGCTTGTTGCAGATTCCAGTTTGTTTTAAGACTGTTGCTACATGTGCTGGAGGCACCTGGTACTTATAATCCAATGACTGGCTTACTAGCAGCAGAATCAACACCAGAAATGCTGGAACCATCACAGTTGTCCATATGTCAGTTTATACTGTTGGTACTTCCCCTGCTTCACATTAAAGTGTAATCACTTGAGGAATGCTGTATTGTCACTGATCTGCATCCCAGTGGCAGAGAGGCTTCTATTTCATGATGATATCACCATACAAAGAGCTAACTATCTTTGCCATGTCATGTCACCACAATAGTCTTACTGCAACCAAGATTAGAACTTTTTGTAGTATTTATATCAAAATCTTGATTCATCTTACAAATCCAAAATACTATACATACAAATATCTCCAGAGCTATTCTCTTATTAATGTCATGTGTGTAATTTGCCAGGAGAAAAATAGAAAATAACCAGATTTTGAAGCCACTGGAGCACCCTAATAGATATCACATCATGATCAATTTTGAAAGTTTAAATATTTTTCCTCTATGAGTTCCTATGATTACGTTATAATAATTATTAGTAGTATTTTAAAAAATTAATTTTAAGTGAAATTCAATAAATTTTAATACATAATTAAAAGATAATCCTTTTTCTTTCTCACAGAACACCATTACACCTGTAACTAAGACTGAATATAAACAGCAGCAAGAAATCAACAATCTCTGTCGTACACTAATATATAAATTTCAAGATTGTTAACAACTGAGTAATTTCATGACTGTGACTGCGGCTTACCATAGTCTGTGTTTTCTGGTTCCCAGCAATTTGATGGCCAGAAGTATGGTGTCTGAAAGCATATTTGAAATTTTTGTTTTAGATTTGTGACAGTATTTTTGTAAGGAAAACAATCAGTAATATGTTATCATGCATACCTGAAATCTGTAGAAAGTATTGTCATTTTTGACAGTTAACATATGATCATCAATAGGAAAAAAGTACCCATGTGCCGCCATCAAGTGAGCAAGATGTAGGGCTTCCACTAAAACAGAATAACAGTTCACAATACACAATGCCCTATTACACATACCCCACTTACAATGGAACAGTTTTAGTCATTAAATGTACTATTGATGACAAGAGCATTTTTACTTGAAAATTATTACAATTTAATTCTACTTCTTTATCTCCACTCTTACAAACTAATACAAACACAGTTTGTTTCAAAATGTTCTGTTGCTTTGTAGAATTAGATTAGATTCAGTTTTCGTTCCATAGACCCAAAAAATGAGATGATTCTCATGGGTGTGGAACATGTCAGAAAGTATAACATAAAAAACATAAAACATTTGAATATAATACTCACTACCCTGATCATATGTAAGGAGATTGTCATAGTAGATGAATACAATACAGTGAACTAGAACAGCTAATATTTACAGAATTAATACACTGTTAGAATGAAACACTGTTATGCACTATTAATAAATTTATCATACACAAAATACCTAATCTTGACTGTTGTGACCAAGTGCCGTCGAAACTGAAATCTAACAGACATTTTTGCTTAAGCTGGCCTAACAGTCTCTGTTAAGATATTCATCTATAGAGTAGAAGGAGTTGGCTATCAAAAAGTCTTTCAAACTGTTTAAACTATGCTTTATCTGAAACCAAGTTTTAATGGTTGCTGGCAATTTATTGAAAATGTGTGTTCCTGAATATTGGACCCCATTTTGGACCAAGGTACATGATTTTAGGTCTTTATGTAGATTGTACTTATTCCTAGTATTGATATTATGTTTTGAGCTATTGGTTGGAAATAGAGATATATTACTAGCAACAAATTTCATTAAGGAATAAATATACTTAGAAGCAGTAGTTAGAGTACAAAGTTCCTTGAACAGGTTTCTAAATGATGTTCTTGAATTTACACCACAAATTATTCTTATTTAATGCTTTTGCATGCTAAAACCTTTTGTTCAGTTTGATGAGTCAACCCAGAATATGATCCTATATGACATAATAGAATGGGTGTTCCAATAACCAATCAATTATATCTTAAATTTAAAAATATTATAGAGCATAGACCAAGCAGATATTGTAAGATTATTAAAAAATTTTAAATATGTCATTTTGATTGAGTTTCCAGTCTTTGTCAGTCTCTGCTTCAGTATATAGACATCTAGCTTGGCTCCAGTGTTGTGTGTGTGTGGTGTATGTTCTCTCTGGTGTCAGATTAACTTAAGTTACATTTTGACATAAACTAATGCTTTATAGATATACAGGTCCACAACAGTCAGGATCTTAAACTTACTACAGAGGAGATGGCAGTTTCCCTTTGGATTCACTTTGCCCATTACTCTGATTACTTTTTTTTAATTTGCAGAATTTCATGATATAACATGAATGTCCCTGTATCAGAATGGCACAGGAGATGTGTGACTGGAATAGGTTAAAGTGTGCCACATTCAGACATTAATTAGAGAGTGCATCTATCAATATCTACATGAGATACAACATTCAAGATATTCACTAGCAGACATGGCTAACATAAAAATAACAGTTTAATTTGGAACCAATGAGAAAGCCTCATAGTTTTACTGATTTACTTTTCACATCTTTCATTAATCCTAGATTTTTTCCTGCATTTTATAAGGATTACTGAGAAGTTTGTTGCAAGAAAACCACATCATTATTAGGTAACCAATTCATTGCTAGTTCTTATTTTTCCTGATGTTAATGAGCATGATTATTTTTCCTGAGATTCCTGATGCAATTCTATTGTGTCATGGTGTATATGCAGAAGTGTTGTGTCATCTGAATAACATACGAGTGAATTAGTTCCTACACTGGAAGGCAAATCATTAACTGCAACAATGAAAAGAAATGCACCAAGGGCTGAGCCCTATGGCACATCAGTCCAGAACTCCGTGAGCAAAAACCATCTATTTTTAACTAAGAGAAACTGTCTCCAGTTGCTTAAATAGGACTTGATTACAGCTTAAGAAGAGTTGTGTATGACATAAAATTCCAGTTTCATAAGCAAAATGTTACAAGGGCATATGGACACAGACTGTAATGTGATCACAAAGCACAACAGAATCAGATCTTTATTTTCAAATGCTGTTAGCATTTGGTGAACAGATTTGGTGACCACAGTAGTAGTATTTTTAGAATGTTAGAATCCAAACTGTCAGATGGAGAGGAATCAGATTTTTCAAACTACTCACAGTTATTAAGGTAGTTGTACTTGAAAACTTTGGAGAATAGTGCTCACTGCATCAGGGAAAGCTACAGATTTTAAACATTTATTGAATATGAAAGTAAGTGGTTGACACAGATGACTTTTTTCACTATATACTTTGAGAACCAATTACAGTCCATACTTCTGGAGTTAGAGAACTTTCACAACACCTTGTGAGTGACTTCTAACTGGCTGAGCACCAAACAGGCCTAATGCACATACAGTAGTGTTCGAAGGTATTTGGTAGTTGTGGTGTTATGTTGTCAGTACTCCTTGCATGCTGTCACAACAGAACAACCCACACCACTGTGTCACTGTATCTACAGCTTCATGAGACTGCAGTTACATACCTAGTGAACAAGTAAGCTCATACAATAACAATGTAAGTATGCATTCCTTTAGCTCCAAAGTATTTTGTAATGTGCTTTGGTGGTATGGAATTCACTCACTGTTGTTATGTCTATTGTTACGAGACAACTAGAAGTGTGCCCAAACACAAAGAATACTCAGTTTGTGGGAGACAAGCTGTTTTGCATGCTTTGAAGAAGGGAAAGTCACAGTCTAGTGTTCCTAGAGACTATGGCATATCACAACAACTAATAAGCATGTGGTGTCAATGGCAAAAACAGGAAGGAACAGTGCTCTATGAACTGAGCTACCCAAGCACGACTCACGCCCCGTCCTCACATCTTTACTTCTGCCAGTACCTCACCTCCTACCTTCCAAACTTTACAGAAGCTCAGTTGGTAGAGCACTTGCCTGCGAAAGGCAAAGGTCCCGAGTTCGAGTCTCAGTCCGGCACACAGTTTTAATCTGCCAGGAAGTTTCATATCAGCACACACTCCGCTGCAGAGTGAAAATCTCATTCTGTTTAGAATATGATGTAATATGCCAACATACCTTACTCTATAACATAACTGACCGTTTATTTCATCACAACAAATGAGTGATATATATTTTTTTATGTAGCACTTGGTCTATGTTCAGCAACAACCTATACTTCCACCCAATGGCACTGTTTCCAAAATTTTTAGGTGTTTGACATTTAGTTTTCTGACTATCGCACATGTTTCATTTATTTTCTAACATAAATAGTATTCACTTTGAACATGCCCAAAAATTCTGGTGAATCATACCAATTTTTTAAATGTATGAGAAGGGTACATTGCTGCTCAGCACATAGAACAGGCATTGAGTGGCAGTCAGACATATTGAAAAAATACTGTTAGCTATTACTGGGTTAAGTTCTTCATCAGATGCAGACAAAACAAAACAGAAATCCGCCATTCATCACACTAAATAGAAATTCAGTCTAAGTCGTCCTGTATCCTTCAACAGTCACCCAATGATGGCACTTTCCCATGTACCACAGTGTCATCAGAAAACAGTTGTACACTGATGCTCACACTCTCCATCAGATTATTTACTTATATGGAGAAGAAGAGCCACCCTATCACACATCCCTGGGTCACTCTTGATGACACCCTTGCCTCTGATGAACACTTGCCTTCAAGGACAGCATGCTGCATTCTATTTCTTAAGACATCTTTGAGCCACTTGCATATCTGGGAATCTATTCCATATGCTTGGACCTTCATTAACAATCTGCAGTGGGGCACCATGTTGGAAATTTAGGAATCTGTCCTTCATCTGTGATTTCTAAATCCATGCTGATTTGTGGACAGAACCTTTTCTGTCTCAAGGAAATTTGTTATATTGTAATTCAAAATATGTTCAAAAATTCTCCAGTATACTGATTTTAAGGATAGAAGTCTGTAATTTTATGGTTACATTCTTTTACCCTTCCTATAAGCAGGAGTCACCTGAGCTTTTTTCCAGTCACTTGGGACTTTGCGCTGGGCGAGAGATTTATGACAAATGCAAGTCAAGTAATGTTCAGTGCCATGCAGTGCTCTCTGTAAATCAGCACTGGGATTTCATCCAACTCTTTCAGTTGCTTCTCAATGTCAGTGATGCCCATTTCTATGTCCTCCATCAGCGAGTTTGTGTGATTGTCAGATGATAATATGTCAATATCTCCTGTGTGAATGATTTTTTTTAAACTCCAAATTTAGAACTTAAGCTTTCATTTTGCTGTTTTCTACTGCCACACCTGACTGGTTGACAAGTGACTGGACACAACTCTTTGAGATGCTTGCTGATTTTACATAGCACCAGAATTTGCTCCCATTCTCAGCAAGATTCTTTGCTACAGTATGATGGTGGAGGTTGTTGTATGCTTCACACACTGATATTCTATAGGTATACATGTTTCTATTTAATTTTGCCTGTCAACATTTCCATGTTATTTTTTCACCCAAGAGTGCAACAATCTCTGCTACTTATGCACTTTCCAAATTTTACCATGAAACCACAGTGGGTCTTTTCCATCTTTAATCCATTTACTCAGCACCTACTTCTCTGGAGCACAAATTGCAATCAGCTTAAATTTTGCCCATAATTCCTCTATATTTACCATATTGGAACTAAATGATATCTATTCACTGTCTAAGAAGGATGCTAACAATTGTTTATCTGCACTTTCCAGCACAGACACTCTCCTAGCCTTCTCGATGGATTTATTACTTATGTAGCAACTGTTGCTGTGATGACATCATGATCACTAATGTCTGTCTCTATACTGACACTATTGATACATTGAGGTCTGTTTTAGCTACAAGGTCTAAAATATTTCCACTGCTTGTGGGCTGCTGAGCAAGCTGCTCACAACAGTGTTTAGAAAACATGTTCAAAAGTATTTCACAAGACGGTCTATCTGTATCAATTGCAATAAATCCATAAATGTCCCAGTCTACAGTCAATAGGTTAAAGTCATCTCCAAACAATAGTGCATGATTTGGGTATTTCTGTTCTACTGAGTGTAGACTTTCTTTGACTGATTCTGCAACTGTTACAGCCTAACCAGGTGGTCAGTAAGAACATCCAATGATTAACTTACGTTCACCTAGGCTGATTACTTGTCACCAGATTATTTCATAGTTAGATTCAATCTCAACCTCAAGAGACAAAATTTGTGTAGACTGCAATAAACACTCCCCCTCCTATGGTGTCTAACCTGTATTTCCAATATACAGTCAATCCCTTGTTAAATATTTCAGAGCTTTCTACTTCAGGTTCCATCCAGCTTTCAGGTCTGTACAATAACTGTGGAGTACAATAACTTTCCTGGAGGGCAGTAATCTCCAGAACTTTGTTTGGTTATTTACTGTTAAAATTTTTACATTAAAAGTCTCTTTAATTTGTATGTGATCTGATTTTGCTCTCTGTGTATTGTCTGGCTAGTATTCATCAGAATACCACATGCTATGATCATCATTTGTCTGTAAGAAAACATATTTACAATGTGGTTTGCTTGGTGACAAAAATTAACACTTTATTGCAGTTTCTCAGACAGATTTTAAATATCTTGAATAACCCTCAATAGTTGTTGACATCTGATTTGCCCCCTTTCTTGTGAAGTGGGTAAATTATTGCACTGTTTCATTCTCTATGGATTTTCTCAGTTTGCAGGCATTCAAAAGTATTTTATGGAGAATTTTAGCCAGTTTTTCAGCACATATTTTCAATATGTCTGCTATTATTCCATCCTCTCCTGGTGCCTGATGATTTGCTTGACTTCTTCCAGTGTAGGCTGTGCTGTTAAGTTCAGATTTGGAATAGTTTCTCAGACTTACCCAATTCAATAAATTTTCAAAGAACACTGCGTGGAGTTTGCAGTTTCCTTTGTTCTTTGTTTACAGTATTTTATCTGGATATCTGAAGCTTAATCTGAGGGTTTGATAATTTTGTAATTGTTCTTAAAATTTATTCCAAAGATATCTGGTATTATTTCTTGTGACATTTTTGCCAATTTCCATTATTTCGCATAAAATCTCCCATTACCTCGGTAGTGGTAATTGAAGTATTTCTGTATGTAGCAATCAGATTTGAGTTCGCTATAATCAATACATGGTTGCATTTTGAATAAGCAGTAGAAACAATATAGAAATCCCATATTGTTAACCTATACAAAAACTATAGGAGTAGATAGTTTGACATTGTCCTCCTTCAACCTCAGAAGGATGTCCCAAATAAGCAACTGCATTGAGTGGAGATTGGTTATGAATGCTCATAGCTTCCTTCATACACAAAATATTCATGACACCAGAGAATTACACATCTCTATCCAACAGCTGGAGAATGATCAACAGGATCTAATGCCTTACCCACTACACAGATTTTGAATTTAATGAAAGGCATTATCACATAATACGGTGGCTAGGAATTGTATATAATAATCTCTTCTCGTACTTCGAGCCAAATTTTGAACCATCTCCTATGATAATTATTCTGCGTCATCTATATGCATTTATAAGAAAAGGGTAGATGATACACAGTGTCAATTTGTGAACTTCATGCAGGCCATTGTTCAAGTATCTAAGAACTCACCACACTTTTGTGGCATCAATCAGAGAGGTGAATCACTCAAAGAGTTTAATAGATTTTTTCCATAGCTAAATTACTTAAAGGAACAATGTTTAAAAAGTCAAAAAGACAGATACAATGAAGCAATAGTCTGTAGAAAATAAATAGCAATATTATTAAGAGAACAACATTAACTTACCTTGATCTTCAACATCCAAGTTCTTCAGCATCCACATTATCAAATCTGATCCTGAAAAAAGACCAAAAATATCTTGCTCAGTGGCATTCCTCAAACCAATCTATGTTGTAAATTCCTATGGCAAAATTCAACAAACACGAGTGTGCTTTTAATATGTCATTTAAACATTATGTGATTCATATTCTTTACATCACATTTTAAAATCAGCCATTCTAGTTTTCATTAACTGTTTCTTTGAGAAATGCGTATCAATAATGAAGTCACTAATGATTACACAGCAGCAAAACCTTTCTCCATATTTTTCAATGTTCATTTAATATTCATATTTTAGATTTACTACAAGTTTCACTTGTAACTATAATTACATTGAGACTATTTACACCTGATTTCTCACTTGACTTATAGGTACATACTGACTATTTCTATGACAGGCCTTTATTTATATTTAATTGACACACACAGATCCATGCACAGAGAGAAAGAGAGAGCGAGAGCAAGGGGGGCGGGGGGGGGGGTGGGGGGGGGGGGAGGGGGGGGAGAGGAGATGGGATGAAGGGTAGGGAAGGGACGATTAGAAGAAGTGAGCACAGCAACTATAATTAAACTGAAATGAATGAGTAGCAAAGGTATTTGAAATAATGGTGCTTAACATATCATCTTCATTTATCTCCTTGGACACAAAAAAGTTCAACCAGAATTTTGATTTTTGTCTGAAATGATTTACAGAAACTACAGAAAACCTAAATATGGACGGCTAGTCAGTTATCTAAACCAAATTCTTACTGAATGAGAATCCACCCCCATAATGATAGTGACACTTCATTCAGTTTTTGTGGAGTCGGCTATATACAGAAATCTGTAGGACTATCAACTGTTATTTATTTCTTCCAAGGAAAGTCTGTTTCCGTGCAGCTGTATTTTTATTTTATTTTGATGTTTATTTCATACATGTACTGTTTAAATCCCAAGACAATACTGTCTCATCTTCAGATACCTACACAACTTAAAGTACAGATGTGATCATCTAAAATACATACATTGTACAAATACAGATTTGGTCACGAATATATCAGTTAACATACACACAGAGAAACATGGCATAATATTCAAATAAAATAATTAGAGTCAACAAAAGTTGTGGGATTTATATTAAGTATTGTTAATTGTATAAAATTTTACTTATGGTGTGAACATATCTCAGTTTCAATGCAGAGAATAGAGAGTATTTGATATAAATTTTCCCACTGAGTTGTAGACACATTATGGGCATTAACCTTGATGGAAAGGCATCACAGGACTTACAGGATTTGATCTGTGAATTCGAAAGACAGATTAAAGGCCACGGGAGGGGGAGTGTTCGCTGCAGCTGACAAAAATATTGTCTCTATTGAGGTGAAAGTTGGGTGTGACATTGAAGTTATGAGGTCATGTGTAACAGGTGTAGAAGGTAAAACAAAGTGTTTTGGATGTTTTTATCGGCCATCCAAAAACCGCTGTGACAGTTCTAGAGTCACTGAAAGAAAGTCTGTGATTAGTAGCGTGTAAATACATAGATCATGCAATACTAGTTGGAGGCAACCTTAGCCTACTGAGTGTAGACTGGGATATCTATGGATTCATTGCAGGGGCTACAGAAAAATACTTTTGAACACACTTTCTGAAAACTGTCTTGTGCTGCTAGCTCAGCAGCCGACACACAATGGAAATATCTTAGACCTCGTAGCTCCAAATAGGCCAGACCTTATTGACAGGTCAGTAGGGAAATAGGGATTAGAGATCATGAAGTCATTATAGCAACTATGATTATAAAAGTTATTTTAAGTCAAGAAGGCTAGGAGAGTGTTACTGCTGGAAAGAGCAGACAAGCAATGGTTAGCAATTCACTTAGACAGTGAACTGACATCACTTAGTTCCAGTAAGGTGGATGTAGGGGAACTATGGACAAAGTTTAAGCAGATTGTGGATCGTGGTCTGGAGGGTTATGTGCCTAGTAAGCGGATAAAAGATGGAAAAGATCCACCGTGGTTTAATAACAAAATTCAGAAGATGCTGAGGAAGCAGAGGCTGATGCACTGTTGGTTCAAAAAAGAACACACAAATGATGACAAGCAAAGGTTAGTAGAGATTGAAGTGTCAATGAAAAGATCTATGCACAAAGCATACAACAACTACCACCATCACACCTTAGCAAGAGATTTGGCAGAGAACACGAGAAAATTCTGGTCCTACATAAAATCACTCATCATGTTTAAAGCTTCCATTCAGTCCCTTGTTGACCAGTTTGGTTTGGTAGTTGAAGATGGCGAAACAAAAGCCCACACTTTAAATTTCACATACAAGAAATCGTTCACACAAGAGAATGATGTAAACATACCGTCATTTGACGATCAGACAGATTACCATATGAATTACATAGTAATGAGTATCCTTAGTGTAGAGAAACAACTGAAAGATTTGAAAGCAAATAAATCACCAGGTCCAGATGGAATCCCAATTCGGTTTTGCAAAGAGTGCTCTAGGGCATTGGCCCCTTATATGGCCTGCAATTGTCGGGAACCTCTCACTCATCACAAAGTCACAAGGAACTGGAAAAAAAGCGCAGGGACTCCAGTATATAAGATGGGTAAGAAAACGGATCCACAAAATTACAAATCAATATCCCTAACTTCTGTTTGCTGCAGAATCCATGAACATATTCTCAGTTTGAATATATTAAACATTCTTGAGACTGTGAAGCCTATGTCCATAAATTAGCATGAGTTTAGAAAGCACTGCTCCTGCGAAACTTAACTTGCCCTATTCTCACATGATATACTGCAAATGATGAATGGAGGCAACAAGCAGATTCCACGTTTCTGGATTTCCAGAAAGCATTTGACATGGGCCCCAGTGCAGGCTCTTAATAAAGGTACATGCGTATGGAATAAATTCACAGATATGTCAAAGCTTGAAGACTTCTTAAATAATAGAATCCAATATGTTGTCCTCGATGGTGAGTGTTCATCAGGGACAAGGATATTGTGAGGAGTGCCTCAGGGAAGTGTGATAGGACCATTGTTGAGGATGGACAGCAATCAGCAGTTGTTTGCTGATGATACTGTGGTGTACGGTAAGGTGTTGAAGTTGAGTGAATGTAAGAAGATATAAGATAAAATAGACAAAATTTCTAGTTGGTGTGATTAATGGCATCTACTTCTAAATGTGGAAAAATGTAAGTTAATCTGGATTAGTAGGAAGAACAAGCCTGTAGTGCTCAGCCACAGTATTACTAGTGTCCTGCCCGACACAGTCAAGTCATTAAAATATCCGAGTGTAACGTTGCAAAGCCATATGAAATGGAACGAGCATGTGAGAACTGTGGTAGAGAAGGAGAATGGTCAACTTAGGCTAATTGGGAGAATTTTAGAAAAGAGAGGTTCACCTGTAAAGGAGACAGCATATAGGATGCTGGCATGACCTATTCTTGAGTACTGCTTGAGTGTTTGGTATCTGTAACAAGTTGGTTTGAAGGAAGACATCAAAGCAATTCAGAGATGGGCTGCTAGATTTGTTACCGGTAGGTTCAAAACACACGTAAGTGTTACCGAAATACTTCAGGAACTTTAATGGGAATCTTTGGAGGGAAGGTGACGTTCTTTTCTAGTAACACTATTGAGAAAATTTAGAGAACTGGTAATTGAAGCTGACTATCAAATGATTCTGCTGCCACCAACACACATTGCATGTAAGGAGCACAAAAATACGATTCGAGAAATTAGTTTTTAATTGTTGCTGGCAATTTATTGAAAATGTGTGTTCCTGAATACTGGACCCCTTTTAGGACCAAAGTAAGTAATTTCAGGTGTTTAAGTTGATTGTTCCTATTCCTATTTTGATACTATGTATTAAGCTATTAGTTGGAAACAGAGGTATATTACTTGCTACAAATTTCATTAAGGAATACATATACTGAGAAGCAGTGGTTAGAATACAAAGTTCCTTGAACAGATTTCTACATGATGTTCTAGAATTTACACCACAAATGAGTCTTATTATATGCTTTTGCATGCTAAAAACTTTTGCTTGGATTGATGAGTTACTCCAGAAAGTAAACAAAGAGGGCAACTTTTTTTATAGTTACATCTTCCACATCTGACACTGTTCTTTCCTCAAATACAGAATTGTTTAGGTGTTTCAGCAATTCAGTGGTATGCCCTTCCCAAATGAATTTATTATTGAGTTGTAATCCCAGAAATTTAACACTGTCAGCCTCTTTGATCTGCATGTCTTCATATTTTATACACATTCTGGAAGGAAATCTCTTGAGGAACACCACACATAATTAATTCCCAGGGAGATGGGGCTGACTGCTTACTGCACAGGTATTTCGCAACAACACCCTGTGTCTCCTGTTAGTTAGGTAAGACTCGAACCGTTTTGCAGCACTACCGGTGACACCAATATATTCTAATTTACTTAAGAAAATTCTGTGATTCACATAGTCAAAGGCTTTTGACAGGTCACAAAAAATACCAGCAGCCTGTAATATGTTACCTAATGAATTAAGTAAATACTTACTGTAAATGTAAATAGCTTTCTCTATATTGGAACCCTTCAGAAACCCAAACTGATATTTGGACGATATATTATTTGCCATCAGATGCTTAAGAAAGCATGTGAACACAACTTTCTCACATATCTCTGAAAAAGCCAGCAAAAGTGAAATTGGTCAATAGTTTGATGGTATCTCTTTATCCCCCTTCCTACAAAAATGATTAACTTCAGCATATTTTAGCCAGTCTAGAAACATTCCATTCATAAGAGATTGATTACATAAGCAACTTAAGATAAACTCAACTCACATGAGCACTCTTTGATTAACTTCATTGATATGTTATCACAACCATTAAAATACTTATATTTTAAGGATTTTATGATGGATGCTACTTCCTTAGGAGACATGAGTGTCATTTCCATTTTACTGAAGTTATTTGTAAAGACTGGTGACAGATACTCCATTGCACTGTATACCGAACCTGATAACTCCAAGCTGTCAGTAACAGGAACAAAGTACTTGTTTATGAGGTTTGCAACACTAGATGCATTTTTTACCAATGTCTCATTTATTTTTAGAGCTATCTGTTCCTCTTCCTTTTTGGCTCCACCTGTCTCTGTCTTCACTATATTCCATATAGTTTTTATTTTGTTGCCTGATGTAATTATCTTTCTCTCATAAGAAAGCTTCTTAGATTTCTGTTTAACTGTGTTTATCTTAATTGAAACACACTTGACCATTAGCTGTAGTTACATGACAAATGTATTGTGGATGAACACGTGTGCTTTGTATTGCACAGGTAACTGAGGACAATAAAATACTGTGGTGAAACTGATAGTAGAATTATGAGATAAACATTGAAATAAAATAAAAACACAGCTGCAAGGAAATCGATTTCCATTAGAATAAATGTGATTCAGGTGCGCACTAAAAATGATACCAATGAATAGGTGATAGAATGGTGAAGGAAGTCATAAAAAACTCAGGATTATGAAAGAGATAAAATGCAGACATAACAGACAAAAGTTTGTTTTAAACACAGTGAGTAAGCAATCACACAGTCATCAGCAGTAACGACAAAAGTTACCATTTGTTTAAGCTCTGTAATCATGAGATTAATTTTCAGGCAATAAGTTTATGAGTGACATGCTCAAAACATACCTGTGAACACGGATGGTATTTTAGACATGAAACTTTTGACTGTTTTGACAGGTACTCCAGTTGTTTCATCCTGCATTTTTTCAACAATCTGCTCCATCTGGAAAGAAATGTTGTGTTTTACATTGTTTAAATGAAAAGTTGGTTTCTTGGACAGCAACACTATCTGACATGGAGTGGACAGAAAACATATCTATATGGAACATATATATAATAGCTTTTTAAGATTTATGAAGCAGTTTTGTTTAAAAAAAGGAAGAAAAAACATTCTGTGCCTCACACTCAAATGCTTTGTTTCATATAATTTCACATATAAACATATATAAATGACAAAAAAGCAGATATGTCCTGGGTAGAGTTGGGGATGTAAAAGACAGGGACTAGCTTTCGAACTTCTCTGGAAGCTTCAAAGAGATTTAAATCAAAATATCCTGGCATATTCACAATTTTTTACTTGCTAGTATAAAGCAGTGTGTCAAGTAAAGAAACGTGACACATGACTTCATGTCGTATAACATGCCACATGCTATAATGGCATCCAACGTGGCATTTGTCATGTTGTGCTGTATGACACAACATGTCACTAAAGTTTAGGATGCATGCATCCCGACTCTAGGATACTTCCTATTGTAGATACATCCCCCTCTCTAGAAGCACATACATCTGTGTTTGTTTGTTCTTACACCTCTCAACATACATGTTACAGGAGGTGAGTTTGGGGCAGAAATGATCCCCTCGGGGGAAAAAATCAAGGCTCCCCCCCCCCCCCCCCCCAACAAACCAAAGATCGAAAAACTGTCTTAGTGTCCCCTAAGGAACAAATTCACCCCCAGAAATTTTATCCCCCCCCCACCCCCCCCCCAGGAAAACATTTATGCTATTACATGTATATTATTATGTGTTGTTTACTATGGCTGGCAAATAATTTGGATTTTGGCCACAGGATCACAGACTTTAGCTTATAAATTCCAAGATGCAAGTGTGCCAACACCTTGCAGCTAAGAGAGCTCACTGTGCAGGGGAAGTAGGGTTAACTCATAATAAAAGTGCAGCCATGTCAAGATATGTTGATTTAAATGACTTTGAAGCTGCCAGATTAAATCAAAAAGCTGCTTCCCTTCTTTTGCACCCCTAACTCTGCCCAGGACACATTCACCTTTTTTTGTGCATTTTTCATTCTGGTTCCTTACTTTTACTCTACCACAGTTCCGACATTAGACAGCCACAGCTTGGCAACCAATGTAGATTTTTGTCGACTCTAGGGACGACTGATCTGGTATGGGTTTTTTTTTATTGTCTTTCGAACCAACTGCAGAGTTGTGCATCATTAGTCTGGTTCCTCTACAGATACCTGCCTTTCATGATTGAACCTGTCCTGTGTTTCATTTTCATTTCATTTCATTTTATTATCTTCCTGTATATCATTTACATGATGTAGGAATTGTCACCACAAAGTTATCATACTAGTACAAGTACTACAGACATAATAATGGAATATCACTTTCAAGGCATTTTTTAAAAGTACAAATTTAGACATATAAATTAAAATTTTTGGCAATAAATTTACACACAATCAAAGTACTCATCTACGTCATAGAAAGTTTTGCTTAAAAGGTAATTTTTAAGCTCAGTCTTAAATTTTACTTCATCTATTATTGCCTTCATGTACACTGGCAGAGCATTGTAGAGTTTTATTCCAAAATAACTTACATGCTTTTGGGTTTGTTTTGTCCTTACCCTTTCTACATACAAATTCTTACGAATTCTAGTATTATAATTATGGCAGTCCTCATTTGTACGTAGATTTTTCATATGTGCTCTTGTACACAGAATGCTTTTAAAAATATACAGTGATGGTATTGTGAGTATTTGCAGTTCTTTGAAAAGGGGCCTACAATGAGTTCTTGGAGAGTTATGTGTTATGATTCGTATAGCTCTTTTCTGAAATTTGAAGATATCTGTTAAGCTTGATTTAGTTATACCCCAGAACACTATGCAGTAAGACACAATGAACTGAAAGTAAGCAAAATACACTAGTCTAGTACAGACTGTGCTGCATACTCTAGATAATATCCTCAATGCAAAACATGCCGAATTGAGCCTGTGGGATAAGTACTTGAGATGGTCTTTCCAGCTTAAGTTTTGATCAATGTGCATGCCCAAAAACTTTGTGGATTGTACACTCTCTATCTTCTTATCCATTAGATTTAACTGGAGGTCCATATCTTGAGTTGCTATGCCATACTGTATATAATTTGTTTTACTTAGATTAAGTGCTAACTCATTAGCATTAAACCAATGTTGAATATATTTCAGGACTATATCAGTTGTGGTGGTTAATGATTTTTTATCATCACTTATAATTATGCTAGTGTCATCTGCGAACAACATTATTTTGGCAGAAATATTAGGATTTGTTATGTCATTTATATAAAGCAAGAATAATAAGGGACCAAGAACACTGCCCTGTGGGACACCTATTTCCAATTTCTTTGCATCTGAGACCCACTTGATTTTCTGATTTTTATGTTCTGCGATGATTTCTACCACCTGAGTTCTATCTTGAAGGTAAGATTCAAACCACTGCTTCACAACTCCCCTTACACCTATTGCCTCCATCTTGTTTACCAGAATTTTGAGATTTACTGTATCAAAAGCTTTAGATAAATCTAAGTTAATTCCCACTACACATTTTTTAATGTCGAGACTCCTGACAATCTCTTTGGTATAGGCATGGATAGCTGATTCTGTGCTGTGGCCAGAGCGAAAGCCATGTTGATTGCAGTTTAGAAGTTTGTGAGCATCTAAGAGATTTATGAGTCTGGTTTTCATTAATTTCTCTAGAATTTTTGAAAATGATTGGAGAAGGGATATTGGTCTATAATTTTCTACCTTGTATGGATCTCCTTTTTTAAACAGAGGTCTAACCTTTAGAGATTTTAAACCTCTCAGGAAACACACCTTCGCTGAAAGACAAATTGGCAATATCTACTAGGGGCTTTATAATTTATTGGGCAACTTTTTTTATTATTGACACAGGCACTTCATCCACACCTGTAGGCATTTTTGATTTTAGACTCTTTATCACCTTTAATATTTCATTATAATTTGTGGGAGTTAACAACATACTACTGTCTACTTTTGGGGTTGTTAATTTCTCATGTTTAGTAAAGTTTTTACTTAATGACACTGGTACACTTAAAAAGTAATTATTAATGTAATTTGCCAGAGTTTCATCTTTTAATTCAATATTTTCACTATTTTTGGGTACTATTTCCTGATTCTTGAGGCCCTTACCTGTTTCCCTTTTCACAATTTCCCAAATAGTTTTTGATTTATTGCCTGATTTTCTTATTAATTTATCATTACTTAGTAATTTTGCTTTTGTAATTACTTTTCTATATATTTTTTTGTAATTTGTTCCACTCAGAGCACACATGCTTCATCACTACGTCAATGCCACATGCGTGCAGGTAGGTTTTTGTTTTATTTTGTAAAAGTTTTTCAATATTTTTTTATTTGAAACTATTTTGTTTTAGATATGTACGATTAAAGATGGCGCAGAGTAGAATCGTTACGAATTTGCAGCTCACGAAAACTGTTATAAATTCTAGTTTATTATGGACAAAGCGTCTAAAAAATGGTGGCGACAAAGACAATTTGTACTACTCGTGTGGGCTTAAAGTAAATAACAGTAAAGGTATGTCTACACGATCGAAAACGAAGAACTATGTTGTCGTGCCACATGGCGACCAGAAACTGATTGTCAGCATCGAAAGACGAAATAACTAAAGTGCTGCAAGAGGGGAGAGAGGGTCTGTTAGCGAAAATCAGTGAACTAGAGGAAAAACTAAGCAAATATATAACCAATGAAAAGTGCTGTGCAGTAAAAAGTGCGTCGAACGCAGGTAATTTAAAACCGCAAACGAAGGTAAATTCATGTTATGTGTACCCAGTAGTAACGCCAACGAGGAAAAATGCATCATAACAAGTAAATGGACTTCCAGATAAAGGAACTGTTCTGATGACAGTTAGCAAAAAGGCAATGCAACATGTAAGTAACTAAAGACAGTGTTTACATGCCAACCAGCGAAAACAAAACTGTTGTTAACGACGCCATTGAGTTCTGGAAGATAAAGCACATAAACATACGAATCAAAAATCCGAGTCGAGGGATCCAGTACGGAAGCCGACAGTCTTGATAGTGACAGTCAAGGCAGACAACGTAGAAACATTCTGGAAGAAAACTTCATGACATTCGAAGTTTTATTAAGCCAAACGGTCCTCTCCGCGAACTTTTTAGTGGAACTGATAAATTAGCTGAAGACTTCACTGCGAGTGATACTGTTTTATTACCGGTAATGTCTGGGTCAAACGATGCTAAAGACTCCTACAACATTTTTGAAAACATATACAACGTCTTACCAAGTGTTCTCCAAATCAGTAATAGGACCAATACTTCCAGAATGAGCTTTTCACTCTGCAGCGGAGTGTGCGCTGATATGAAACTTCCTGGCAGATTAAAACTGTGTGCCGGACCGAGACTCGAACTTGAGACCTTTGCCTTTCGCAGGCAAGTGCTCTACCATCTGAGCTACCCAAGCACGACTCATACCTCGTCCTCACAACTTTACTTCCGCCATTACCTCGTCTCCTACTTTCCAAAATTCACAGAAGCTCTTCTGCGAACCTTGCAGAACTAGCACTCCTGGAAGGAAGGATATTGTGGAGACATGGCTTAGCCACAGCCTGGGAGATGTTTCCAGAATCAGATTTACACTCTGCAGTGGAGTGTGCTCTGATATAAAACTTCCTGGCAGATTAAAACTGTGTGCCGGACCGAGACTCGAAAATCCGCCGCATTACACCACACACAAACAGACCCATCCTGCGGACAGATCGGTGAGACTAGATCCAATGGGAAGGGCCTGCACAATGGTGGAAGACGACGGGCTCGAGAGCGGCAGGCCCGATCCGTTAGAGACACCCACAGTAATTGCCTGCGGTTTTGGCCCATCGTGGAAATCCACTCATTCATGAATCACAGACAACACGATGAAATGAGACTGCGGTGATAAAACCATGCAACAGATAATTTGCGCAAATGCTCTGAGCAACAATATTAAAGGGATACGTAGCAACTTACTGTTAAGATGATCTCTGAGCCGCAGACAGGCACATAGAAAAGATAATCACACTCTCAGAACTAAACTTTCGGCCATAGCCTTTGTCAGAAAACGGGAGCACACACACATTCACACAATGACTCAGACACAACTCACGCACACATGACCGCAGTCTCAGGCAGCTGTGCCTACAGTCTCTGAGAATCAGATCCAAACCAACCACAAATCACGTCTCCCTGCCTCTCTTCGGCAACTGGTCGACAGATGGGAAGTGGTGGCGACATTGACTGCAAGCTGAGGGGAGTAGTAGGGAGGGGAGAAGCAATAGGAATGAGGGAGTAGGGAAGTGGCGGCCAGCCAGCGACGATGCATGATATCTCAGTAAACAAACCATTTCATCTGCTGAGGCAAAAAGATATTTTTCCAGCTTTTTTCCAAATTTCTCTGATACATTTGAAATTCCGTGATACTCCCTGCTTTCCAGAACTTGTGGCAACCCTGACTGCGCATTCTGACGGGCTTGGGCAATTCCAGCAGGACAATGCGACACCCCACACATCCAGAATTGCTACAGAGTGGCTCCAGGAACATTCTTCAGAGTGTAAGCACTTCCGCTGGCCACCAAACTCCCCTGGTATGAACATTATTGAGCATATCTGGGATGCCTTCCAACGTACTGTTCAGAAGAGATCACCACCCCCTTGTACTCTTAGGGATTTATGGACAGCCCTGCAGGATTCATTGTGTCAATTCCCTTCAGCACCATTTCAGACGTAAGTGGAGTACATACCACGTCGTGTTGCGGCACTTCTGCGTGCTCGAAGGGCCCTACACGATACTAGGCAGGTGTACCAGTTTCTTTGGCTCTTCAGTGTAATTAGAAGCACCACAGCACAAAAAATGCAGGACCCAGATGCCAGCTAAACAGATAACAAGAAGAATTCACCCACCTCTCGAAACAAAGAATTTTTTTATCTTACAATGATAGATGAAAAAAGAGGTAAGTGGTCAAGCAAGACTCAATAAAATCGCTAGTTCAAACTTAAAATTGCTCCACCAGAATATTCAGTCTCTTTCCAACACGCTGAATGAAATAGAAATCTTGCTAAACAATTTAAGTGATATTTTTGTTTCATGTTTCACTGACCACTTGTTGAACAGAGACATGTTAGATGTAACGCACCACCGGCCGGTGTGGCCGAGCGGTTCTGGGCGCTACAGTCTGGAACCGCGCGACCGCTACGGTCGCAGGTTCGAATCCTGCCTCGGGCATGGATGTGTGTGATGTCCTTAGGTTAGTTAGATTTAAGTAGTTCTAAGTTCTAGGGGACTGATGACCTCAAAAGTTAAGTCCCATAGTGGTCCGGGGCCTTTTTTTTGTAACGCACCTATATCTGCTCAAATTAGCAGGCACATTTTGTAGAAAAATATTCAGGCATGGTGGTAGCTGCATATATGTCTGAGAAAATATAGAGTTCAAAAATATAACCAAGTCTGACAGCTTATCCACAGAAAGAGACGTGAAACTGTCAATAGTAGAACTGCCTAATCAAAATACAGTTATCATCTGTATATGTAGTAGAGATGGGCAAACTCGTTCATCCTTGGGAACTAGTTCACTGGTGATTGCTCTTTTTTGGGAACCGTTTATTTTTACTCGTTAACTGTTATTTGTGCATGGTACCTGGTTCTTACGAAAAATTGAAAATTATCAGCATGGGTGACTGAAGATGGAAGACGCCTCCCCTCTGGACTACAGAGGTTTTATTCATTACACATTCTCACACACTTGTAGAAGTAATTTTCGTGATTCTGCAAAACCTCTTGTTTAGCCAACTGTAGCGTTATATGGCTGAAATACTATAAGGTGGCGCAAGAAAAACCGGTCCTGAGTACAGACTGCTCGCCAGTTACGCACGATTTGTTGACCACTACGAGCAGAATAGATAAACATGTAATAATTAGGCAGTGAAGAAATAACAAATAAGCTAATGCAAACAACAACTTAGAAACAATAGATGACTATGTGGGCGACAATGAGCAGTCTAGCACTTGGGGCCGATTTTTCCTGCGCCACCCAGTACCACTGAAACAATATTGTAGAAGTTACCGTATTCTCTATACAAAAAGTGACACCAGACACTCGACTATGGAGCACAGGCTTCATTCAGTTGTAAGTCGGTCTGTCTTCCATAACAATGATCATGCTCTTTTACTTTGGATCAAAAAAAGACGGAAAATGGCCACTCGTATGTGTCGTCCCCGACTTCCTTCGCATGTGTTTTAACAAAAACTTGTTGTTTTATAGGTATGTCTTCTGCTGTTTATCGGAATAGTGAAGTAAGCTGATATGCCCTTTTGTTACCTGAAAAGATGTATGTATTACATACCACGTAATTTTTATGTAATTTACGTAATAATAAAATACATTTTAAATGCCAGTCGTGGACACTGAATAGAATACGAAAAGAACCAAAGTCCATAATTCAGAAAAGGTTTTTGCTCGAGTATCATGTCGTTTTTGGAAACCCAGAATCTACTATGTAGGAATCAACATGGATTCCGGAAACAGCGATCGTGTGAGACCCAACTCGCTTTATTTGTTCATGAGACCCAGAAAATATTAGATACAGGCTCCCAGGTAGATGCTATTTTTCTTGACTTCCGGAAGGCGTTCGATACAGTTCCGCACTGTCGCCTGATAAACAAAGTAAGAGCCTACAGAATATCAGACCAGCTGTGTGGCTGGATTGAAGAGTTTTTAGCAAACAGAACACAGCATGTTGTTATCAATGGAGAGACGTCTACAGACGTTAAAGTAACCTCTGGCGTGCCACAGGGGAGTGTTATGGGACCATTGCTTTTCACAATATATATAAATGACTTAGTAGATAGTGTCGGAAGTTCCATGCGGCTTTTCGCGGATGATGCTGTATTATACAGAGAAGTTGCAGCATTAGAAAATTGTAGCGAAATGCAGGAAGATCTGCAGCGGATAGGCACTTGGTGCAGGGAGTGGCAACTGTCCCTTAACATAGACAAATGTAATGTATTGCGAATACATAGAAAGAAGGATCCTTTATTGTATGATTATATGATAGCGGAACAAACACTGGTAGCAGTTACTTCTGTAAAATATCTGGGAGTATGCGTGCGGAACGATTTGAAGTGGAATGATCATATAAAATTAATTGTTGGTAAGGCGGGTACCAGGTTGAGATTCATTGGGAGAGTGCTTAGAAAATGTAGTCCACCAACAAAGGAGGTGGCTTACAAAACACTCGTTCGACCTATACTTGAGTATTGCTCATCAGTGTGGGATCCGTACCAGATCGGGTCGACGGAGGAGATAGAGAAGATCCAAAGAAGAGCGGTGCGTTTCGTCACAGGGTTATTTGGTAACCGTGGTAGCGTTACGGAGATGTTTAATAAACTCAAGTGGCAGACTCTGCAAGAGAGGCGCTCTGCATCGCGGTGTAGCTTGCTCGCCAGGTTTCGAGAGGGTGCGTTTCTGGATGAGGTATCGAATATATTGCTTCCCCCTACTTATACCTCCCGAGGAGATCATGAATGTAAAATTAGAGAGATTAGAGCGCGCATGGAGGCTTTCAGACAGTCGTTCTTCCCGCGAACCATACGCGACTGGAACAGGAAAGGGAGGTAATGACAGTGGCACGTAAAGTGCCCTCCGCCACACACCGTTGGGTGGCTTGCCGAGTATAAATGTAGATGTAGATGTAGAACAGATCTAGAATAGGCGTGCGCAGCGAACGAAACAAACAACTCGACACTGAACTAGCTAGGAGCAGTCGGCAGTGGAACTGCGACGAGTGGCCATGCGAAGGAGGACGAGTCCAGCCGAGGGAGACCGAGACAGAGGAGAACGGGACCAAGGCTGGGTGCCTATTCTGTATCTTTCCGCCATTGTGCCGATCGTTTCGGTACTCAATAGCACCGAACGGTCTAGTACTCGAATTAGAGTCCCTGCGTTATTCAGTATGCATTGCGGCAGCGATACCGCTCTGGTCTAGAGAACCGAAGCGCTGTTGTCGGTTCGTGTTGCGCAAGCCAATCAAAAGCACGCGGCCACAGATCCGCGCATGCGCACTGCAGCGCGCACAGTGCCACGAACACAAAGCGGCTAGCAGACGACACAGGCGCGCTATTCTTTCAAGTACCGAAAATTGCGTTTACGTTGCCATATGGTACGACACCGCATTCTATCGAGCCGACGTGCCCGCCTTCATCGCCCTTGCCTCCTCCTTAATAGTATCAGGCGCAGTATATCCATTTCCATGATTCTAAGCTGAAATGCATAAAAAATTTTACAGTTTCTCTGACCGCATGTTTCCATGCATGCATAATAACAATAGCGTATTTGACTCTATTCTGCAGATTGTCGTAAATGCCGCATTATGTCACCTTATTCTGTTTCACAATGACGTGTTTTGGATTTTACGTTTTGGAAAATGGGTTAGTAATAGTGTGTAGTACCACACTGTACTAATACATCTATAAAAACATCCGAAAAATTGATTCTGAGGGTTTCAAAGAATAAGAAGATAAACAGAATGTGGTTATAACACGCTCCTAGAGATCCAAATGATTAAGTAGCCCACTTCCCTATATGATGCGTCAACGACTTGGGTCTTAAAAACAAAACTGAAAAAAAACGCGTTTTCGAGAGCTCCTGTAGTTCGTCGAAGTTCATAACATGCATCTCATGAATGAAAATGTTTCGTATATAGTGCTACAGACTAAAAATATTACGGCAGAGATCTTTCATCTCTGTCTACTGTGGTTGAGGATTCGATCGCAGATATATACTTGTGACAAGCAAGATTAGGAAGATGACTGCTGCTAGTTACATTTCCAGTAATTTAAGTTGTGCTCTTAGATTCCTGTCTAACCGCGTACTCGCTAATCGCTACATATTCGGAAAAAATGGTGAATTATTTCTGACAAGAAAAAATACTAAAGTCACTGTCGGTTGTTTCACTCACAGCACTTTCATATTTCGTACTTTAAACACACAGAAGTCATTATTGACGAAGTGCACTCTTACATGTAAGTAATAACGAATATTTCAGAAAAAATCTTAATTTACAATGTCTCAGAACATGTTGCATTCCCGCGCGCTAACCACTTGGCCACGCCAAACGACAGACAGGTTATGCTCAATTCTTGTAGTATTGTGTAGAGGAACGTAGGCTGACTTCGTTGCCAAACGGCGCTGCGTAAGTCATAAATGCGTGATTGTTTGGAAGGTTTCCAATATCAGGCTTCACATAATTGCTTTCCATTGTTACTTGAAAGTTGTAAGCACGTTTCGATAATTACTAACTAACCCATTTGTGGGAAAAAGTAGACAAAAAAGGCACTAGTACCGTCATTTCACAGTCATGTAATATACGTAAGCAGAGCCGATGTCTTGATATTTAATGATGTTTAAACTCTTATTTGCATACAAATAACACGTATTTTGAGAGAATATTGACCGAAAACGTGTTTTGGATTAATCATTCACAGTAACAACCTAACCTAACCATATTTCTAACAAAGGAAAATAGTCTATTACAAACTCACTTTCCAACCGGATGCGTCCTCTGGTGATTCTTTAGTAACACAATCACTAAATCCAAAGCTAAAACCGCTAAATATATTTAAAACAACAAATTATAGGTGTACATAAACCACAGCTCACCGATCGACAGGGCCAGACCGAAATCCAAAACCCCTGGTCATAAAATCGGTGGGAGGACCATTCGGTAACAAGTCTCAGAAGCTTACTGAATAGGATATTTCGATAAGGAACCGAAAATGACGTCACTACCGAGACTAACCTACTACACCGATCAGTATGAACTATACAGAATAGGGCCCTGGAACGAGCCTGGCCAATGTGCCATTGCGGGAACGTGAGTGACCGTTTACCATTCCCAGGAACCACAAGTAGAAAGCTGCGACCGAACTGAACTATGGATAAAAAAGTTTTCTATAATAATATGGAAGAGCTGTTAGAGAATGTTAACACGATCAAGAAAAAAATTTCATGTACAGAGAATTCAATGTTGATTCCTCCAAGCCCAATAAATTTAAAGATGAAATTAAAGTTCTACTGAAGTCCCTTAACTTGAAACCAACTGTAACCAACCCAACTGGTATAACTAGTACTTTTGCAACACCCCTACAAGACACAAATTATAAACACTGGTTTTAGTGATCAGTAAGCACAAATACCAACAATAGTGATTCCAGGAGACATAAATTCTCAAAAAGCTAGAGCTAATGTCAGAAAATTCAATGATGAAAATGTAGATTACTTTAGCTCTCTCTTGATAAGAGGAAACTGAAATGATGTTTACAGCTCAAACGACACAGATGACAAGTTTGATAAATTTATGGCCATATTCAAACATTTTCTTGGTTCAAATGGCTCTGTGCACTATGGGACTTAACATCTGTGGTCATCAGTCCCCTAGAACTTAGAACTACTTAAACCTAACTAACCTGCGGACATCACACACATCCATGCCCGAGGCAGGATTCGAACCTGTGACTGTAGTGGTCACGCGGTTCCAGATTGAAGCGCCTAGAACTGCACGGAACAACAGCCGGCAAAACATTTTCTTTTAAATAGCTTTTCCTAAATAAAAATCAGTAATAAATTCCACACAATCTAAATAAATGAATCCCAACAGGAATAAAAATATTGTGCCAGAAGAAAAGAAAATTGTATGAAGACTCAAACCAAACTGTAAATCCTGTTTTATTAATTATTTTAAAGAAGATAAAAAAATTCTTAGACAAGTTATATCAAAAGCAAAGATGGAAAATGACAAACAGAGAGAAAATTCCAGGAACAAGACTATTTGAAGTGGCTAATAAATTTAACACTTACTCTTCAAATATAACACAACATCTGATAACTAATCATTACAGCCCGCATCAGACAGCAATACACTACATTTAGATTCAAATATTTATTGAACAACTTGCTTTCTGTCTCTAATAAAACCTAAGGAATAATTTATGATTATAGAAAGATTACTCAATAAACATTCAGCAGGTGCTGCTGAAATACCAGATATTATCATCAAAGCAAGTGCAGTATTTGTCATACAAACATTAATAGATATTTTAAACTCATCACCCATTAGTGGTATATTCCCGACAAATCTAGAAACAGCAAAAGTAACACCAGTGTACAAGAAAGGAGACAAATATGAGGCTGAAAACTACAGGCCTGTATCAGTGTTGTCAGGCTTTGGCAAAGTTGTTGAAAAACTGTTTCTTAGAAGACTAGCAGCCTTCCTAAATAAAGAAATGATAATAAGTGATTCACAACATGGATTCAAAACTGGCAGATCAACAGAATCAGCTATTTTTATATTCCTAGATGAAATTCTAACTGCAGTAGATAATGAGCAACATGCTTCTGGCATATTCCCTGACCTTAGTGAAGCTTTTGATGTAACTGATCATGACATCCTATTGCAGAAGCTACGAAATTATGGAATACAAGGCGTGCCAAACAGGTGGATCCACTCTTACCTGCAAGATCGTCAACACATCACGAAAATAAAATATAAAGATATAAAAATGCACAAAATTTCTAATTTTTATGGTACTGCACAAAAAATTAGATATGGAGTCCCTCAAGGGTCAGTCCTTGAGTCCATTCTTTTCATTATTTACGTTAATAATGTAGCAGAAAAATTAACTAAAGGGACAGCAGTACTTTCTGCAGATGACACAGATGTCCTTACTAAGTAATGTAATGAAGACAGCCTACAAAAAACAGCTGCAGATGCAATACAAGGTTTAACACAATGGTTCAGAACAAACACGCTAATAATAAATTCCGAAAAAAATGTGTGTCAGTCAGTTTTCACACTTCACAGAAATTCCACCTGATAACAACAGTTTTTAACATTGACGGAAACGCTGTCTCATCTGTGAATGTGACTAAATTTTTAGTTATACATATCTACATTAAATACATTTACATATGCTGTAAGAATCCTCTCACAAACTACAAGTCAGGCATCAGTGGTCTCAATGTGCCATGGCAGTATCCATTCACTGCTGATGTATGGAATTATCCTTTGGGGGAACTCCATGTGTAGCAGAAAAACATACAGACTACCAAAAAAGATTGTTAGAATAATACCTCATGCTAAATACAGACTCATGTGGACCATTATTTAAGAGTCTCGGTATACTGCTCATTCCTCGTTTATATACTGTTTACATATTTATGAAGTACTTATCTTCATACACGTAAGCATATTAAAAGGAGAAAATATCTTCAAGCATAATTGTGATTTCCACTCTCAAGATACGAGACAGAAGCATTACCTGCATGCCAATTCAGTAAGTACAAACATCTGTAGGGGAGGAGTGTATCATATTAGCACTATGTTATATAATTACATGCCATCCTTTCTGAAACAGATACAAAAGTTACATAAATTTAACGTTAAACTAATAGAGTGCTTGTTTGACCACTCCTTCTCTTCTGTTTCTGAGTTTTTGAAGCACCAAGAAAATATAGTGCAATTGATCACAAAAATATTCTTAACATACTATTCTTTCAAGCATCTTATTGTTTTATAGGTTACCAGTATTCAACATGTATTGACCGCTGTTTTCTAACTCACAATATTTATAAACTTGTATGTTCTATATCAAAACTGGCTTATCCTATATCGTTTGTACAAACTATGTTCTTAATCACGATGTACAGGATGAATAAAGAAATACAAATATTTTTTTAAAGTTTAAAATTTTTTTTATTGTTTCATTTTTATTTTTGTGTTATAGTTACATACATTTCATTCATACACATATGAGACTGTATATACAAACATATGAAAAATAACCATAAATATTTAATACAGCACACGAAATAACAGTAAACATAAAAAATAGGATACCAAACAAAATATTAAATATTGTGCGAAGTTTATGATGATAATGTATGTATATAGTTTATATTATATAGATAAAATTACAATATGACCGTTTTACATTGTCAAACGTACTTAAATGCTTACTAATCGCAAGCTGAATGATTCGCCTGACAAACAATACACTGCAAAATTGTTGAGGCTAACGTGGCCACTTGTTGACAAACTGCCTGTTTGCTTCTGTTTCGGGTTCTTGGGCTGTCATTCATCTGATGATTTTTCTGACATTTTGAGCACGAGTGGCTGGCATTGTTAAACTTTCACCCTCCATTGATGGTGGTGAATTGGAGCCAAGCTTGCGTCCGCAGACAATATGTACCTGGTGTGCCAAAATCCAAGGGCTAATCCGCAGTCATTTCCGGTGCTGTTCTCCTCTTGCTACCTGCAACCGTCGTTTGCTGCAGCACGGGAAGCCAGGATCCGTTTACCTTGAGGCTCTCTTCTTTCTGTTTGAAGCTATTCTCATGTTTCTGTATTTCTATAGCTTCTTTGAACAAGCAGGTGTGTGAACTCTTCTCTACAGCCAGAACATCCGTGTCGGCGAATTTTACTAAGTGGTCGGTCTCACACAGTGCGTGCTCTGCCACGGCTGATTTCTCCACCAGCCCCAACTTGCAATGTCACTTATGTTCTGTGACCCTGTTGTCGACTGATCGTCCAGTCATTCCAACATAAACTTTTCCGCATGTGCATGGCATGTGGTATATTCCCCACATTGCAAGCGGATCCCTTTTCTCCTTTGCCGGTCTGACTCACTCTATAATCTTCTTTGTCAATTTTTAAGTAGTCTTTATGGCCTGTTTGCGAATCATATGGCCGATTCTGTCTGTCACTCTGGGAATGTGTGGCAGAAAGACCATACCCGACAAACTACCTAGTAGATCCACCGACGTACCGAAAACTAAGTGCAGATCCAACGCAGTGTATCACATGGAATACAAATCTGTTAAACAAGGCGTCTTCTCTGCCAACTGACATACACAGGAACCTGAGCAACACAGAAACCCTTCCACTTCGGCTGTGTGAATTACCAAAGATCCATACGAATAACGTTCCACCGACACCCGATTGTTAGCGCTCCTGGCTCACCGATGTATATACTGCCAAAACACTTGGATTCTCTGCTCCAGCAACAAGTGGGGGGAGACTGGCACATACATAAAGGACTCAGGACATATTATTGAGAAGCTGAAGAAACTAAAACTTGCACCAAACAACATTCTGGTCAGCTTTGATGTTGTTTCTTTGTTAACGAAGTGCCACTCTGCGATTCTCTGGAGCACAGCCACGCAGGTTAGCTGCGTGGTCAGGGGCGCCTTGTCACAGTCCGCGCGGCTCATACCCGTCGGATGTTCGAGACCTCCCTCGGGCATGGGTATGTGTTGTTCTTGGCGTAAGTTAGTTTAAGTTACATTAAGCAGTGCATATGCTTAGAGACTGATGACCTCAACAGTCTGGTCCCATAAGACCTTACCACAAATTTTTCTGGGGGACATTGGTTCAATTTTCCCACAAGATATTACCAAGCTATCTGATGCATGTATCACCAAGACCTATTTCACGTGGAATGGCAGCTTCTACGAAGAGCTGGAAGGTGTCCCCTTGGGTAGTCCTCTTAGTTCAGTGGTGGTCAACTTGTTCATGGAACATTTTGAAGCACAGGCACTAGAGTTGGTACCTTGTAAATCTAAGGTGTGGTACAGATACGTCAATTATACCTACGTTATGTGGAGTCATGATGAGTAACAGCTTGGTGACTTCCTAAGACACTTGAACAGACTCCATGCCAACATAAAATTTACATGGAACTAGAAAAGGACGAAAAACTACCATTTCTAGATGTGCTGGTCACGAGGAATGATGGAAACCTGGTACACAACATATATCGAAAACAGACACACATGGACTGATAGCTGCACAAACTCAATCATCGACCGAGCCACAAAAGAGGTATGATTAATACGCTCGTAACGCGAGCAAGACGAATATGTGAGCCGCAGCACCTCAGACACGAAATGCAACACCTAGAAAGTGTTGTGAGGAGCAATTGGTACTCCACAAGTTATATTACAAGTCAGACACTCGGCAAAGTAACACATCAGAAAAAGAAATTTCGGATACAGTCTTTCTGCCACACATTCCCAAAGTGACGGACAGAATCGGCCGTATATTGCGCAAACACGGCGTAAAGATTATTTAATTGACAAAGAAGATCATAGAGTATCTAGGATCGGCAAAGGAGAAAAGGGACCCGCTTGCAATGTCACGACTATACCGCATACCATGCTGAAAAGTTTATGTTGGAATGACTGGACGATCAATAAACACCAAGGTCACAGAACATAAGCGACATTGCAGGTTGGGGCAGGTGGAGAACTCACCCGTGGCAAAGCACGTGCTGTCTGAGACCGACCACTTAGTAAAATTCGCCGACACTTAAGTTCTGGCTGTAGAGAAGAACTATCACACCTGCTTGTTCAAAGAAGCTATAGAAATACAGAAACAAGAAAGAAGAAAGCCTCAAGGTAAATGGATTCTGGCTTCCCGTGCTATAGCGAAAAAAAGTTGCAGGTAGCAAGAGGAGAATTACTCCGGAAATGACCGCAGAGAAGCCCTTGGACATTGACACACCAGGTACATATAGTCTGCGGCCGCAAGCTCGGCTCCAGTTCACCACAAGCAATGGAGGGCGAAACTTTCAAACACTCGTGCAAGCGAAACGTCAGAAAAATCGTCAGACGAACGTTAGCCCAAGAACCCGGACCAGAAGGCAACAGGCTGTTTGTCAAACAATAAACTATTGAAAATCATACTTCTAGTTGTTATCTCTTATCTTCAAATTCTTGTCATTGTTTATTCAAAGTCTTCAATAGTAAAAATTGAAAATTAAGACGCCGCAGCTAGAAAACCCAGGTGAATAATTTAATCTGAATTAAGTATAGGTACGATTGGTTGACATAAGCAGAACTACTGCGAAACAGTGAATGTACGACGAAATATTATCAACTTTTAAGTCCTGTACCAAAATTGGGGAACTCAATCATGTTCTAAAAATGGCTCTGAGCACTACGAGTCTTAATATCTGATGAGTCCCCTAGAACTTAGAACTACTTAACCTAACTAACCTGAGGGCATCACACATATCCATGCCCGAGGCAGGATACGAACCTGCGACCGTAGCAGTCGCGCAGTTCGGACTGAAGCGCCTAGAAGCGCTCGGCCACAGCGGCCGGCACAATCAATCATGTTCAGTCCGAAAATAAATTTCTACAAAATAGCATAGTAATTTTTTAAGATAACGCAGTAAAAGATTTTCAATTTGTTGGAAATCAGGTGACCTATATTCTGACAGTTGTTTACACAGTAATTTACGAGTTAGTTTAATCAATTGCGTGGTCATCGATAAAGCTTTAAATGCTGTATCAAACAATAGGCCTAGATCATTTTGTGCAAGGCTGGGCATAATTCTCGTTTGTTGCATTCATTGTTTTGCGCATGCAAAGTTTTTTCGATGATTTTAAGCCACTGATGAATAAAATCTTTAACGTATAAACAAGAAAACAATAATCAACTGTAATACTCATTTTTTAAAAATCTATCCCAATGCAGCGCTTAAAAAGCTATACGATTTCCACGAAGCACAGTTTCATGTGCAAACGCGTGCTTTTTCGCATATAATACCAGAACGATGAAAGATTTTTGTAAATGCTTCTTATAATTACTGTAAGAACCTATATATTTTTGTTTTCATCCGTGTCACTTTAAACCGTCTCGACACATAAAATTCGTGCAAAACCGGATTTTAAGTGCATATTATGTGCAACTTTAGACGGTTTTATCCTGGCAACGGACAAAGTTTTCCCAAAATAACAGAACGACCAATTAATTACATGTATTTTTTTTACCTTCTTCCAAAATCTGAACCTATTTGCATAAGTCTGAAACATAGAAGTAGCGCGGTAAAAGAACTTACCAAAAAGATTTTTGAGCGTAAAATCCGAATAAAGCTAGATTTTTGAAAACGAGTTTTCAATTTTATCGTAAGAATGATTATGTTTCAGTTTAAACCGCTTCCGCGCATTCAGTTGAAGTAACAACGAATTTTACATGCTACATTTAGCTCGATTTTAAACCACAATATCTCGAAAACGGATAAAGACCATTGCATAAAAAAAGTTTTAATTTCACCCATTTATTTACCTTCGTGCAAATTTTGAGTTGATTCCTACAAGCTTAAGGTATAAAGATTGTGCACTTCAAAATCGTCCCAGAAATACGTGTTTTTTCCACGCCAAATCCACATGAAGCAAGATTTTTCAGATGGTTAAAACTTACCTTAGACCACGATCCGATACACCAGTGGACCAAATTTGAACCATCAGTCTCGCTAGAGTCCAGAGTTATTTAAAGGTGACTGTTTTTGCATGTAAAATTCAAGCGAGGGTTACAGTTTTTTGCATGTAAACTACGAACAGTGTACGTACAAATGCTGCCATTAGCTGAGCATTAATTTCAATCTAATTAAAATCTTTTGCAAAAGGAATTAACCACTTTGCACAATTTGCTTAGGCGCCAGCTGCTGTTTGACGTTCAAACCTTGCTTAATATACTGTAACACAGTTACAGTAAGACAGATGTTCGAATGGCTGTACAAATGGCGCTTGTTTGGGCTAAACCAAAAACCTTTTAGCCCATGTTCCTAGCTCAAATAGAAACCAAACACAAAGACCCCCACAAACCGTGATTCTGCATGTGACAGCATTTCTGCGCTGTAATGATACCATGGCCCGACATCTAACCTTTCATGAAGGCACCTAGCTGTAGTTCCCTTATAAGAACACAGTAAGTGAAAAAGTTTAAAAGGGCATAATGCATACTGATTGCAACAACAATAAATAATTCTCATTCTGTGCCAATGAAATGTGATCTGTGGCACACATTGGCTGAAATGATTGCTACTCAGTCCAGGGCTGAGTCCTGAGAGTAGGGTGGTCTGACTTACTTAGAATTTGATGTGCAGGAAGCCACCCATTTATAGCGAATTGGCACAATTTATTAATTTTTTAAAATTTGTTTCTTTGGTTAAGTCTGCTGCTTGATGGAAGATCACCCTTAATGGGCCGTGTACCATTCTAGCATGTGATACTGGATTGAGCATAGCTCACATCTTAAGGGTTGCTGAGAGATGCCTTAGGGAAAGTCAACTGCAGCCTTCAACCAATGGAAGCATGGGAAAAAACTCAAATGGGGTCTCGGACACGAGTAGCAGAGCGCCAGTCGAGACATGTCTCCTTCTCTGCTACTTGCTCCTGACCTATCCTTAACCCTATGATGTATTCCACACTTTGGACATAACAGCCCCTCCAAATGTCTGGTGTCTCCCACGGGCATGCCGATGCATCCACCGAGCGAGGTGGCGCAGTGGTTACACACTGGACTCGCATTCGGAAGGACGACGGTTCAATCCCGCGTCCGGCCATCCTGATTTAGGTTTTCCGTGATTTCCCTAAATCACTCCAGGCAAATGCCGGGATGGTTCCTCTGAAAGGGCACGGCCGACTTCCTTCCTCATCCTTCCCTAATCCGATGAGACCGATGACCACGCTGTCTGGTCTCCTTCCCCAAACCAACCAACCACCCAACCAACCGATGCATCCACCAACAGATAATAAATCAGACAACATGTTTTGCCAATTATTTTATTAGTATTGAAAGACTACCCACCCTGGATGCCAACTCCCTGGTCTGACCTGCTTCCATCCAGCACAGCTGATATTAAAAAAGCAAGATGGAACCCACTAGTCGAATTCAGACATAATTATATTTTCATGGCTGGGTGTCGACATGAGTGTGTTTGTTTGCAGTGAAGAGCCACTGTTTTTTATGCAGCCCTGCAGCTGCAGCTGCCTTATGTTAGCCAGCACTGTAGTGTGTGGATCTTGTCTGTGCCACCAGGTGCAATCCACTGGTGTCAATCATGAGGCATACCCATGCATGCTGGGCACGAGCACCAACCACGTAGGGTGCTGCCTATGGGCCATGCCATGTCCCAGCCAATAGTGGGTCTTCACACTGCTGTCCCACAGTTTCTTCTCAGCTGCCCATTATGGTCCAGGCATCAACATCACTGTCATCATTGCCTCACCATCGCAATCGCTGCTCCAGCACACATCCAGAGCTCATGGGTCCCATTCCGCTTCAGTGCACCATGCCACCATCTCTACATGTCACAACAAATGGGAGTATCGCTAGCCTTTGCCTTTTGTCTCATATCGCCAATCTGCTGACAAATGTCTATGTGAGCTAGCAGCACAGATGATCAGAGAACTGTGTCCTCTGCAGACAATTTTCCTCATCTTTGCTTTGACTGTACTATTGTTACTCACTAAATTCTGTTTTTTGTTTGTTCGTAACTATGTCTCTGATGCGCTCCCAGCAAGAAAGCTGCCAACAAAATCAAAACAGTTATACAGTGTGGGGTAAATAAAAGTGGCCCACTCGAGTGGATATGACTGGAGGTGAATGTATGTGTATAACTACACCATATGCACACACCAAGTGTACACCCACCATGTGATCCACACCAGTTCAGAGCATAGTGTGGGCTGTGTCTGTGAGAGTGGATATGTGCAATGGGGACGATTATATTCACAGTGGAGCAGTGGGTGTTTGTTGTAGGCTGTTATGTGACAACACAGTCATGGAAACAGTGTGGTCAGCTGTTTGATGAGAAGTTTAATGGTGTCAAAGTGGCAGCAAAGGGAGCCATGCAACGCTTTGTCTGAAAATGGTGTCGGGCAGGATCTGTTTTGAACAAGTCAAAAAACATTTCAAAACGTGCCCGCACACCAGAAAATGTGGCATCTGTTCACCAGGAAATGCTTCAGAGTTTTACCAAATTAACCCGATACCTGTCACAAGAGAGCAACAGTCACGTTGGTCATAAGCATAAACTTTCCTTGATCATCGGGAAAAGTAAACCATGGCTGGGGTGGCTCTCAGACTTACAAGGGAATGGGCAATCTAATCAGGAAAACGTACAGGGGGCAGGTGCAGCTACCATTTCCCACCCCCAGAAAGAACTGTTAACCCAGTTAATTTTCTCAGGTTGCAAGAGGTGGCAAGTGTGATTTTATTGGAAAAATGGAAGGGCGAAAATTGTGAACTTTGATCGACAGGGGCATTTTTATCCCCTGGTGATAAAGAGGCCTTAAAGCCGCCTCACTGTCATATTGGTGGTTTAGGTCTGAAGTAATAAAACCTGCAGGAACATGTTTTGTCAAATCAGACAATGATGGGTGATCGTACGAGTTTGAGATTGAAGCATTAATGAAGAAAGCAAGCATGGGGTTTTGATGTCATTATGGGGAATGACTTTCTACGCCATAATCAGAGTGTGATAGGCCAAAAGTAAAATACTGTCCAATTTGGTGAGGAATTCATTATTTACCTCCAGTCAGAGGTAACGCATCATCAAATATCTCCTGTATACTGGCCAATATATTTCCTCGTGGTATTACAACATCTCTCACTCAAAAATGTACTGAGTAAGTTGTTTTTCGTCTTTGAGTACTATGGAGTTCTTCATAAAGTTCGAAAGGTTGAATGTCGCCATTTTCCCCTTCTCGAGGTATTGTACCTAAATCATTACAATGCTTGAGAAGGTCCTCTTTGGATAAAGATTTCAAATAACTAATATCGTAAATAAAACCGAATCGTTCAAAATATTCGCTGAGTGCTTTGAATCGACATTCAATGTCGACTATTATAGCACCTACTATTGTGTTAAAAAAAGTTAACTCTATTCTGCATTTCAACAGATTGTATAGTTTCATGAATTTCGTAACTACTTTTTTCTACGAACAATCGAGCTTCTGCAACGCTTGTTTCAAATCCCGTATGACGGAATTCTTGAATCCAGCAACGAAATGAACTTAAGTATCAATAGCGACTTTCAGGTTGTTTGGACCGATTGCCATAGTTTAGGCTGCGTTCACAGTGACACCGACAACGGTCATCAGACACCGTCGCCAGAGTGCGCCCGATAACATCGGCCGACAGCGTGGACATAGAGCGTCCGATCTCCTTCGTCAGTTTTTGGCAGGGCCAAAGAGGTTAGTTAGAATCTATTCTGTGTATGAAGTAGTTTAGATTTTAATCCAATAGGGTAGGATGGATACTACGACGCCTCTGTGCCTGGATACGAGTGCTGCATAGCGGCTTCTGCTATTAAAGAGATGCCGAATGCGAGCTTTCCTGTCTCGTAAAGAAAGTGGCGAGTACTAGACACTCTGTCCACAGTTATCTGAAAAATCAGACGAGTTTTACAAATATATGAGATGACCGGGGGAACGTTCTGTTACATACTCGAGATCATTCGTGGTAACCCTGAAAAGCAAATTATAAACACTCTGTTTCGCTGTATTTATTTCAAGTTGTCCACACGTACGTCAATTAACCTTCGATGAATGTCATGTAGCGCACGAGTGAAAGACAAGCATAAAGTGTAACCATAAGATACTCTGAAAACCAAAGCACTTAAAAGGGGAAGTACATACCGTACACCACATTTGCGAAACACTTCATATTAACAGAATCATACCTTATTGGCACTAAACGCCAGTAAGCAGTAACAATAATTTGTAGACAACTAATAACAACTACCACAAAAAATCCAGTACAGTAGTTTTAAGCACATAAGATACGCCACCCTTTTCGCTCGAACAAATTATTTTTTGATGTTATAATCTATGCCTAAAATTTCCAACAAATATTTTGCGAATTTGAGGTTTTAAATAAGCTTACGATTTCAGTCCATAGATTCCGAACTACACTATGTGATCAAAAGTATCCGGACGCCTGGCTGAAAATGACTTACAAGTTCGTGGCGCCCTCCACCGGTAATGCTGGAATTCAATGTGGTGTTGGCTCACCCTTAGCCTTGAAAACAGCTTCCACTCTCGCAGGCATACGTTCAGTCAGATGCTGGAAGGTTTCTTGGGGAATACCAGCCCATTCTTCACGGAGTGCTGCACTGAGGAGAGGTATCGATGTCGATCGGTGAGGCCTGGCACGAATTCGGCGTTCCAAAACATCCCAAAGCTTCCAGAATGAGATTTTCACTCTGCAGCGGAGTGTGCGCTGATATGAAACTTCCTGGCAGATTAAAACTGTGTGCCCGACCGAGACTCGAACTCGGGACCTTTGCCTTTCGCGGGCAAGTGCTCTACCATCTGAGCCACCGAAGCACGACTCACGCCCGGTACTCACAGCTTTACTTCTGCCAGTACCTCGTCTCCTACCTTCCAAACTTTACAGAAGCTCTCCTGCGAACCTTGCAGGAGAGCTTCTGTAAAGTTTGGAAGGTAAAGTTTCATCCCAAAGCTGTTATATAGGATTCAGGTCAGGACTCTGTGCAGGCCAGTCCATTACACGGATGTTATTCTCGTGTAACCTCTCCGCCACAGGCTGTGCATTATGAACAGGTGCTTGATCGTGTTGAAAGATGCAATCGTCATCCCCGAATTGCGCTTCGACAGTGGGAAGCAAGAAGATACTTAATACATCAGTGTAGGCCTGTGCTGTAATAGTGCCACGCAAAACGACAATGGGTGCAAGCCCCTTCAATGAAAAACACGACCACACCATAAGAGATCGCCTCCGAATTTTACTTTTGGCACTACACATGCTGACAGATGACTTTCACCGGGCATTCGCCATACCCACACCCTGCCATCGGATCGCCACATTGTGTACTGTGATTCGTCACTCGACACAACGTTTTTCCACCGTTCAATCGTTCAATGTTTACGCTCCTTACACTAAGCGAGGCGTCGTTTGACATTCACCAGAGGTCGGCCTGTACGTTTTTGTGCTTTACTTGTCCCTCCACTTTTCCACTTCACTATCACATCGGAAACAATGGACCTAGGGATGTTTACGAGTGTGGAAATCTCGTCTACAGAAGTATGACACAAATGACACCCAATCAGCTGACCACGTTCGAAGTCCGTGAGTTCTGCGTAGCGCCCCATTCTGCACGTAACATGAAAAACGTATTTTTTTTTTGGGGGGGGGGGGGGTGTCCGGATACTTTTGATTACCTAGTGTACATCCCCATTGCGTTTTTTTCATTTACAGGATGCCACAAACTCACTCTTTCTTAGACTAAAATTATCAGTTTCTCACGCTCCATATTTCGTATGCGAGACGTCGGTCGATTTGACCGAAGAAAACAAACTGATCCTGATTTCACCGATTGTCGTCCGAAATCTGTACATTCGGAAGATAAGATCGGCTATAGTGCGACTACCCCCATAGTGGGGTACTGATTTGAAAAGGTGGGTCGTCTCCGGCTGATGTCGGCATCGGTGAAATCCATTGATATCGGAGCCACTGTGACCGCAACCTTACTTATATTGTTCACACGTACTAAAATCTCGTATCACACGTGCATTGCAACAATAAACTCAAATTTTATTCTGGAAATAAACTCAAAAGTAAACATTTGGTTGAAGACTGCTTCACAGTCGCTAAAAGTTTTGGAATCATCAGCTTTATTTTTCAACTCATTCACCCTTTCGATGGCATCAGTAAACTGCAAAAATATTGCTTTTACTGCTGCGATTCTACTTTCACATCGTGTTTCAGACAGGCGTTTTAATGTCAATTTTAATTTAGTTTTTATAAGATTCCAACACTTTCTTGGCTTTGTAAAGAAAACTTAAACTTTATTGATAAAGCTGAAAAATATCTTAGATGTTTTAGAAATGTTAGCTGCATCCGCACGCCGAGAAATGTGCTCGTGGATTACTCTGAGTATTCTTGTTCTGACACCTTATTAATGCCAACCATATTGGCGCCGACATCATATCCTATCCTAGACAGTTTTGAGTATTTAGGCCATTATTTTATAGTTCCTTTAAAGGGAACTTGTTAAATACTCTCCCGTTGTTTCTGCAAAGGCAATAAACCCAATGAAATGTTCCTCTCTATCTATGCAGTTGAGAAACTGCAAAATCGTAATATTATTCACGTTTGTTCCACACGGCTCACATCCCCGGTACAATCGAGCATGACTTTGTGCATAATTTCGTTAATAACAGAATTGGGTAGTAATGTAATTAATTCGCTTTAGATTTCATGGCTCACATAATGTTGAAAAAGCTGCTTTTCATTAATACGTTGCAAGTGCTCTCTTAGTGTTCGATCATATTTGGATAACAATTTAAATAGATCTATAAAATTTCCATGGTTTCCGCCACAGTTCAGGTTAAGGGATTCTCGATAAGCTCCAAATTCCAGATTGTGCGTTGGGGACCGTCAAGACGCTGTGAATCTGTTTCTGGAAATACGCACTTCCCCGGATCTAATTCTATAACTGATTCACTTAAATGAACAGTCTGCTCTTGTTTTTCTGAGTTGCATATCTTTTCACTTTTTAACCCATCATTCGGCTCAGAATCAAAAGAAATGTAGCCAGAAGTTTTGTACGGACAAGTCTGTGAGTTTCTTGCATTATTACCGTCTACTGCGTAAGCGCAGATTCACAACAGGTATATCCTGCGTGTCTCGTGTAATCGGTCTACCTGAATCAGTCTAGTTCCAAACATGTACGATATTGGCGCTGCTGCATAGGTATACACCTTAGGTGCATCATGTAATAGGGACTTAAATTTCATAATGTTGCCAGGCGACCCTAGGTAAATACTACTACAATCGTACGGAAATAAACACGGATAACTAAATAGCTAAAAGTTTAACAACTTGAACAAAATTTTTGCGAGACCCCATAGGTGCAAGGCCAACCGTGGTCGCCGACGTGAAACGCCGCCACTGGCCATCAAGATGAGCTAACTCGGCTGACAAACTTTCACGGTCTCAGATGACGTGGGCCAAATGAACCAAGGTACGAAGTAACCCTTCTCACTGAGCCAGATGGTGACAACTATCAACCTGTAGATATAAATCAGCATGTCCTGACTTTCCACAAGCGGCGTGCCCCAATGTACCATCAACCTTGCGCCCAGCACATGAAGGAAGGGAAAGCGGCCATTGTTTCCACTTCCATTATGGAGTGAATATTCAGATGGATTGACCTCAAAAGGCTTCCCTCTTGCTTCACAGCTCCCCCCTCCCCCCCTATTCACTTGATTTGAGTTCTTGTCATTTTTTACCTTTCCCGAAATTGAAAAAGTCTTAAAAGCACGTCATTTTGGGACTCTGGAGAATATTCAAAGGAATATGACCAAAATATTAAAGGTCCTATCATTGAAGCCTTTCGTGCTGCTTACAAAACTGGGAACGATGACTCCTTCAGAGCGTAGCTGCCGAAAAGAACGACTTTGAGGGAACTGATACACTGAAGCGCCAAATAAACTAGTATAGGCATGCGTATTCAAATACAGGGAGGTGTTGCGGACCATCGATGGTCGAACCAGGGACTCCAGTTGGCAGAGCTGAAGCCGGGACCCACCGCGCCGTTTCTCGTCAGAAGGCCGAGCAAGTTCAATAGCGTCAAGGGGCAGTGCAGAGTGATACAGTAGTATTTGGAAGTATTCCTTTATTCATCTAGTTTACAGAGGCGTAAAGTCTACGCGCTGTTTCGCGAGTCCAGCCATCTCAGCACTCCTGGACTGCCGACACCGCTGCTGCGGTCATCAAGACCGCCCGACGATGGAAGTCAGCCGTGCTAGCCCGGTCGCCGCCCGCCGAGGCGTAGCGACACACGCCGCTCTACTGCCTGCGATTCCGGAGACTGTTACAGTCCCTGGTCCCCGCCGCCCTCCGCCCCGCATTGCTGCTCTGTCCGACCATGGGACGAAGGTGGCTCTACTGGTCACCCATGGCCCTCGGCTGCTGCTGCTCCCAGGACAGGACCGGACTCGAACCCACGCCCTCCTGAGCGCCGGTATGCCAGGTGGGAAGCGAACGTGGCCCGTCCTGGACCTGCTGCAGACCACTGTCACTGCCCTCCTTCAGGCAGACCGTGCCATCTCCAAGTATTCGGCTGCCATTCCATCCCTCCCCGGTGTTGTGTCCCCAGAGGCGGAATACAGCCCGAACAAGTACACAGAAACAAAGTACAGGTTTACACAGAATATTTACAACATTGCTGCCAGACTGGCGCCTATAAGTGTAGACCAACATAGGTTCGACCTGAATTTCGACTGACCTGGCACACACCTCTCGAGCTAAAAGCGCCTGACTATTTACACTGCTTTTCCCCTCGCTTCTGACGTAGTGTCAGAGGGAGACAGAAATTATGGCAGGGGTAAATTCCCATAAGTCAGTCACTTACACATCACCACTCCCGGCTCTGGCCTACTGCCTCGCCTCATACATCACAATAACTTAAAGCAACGCTGCAGTTCCCTGCCTCGCTGTTGCTCCACTCCAAACAAATCGTACGTGCAATACGCCGTCACAGTTACGCGCCCGCAAGTGCCATGTTTACATTGCCTGGCCTGCTGGCTGTCGACTGTTACCACACTCTGCCAGCGGCCCCGGATTCCATCGTCAAACCGCGCCTTTAGTGAATTTTAACAAAATTCCCCTCTCCTACAACTAATACTAGCGCAGCAGAGGTATGTAAACAGGCAGAATACGGTGCTGCGGTCGGCAACGCCAATATAAGACAACAAGTGTCTGGCGTAGTTGCTAGATTGGTTACTGCTGCTAAAATGGCAGGTTATCAAGATTTAATGGAGTTTGAAGGTGATGTTATTGTTGGCACACGAGCGATAGAACACAGCATCTCCAAGGTAGCGATGACGTGGAGATTTTCCCCTACGACCATTTCACGAGTGTACTGTGAATATCAGGAATCTGGTAAAACATCAGATCTCAAACATTGCTGCGGTCGGAAAAAGATCCTGAAATGACGGGACCAACGGCGGCTGAAGAGAATTGTTCAGAGTGACAGAAGTGCAATTCTTTCATAAACTGTTGCAGATTTCAGTGCTGGACCATCAAAAAACGTCAGCGTGCGAACCATTCAACGAAACATCATCGATATGGGCTTTCGGAGCTGATGGCCCACTCGTGTACCCTTGATGACTGCACGACACAAAGCTTTACGCCTCGCCTGGGTCCGTCAGCACCGACATTGGACTGCTGATCACTAGAAATATGTTGCCTGCTCGGACGAGGTTCGTTTCAAATTGTATCTAGCGGATGGACGTGTACAGGTATGGAGACAACCTCATGAATCCATGGACCCTGCATGTCAGCAGAGGACTGTCCAAGCTTGTGGAGACTCTGTAATGGTGTGGGGCGCGTGAAGTGGGAGTGATATGGGACCCCTGATACGTCTAAGTATGAATCTGACAGGCGACATATACGTTAGCATCTTGTCTGATCACCTACGTCCATTCATGCCATTGTGCATTCCGACGGACTTGGCCAATTCCAGTAGCATAATGCGACACCCCAAACGTCCAGAATTGCTACAGAGTGGCTCCTGGAACACTCTTCTGAGTTTCAACACTTCCGCTGGCCACCAAACTTCCCAGACATGAACATTATTGAGCATATCTGGGATGTCTTGCAATGTGCTATTCAGAAGAGATCTCCAGCCTCTCATACTCTTAGGGATTTATGGACAGCCCTACAGGATTCATGGTGCCTATTCCCTCCAGCGCTACTTCAGGCATTCTACTATTGTATTCTGTATAACTAGAGTTTACTAAATGCACTTGCATTCAGTACGGAGGAAATACATTCACTTTATATCACACAATCCCATGTACAAATATGGACTTTGGTATAGAATATGTTTGCTGCACAATAGTACCTGACACAATAACCGTGTACTCTGTCACTAATACTACAAAGCCTACTCTGTGGCAAAAAGCAACCCTGTTCAAAGCAGAAATACATACCCATTCCATGAGAAAATGTAATAAAGTTGAATATCAATTCTGTCAAAAGTTGCTAACATGGAGCCCTCCACTAAATGCGAGAAAGTACAAAAACGGGTGCGAATAAAGGAAAATACAAGCAATATACTTAAAACGCATTTACATCGAGCAGTTCGCACATGGCTTTGTAGGTAGGAACAAACGTCCACAGAACACTATGTGAAGAAACCAGCTTCTGTTTATTACGAAACGGAAACAAGCATGGAAGACTTTGAATCACCCAATAAGAAACTGAGACGATGGACCGACAAACTTGCAGTGCTCCAAATGGCCTGGCAAGTAACCGAGGTCATGTAACTGCAAGTCCCTACATGGGTTTCACCCCCTTGCTGCCAAAATAAATTTGAGAATGGCAAAGTAACTACTTAACTCGAAATATCATACAAAGGTATCAGACTATTAAAAGCTTCACAACAGAATCCTCTTCAGGAGAAGGAGTAAAGAAGCAGATGAATGAAGCCTGTTTTCTGTATCTGCTTGCTGAAACACTCACTGATTTCATTCACCACACTTACAAACATTATGGTGCATGCAATCATGTGTTAAAAACCAGGGAAGAACACACTTTTTCAATGATTTTTGAAGAAGGGTGAAGAACTAAGTGACAGTTTGCAATTCAGTACCAAACAGTAAAGGCAACGAATTTACTAATACAGGAATTAATGTGGTCGACAGAGCCAAAGGCCTCAAGGAACCTGTTGATCTTTCCAGACTACAGCCTATTTCTAGAGGCACATGTTCCTATATTTTTGTAGTCCTTGACGCCTTTCAGAAGTTTGTCAAATTATCCCTGATTAAAAAAAACACTGGCCATAGTTGCGACGGACAAACTGGTAAAGGAATACTTCCCCATAGTATGGTAACCTAAGGCTATGGAGCTCAGTTTACAGTTGAACATTTTCAGAGGGGCTTGGACATCTATCAAATAAGACAGTGAAATACTTCCCATGTTTCATTCATGGCAACCCAGTGAAAGAGCTATAATGGAGTTAAACTGATGTCACTGAAAATAATGTTACAGAACGCACACATCCTAGGCTAGATTTAGAACATGATTTGGCATCGGCATGTGAGGTAGAAAGCTAATTAAAGCATGAAAATTAATTTTTCACAATTTTGGAAACTGCTCAATACAGGTGACAAAACTTGGACATGCACAACAATTCTGCATGAAAAAGGCAGTTTTCAAAGTGAGGTGAAGCTCTGTGAACAGAGGCAAAATGAGTATTGATGGCAGAAAAGTGTTGCTGCTGGCTGTGTGTGTGTGTGTGTGTGTGTGTGTGTGTGTGTGTGTGTGTGTAGAAACCAACACACAAAATGTCTGGTAGTTTTGTTCCATTTATCAACCCTTGTGTCTTTTATGGTCATCATGTACAACACAGTTCAGCTGAAACTAATTTTTATTGTAACCAACCAAAAGTGTTAAGGAGTAAATGCACTGGCAAGTGACTGTAAGAATTCTGAGATCCCTAAAAAGGTTTCTCTAAGATGTATGATTATCTACTTCTTGCAGTGTTCTTACTGCTCACTTCTACTGAATAAACACCATACGTAGTTTAGGAGCACTGCCCCAGACGATAATTCCATACGTCAACAGAGAGTAAAACTATGCAAAACACACAAAGACACTTGTCTTTCGGTCAACACAAAAAGAGATGCTTCCAAGGCCAAAACATGCTGGACTGAGCTTCTTGATTAGTTTCTCTATATCTTTATTCCATTTTTAACTCACTATCCAAATGGAATCCAAGCAGTATTACGTAGAGCGTTTCATGTTGTATCCGGAATGTGCGGTACAACAAAGACTGGAGGCGTGAGTGGAAAAATAAGTTTAATCTCTCAGTTGAAGTTCACACAAGATCTGAATACAAACATTGTCAGACGGAATTGTACACTGAGTCCCTATTAAAATCATACAATACTGTCTCTTCAAGTCTGTATATGTCCGTAGTTGCAAGCGGTGAGTCCAAACACTTCGCGAGACTGCAGCCTGACTTCGCACTGCCGTCCGTGGCGGGACGTGCGCTTGTAAGTTTTAACTAACCCGGGCGCGCAGTACACAGGCCGCTGGTGAGCCCGCGGTGACGTGGCATAGCGTGATTGGCCCGTAGTAGGTAGGTTGCTATTTTCCGTATCTACGCCGGCCGGCGTTGCTGGGGTTACTGCGGAAGGGACGGTCGCACCTGGGCTGTTTAGCGGCGATGTTGCCGCCGCCTATCGGGCGTGAGCTGGCGTGTCTGGTTCCTAGCCGTGAAACGCTGTGCGCCACAGTGCGGTCATTGATGGTACCGCATTTCAATTAGCGTATGACATGTCTACCGCTGGAGCTAATCGCCATTATTGCTTGTTTGAAATTGCATAATGTGAAGCCTAGTGAGATTAAGACTTAAACTCTTAGGTCCACATAACTTCTAAACCATTTCAGCTACAAAATGAGCTCTCTCCCCTAAAGCGGAATTTGTATCCTTGATTAGTCTTGCATCCCGCTCAAACTGTGACCCTGGCTCCGACTCTGATATTAATATGAAGACTGAACAATTGCTTACCTACGCTGCAGTCAGCACTAGACGGCTCTCACAAGACATCGTGACCCACGCCAGGAGGCACTCGTAACATGTATAGTGGTATCGACAGTTACGTTGCTTGGCCTGTGTTTAGCGGCCCGGACCGGCTGTTTCACTTCAATTTCTATTGATTAGCAACACTGTGGCATCATCTGAATTATCAGGAAGACCTGCCGTACTATGAGACTAATTCGGAAAGTAAGGTTTGAATGGCTCTGAGCACTATGGGACTTTACATCTGAGGTCATCAGTCCCCTAGAACTTAGAACTACATAAACCTAACTAACCTAAGTACATCACACACATCCATACCCGAGGCAGGATTCGAACCTGCGACCGTAGCGGTCGCGCGGATCCAGACTGAAGCGCCTAGAACCGCTCGGCTACACCGGCCGGCGGAAAGTAAGGTCGCAAGAATTTTTTGAAGTACAGAAAATGAATTTATTTTAATAAAATGTACATGCATTGTAGTTAGGTCATCCATTATATTTCCACATAATCAACATTTATATCAATACATTTTGTCATCTGTGGTACGAGGTTTTTGGTTCTTGTGTTACAGACATCTCCCGCTGCCTTTTCCAGCCAGTTCTTTACTTCGATTTTCACCTCGTTGTCGTCGGAGAAGTGTTTTTCACGAAGATATTCCTTTTATTTAGTGAACAAATGATAGTCACTAGGTGGTGATGGTAAGTTCCTGTGGGACCAAACTGCTGAGGTCATCGGTCCCTAGGCTAACACACTACTTAATCTACTTGTGTGCTTTGGTAAGCATCTTGGGCACCCATCGCGCATACAGCTTGCGATAATTTAGTCAATCAGTTACGATTTCATGAACAACGATTCGTGAAATGTTTGGACAAACTGCACGCAGGTCGTCAATTGTCAAACGGCGGTCAGAGAGAAGGTGTTTTTCAATTTTCTGCGCCACATCGCCAGTCACAACAGGCGACCTTCCGCTTCTGTCTTCATCGTGAATTTCCGTCCTCCCAAAATTGAAATTCCGTACTCATTTCGTCACATGCTGTCTTGACATTACGTCCTCTCCATAAACTGAAACAATTTCGCGATGAATCGCAACGGCGTTCATGCCCTTAGCATTTAGCTAGCCAATTACGCGAGCAAAAAATATGTTCTAAAATTCTACAACAGATCGATGTCAGTGATATAGGCCTATAGTTTTTCGCATCTGCTCGACGACCCTTCTTGAAAACTGGAACTACCTGTGCTCTTTTCCAATCATTTGGAACCTTCCGTTCCTCTAGAGACTTGCGGTACACGGCTGTTAGAAGGGGGCAAGTTCTTTCGCGTACTCTGTGTAGAATCGAAATGGTATCCCGTCAGGTCCAGTGGACTTTCCACTGTTGAGTGATTTCAGTTGCTTTTCTATTCTTTGGACACTTATTTCGATGTCAGCCATTTTTTCGTTTGTGCGAGGATTTAGAGAAGGAACTGCAGTGCGGTCTTCCTCTGTGAAACAGCTTTGGAAAAAGGTGTTTAGTATTTCAGCTTTACGCGTGTCATCCTCTGTTTCACTGCCATCATCATCCCAGAGTGTCTGGATATGCTGTTTCGAGCCACTTACTGATTTAACGTAAGACCAGAACTTCCTAGGATTTTCTGTCAAGTCGGTACATAGAATTTTACTTTCGAATTCACTGAACGCTTCACGCATAGCCCTCCTTTCGCTAACTTTGACATCGTTTAACTTCTGTTTGTCTGAGAGGTTCTGGCTGCGTTTAAATTTGCAGTGAAGCTCTCTTTGCTTTCGTAGTAGTTTCCTAACTTCGTTGTTGAACCACGGTGGGTTTTTCTCGTCCCTCACAGTTTTACCCGGCACGTACCTGTCTAAAACGCATTTTACAATTGTCTTGAACTTTTTCCATAAACACTCAACATTGTCAGTGTCAGAACAGAAATTTTCGTTTTGATCTGTTAGGTAGTCTGAAATCTGCCTCCTATTACTCTTGCTAAACAGATAAACCTTCCTTCTTTTTTTTTATATTCCTATTTACTTCCATATTCAGGGATGCTGCTACAGCCTTATGATCACTGACCCCTGTTCTGCGCTTACAGAGTCGAAATGTTCGGGTCTGTTTGTTATCAGTAGGTCCAAAATGTTATCTCCACGAGTCGGTTCTCTGTTTAATTGCTCGAGTATACTGGCTTATCACCCGGCGTGATGGTATGGGGTGCCATTGGTTACACGTCTCGGTCACCTCTTGTTCGCACTGACGGCACTTTGAACAGTGGGCGTTACATTTCAGATGTGTTACGACCCGTGCCTCTACCCTTCATTCGATCCCTGCGAAACCCTACATTTCAGCAGGATAATGCACGACCGCATGTTGCAGGTCCTGTACGGGCCTTTATGGATACAGAAAATGTTCGACTGCCGCCCTGGCCAGCACATTCTTCAGATCTCTCACCAATTGAAAACGTCTGGTCAATGGTGGCCGAGCAACTGGCTCGTCACGATACGCCAGTCACTACTCTTGATGAACTGTGGTATCGTGTTGAGGCTGCATGGGCAGCTGTACCTGTACACGCCATCCAAGCTCTGTTTGACTCAATGCCCAGGCGTATCAAGGCCGTTATTACGGCCATAGGTGGTTGTTCTGGGTAGTGATTTCTCAGGATCTATACATCCAAATTGCGTGAAAATGTAATCACGTGTCAGTTCTAGTATAATATATTTGTCTAATGAATACCAGTTTATCATCTGCATTTCTTCTTGGTGTAGCAATTTTAATGGCCAGTAGTGTAGTATCCTGAACGAAGCCACATTGTTCCAAAACTTTGTAGTATCCAGTCGGTGAAAGAATCTCTTCCTTTTTCCGGTATTCTTTATCTACCCTATCAAAGACTCTGTCAGGATTACAGCTGCAAGCACGAATAGGGAAATAGTATAACAGCTTATCAAATTTTCTGCTTTCTTCCATGAAGGCCATTAGAGTGTATATCATTACTAATTTTTTTATTTTGACTGGTACAGGAGTCAGAAAATAAGTGAATTTCTTTTCGACCATTTTCTGAATGGGACGTCTCAAGGTTACTAGAAAATTCATTTAAGCAAAAGCTATTTGGCTGCATCCTTTTGGTCCTCCTTATTCAAGCCAAATATAAAGAGCAATCCTATCCTTCGTCTGCGTTCAGGAAGGAATCATAACGCACAAATTGTACAGCTAAACCTATCTTGAATAGAATGCTTCACCTATAGAGAGCTTTGGTATTAGCTAATTCTGTAGTATGTCTAAACATACACTGATGAGCAAAAACATTATGACGACCTACTTAATAGCTTGTTTGTCCGTCTTTGGAACGAAATACATCGCTGATTCTGCGTATCAGGCATCCGACAGGTAGTTGACATGTTTGTGGAGATATGTGGCATTAGGTAATTAATTCGCGTAAATAACGGGCCGTTCATTTGCGCGCGCAGTGATGGCGCTCGGTATCGAATTTGGTAGCCGAGAGATCAGTTCACTACAATGCTCCTCAAACCACGGCAGTAGCATGGTTCTGGCTCCGAGACATGGAAAATTATACTGCTGATAGATGACATCGGCGTCGCGGAAGACGTCAAGCATGAAGGGGTGCAGGTGGTTCGCAGCTGTCAGCGTGTCTTCGATTACTACCATACGTCCCATGCAAGCGCAGGACAATGTCTCCCATAGCACAATACTGCTCTCACCACCTGCGTCCGTGGCACGCTGCACGTTTCGAGCCGCCGTTCACGTCGATAATGGCGTTTGTGGAGACGGCGATCGACTTAGTGTAGCAAAAATGTGATTCAGTGTACTTCAACCACATTTGGATTTTCCTCCTTCATAACTGCATAAAACTTTTTTGCACGAAGTTTTTGAAACCTGCGGTTTTTACTATTTGATTCTTTTTCTTCGGATCTTGTTCCTTTTGAGTGTCTCTTGTCATCCATGGCACTGCTTGAAATGTTGTGGCACATAAAGGTACGTACTATATGGCCATTCTTGTTGCATTTTATTGAAATGATATTTTTCCGTTTTGCTTCTTTATTAATGTTTCTTCTTCCTGACAAAGCTGGCTTTAACTGAACAATAATCAAGAAATATTGCTAATATTATGATTGACAATGAGGTCCTACATTGTTATGCTCCTCCAGATCCGTCAGAAGCAAAGCACAGTTTGCATTTATCGACTTTTGTTTTGATTAGCTGAGCGCAAATACTGACTTTTGCAAACACTCGTAGTTTCAACACCCTATTAAAACAGCAAATATCAGCTTATGAACAATCGTTTCAAATAGTCATGCATGGTAACAAGCTTGATTTGTAGCTTCAAAAATCTACATTTTGAACAATTCGGCACTTTCTGACTTTTGAAAAGAAACGCTACTCAATTACTGACCTACTCATCAAAATAAAAGTTAATTCTTCTTATTTGTACATTATCAAAAACTAACATACATAGCATTTACATTTTTTATTAACAACACTGAACTCTATGACACTTCATGTAGACCTATCTCATTGCAATGCTCTTCCTGTTATGCAGTGTACCACTTAGAGAAATTAATGAAATTTCAGTTTCCTAATGAAGTTGATAGTGTAGATTAACCCTCGAAAAATCACAGAAAATCTTTTCTAATGTAACCTCTCCTGGATATGAATCTAATGTTTCCTCATATTTAATTTAATCAATATCTGTGATCTTTAGCACAACAGGTACTAGCTGGAACAAGATAGTGCACACACTGACAATAGGCTACCATTTTACAGGTTTATCTCAACAATACTACATGTATGACCTGGTTCTGGTAACTTTTGCACAGTCTTGGTTTCCTCTACCCTGCTATACCTTCAATGTCTGGGATTCTTTCTACACACTGAATTTTACTACAGTTAACAAAATGAACTTTTCCTTGAAAAGTCTGAGATTAGAACAAAATTTCAACCTAGTAATACAAAATCAACCTTCAATTTCTACATAAAGTAATCAGTAACCTGAAAACAAGTCAAACTTTCAGGAACACTAATAGCAAGTTTATAGTAACGAACACATTTGTACAAAACTAGAACACTACCAACAAACCTAATGTTGGAAATGAACCTCTCTGAGTACTGTATTAGGATCGTATACATTGTCTAGAGTTAAATACTGAGGGCACTGTATATATGCTAAACTCAACCCTCTTAGATAAAAAGAGTTAAACAAAGGTAAACACAGTAAACTGAATAAACAGATGTTAGCCAACAATTAAAATTTTCATCTTTCCAATACTCTCATAGGCTCTAGGCAAATGTGTGTTTCAGTTTTCCATTTTACCAATTACACTAATACGACGTGTGACCAAGAGGAAACGGGAATTTTTGTTTCTATTAAACTATATATATTTATTAATTAAAATCAACTTTGTCCCCTTAAAGTAACCTCCCTGAGATATAAAACCCTTGTGCCAGTGCTTTTTCCAACCATGGAAGCACTTCTGGAACTTAAAAACCTTTATGGTGTTCAGCTCCTTCAGCAATTCTGTTTTATCTCATCAATGGTGGGAAAACGACGTCCTTTCATGGTTCTCTTCAGCCTCGGAAACAGAAATAAGTCGCAGAGACTCAAATCCGGTGAATACAGTGGTTGAGGCAACATAACGGATTTCTGTTTTTTTTGCCAAAAAATCACACACAAGTATTGAGGTGTGAGCGGAAGCATGATCGTGATGCAGTTCCCACTAGTGGTTTTTCCAGAGTTCTAGTCGTTTTCTTCGGACTGTTTCACGCAAACGGACCATAACGTCCAGGTAGTATTGCTTATTGACCGTACGACCATTAGGCAGAAACTCATGATGAACTATCCAACTGTAATCGAAGAAAACGGTGAGAAGAAGCTGAACATGTCAGAGCCGGATCTGGGGGGGGGGGGAGGGGGGGGGGGAGGGGGGGGGGCAAGGGGAGCAGCTGTCGCTGCCCCAGGCGGCAGAATTTGGGGGGCGGCAAATTTTGTGACTTTTTTTTTTTCTTTTCCTTAGGAAGAAATTCTTAGGAAGCTTACAATGTTGCATTCATACATTCATATTATTGTCGCTATCTAGCAAACAGCTCTTTGGAATGAAATGTTCAGATTAAGATGCAATACATACACTACTAGCGCCTTTTTGAGTTCTATTACAAGTCTACGTTATTAAAATGCCAATTTGTTGAAAAACCGTCCCATAATCAAATATTGGTTGCGCTTATGAAGTGCGACAGTTATTCGAGAAACCACTGTTGTCGCGCTGCAGCCTTATTGCACCAGACATCACGCAGTTGGCAGCAACAATCAGAATACTGACTCAAGCAGTGTATTAAGCTATCTGTTCTTACGGTCCGTTTAAAATATTAATACCATCATTAACTTATTGGAACTTCTTGCTTGAATGTAAATATTTTAATAACAATGTGCATCAAGTAAGTTAAATTAAATTATTTAATTGTATTTGCAGCAATACAAGACAACTGCCTGACTTTCGGCTGTCAACTAACAAAAACTATTTCCGGCTTTGTATTCCTTAAATCGGCGAGCATCAGCCGAAAATCGGCTAAGATGTCAACACCGGCTGGCAGGGAATAGTTTCACACTAAAGCTCTTAAAGCTCTCAGTCATGCGCGCACAACCTACCCTCTCCCGTCGCCCTTTATTGTTGGGGCGCGACGGCGTTACATGGCGTATCATTGTTTTCTGTTGTATTGATCTCTATTGTTGTTCTGTTGTATATTTAAATTTGTTTAGTAACTTGTATAGTAATGGATGGTCGAAAACGGAAGAGTGGGACGACGTATAGAAAAATAGCAGAAGAGAAGGAGAAAAAAAAAAGTGAGGTGTTATATCAGACACGAAAATTGGATTCCTTTCTCACAACGCCTGCAGTCAGTAAAGAAAACAAAACATCAGGTAAGATTATATAATATAAATTGAATTTAGGGTATTTTGTGTAATGGACAAACTCTTCAAACTAACATCCTGGTACAAGGCTGAAGAGGTTTCCTGATTGGGTGGTTGGTTTAAAAGAGGGGGGAAGGGCTCAAACAGCTAGGCCATCGGTCCCTTATTCCGAATAAAACAATGCCACAAGGTTGAGAATAAAACAAGCAAGATTGACAACACAAAACGGAGAGAAAAGAAAAGCCATAAGAACGACGGAAGGGCAACAAACACTCCAATGGACAAAAGGGGAGAACAAAACCACAGAAACGCAAGAAACAGGTAGAAGAGATTAAAACAACAAAACACATTAACATGGCTGACTGACCATGAGACTAAAAACGAGACGCCAGCCACTCTGCAACACGTTAAAACCTCCACCCTAAAAGCACTAGGGTGGAGGACACAGAGGGTCAAAGGACATGCGCTAAAATTTAGATAAAATGATAAAACCCACCCTCACGAATAAAACGTGATACTAATTCAGCCGATGAGGCGTTGTCAGATAAAATTAGCGGCAACGAGTCCGGCAACCGAAGATTTCGTCGCACGGCATTCAAAGTGGGGCAGTGCACCAGAATATGGGCCACTGTCAACCCGGCGCCGCATCGACACTGAGGCGGGTCTTCACGGCGCAGGAAGTAGCCGTGGATCGCCCAAGCGTGGGCAACGAGGAGTCGGTAGAGAACCACAGAGTCTCTGCGAGAGGCCCGCATGGAAGACTGCCACACATTCGTAGTCTCCTTAACCCTAGGATGCATGGTGCCGAAAACACACATGAATGCATATGCAGGGCCTCCAAGGCCCTGCCCTAATTTAAAATTTTCCTCTTTCCATATAATCATTCTTTGGAGTTAAATTTAATTCTGTCAAATTTATTGTCATGTTGAAAGATTCCTAAGATACAGTGACAGGATCTGGTGGGCCTGATTAACATTTTATTAATTTTTTAAAAATACTCTAAGAGTGAAGTTTTAATAGTTACATCCATTTACATACAACATATACAAATAATTTTATTAATTCACTTATAAGTTGCAGTTTACATTTTATAACATTTATTACAACCAATTTCTTCAATTAAAACATACTCATTATTCACAATATTATGTATATAGGCAATATTTTGACAAAAAGTTATTATTCATTTTTCACATAAAATTGCATTTTTCTTAGTTTTCAACATGTGACAAACAAGAAGCACAAAGAATGCCACTATGTTCCTTACAAATGTTGGTTTTACACTTAATGCATGTCATACACTTTTCCTGTATTTATTATATGGACAATAATTGCATCTTCTTCTTTTTTCTGAAACAGGTAGTTGGTTCGGCAATATGACATCTTTTTGAACACCACATCTTTGCATGGCATCAACGATTTTGTTTGGAAGATTAGGGATCTAAATACGCAGTTCCATTAGCGGTCTTACCATTTCCTCTGCTAAACCTCTTAGGAACGAATGCCTTTTATCACTTCTTCCACTATGGTATGTCAGATGTTGGGCGGAAAATAAAATTTCACTGTTCATTGCTGCGACGTCCATCATATTCATCCATAATGCAAATGGCCATCTTCTTGTTTGTCTCTTGCAAGTGGAATTACGAATTTTTTGGCCCATTTGATCTACTCCACCCTTCGTAGAGTTATAGAAGTTTATTATATCTGGTTTCTTTTTGCATGAGTTTCATCAATGTTTCTGTCGTGATGCATTGTGCTAATGAGAACTACAGACTTTTGCTTTTTTGGGAACATAAATTGTAATGTCACCTCTAAATGCAAACAAAGAGGAATGAATCGCTCTTGAGGCAGATGGTTTCATCTCATTAGGAATTTCTGGTTTATTTTGTTTGATTGTTCCCACCACTGTAATTTGCTTCTGAAGCATCACTTCTGCCAGCTGCACACTAGTAAAGAAGTTGTCAACAGTAATATTTTTTGATGATCCTTCAATGCTTTTAGCAAGAACTTTCACAACATTCAATCCAAGATTTTTCTGAGTAAGTTCTTGGGGCTTCCTTCCCGTGTAAACAATTCCGTCTAAAGCATATGCAGATGTAGCATCACATAACCAAAATATTTTTACGCCATACTTGGCTGCTTTAGAGGGCATACACTGAGTGAAGCTGCATCTTCCACGGAATGGGACTAGCTGTTCTTCAACTGTGAGCGAATCATTGGGAATCATTCTATTTCTACACTTGTCAAGAAATAGTTCCCATATATAGCGAACAGCTGCAAGTTTGTCATCTGCAGATCGAGCTTCACGGGTACGCCTGTCATCAAATCTAATCATTCTCCTTATATCATTGAATCTGTTTACTGACATGGTGGCCTTATATGTAGGATTTGCCTTTTCATCCAAGAATAATTCTCTAATAGGGACATCCCAACTCTTCTCAACACCAGAAAGCAGTAAAAGACCAAGAAAACCCTCCATTTCAGCAAGTGAAACTTTTTCCACGTTTTACCACGTAAAGCAGCCACTCTTCTGCCTTCAATATTTGTGCAGTTGATGATTTCCTCTAGTATTTCCTTGGAGATGAAATAGTCCCAGGCATCCTTAGGTTTACAGGTTTTCAAACCACGGGCTGGACCAGGTGCCTTCTTTACGATTTTATGGACAGGCGTACGAAAAGTTGCTGGAGGATCTAATTTCCAAATTGTTCCATTCTGACTAATGTATGTGTGGTCTTCTATATCTTTTTGTGGTGGTTCTTCATTTTCAGACTCTGATGAAATAATATTATCGGAAGGACACATATCTGCCTCAATATTCACATCTGCAGGTTCATTGGCTGATTCTTCACTACTTGCATCTTCAAAAATATTTCCTTCCTCGCAAGAATCATCTTCTTCAAACCACTGAGCCACAACACTTTCAAAAGTAGCTGCATTTGCACGTACTGACACTCTTGCTTTGCGTGTCGAAGCCATAGCAAAAGGCCTGTCTCTCGAACAGCAGCTTGTGCAGTACTAAACGAGTCATACTCGTAACAATATGGGCCTCGCAGCAACAAACAAACTACAGTAACAATGAGGATGACAAGAGCAGCACATGATAACAATATTATGCAATAATAAAACATTTGACAGCAAAAAGATCAATAATACACCGACATCGCCAATATGTGAAAGCAGTGTGTATTATTTTTTAGTTACACTATTCCTACTACAGCTAGTGCCGCTGTTGGTACTCCTGTTGCTGGAAATACCACTACAGTTATTGTTGAATTAATAACTGCTCCCAAACAAATGTTGAAGACAATATAGGCTAAAGAACATTTATAAATGTGTGAGGGCTTCTGAAGCCCCGCTTATGCATTCAATGTGTATGGGTAAACGTATTGAATTATACAAAAAATTTAAAAAGGTATCTCGTTCAGACTTGATAGGAGGAATGTCATAGTGTTAGTGAAAGAGTACTGGAAAGCAGTTTGAAATCAAACACAAAGTTACAGATTTTTTTTAAAAAAAATAAAGACATACAAGGGCCTCTGAGGCCCTGTATATGCATCCTAGGGTTAATGGCACGCAGTTTGTTCTGCGTATTGAGACTGTGTCATTCTGTCTCCTAAGGCCGAAAAATCTGGTGACGTAAAAACGAACCAGGTCAGTTATTGGAATGCCGATCTCCATAAGCGGTTTCCGTGTTCTCTGTTTGGCCAGCATGTCAACAAGTTCGTTGCCTGGGATTCCGACGTGTCCTGGGGTCCACACAAACATCACTGAACGACCGAACCGTTCCAGGGCATAGATGGTCTCCTGAATGGTCGCTGCCAAAGTATGACGAGGGTAGCACTGGTCGATAGCTTGTAGGCTGCTCAAGGAGTCAGTACACAGAAGAAACGACTGGTCAGGGCATGAACTGATGTGCTCAAGAGCACGAGATATAGCCACCAGCTCTGCAGTGAAAACACTGCAGCCATCGGGCAAGGGATGCTGTTCAATATGTCCTCCATGGACATACGCGAAGCCGACGTGACCATCAGCCATCGAGCCGTCGGTGTAAATCACTTCGTGGCCTCGGTACATGTCAAGAATAGAGATGAAGTGACAGCGCAGAGCCGCGGGGTGAACTGAGTCCTTTGGACCATGTGAAAGGTCCGGGAGAAGCAGCGGCCCAGAGGTACACCATGGAGGTGTGCGCGATTGGACCTCGGGTATAGGTGGTAAAGTCAATGACTCCAGTTCAGATAGAAGGGCTCGGACGCAAACTGCAATTGTAAGCTCTGGCCTTTTGGCCCAGGTTTCCTGACTATGAAAGATGTAACATTATTAAATAAAAATGAGAGCAGAAAACGAACGTGATCCTCACATCAGTAAGAGCTATAGAGAAGGTCGCAATTTAAGTAAAGATTGGTTTCTAAAGCAGTTAAAAATGGGACAAAAGTTAAAAGATCATGGCTAGGTTACAGTGAAAGCAAAAACGCTTTATATTGTATTCCCTGCAGATTATCTTGTCACTCAGGCTCAGATTCTGAGTCAAAATCTTTCTTAGCTCAGATGGAAGGGAGTGTTAATTGGAAAAAGCTTAGTGAAAAATTGACTGCCCATGAAAAGTCACCAGACCATACAGATTGTTTTTGCTCTTGGAAGGCTCTAGAGTCTTCTTTCGGAAGCGGAGGCATTGATAGAGAGCTGCAAGACCAGATAAAAGAAGAGGAATCTCACTGCAGAGCAGTGTTGCACTGTATTATTGATGCTGTCGTTTTTCTAGCAAATCATGGAAGTCCGTATAGATGAATAAAAGAAGTTTGTGATTTTGGTGATCCACAGAGTGGGAAATTTCTAAATACCGTTGATCTTATATCACACTATAGTGTCCCCTTCGTCTGTATATTGAATGCCACAAGAAAGGGCACATTAGCTAGTTTTCCAAACATATACAAGATGAGTTCCTTGACCTGATTGTCGACAAAATAAGACAAGACATAATTAAAGATATTTTAGATGCTACATACTTTTCATTGATGTTTGACTGCACTCCAGATATCAGCCACAATGAGCAGATGACTCAAGTACTTCACTATGTCAAGACAAATGACTCAGAGGTTGTGGAAAGTTTTGTTGACTTTTTTATAGTTACAGACAAAACTGGGGAAGATCTTAGTCAAAAAATACTGAAAAAATAGAGCAAGATTGGTTGAACATTAAATACTGCAGAAGTCAGTCTTATGACAATGGGGCAAACATGGCTGGAAAGTAAAAAGGTGTCCAGTCAAGAATACTGAAGAAGAATAACATGGCTTATTTCGTACCATCTGCTGCTCACTCTTTAAATTTAATAGAAGCACATGCAGCCGACACATCTCCTGAAGCCCAAACGTTTTTTGTAGTTGTCCACAATTTATATCTATTCTTTGTGGGTTCCACATCAAGATGAGAAATCTTACAAAAACATATACCCACAATATTAAAACCCCAGAGCCAGACTAGGTGGTCTGCAGGTGTAGAGGCAGTTGAAGCAGTTTATAAGCATTTTCACAAAGTTGTAAAGGTTCTGGAAGAAATTGAAACTTATACATTCTCAACACCAGAAACAATCACAGAGGCAAATTCTATTTTTAAAAATACGAGAAAACTCAAATTTATTGCAATATTGAAAAAATATATCAAGTTAATCAGTTTCTGCAAAGAGATAAAGCTGTGTACCTCTGAAGCTATTTCTGAGGCCAAAGTGCTAGCAGAAGATAATGAGGTATCAACGGTATCCTCAGAAAAAACGATCAGAAGAAAGAAAAAAATAACCGATGAGCTTTGTGAGGATGAAGTATCCAAACATTCACAGGAAGATTTGTTCAGGACGTCCCTGTTAGAAATAACTGACAGAGTGACAATGGAGCTGAGTACCCACCAGTTTACTGCACTGCAGAACATTAGCGCAAAATTTAGTTTTCTGTGTGGTGTCCAAATTTAAGGAATTGAAGTGGAGGACTTACAGGCCAAAGCAGCAGAACTGTCTGATATCTACGCAGACGATCTCAACAAGGAAGAATTTTTTTTTTTTTTATTGAAATTTTCAAACACCATGCCCTGGTAATAGAGAGAGACTTGCAAAATGCCACTGCATCATCCACATTAAGTTTGATTTATAAAAATAAATTGGTACAGGGTTATCCCAACATTACTACAGCCTTAAGTCCGCCCCCGGTAGCTGCATGGCCAGCGTGACGGATTATCAATCCTCTGGGCCCGGGTTCGATTCCCGACTGGGTCGGGGAATTTTCTCCGCCCAGGGACTGGGTGCTGTGCTGTCATCATCATATCATTCTCATCGACTGCAGGTCGCCGAAGTGGCGTCAAATCGAAAGACCGGCACCCAGCGAATCGTCTGCCCGGCGGGGGGGACCTAGCCATACGATTAAAAAAAATACAGCCTTAAGAATATACCTTATCATACTAGTTTCTGTTTCTTCTGGAGAAAGAAATTTCAGCAAGCTGAAGCTAATTAAAAATCATTTGAGGAGCGGGAATGCTCAACAAAGATTAACTAATCTCAGTATAATCTCCACAGAACACAAACGAACTGCTTCCATAAACTATCATCATATCATAAACGTTTTTGCAACCAAAAAAGCAAAGCGAAGTTTTAAATTATTGTATGAGATTCATGGTATATTCTTGTATACTTTAAAATTGTTTGTTTGTTTTCTTTGAAATTGATTCATTTAATAAAATAAGTTAATGTTGTCAGATGCTGACATTTATTTCGAAATGTATTACGCAAATTACTCTCAAAAATTGTTGAGTCTTAAGAGTGAGGGTGAAAGAAGGAGCGGCAAATTTAAGCTTGCCCCCCCCCCCCCTTCGTAAAACTCCTAGATCCGGCCCCTACACAATAGCACATGTGATCAAACTTGTCGAATTTTTTACGGCCTTGGCTCTTCAGGCAGTGTCTATTGGGACGACTGGGTCTTGGTTTCGACGTCATACGCTCATACTCACGTTTCATCCGTTATAATCTTTAGAAGTTATGGATCGTTGTCGACTTAATTCAGCAATTACTGAGAGATGTCTACGCAACGTCGTTTTTAGTTGAAATTCAACAGTTTTGGAACAAACCTTGCTGTTACACGTTTCATGACCGAAACATCGGAAAAAAATTGCATAGCGTGAGACAAAGGATATGCCGATGGCGATTTTTCAGAACCATTTTCGTTACTTCTTCCACAGAGTCGTCAGTAACTGATGTGCTAGTGTCCAGGGCGGTCGTCGTCTTCAATGTCTTCTCGATCCTCTTTGAAACGTTTATACCACTCGTCCACTCTTGTTTTACTCCTAGTACATTCGTCAAAGCCGCTGTAAACATTTCGAATGCGGTGCTGCACTTTATTCCATTTTTCAGGCAAAATTTACAGCAAATTCTTTGATCCATCTTTTTCGTAAGTAAAAATTCGCCGAGGACTCGAAAACACGTATAATAGTTTCGACTGTCAAAAACAAACTAAATATTCAAAACACATGAAAATGCAAGCATAGACCAGGAACAAGTGTAGTAACATGAAGTTTTGAAAATCGGACGTATAAAGCTCGGGAAATTAGAAAATTCATGTTCCTTTTTGATTACACCTTGTATGTAAATCATGGCCGTGTCACATATTTCAGGTAAAAATAGAAGCTATCTACTGTCTCAATTATTTACTCTATTGATAAATGTATTAATAGAGTTAACATTAATTAGTAACGATGGTTCTTTGTAGCAATTGGCTTCTTTATTATTTAGAGTGAGTACACCTGTCACATTTACACAATGACTGAAAAAATCGTAGCACCAAAAAATAATTACTGTAAAGTAATGAAAAATTGGGAACACATTAGGCTAGGTAACATGTTTAAGCGATAAACATGGCAAGTTCATAAGTTAATGTAAGCGTGAGATAAGTTATTGCAAATGTGAACTGCTGGTACATTAATAACCAGTGTAACCGCTAGGAAACGTGCATGCATTGTGTTGCACAGATGCCGGATGTCAGTTTGTAGGATGAAGTACTGTGCCAGTTGCACTTGATCGGTCAATGCAGGGGCGGTTAATGCTGTTTGTGGATGACGCGGGAGTTGTCGCCCGATGATGCCCCATATGTGAGCGAACAGGCCAAGGCAACATGTCGAGATTCTGTAGACCACGCTGGTTATAACAGCGGTATGTGGGCGGGCTTTATCGCCCTGGAACGCCGTTGATGAATGGCAGCACGACAGGTCGAATCACCAGACTGACGTACAAATTTGCAGTCAGAGTGCGTGGGATAGCCACGAGAGTGCTCCTGCTGTAATATGAAATTGCACTCCAGACCATAACTCCAGAATGTAGGTCTAGTGTGTCCTGCACGCACACAGATTGGTTGCGGGCCCTCGACTGGCCACCTCCTAACCAACAGATACCCATCACTGGCACCGAGGCAGAATCAGCTTTCATCAGAAAACACAACAGACCTCCGCACTGCCCTCCAATGAGCTCTCGCTTGACACAACTGAAGTCGCAAATGGCGGTTGTTTGGTGTCGCTGGGATGGGCGCCTGGCTCATAGTGACGCTACTACCGCCACTGTTATGCGAATCGCGTTAAATTTGAATAGACATCATCTTCCAGATGAAGAGACACAGCTACCAACTACCATTTGTCACACAATTTCTTCTTGGTGTTGCGATTTTTTCCCTGTCAGCGTGTTTTTCACAAACAGATAGAGATTACTCTTATCTACTTGTGTAGATATTGTTTTATACTTGCAGCACTGTGCACAATCTGTGCATGCACAGATCATAGGTGCACTTTATTGTGAAACTTGAAAACAATACGTAAATTGAGTTTCAGATGTGTAATCGAAATTATGTGAGGCATGAGAGGATGGAGATAACAACAAAGAAGAAAAAGAAGAAGAAGAAGAAGAAGAAGGGCCTTTAGGCAGGTATCCACCCTGATGTGATGGAGTACTACGAATTCATGGTGCATAGTTTATTTGAAGGACATTAAACTTGCATAGCTGCACAAAAGTAAAGGATGACATTCGCTCTATGCATACAAAATGTGCCACAAAGAACACCAAAACTTCAGGTGCATTTGTAATGGAACATATCTTGTTCATTTTTTTTTTTATCTTTTCCAACACAACTGATGGTGGCAGCTAATAGCACAAAAACTGCTGCATAAATTAAGGGATAAATTTCCACAGTGAATCATCAGCTTCCCATCACCAAGTACAACTCTGATAAAATTATATATAATCCATAACATAATGAATGTCACCTGTATAATGCATATTTCCATGATGCTGCTATCCATCAAGTTGATTATAATGTACAAACTTAGGAGTTGTCTTGATGATACCAATATGTGAGAGAAAACTGCACATTACTCAAAAAGATGGAGCACTTCTTGCACATATACACAAATCTATTTTTTCAAGTCCAGTGAGTTCGTGATTACGACCTCGAGTGCTGGCATTCAATATGATTGTGGGAAAATATTTCTGTTTCTTCCCCTGCACATATCAGCTAAACACACCTTATAGTATTAATACTGTAAATGATTCCAATGCTTCACCTTTCACTTTAGTTAGTATGATTAGCCACTGAAAACTGACTGATTTTGGACTAAGATATAATATCTGCACTGTGCATTACAGGTATGGGCTATGCCATGTACCTGATATGACATTGGTGGCATTAGATTACCAAAATATGCCATACTCAGTGTTAACATGTCCCAAGCAAAAAATATACAATATTTTATATCCACATTAAATAATACAGTCAGTCATGTCTCACAAACAGTTTCAATTTAGCTCATTCATTCTCTGTGATGTTCAAAAGCTGGGCATTTCTGAAGACCACTGAGCGACGTGGTTTACTAGTAAGACATTGGAATTGTATTCAAAAGGACTAGTTCAAATCCCCATCTGGCCATCAAGATTAAGTTTTTGTGTGGTTCCCCAAACCACTTAAGGGAAATTCCAGGATGGTTGCTTTGAAATGCACATGGTGAATTCCCTTCCCCAGTCTGGACTTGTGCTCCATTTCCATTGACATCTTCATCTGTGGGACATTAAACACTAAACATCCTTTCTTTCTTTTTCCTTTGCAGCCAGGTTAACAAATCAGACCATAATTCTCTTGCAAGTGTGGATGGTGGAACAGTCTTCCTGAAATTAGATACTAATGGGTAATGAAAACCATACCATCACTGTAGATTGTATGACACACACTGTGATATGAAGATACTGATGCATAAAGTACTGTCAATACAATGAAAAATGTTAAATCCTCTGGATATCATCTGCTCACAAAAGATCACTCTGCACAAGTGTAGATACATAATGTGGATTAAACCAGCATCTCCAAACTCTACCCACACAGTGTGAACCAGACTACCTTCATTTCCAGTGTTCATTAGATATCACAAAAATCTGATGATGTGTATGATCCTCAGAAACACTGTCTTTCAAAGAAGCTTTTTATGTAAACAATCTGGCTTCCTTCCATCGTGACTAGCACCACATGACCTAGGGAAACGTGTGCAACCTGATATACAGGCAGCAGTTAGATGTGGGCTGTTGCAAGATGCTTCATGCATAAGAAGTAAAACTAGCATCAAGCATATCTCAAGGAACTGTGATGAATCTGTGAATCTGTTACTATTCATGATATGTATAAATGAGGTGGCATATAAAATCAGTGGTGCTCTGATCAGTTCTCAAGTATTACTTGTCAACATAAAACCCATTCAAAATTGGATTAGCAGGAGAAAAAATGTATGATGTGTTCAGGGGTATCTTCAGTCAGTAGAAAGGCTCAATATTCTGAGAGTAGGCACTCATATCAAATCAAGTAAAATATTTCATCCCAAATAAATTTACTGAGTGACAGTGGTTAAATGAAGTTAGACACATATGGGTTTGAATGGAAGAAATAATGTTGTATGGTTTATGGAGCAGTAAAGCAATAAGTTTTCAAGATACAAAGGAATTAAGACATGCAGCAGCTAATGGGCACTGATTTACATCAATGGGGAAAGTTGAAAATTTGTGCTGAAATGGTATTCAAACACAGGTCTCCTACTTACTAGGCAGATGCTCTGACCACTGAGTTATGCAAACACATTGATCATTGCCACTGCATGAACTACCCTTGCACACCTCCCGTCACACCCAAATTCTCAATTTAACCGCTCACTACTGATGTAGTGCTGTGCCCATTACCCTCATTACTTGCAGCACTTCACCGATTACCATAAGAGTTCAGGGGTGGTGTGCATCTGCACTTGAAAGGATCATTAGCTAGTCTCACTTTAATTACATATGCGATGTCTGTTCATTTCTGTGGGTGTGGTCTGTAATTCAACTACATTCACAGTGTCACCAGACATCCAAAAAATACCAGAAATGTTCTATTTTAATGTTCTGTCTGATGTACAGGTTTGAATTTAAGAGAAAAATTACAGGCAATTTTATCACCACCACCACCACTACCACAACTGTTGTTCTTAGTATTTTTGGAATCCTTGAAAAAAAATTTTTAATTGTAAAAAACTACAACGGTGATATATACCAATTTTGACATATTAGAACATTGTGGGATACACACAGTTACCAGCAGTAATGTAGGTCCAGTCCACAAACATTGTGACAAAGCAAGGCTCATAGTGGAATAGTAACAAAAGTTGAAGTCTCCTTGAAATGTCATTTTGCTGATCATTACTCATAATTCTGAGACATCTCATTCTTTAACATACATGCTAAATTGTTGAAGACAATGTTTAAAGCAGGTAACAACAAACATGAAGCACAATGTCAAATTTCTCCAGCAGTGACATATGTTCCTATAGTGCGTATAGATACCTTTTAAGTGGATGGTTTATCAGAGTATTATTCTTTTCAGTTCAAGATTATTTAGTATAAATCTGGGCCATATCACTGACCTTCACTCCCCATGTAACATATAATTCCCTTAAGACTTCAAATGCTGGTGGTTCACACATATGAGCAGCAGCAGGAATATTAACTGAGACTTCTTTTACTTGGACTTCCAGTGGTGCTCAAACAGCAGAATCATCCATCTAGAATCTGGGAGCTCACAAGTAGTTGTTATTGCCCCCCTCCATTATTGACTGTGGGATACCTATCCACTTTGCTTCAGTCATACAGTAAGCTGTACAACTATGCTGAACCTCTACTTATCGTGCACCAAGAAGGGCTCCCAACAGTCCTAGCTACACTGCCTTTGATGTGTGATCATTGTTATTTGCAAGTACAGATAAACAAGGTTGCACTGATTTTCATTTTTTAAATTTTTGATAAAAAAATTAGCTACACAAAGATTAAAATTGGTTATGTTTAGTCTACAAACTCCACAAAATGATTGTGTGAGAGGATCTCGTACTATGTTTTTACACGATTTCTTTTTACACAGTGTACTTATCCCATATACAAGAATCTGTAGTCAGTTATAGTAACTGGATAGAAATAACCACATCTTGACAACAAAAAACTGATTACATGTGGATAACAACAAATTCACTTCTCACTGGAACAGACCTTTCAACAAGTTTGTGGGACCCAGCAAGTGTAATGCTAGTCACTCAACTGAATGTCTGATTAAACGAATGGCTGATAAAAGGACTTCTATTATAACTTACTTTCAGCTTGATCACATTAAATCCACAGTTTTAAAAAACAGGCAAGATTATAACATGCAGCTACCCCCACAAAAGCAAAACTGACACTTGCAAAATTTCTCCAGAACTGGCGTTACGAGTTGAGAAAGTGGATCAAGCAGCGAACTGCTAAAGTTTCTATTACTGACATAAAAGTTAACTGCACTGAATACCCTTGCTCTTAAGGGTATTTGCGCACCACCATAATCACCTGTTCCCTTCAAGTGTTAGCCTGCAGCGTCTTGGTGAAAGTCTCTAAAATTTCAGGTCATAAAATTATGTAGGCAACTCATGGGATCATTTGTAATTTTTTTTAGGGTTAACTGTCTCAATTTTTAAATTGGCTTAAATATACATTCCTTTTCGTCAAAGGAGCCTGGGTCACTTAAGAACAAGTCCACCACACAACAGACTTAGATTTTTCGATGAACTGCAGGTAGTTCTCCTGGAGTTCCATGATCTGCTGACCAAGCTACTGTTTCACCCTTTCCAGCCACCACCCAACTTGTCACTGTAGTGCAACTACCTAACTGCTAACTCCGGAACTACACTATGTGATCAAATGTATCCGGACACCCCCAGAAACATACGTTTGTCATATTAGGAGCATTGTGCTGCCACCTACTGACAAGTACTACAAATCAGCGACCTCAGTAGTTATTAGACACTGTGAGAGCAGAATGGGGCACTCCACGGAACCCACGGACTTCAAACGTGGTCACTTAACTGGGTGTCACTTGTGTCATACGTCTGTACACAACATTTCCACACTCTTAAACATCCCCAGGTCCACTGTTTCTGATGTGACAGTGAAGTGGAAACGTGAAGGAACACGTACAGCACAAGAGCGTACAGGCCGACCTCGTCTGTTGACTGACAGAGACCACCAACAGTAGAAGAGGGTCGTAATGTGTAATAGGCAGACACCTATCCAGGCCATCACACAGGAATTCCAAACTGCATCAGGATCCACTGCAAGTACTACGACAGTTAGGTGGGAGGTAAGAAAACTTGGATTTCATGGTTGAGTGGCTGCTCATAAGCCACACATCACACCAGTAAATGCCAAACAACGTCTTGCTTGGTGTAAGGAGTGTAAACATTGGATGATTGAACAATTGAAAAATGTTGTGTGGAGTGACGAATCACAGTACACAATGTGGCGATCCGAAGGCAGGGTGTGGGTATGGCAAATGCCCACTGAACGTCTTCTGCCAGCGTGTGTAGTGCCAAAAGTAAAATTCGGAGGTGGTCTCTTATGGTGTGGTTGTGTTTTACATGGAAGGGGCTTGCACCCCTTGTTGTTTTGTGTGACACTATTACAGCACAGGCCTACACTGATGTTTTAAGTACCTTCTTGCTTCCCACTGTCGAAGAGCAATTCGGGGATGGTGATTGCATCTTTCAACACGAGCAGGCACCTGTTCATAATACACAGCCTGTGGCGGAGTGGTTACACGACAATAACAACCGTGTAATGGACTGGCCTGCACAGAGTCCTGACCTGAATCCCATAGAACACCTTTGGGATGTTTTGGAACGCCGAATTCATGCCAGGCCTCACCGACCGACATCGATGTCTCTCCTCAGTGCAGCACTATGTAAAGAATGGGCTGGCATTCCCCAAGAAGCCTTCCAGCACCTAACTGAACGTATGCCTACGAGCGTGGGAGCTGTTATCAAGGCTAAGGTAGAGCCAACACCACACTGAATTCCAGCATTACTGATGGTGGGTGCGACAAACTTTTAAGTCATTTTCAGCCAGGAGTCTGGATACTTTTAATCACATAGTGTACTTGTGCCTGGCTGCCTATTCTCTCATGGTCTCGACTTCATGGACTCCAAAATTATAGCTAGACACCAGAATGCACCCCGTGTTAGTATATCATGTTGCCATACGTCAATCTGTACCTTATATTTGTGTGTCTATTACCTAATTAATCTTACCATTCTATTACTTCACACCATTCTCTGATGAGCACAGAATGGCAATCATTCCCCTCCTCCAGAATACTGGGCTCCCCAACTAACAGAGTTCATCAGAGGTCATTGCTATTGTCCATTCGCTACCCGCTTCAGCTTCTAAAATTTACCAGTTCTGTATGAAAATGGCCAACACCAAAAGCCAGCAATTTACACCATCATTAAAATTTATTTTGTTCAACCAACATTATTATTGCATCGTATCTATGCAGCAGACGTGATGCTTGGATGTGATTTGTGGCTCTGGAATTGCAAGACACGTTTTTTGTGTCAAGGCAAAGAACGAAGAAATTGCATTGTGTTCTATTATCAAGTATACAATGTCTACAAGGGCTTTATTGTTTTCTTTCTTGCAGAGGTGATAGTCTCTATGGCTCCCAGAAAGTTCTTCCCCATTTTAATTCAGTATTTCAATTCCAAAGTTGGAAGTTTATATACGACACTGAAGCCTAATATTGTGTGCAGCCCCCGCAAGCACACAGAAGTGATGCAGGACAATGTGGCATGGACTCGACTAATGTCTGAAGTAGTGTTGGAGGGAATTGACACCATGAATCCTGCAGGACTGTCTATAAATCCATTAAGAGTACGAGGGGTGGAGACCTCTTCTGAACAGCACATTGCAAGGCATCCCAAATACGCTCAAAAATGTTCATGTCTGGGGAATTTGGTGGCCAGCAGAAGTGTTGAAACTCAGAAGTGTGTTCCTGGAGCCACTCTGTAGTAATTCTGGACATTGAGGGAGGGGGGGAGGTTTGCATTGTGCTGCTGGAATTGCCCAAGTCTGTTGGGATGCACAAAGGACATGAATGGATTTAGGTGATCAGCCAGGATGCTTACGTATGTGTCGCCTGTCAGAGTCGTATCTAGTAAGACATATAAGGGGACCCATATCACTCCTGCTTCACACGCCATACACCATTACAGAGTCTCCAGCAGCTTGAACAGCCCCCTGCTGACATGTAGGGTCCAAGGATTTATGAGGTTGTCTCTATACCCGTACATGTCCATCGGCTCGACACAATTTGAAACTAGACTCGTCTGACCAGGAAACATGTTTCCAATCATCAACAGCCCAATGTCGGTTCCGACGGGCCCAGGCAAGGCGTAAAGCTTTGTGTTGTGTAGTCATCCAGGGCACACGAGTGGGCCTTCGGCTCCAAAAGCCCATATCGATGATGCTTCATTGAGTGGTTCACACACTGACACTCGTCGATGGTCCAGCACTGAAATCTGCAGCAACTTGTGTAAGGGTTGCACTTCTGTCACACTGAATGATTCTCTTCAATCATCGTTGGTCCCGTTCATGCAGGGTCTTTTTCCGGCAGCAGCAATGTCATTGATTTGATGTTTTACCAGATTCCTGATATTCACGGTACACTCGTGAAATGGTCATAGAGGAAAATCCCCACTTCATCGCTACCTTGGCGATGCTGTGTCCCATCGCTCGTGTGCTGACTGTAACGCCACGTTCAAACTCTCTAAAATCTTGATAACCTGCCATTGCAGCAGCAGTAACTGATCTAACAACTGCACCATACACTTGTTGTCTCATATAGGCATCGCCGACCGCAGCAGCATATTCTGCCTGTTTACATATCTCTGTATTTGAATGCGCACACCTATACCAGTTTCTCTGGCGCTTCAGTGTAGATCAGCTGAGGACAAAAGAATCATAATGATACTAGTCTTGACAGATATGCTGGAGTGTCTTGATATTTCTTTAAAAATGTGTTATCAAACAACTTCGTGCAAGAACACATTTAATGAATTAAATGCCTCTGTCAACATTAATCTAGTAGGTGTTGGTTGCCTAGAATATATCCTCCAAATGGTATTCAGAATGAGTCAGATAGTTTAAATACTGATTTGAGATGTACTCTTCGAACGTTTCATGACCACTTTTTGATAGAGACAGTAAGCGCAGAGAACTAAAAGACTACAGTCATTTTGTAACTATACTGAGAACAACTTCTTTTAACATAAAACATATTTATTCTGTTAACACTGTTTGGTATCACATACTTACTGAAGATAGTAAAAGAAAACTCCGTTGCTGGAATGACTTTTATACTGAATAGGGTGTGTTCCCTTTTAAGAAATAGATGTCGAGTTCTTATTTCTACAAATACAAAGATAATATTGTTTTCTTCTAGAGAGGATTGGTCCTGAAGGACATAGCTAATTTTTTGAAGACGCTGTCTCAGTGTATGATTGTCTGGATTATTTAGTCCTGGAGCGCATCATTTTCAGATTTAAAATATTCTGAACTGATAAATTTAAATTTAAAAGTGTGTATACATATGTTCTGAGCTGTCTACAATTTCTGACTAAGAACAGTATTATGACTATTGGTGTCGGTGTTGGGACCCATCCTAGCTTTTTTAAAAAAAATTTTGTAACAAGATCTAACATCCTTTTGAAATGTAAATGGTAATGATAAATGGACTAGATGTATCAGCAACAATAAGCACAAACATTTGACCCCAAACTGTGGAAACAGATTACCTTTCTGCTATTTCAGTATGTAATGCAAATCTTGAATGTGTGGTGGTTTCACATTACTTTCTTGCTATTTCAGTGTATAATGGAGATGATAATGGTGAATGTGAGATTGTGTCGTTAATATCAGCCCAGTGGACAAATGAAGAACATGATGAAAATATCGACTTAGTGAACAGCAATATACACCGAAGCGCCAAAGAAATTGGTACAGGCATCCATATTCAAATACAGAGAAATGTAAACAGGCAGAATACAGCACTGTGATCTGCACCACCTATATAAGACAATAAGTTTCTGGCGCAGTTGTTAGATCAGTAACTGCTTCTAAAATGTCAGGTTATCAAGATTTAAGTGAGTTTGAACGGGGAATTATAGTTAGTGCACAAGCAATGGGACACAGCATCTCCGAGGTAGCGGTGAAGAGGGGATTTTCCTGTACAACCATTTCACGAATGTACCGTGAATATAAGGAATCCAGAAAAACATCAAACTTCCGACATTGCTGTGGCTGTAAAAAGTTCCTGCATGAACGGGACCAAAGACAACTGAAGAGAGTCGTTCAATATGACAGAAGTGCAACCCTTCTGCAAATTGCTGCAGATTTCAATACTGGACCATCAACAAGTGTCAGTGTGTGAACCATTCAATGAAACATCATTGATATGGGCTTTCAGAGCCAAAGGTCTATTTGTGTACCCTTGATGACTACACGAGACAAAGCTTTATGTCTCGCCTGTGTCCATCAACAATGACATTGGATTGTTGACGACTGGAAACATGTTGCCTGGTTGGATGAGTCTCGTTTCAAACTGTATCCAGCAGATGGACGTGTATGGGTATGGAGCCAACCTCATGAATCCATGGACCCTGCATGTCAGCAGGGGTCTGTTCAAGCTGGTGGAGGCTCTGTAATGGTGCAGGACATGTGCAGTTGGAGCGATATGGGACCTCTGATACATCTAGATATGACTTTGACAGGTGACATGTACAGTACGTAAGCATCCTGTCTGATACCTGCATCCATTCATGTCCACTGTGCATTATGATGGACTTGGGCAATTCCAGCAGGACAATGCGACACCCCACACATGCAGAATTGCTACAGAGTGGCTCCAGGAACACTCTTCTGAGTTCAAACACTTTCACTGGCCACCAAACTCCCCAGACATGATCACTGAGCATATCTGGGATTTCTTGTAACGTGCTGTTCAAAAGAGATCTCCACCCCTCGTACTCTTATGGATTTATGGACAGCCCTGCAGGATTCATGGTGTCAATTACCTCCAGCACTACTTCAGACATTAGTCGAGTCCATGCAACGTCGTGCTGTGGCTCTTCTGCATTCTCGTGGAAGTTGTACACAACATTAGGCAGATGTACCAGCTTCTTTGGCTCTTCAGTGTATTACTTAAATATAACCTCAAGAATGTAAGCTACTCACAGTTACTTCAAATGAAGGAGAGATAAGGCTAGTTCCAGAGAAAAATCTAACTAAACCTCCATAGAAATTATTAATATCTCTGTGTCAAGCATATAAAGTAGTTATGTATTAAAGCATCCAGGCAGATTAAAACTGTGTGCCAGACCGAGACTCGAACTCGGGACCTTTACCTTTCACGGGCAAGTGCTCCACCAACTGAGCTACCCAAGCACGACTCACGACCCATCCTCACAGCTTCAATTCTGCCAGTATCTCATCTCCTACCTTCCAAACTTCATTCTGGAAACATCCCACAGGCTGTGGCTAAGCCATGTCTCCGCAATATCCTTTCTTCCAGGAATGCTAGTTCTGCAAGGTTCACAGGAGAGCTTCTCTGAAGTTTGGAAGGTAGGAGACAAGGTACTGGCAGAATTGAAGCTGTGAGGACGGGTCGAAAGGCAAAGGTCCCGAGTTCGAGTCTCGGTCTGGCACACAGTTTTAATCTGGCAGGAAGTTTCATATCAGCACACACTCCGCTGCACAGTGAAAATCTCATTCTGGCATGTATTAAAGCAATTCCATATTTTAGCTTTAAACATTTGAATTCTGCTGTATCAGACTATTCTCCAGTATATCTTACATGTTGAACTTTTGTCTTGCACATTTCGTTAAGACAATCTGATAAACCTACACACTCATACCTATGCATTTCTCTGTTGTGTTTTTAATGGGAGGGCACAAGGTCTTAAAGAGAGGGAGGAAATTTTGGATTCCTTCGTGAATTGTGACTACCTTGGTTAAAGTGCACAACTAAGCCTAATGTGTAGTTTATGGGCTTCAGTCTCATTCAATACTTCTGCCCAACTCCTTTTCTGAATTTATATACTGACAAAAGTGTTTTCAACTAATCTCAGATTTATGTCACTTTTGAAACTGAAGTAAGTTTTCAGCTAGATCACTCAAATAACATACTCAATGGCTGTGAATGTGCAGGATTTCATCCACTTATCTTCTTTAATTGTTCCCAAAGGGGAAGAGAAACCTGATAATCTGACACTACTAAATACTCTTTTCGTTCTGGAAGATGTCCCAGTATGTAAAGGGAACTGTTGCATTGAGTTTCTGTTTCCTGAAATAATTTGTGTTGCAACACCTATACCAAACCTCCAATTACGCAAAATTATTTTTGGGTTACAGCTGTCTCCTCCAGATTTAGGAGAAAATCACTGAGAAGTTCTATATTATCTAAAGACATGTACTTCATTTCCCCATCCATACCCTTCATCACTTACATACACTGGCTTGTGCATAACAAATATACATTGTCCAGTCACATTAATGTGACCACTTGTCAAAAACCTGAATAACCACCTTTTGCAGTGCGGGCCACTGCAAGATGTGCAGGAAGAATGTCTGAAGTTCTGAAAGGTATTGACAGGGATGAGGAGTCATGCCGACTCCGGTGATGTGGCCAGCTGCACTAGGTTTCTCAGTTGAGGATCCATGTTGTGAACAAACTGGTTGAGGTGATCCAACAGATTCTAAACTGGGTTTTAATCTGGTGAGCTTTGTCACGAGGGGAGTACAGTAAACCCATCCCGGTGCTCTCCGAACCATGGACGTACACTGTGAGCTGTGTGATATGTTGCATTGTCCAGCTGTTATATACCATTGTGCCAAGGAAAAACAAACCATATGTTGGGGGTGGACATGGTCCCCAAGGATAGATGCATATTTATGTTGACCGACAGTGCCTTCCAGAATGTTGTGATCCACCCAAGAAATGCTCTCTAGCCTGGACCCTTCCAACAATTGTTGCAGTGTGTTTGCTTTCAGATGTTTCATGCCACAGGCCATCTGTGTGATGGAGCATAAAGTATGATTCACTGAAGAGGCCACTTGTCGGCACTCTGTGGAAGTCAAGTTGCAGTACTGGTATGCAAATTCCAGCCTTCATCGCAGATGAGCAGCAGTCAGCATGGGTACAGGAACCATATGCCTGCTATGGAGTCCGACATGCAGTAACGTTCATTGAGTGGTTATTGAGAACACACCATTGGTAGCCCTTCAGTTCATCTGGGCAGTAAATTGCTCAACAGTTGTTCATCTATTTGCATGTACACATCTCCACAGCCATCATTTACCTTTGTCATCTACGGCCCGTGGTGCACCACAGCTGCCTCAGAGCCATTTTTGGGTAGCGCCATTTTGTCATAAACAGTATACTTTAGTCTTGGCGGCATATGAACAGTTTACAAACTTAGCCATTTCAGAAATGTTTCCACCCTTTGCCTGAAATCCAATGAGTATGCCCTTTTGAACATCCGATAAATTGCTCCATTTCAAAAATCACTGCACTCTTTTCCATGTCCCCCTGATATGCTTTATGTAACCTCCACTGCTAGTGCTGCCATCTGCCGTCTATGTGTCATTACTGTATGCTAACCTCAAACACAAGCGGTGATCACATTAATGTGACTGGATCATGAAGATTTAGACTTTTTTTTCCTTTGTACATCCATAGTTGAAATGAAGGACAGTGGGACGTCAGCTGGTATGAATTTATATTAAAAATTAAGAAATTCGTCCAGCTGTGTTTAAGGTGTCGATTTTATTTTGACAACTAGTTTCAACTTTGTAACAATGTCATCTTCAGGTCCATACACTTGTTGACGTCAACTGCGTGCGGCTGATACTAGAAGTCAGTGGTGAGATATGGACGTTCTCCGTGTGGAAGGTGGTTAGTATTTGGATGCTGCTTTCTCAGTGTTGTGAATATGAGTTACGGATGTGGGGAAAATAGCTATAGCTTGTTGTTTTCAATAATTTACAACTATAAATGGCTATGATAGCTTCCTAAATGAAGTTTTCACATAAGACTAGACTGTTAGCTTACGATTCTGTTACAGCATCATTCTTTATGTCATAATCTGCCTGAAAATATTCACACATAAAATAAACTACAAAATTTTGCCACACTAACCACTGGAAAATACACTGAGGTGACAAATCATATGATACTGATATGCACATATACACATGGTGGTAGTATCGCATACATAGAGTATAAAAGGGCAGTGCATTGGCAAAATTGTCATTTGTACCCATGTGATTCATGTGAAACGTTTCTGATGTGATTACAGCCACACAACAGGAATTAACAGACACTGAATGTGGAATGGTAGTTGGAACTAGACACCTGGTAATTCCATTTCAGAAATCTTTAGGGACTACAATATTCCAAGATCCACATTGTCAAGAGTGTGCTGAAAATGTCAGTTTTCACCCCATTACCTCTCACCATGGACAACACAACAGCTGACAGCCTTCACTTAATGACAGTGAGCAACAACATTTGCACAAAGTTGTCAGTGCTAACAGACAAGCATCATGGCATGAAATAACTGCCGAAATCAATGTAGGACATACGAAGAACATATTTTTTAGGACAGTGTGGCAAAATTTGATGTTAATGGGCAATGGCAGCAGACATAGGCCCAATTTCAGTTGCTAAGAGCTGATGGTAGGGTTCGGGTGTGGTGCAGACCTAAAAAAAAAACACTGACCCAAGTTGTCAACAAGGTATTGTGCAAGCTGAAGGTGGCTCACTAATGGTGTTGGCAACGTTTACATGGAATGGACTGGGTCCTCTAGTCCAACTGAACTGATAATTGACAGGAAATGGTTATGTTGGGCTACTTGGAGACCATTTGCAGCCATTCATGGACTTGGGTGAATTATTTGGCCACTCAAATCACCCAACATGAACCCATCGAACACTTATGGGACATAAACGATAGGTCAGTTCGTGCATAAAACCCTGCATTAGCAACACTTACACAATTATGGATGGCTACAGAGGCAGAATGGTTTAACATTTCTGCAGGGGATTTTCAATGACTTGTTGAATTCATGCCACATTGAGTTGCTGCACTACATTGGGCAAAAGGAGTCCGACACAATACTAGGAGGTATCCCATGCCTTTTGTCACCTCAGTCTACTGTGAGCTGCACAATAATTATTCAACTTCTGCCAATCATGTGAATACTAACTCCAGTAGACAACGTAGTAGGTCACACATTAAGCAGTTCCCTGAGTAAGTGCTACAAACAAGTAACTTCTCAAAATAGCCCTTGCCTTATCCAAAAGTATTCATTCAATTTTTAAATTGATTTGATGCAGCTCTCCACGCCAGCCTGTCTTGTGCAAGCATCGTCATGCATACTGCAACCCTCATGCCTCTCTGGACCTGCTCACTGTATTCAAACCTTCATCTCCCTTCACAATTTCTACCCCCTACACTTCTCTCCATTGTTAAACATCTGCATCTACATGACTAATCTGCAATTCCCTTATTTTGATGCCTCAAAATGTTTCCCATTATTCAATCCTTTCTTTTATTCAAGATAGGCCATAATTTTCCTTTTTCCTCAACTCAATTCAGAACCATCTTTTATTCATTCTAGCCATCTGATCTTCTGCATTCTTCTTTCGTTCCACACTTGTCTGGACTACTTATCAGACAATTCCATACAAAGCTTCACTCCAGACAAATACCTTCAGATAAACACTTTCTAACACTTCAATTGATATTAATTTTTTAACAACCTTATCTTTTTCAGAAATGCTTTTCTTTCCATTGCCAGTCTGCAGTTTAAGTTCTCTCTACATCCACAACTAGTAGCAATTATTTTGCTAGCCAAATATTAAAACTCATCTACTACTTCTAGTGTCTCACGGCCTACTCTAATTCCCTCAGCATCATCTGACTTAACTTGACTACATTCCAGTACCTTTGTTTTACTGCTGTTGTTGCTGCTGCTGTTCATAACATAATGTCTTTTCAAGACACTATCCATCCCGTCCACCTGCTCTTCGAAACCCTTGCTGTCGGTGTCAGATTGAACAACACTGTGCATGGGCTACAACCCAGTCTCTCTCCCTTATCAGCCAATGCTTTCCTTTCATGTCCTTCAACTATTATAATGAAGTATTGTTTCTGAACAAGCTGCAGATAATCTTTCTCACCCTGTATTTCATCCTTGCTATCCTCACAATTTGAAAGCATGTCTTTCAGTCATTTCACTTGTATTGAACAATTACATAACATACAAGTAATTATCTGCACTAATTCATTTATTTATATGCCTACTTCAAAAATATGGTACCATGGAGTGCACTTTCAGTTATAACAATTCTCTCTATTTCCATACTCGCGAAACAATAAGGTTTTTCTTACTGTTTGTGACCCAAAATAATTAATATAATTCTTATACGCATTAATGAACTAGGAATTTTTATGTTAAATTTGTTATTTGAAATGATTTCTTATACTTCATTTTCACCTCCTGCTGAAACTGCAAAACACTGCTTTCTTTATTAAATGAATACACAACACTGCACATTCTGCATGATGATCTTGGGCTATATTGTTAAATACACACACAGCAACACATGCATATCAGACACACACACTTTGATGGGATGTGTAATGTAACACACTTCAGAGAGGGATAATATCTAATACACTTAATGTTTTCTTTGGTTAAAAGACATCTTCCCTAATTTTAACAGCCTGTGGATGTAGCGCAAATAGAACTCTTTAGGTGGCAGTTAGTCAAGCAGATAGATGATGCCACGGTCTTCCGAGTGCTGGAAGTAAAAATCAGCAGTTAACACTGTGATTCCTTCCCCCTATTGATAGCCAGGTAGACTGCACAAGAAAGGGTTTCTCCTTTGTCCTACCATCCGCCCCTGGTAGCTGAGTGGTCAGCGTGACAGAATGTCAATCCTAATGGCCCAGGTTCGATTCCCGGCTGGGTTGGAGATTTTCTCCGCTCAGGGACTGGGTGTTTAGTTGTCCTTATCATCATCATTTCATCCCCATCGATGCGCAAGTCGCCGAAGTGGCGTCAAATCGAAATACTTGCACCTGGCGAACGGTCTACCCGTGCTATTTGAGACATGATAAACACAACACAACAAAAAGCTGCATTACAAGAGAATAAATGCAACATTCAGAACAGTAACACTTGTGGTAAATCTGCATCTGATTTTGAATTTTGATGCTAGGAGACTGTAGTTACTAATTTACAATCTTCTGTGACAAGCCAGAGGGGTCAGATTGCCGCCGCCCCCTCCCCTCCCCCTCCCGCCCACCTTTGCAAGCACATAATCTACGCAACACCTACAGAATCTTAGGGACTTAACCTAATCTTCGAAAAGACGTACCACCATCAACAGAAGGTTTAACTGAGGACACAATCACGATCTGTAGTGATGGTAAAATTTATGCTCCTACCTCTCCTACCTTAACAGTGAAATACTGGACATGAATGTTTCTTTTACAAGTAGTAGTCAGGTATAGTGAGACTGGTCAGAGCAAGGTCCACAACATACATACTCCTATTGACTGTGTAGTAGAGGACATAATAGGATCAGGCAACTACCATCAAAACCATGGAGTGTTCTTTTAATTATCAATGATTCGGAGTGAAGTGGTGGTGCAGTGTCTTGCTGAATATGCAGGTCCGCGAGGGGTGCAACAGGCAAACACTCAGTCCCTGTACTGCACAGACATCACACATACCAAGAAACCCAATTCATCCTACAAACTTCCACATACAAAGAAATCGGCAAAGCACTAACATCTTGCTGTTGGATGTGGCCCATCACTCCATGAATTTTTCGATGCACTTTTACTGTCATTTGCTCATGCTATTATGACAAAATTCTTCTCCATGCATCAGCATGTTGGTGGTCTTGCATCCAGTAAATGTGTGGGATGATCTCTGTATCCCACACTGCAAAAGTACTTCTGGATGCTGCGACTACTCCCATTCTGCTACTGTATAACACTGTGTTCCAATCCAAACTAAACTGATTCCAATCAGCTAAACATCAGTTGTTTACAGTACCAGTGGCAATTTTATCTGAAATGAAGTACTCACAATAAATCCTTGAAAACACTGTTCACTAGAGCACCTGCACAAGTCTGGGGACAATGCAACTTGTACCTGGCAAAGAAAGTTTGTCATCAAATGCACAGACACATTTGGTCACATACATCTTGCACACCACTGCTGACATCACAGTCATACCTTTACTTTAAATACACCATCAGCTGAGGCAACAGAAGTACTCCTGTGCCAATATGGAAGCTATAAAGAAAACAATTTCCAGTACTCATACATCATCTCTACAAATGATTTCTAATGATTATAATGATATGATATTCAATGCACTTTCTTCTGCATGGCACATATTTAGTCTATCATAAACCTGACCAGCTTCTTCACTTTTAGTTAAATCTTTCTTTACCAGTTAATAACCCACCCTTCGAGCAGTGAAAGGATATTTTTTGCAACCATACAAACCTGCAATATCAGAATAAAAAGTACATTCTACAAATTACATTTAAAGATCAATTTATCCGTGGGCATCCTTATATCGTGAAAAAGTTGAAATGTCACACTGTATGCTGTTATTATTGCCACCAAGACTAATTATAAAATTTAATAAATTATGAGCCAAAGAACGGAATTTTTTTCCACTTTGAAACTGCTACAGAGTAACTGATAATGTGTACAATTTCGACAAGGTTACAAACTTTCACATTCAAAGGTAAATCCTTGGGGAGGGGTGGCAGGAGAGTGGAGGGAGGAGGAAGGATGTGACGAGATGGTTGGTTGGTTGGACACACCAACAATAAACTAAGAACTACTATGTGTTTGGAGGATCCAATTAAATCTGATAATGTTGGCTTATTAAATTTTGTATTACAAAGTTCTTACACTGAAGAAGACTACACTACAGTTCCTCCAATTGATCAATTCTATATTGTTCTAAAAAGAACTGCAACTCTTTTAGTAGCAGTTAATCATGGATGTCTGTAGTACCACATAGTGGTTCATGGAGAGGAAAGGAAAATATACCTGTGTGCACTACATACAATGCTGTTGCAGTATTTTAAGGCCCCTGAAATTTGCCAGTTACAATTATAAATAACTTGGAAAAAATTCTGTAAGCATTACACCATTTTGTGCTAAGTGCACTATATTTACAAAGGTGTTGTTCAATGACTTTACTTGTGTTTTTTACTGAGACAGATAACTGGTACAAAAACAACATAGAAAAACAATAATCAACAGCCACAATGACAGTGCTACTTTCCTAACCAATTATACATAAATTTAAATTTGTTATCTTGTTCAAACAATGGGCATATGGACACCGTTTGCAGAGGTAAGAAACTAAAAAACTATTGCAATTGCATATCAGCAAAATGAACATGAAAACACATTGGAAAGGAAATGTCAGTAATAACAAACTGTTGTTTAGGAATTAGTGCTTTATTAAATACAACACAATTATTTATACATATTTTTCAACTTTGCTAGTTTGAAAAGCTTGCCATTCTTTTTATTTTTTTCTTCCCCATAACAAGATGATTACAAAGCCATGTCTTTTCTCCACTAGCAAGACATTAATTTCTTCATGTTGCTCCATCTTACTTGTATCCTGTCACCATCTTCCTGTCACTTCTCTCACTACATACCAAGTCACACCTGAAACTGAACAAGAGCAAATTTAAAAAAATCAAGACGTCATTGTGAGGTCATCAGATTTCAAAAAAATATATGAAAGCACCACCCTATCACTCTTCCCCAGCTCTCTCTCTCTCTCTTGTTTTGAGGAAAAAATGAAACATGTTTTCATTTTTGCACATTAATGCATAAGAGATGTCCTAAAACCAAAAGCTGTGTAAATCTGAAGAAATTTTATACAAACTGGAATAATAAGCTTGTCACACAAGCAGCCCAATACTTGACAAAACAAATCTTTTTTTTTTCCAATTATGGATTATATTTGCACCAAGTGTCCACACATGGTGTTGAAGATCAAATGGCATGATGCCAAATGTATAACAATTTCAACTGCAGCAGTTTAAGACAGTCATATAAAGTAAGTACGAGAACATAAATGTCTGACTACAGTGTCATTGGGAACATTTATAATGAAACTATTACAGTCAAACTCTCTGCACTGCAATATAATGGTCTGGGCTATAATTATTACAGTCTGCAAATGAACTACCACAATTACATTGGTGCAAGAAAAGAAAATGAAATGAAATGATCGTGTGGCATTGATGGCCGGGAGGCTCCGTCTGGGGAAGTTTGGCCGCCGAGTTGCAAGTCTTATTCAGTCGGTGCCACACGGGCGACTTGCACGCCGGTGATGATGATGATTAAAATGATGACAACACAACACCCAATCCATGAGCAGACAAAATCTCCAACCTGGCTGGAAATCGAGCCTGGGTCCACTGCATGTTAGGCAAACACATTACCATTCAGCTAAGCAGGCAAAAGAGCGGACGAAATCTGTACTCTCAAATGCTATACCTACCATGAAATAAACATATGCAGTGATAATAACTATTCTCTCCTTGGTAACACAGAAAAATGATGTAGCTAAAGTCCCGAAAGGCATTTGCGGACTGCATTCTGTGTGTCAAGAATGCAAAGTCATTTCCACATGAAAATCTGAAGACCAAATATACAATAGTAAGAAATTTGTTCTTTTCCTGTAACTTAAGGTTTGATATCTTTGTTAGCACGGTAACATCAAGTCTGTTACAATGAATAACTGACTCTAGATCTGTTTCCCAAGCACTATCTTGGCAATTCATTATAATGAACTGGTGAAATACGAATAACTGACAAGAATTTATACCACCATTTCCTGATTTTATACACAGTAATTTAGTGCCGTGACCATTTGGTTTCCAAACAAGCCAATCTTTTTGAAAGCAGCTCTATCTTGTTTGTATAATTTTGCCATCCCTTCCAAAGTACCAGAACGAAGAACTGTTTGCTGTAAATTTAAAATACTTTTTTAATAAAGATCATGTCCCATACAAGACAAGTAATGAAAAAGTAGGTCACAATAAAAATTACCAGTGTAGGCATCAATAATTGGTCAAAACTAACAATTAAAAGAAAATAATTATTTGTTATGAGCAGGTGTCACTGCATCCAATATACACAACAGGACACAGATAGAACTAACAGGCATACTGGAAGGTACACCAAGTAATCAACGACCAGAAAAAATGTATGTTTAGACTAAAGTCACTTTCTTTTTATTTCATCTTCTGGCTACCAGATTCCAGTAAACAGAATAATAATGTAAGAGAAACTTACAAAATGTTTTTTCTACAATAGCAGACATACAGTATACGGTGCAACCTGAAAATGTGTAGGTGGCCCCTCGCCCCCGTCTAGCATTCGTCACGCATCCTTCCCAAGTAGGTGTCAAATACTAAAAGTCAATATTGTGTTTTCAACAGATGCAAATTGCATCCAGCAGTGGTGAGTGTTCCCTATGTACAGAGCTTCATTTTTATTGCTTAAAGTATCAATGTAAAAGATAATTAAAACATAAAATTAGCACGAAATATGAAATTAATCCTTTAACTGCTGTGCATGAATTAACTTTTCACGCTCCGACACTCCTCACATGCTGAGGACACGTTCAAACACAGGCCCTGGATTTTCCTGAAGTGCTAATGACATGTTTATGTGCCCATTCCACTAACCTCACACTGCTGTGGACAAGTCACTTCCATATCTCAGTGAATAAAAAAGTTTAGAGCATTTATCACACAGAATATGTGCCTCTTTACATGCTATCATTTGCAAAAAAACCTCATTTCGCTATCTTGAATCGTCTATGAAATTTGATGATTGTTACGACCACACAATTCCTGATGTGCAGGGACAAAAATGCGCTCATTGCATGACCACCAAATATACACTGAGGTGACAAAAGTCATGGGATACCTCTGAATATTGTGTCGAACCTCCTTTTGCCCAGCGTAGTGCAGCAACTTGACGTGGTATGGATTCGACAAGTTGTTGGTAGTCCCGTGGAAAAATATTGGGCTCTGCTACCTCTACAGGCATCCCTAATGACGGAACTGTTGCCAGTGCAAGATTTTGTACACGAAATGAACTTTTGATAATGTCCCATAAATATTCCACGGGATTCATGTTGGGCGATCTGCGTTGCCAAATCATTTACTCGAATTGTCCAAAATGTTCATCAAACCAATTATAAACAATAGTGGCCCAGTGTCATAGCGCATTTTCATCTATAAAAATTCCACTGTTGCTTGGGAACATGAAGTCCAAAATTGGCTGTAAATGGTCTCTAAGTAGCCCAGCATAACCATTTCCAATCATTGATCAATGCAGTTGGACCACAGGACCCAGACCATTCCATGTATACACATCCCACACTATTACAGAGCCACCATTAGCTTGCACAGTGCCTTGGGGACAACCCAGATCGTGGCTTCGTGGGGTATTTGATAGCCACACACTTACCCTGAACTCGGGCTTCTTTTAGCCTGGCCACAGTTTTCCAATTATCTAAGGTCCAACTGGTACAATCACAAGCCCAGGAGTGGCATTGCAAGCGATGTTGTGGTGTTAGCAAAGGCACTCATGTCAATTGCCTGCTGCCACAACTCATTAATGCCAAATTTCACTGTACTGTCCTAAAGATATGTTTGTCGTACATCCTATATTAATTTCTGCTGTCATTTAATATGATGTTGCTTGTCTGTTAGCACTGACAACTCTACACAAACACGCTTCTTTTGGTTGCTAAGTGAAGTGTAGGCTGCCAGCCTCTGCTTTATCCATGGTGAGAGGTAACGGGTGAAATTTGGTATTCTCGGCACGCTCTTGACACTGTGGATCTCTGAATATTGAATTCTCCAACAAATTTCAAAATGGAATGTCTCATGTGTCTATCTCCAACTACTATTCTGCATTCAAAGTCTGTTAATTGCCATTGTGCAGCCATAATCACCTCAAAACCTTTTCACATGAATCGTGTGGGTGCAAATGACAGTTCAACCAATGCACTGCCCTTTTATACCTTAAGTGCGTGATACCACTACCAGCCGTATATGTGCATGTCGCTATCCCACGGCTTTGGCCACCTCAGTGTACAAACGAATACTGCAAGAATGAGATATTTTTTCCTTCTAAATTTTAATAAAATTTCAATAACTTATCTACATTTCATACACAACACATGTGAGCTAAAATCAGCTATACGCAAAGTTTACACAAGGCTATAATGAAAAAGACAGCTTCAGCAGAGTGATAAATCTTTATTTATGATCCAATTAGTTTCGTGGCGTTAAAAGCCAAACCTTCAGAGATACACATTTCATTATTTATTTCAAAAGATAATCAGTCTATGATCCAACATTCTCTGTCTAACAAATGTTCAATCATCGGGAGGTTTTTTTTTATCACATTTGTATGAAGACACTTGGATCACCTACTGGTTCTCTGATGAATTATTCTCGGCTTATCAGCCAAGTGGTGGCGTCGTCTTGTCGCAATGTTTCAATGAGTTTCGTACCCATCATCTTCTGGCGAATCACTTCACCAGAAGATGATGGGTACAAAACTCATTGAAACATTGCAACAAGATGACGCCACCACTCGGCTGATAACCCGAGAAGAATTCATCAGTGGAATATACCGAGAACATATTCAGGTTATCGTTTGAAATAAATTATGAAATAAGTATGTGTCCCAGAAGATGTGGCTCTAATGCCGCAAAACTAGTTGGATCATACAGATTTATCATTCAGTTGAAGAGGTCTTTTTCATCATGGTACAATTCTACAGCTGTTGATGCCCAAAATACAAAATTTGCTATTCACACAATGCATTTTTCCCCTGCAAATTCTTTAAAATTTTGCACAAGGTTTTACTTAATTTGATGCAGCACAGTACCTATAATGTGCAATGAAAAGCAATTCAGTCCTTTATCAAGTGAAGATATCAATCAGACTGTAAAATATGCAAAAAACCACATTTTTTCAGCATGTAATAATCTGATAAGTATTTTGTAATAATCAGGTAAGTATTTCACAGCAGCTGTGGTAGGGCTACTCCTCTTAGCACTGGTAGCAGCATTTGGTGAACAGCACAGCGAAAACAAAGCCGCACTCAGCACAGACTGCAGAGAGCATGTCTCTAGCAGTTAAACGGTTAAGAAGTTACATAATGAAACAATGAATAAAACAGTCCCCACTGTAAGAAAACATGAAAAGCAATATAGTAAATACATGTAGCCCTCTTTACATTTACTGTTAGTATACAATTTATACACTATAAAACAACAATCTGATCATGAGTATTTTAGAACACCCAGCGTTAGCTTTACTGAAAAGAAATCTAGCATGCAGAGCCAAGAGTGGTGCAATGTGGCCACATATTACTCTGCAACCACCAGTTGGCAATCTTTTGTCACACTTCCAGTTTCGTGTTTATCCACGCAGTATTCATGTGCATGCTGAGGCTCTCGATGGCACTGCATCGCACCTTCTCCACGCCATGTCACAGTTCAAAGTTCATCAACGGCCATGAAAACCACTCCTTGTACATAACATGCAGCTGTGAAAGGCTACATCGATGGGATCCAATATTAGGAGACCACAAAGGAACACAAATAATTATTACAAACTTGCTGTGCTGTGAATATTATCTTATTGTGGCACTTTAATCCAGTTATTATAATCTGAACCTGGTGGAGCTGTACACCTATAGGTGATGAGCCCATTTTACATCAATTTTTCCCTTCTGCATCTGCAACTTAAAACAGTATGTCAAGTGCATTTAAAACAGCACGGTGCTAGGGCCCCTATAATCTTAAAATCAATCTTTATGTCAATCAATTAGAACATAGTAAACAGTGGGCTATATTGGACTAAATACCATACTTTTGTACATAATAACACTGTATAGGTTACGTTATGGGGAGTGGGAGGGGAGGAAAGGGAGAGGATGAAAAGATTCATGGTCAGAACGATGTTCTGTAGGGATATACGTACACCATATAAAACAGTAAATGTAAACATGGCTACATAAATTTGCTATTTTGACTTTAATGTTTTATTACAGTGGGGACTGTTTTATTCTTCGTTTTATTGCGTTATTTCTTAATTTCATATTTTACACTATTTTTATCTTTCACATTGATACTTTTTTTAAGAAGTAAAAATGAAGCTCCGTACATTGGGAGCACTCATCACTGCTGGCCACAACTTGCATTTATCTGAAGCACAACAATGACTTTTACTTTTAATATTTGACACACATACTCGGGAAATGAGCATGATTACTGCAAGACAAGGGTAAATTTGAACTCTATACCTACATTTGCTCTCACAGAGAAGACACATTTTGTAAATTTCTCTTGCATTACTATTTTAACTATCTTCTGAAAACTTTTGATCATGTGATGGCCTGTCTACCAAAACCAGTACCCAGTAGGCAAAATAAAAAGTTGCAACTACAGACAAAAAACACTTTTTTTCTGATTGTGTTGGTCATTATTCCAATCAACAATATGTTAAGAATATGTAATCAATGACTGACAAGTACTTCGAAATATGTACTGAATTCAATCTTCAAAAAGTGACATAAAAACAAATACTGTATTGTGTGGAGCCATGATGACTGCCTCTGTCTCGAGCAGCCACATTTGTTGTGTGTAAGCTACTATTAATAACGTACAACGTACACAGTCTGATTTCAAACAGTTGCCCTAACTGTGGAAGAAAGGGCAACACTTGATAGTAAACGCAAGTGTCATATTTGAAGCAGCTGATTACTCAAAACAATAGTCAACCTAATTACCACATGACATATCCTTTCAAGCGCCATATAACCAAACATAGAATGTCTTCACACATAAATAATGGTAACAAAGAGTAAGTACTGAGTTTACTCAAGGGGATTTGGTTATCTGTAAGTGCAAGATAGAATACAGAAAAGATTCAGACGAATGTTATATGTCAGAACGATAGAGGTAGTAAATTCAGCAATACAGTTTCACCACGTGTGCTCCATGATAATGGACAGAAGCTCTACTGGGGTAATGTAACATTCACATTTAACATAAACTGTATGCAGCCACTAGAAAATTATCATGTTACTGCAACAGGTATCAGAATAAAACAGTTGGCAGCTTTGTTGGATGGAAATGATTGTATTTACGAATATCAGACTACTACTTTATCATCATCATCCTCATCCACCCTTTATGAGATTTCCACCTCTTCACCAGGGTGTATACGCAGACATGAAAAAAAAATTCCCGGATTTTTCCCGGTTAAAAAAAACACTTTCTCCCGAGTGAAAATACACTTTTTCCATGTTAAGTGACAGTATACTTTTCCTTGGAACTGTAAAACTTATCAATCATTCGAATGCTTATGGTTTTATGCACGAGAGTAGAATTTCTCAGCCCTTTAGAAAACTCAGAAAAAAAGGCCATGTACACTACATATATTCGTATTACGAAAGTCTAAATTCGAATGCCACCAAACACTGCATGTTACTTTCTGAAGCATTGAAATCGAGATGGCGATGCGCTTTTGTAAGTCAGTCACAGCTCATGTCACGTGATCTCACCAGCCGATACAGCAGATATTCAGAGCTTAGGACATGTGATGTAGTCAGCCAATAACATTATCACTGTTAAGTAGCGCATACACACAAACAGGAAAAGTTAATGTTGTATATTAATATACATGGTGTTGCTACAAGAAAAGCAGAGCTTTCATATATAATACTAGTCTCGACGATTAATAAGCTGCAAGAGAAGCTAAACTTTCACGTATAATGTTGATATTTTTTGCGCGTGTTACACTTTGACACAATACACAAATGTGTCAGTAAAATTTTTAATACCGACATAAATTTCTGATCGTCCAGGCTCGAATTTTTTTCTAAATGGTCGTCCTCAAATAGTTGATTTTTCTATGAGAGTCAGACGCTCTGTGATTTAAGAAATTCATCGCACATTCTCGCACTTGGTTCACCTTGCGTAAAAGGAAATTTACTTTGAAAGTAATGCTTTTCGATCAATCATTCGCAATATTTTCCTGCAACCCGTTAGAAAGAGGTTCATTTAAGCAGTTGCCAGAGAGCGCCAGATATCAGGTGTCACCGCGCTTCCGCAGCTACGATGACACAGAAAGTCCAAATGTTCGTACTTTCAAAACGTTAAAAGATCTTACATTATGTCATAAACGAAACAAGACATCAGAGGAATTTTGTGAACCTTTGTATGTATTGTATTGTATTGTATTGTATTGTATGTTAACGGGGACCTAGAAATGACAGAGAGGCTTCGTACCCGCCGCAGTCGCAGTGGTCCACAACCCCATGACTACTACCGCAGTCCACTTCACCCCTCTGGCGTCCCATACCGAACCCAGGGTTATTGTGCGGTTCGGCCCCAGGTGGACCCCCCCCCCCCCCCCCCCAAGGGAAAGTCTCACACCAGACGAGTGTAACCCCTATGTCTGCGTGGTAGAGTAATGGTGGTGTACGCGTACGTGGAGAACTTGTTTGTGCAGCAATCGCCCACATAGTGTAACTGAGGCGGAATAAGGGGAACCAGCCCGCATTCGCCGAGGCAGATGGAAAACCACCTAAAAACCATCCACAGACTGGCCAGTTCACTGGACCTCGACACAAATCTGCCGGGCAGATATGTGCCGGGGACCAGGTGCTCCTTTCCGCACAGAAAGCCGTGCGTTAGACGCACAGCCAACTGGGCGGGCTCGTGAACCATACTAAAATGCATAATTCGGCTTAAAGTGCACATTCGTATGTCCAGATTCAGTTGTAAATTTTCTTGGAGTATCAGTACTGTATTATCTTATATTTGGTTCTTTATTATGGCATTATGCAATACATGCTAGATGGTGAAAGCATGCTCTTTTGAATGCAGCGAACAGTTGAAACTGGCCAATAGTGTGGAATTAAACACTTCGTTTCAAATAAATTGCCTGCCTCAGCGGAAAAGATTAATAAAGCCATATTTGTTTAGCAAACCGACAAAAATAACTTCATTGTTCTGCAAGGCGATTAATGCTTGACTGAAATTGCCATCCAGGGTAGATACCTCGGTTTGCTCCCAGTGAATATGGCAGCTTGCGCGCACCAGTAAAATTTATCCGGGTAGCATGTTGCTGCTTGCTTCTACAGCTAATAAAAAACTGGTGCAAATGGCTCTGAGCACTATGGGACTTAACTTCTCAGGACATCAGTCCCCTAGAACTTAGAACTACTTAAACCTAACTAACCTAAGGACATCATACACATCCACGCCCGAGGCAGGATTCGAACCTGCGACTGTAGCAGTCGCGCGGTCCCAGACTGAAGTGCCTATAACCGCTCGGCCACACTGGCCAGCTATACAGCCACACTTTTGTAGCCAGAAGCGGGAGAAAGTACATGCGCAACTCAACTGCGCATGCGCATGAGCCCGCTTGCAACTGCTCACACGAATCTAATGTAAACAGTTGTGACGTCATGCACATCGGAGACAGTTTGTTGTTATGAAGCATTGCACAGTCTTCCTAGAGCCTTTGACACATTTTGCTACTGGCAGACGCTTGTATGAGCACTGTGTTTTGTTGTGTACATGGTGCATTTCCTTCAAAACTTAGGTTTTATTTTAGTTTTTTCCTCTCGTTTGTGTTTTATTGCTGCAGTATTATTCTGCAGTAGCAGGATGCAGGGGATGCAGTAATATACTTTGGTACAGTATTATTTCTTACCAGTCAAAATTACAGAAAATTAACAGAATACTAAAAAAAAAATATCCCGGAATTCTAAAATATTCCCAGGTTTTTCCCGGTTTTCACCCGGATGAAAAAATTCCTGGGTCTTTCCCGGATCTCCCGGTTGTCCCGGGTCGTATACACCCTGTTCACATATCTATAGCCACATCCATTTTTCTGTACTTTTTTTGCTTCACTTTCCATCTGATTTATACTTCAGTTTTTCTGTCTTTTATTTGTAATTGTAATTACACGATTCATTTTTCTTTCCAGAAATAGATTTTGTCTTTTCTCTCGATAAGCTTTTATTTTTTTTGTAATGAATTTATCTCTATATTACTCATAGACATATTTACGACCTGTTCTGCACAACCACTTGTTCAGTCAGCAGCTTCTTGTAACAGAATAACACTGACATTTCTCACATATAAAGCCTAATTTTTTCAGGATAAATAGTTCAATTTTTTGAGGAATTTAAAAGATTCGAAACAGTTGTTTTCTGACTCCATTCATTTACTCAGAACAGCGTACAGTCTGATATTGTTGCTCCTTTGCTTCCAGGCTGGCTAAAAAGCTGAGTGAAATTCATACCATGAGAGCACACTTACCATGTCTTAGACAGCAGAGTAATTATTCCTGATGAATAACTATGTAACCCTCATCTATATTTAATGGCTTTACTTGTCACTCTTGTGCAAAAGCAATTCTGTTCAGCAGCATCTATTTATATGTATTCATACCCTATCCTGAAACAGAGATCATTTTTCACACAAACTTCCACATCATAACAACAACAACCACCACCACCACCACCACCACCACCACCACCACCACCAACACCACCACCACCCATATTCCTATCAGTTCTGTTAGAAGATTTTCCTTTAATTTTATGGCTCAACTTTGTGTTAGGTCTTCATGCAATGAGTTATTTACATACAAAACACTGAACCAAATCACTTTACTTCCACAATGTATGCCCACATTACTATGGAATGTAAAGAAACCTCAAAAGCCACATCAATATGCAATGAAATATTCTTTCAGAGTTCTTTCATTCAAACTGTGACACACAATGACAATTTACAAAGTGTCATGTTGCAGAAGCCACAATACTAATTAATAACAAATAAGAAATCATAATATGCTGAGTGTGATCAAACTGTGCCACAATAAAACATTAGTCAGCACATGATATGTGTTGCATCTTGGAGGATTTAGTGGCAGAGTGATCTATGGTAATCTATTGCACAAAGTTTGGACCCTGCCTATCCTTGACATTTAAGTAATTTTAATTCTGACAAAGTTTACTGTATACTAAGTTGTGTCAATTACTAATCACATCCCGTAACACTATGTGCCATAGCACTCAGCACTCAATTGTAAACAGCTGCATTTCACAAAATTACATTGCACACGTTACATTACTGTTGAATTGAAATAAACCTACGATTCTTCAACAAGGGTCACATTACAACTCTTTTGTAAGTTCCTATATGCAAAAAGGAAATAGAATATTGTTTGCATCAGAGATGCTCTATCGTTGAAGGCATCATGCTTTCCAATCCAGTACACCCTTCAGAATGAAGTATTTTTTTCTGGTTTGTTTCAGTCATGTACAGTTTGTTACAGTGTACAGTGCTCCTTTGCATAACTGACAAAACTTCATATAACTCTAGCAGTGCGAAAACAAATCATTTCAAAAATGTCGTATGAGACACACACTGAACCATTATCTTACCACAAAGCCAAAAAAGTGACCAACATTTAGTTTCAATAGTTACAGTGTGAAAGAAGAGAGCAACTGTAATACGATTCTTGGAAAATGATTTATAGGCACCCAAATAGTAAGTGTTCTGTAAACCAAGAGTAAATATCATTTCCTGGATACTTTTACATTGCAAAAAGTCAATTCTGCCAACATCAAGGCCCTTTGGAAATTCTGTGTACCATAAGGTTTGAAGACCCGAGTCCCATCCCATGTATCACTATTAAAAAGCACTAATGCATTTGTCATTCAACTTCACACTGTAATAGCTAGCAACATGTGGCACCTTTTACTTGGAAACTAGTTCAATGCAAGGAAAATGCCTGATTAATGTGCATACAGCTACACAACAAGCTTGTTGTTAATTATGCAATGATTTGATTGCCAAAAGTCACACTAAACAACAAATTACTTCAATAGACTTCAAACACCAGTCAGTAACTGCAAGCGAAATGCCCATTGTAAGAAAAAAATGACACTCATATGGGTGTGATGGGCTGGGGGAAGAGTAACAGGGTGCGGGAGGTGGGCTGGGGGGGGGGGGGGGAGAGAGAGAGAGAGAGAGAGAGAGAGAGAGAGAGAGAGAGAGAGAGAGAGAGAGAGAGAGAGAGAGATAAGGGGTGGGAGGGGGAGGGGATGGGGAGGGGGGGGTGAGAGGGGGAGGGAGGGGTGAGAGGGGGAGGCGGATGGTGGGGAGAGAAAGGGGGAGGGAGGGGTGAGAGGGGGAGGCGGATGGTGGGGAGAGAAAGGGGAGAGAGGGAGAGAGAGTGGGGGAGAGAGAGTGGGGGGGAGAAAGTGGGGAGGAGAGAGAGTGGGGGGAGAGAGAGTGGGGGGAGAGAGTGGGGGGGGAGAGAGAGTGGGGGGAGAGAGAGTGGGGGGAGAGAGTGGGGGGGGGAGAAAGTGGGGGGGGGGGAGAGAGAAGGGGGGGAGAGAGAAGGGGGGGAGAGAGAAGGGGGGGAGAGAGAAGGGGGGGAGAGAGAAGGGGGGGAGAGAGAAGGGGGGGAGAGAGAAGGGGGGGAGAGAGAAGGGGGGGAGAGAGAAGGGGGGGAGAGAGAAGGGGGGGAGAGAGAAGGGGGGGAGAGAGAAGGGGGGGAGAGAGAAGGGGGGGAGAGAGAAGGGGTGGAGAGAGAGGGGGGGAGAGAGAGGGGGGGAGAGAGAGGGGGGAGAGAGAGAGGGGGGGAGAGAGAGGGGGGAGAGGGGGGGAGAGAGAGGGGGTGGAGAGAGAGTTGGCAGTGTGAGACAGGGGGGGATGGGGACGAGTGAGCGGGGGGGGGGATGGGGACGAGTGAGCGGGGGGGGGGGGGGATGGGGACGAGTGAGCGGGGGGGGGGGGGGATGGGGACGAGTGAGCGGGGGGGGGGATGGGGACGAGTGAGCGGGGGGGGGGGATGGGGACGAGTGAGCGGGGGGGGGATGGGGACGAGTGAGCGGGGGGGGGGGATGGGGACGAGTGAGCGGGGGGGGGATGGGGACGAGTGAGCGGGGGGGGGATGGGGACGAGTGAGCGGGGGGGGGGATGGGGACGAGTGAGCGGGGGGGGGGGATGGGGACGAGTGAGCGGGGGGGGGGGATGGGGACGAGTGAGCGGGGGGGGGGATGGGGACGAGTGAGCGGGGGGGGGATGGGGACGAGTGAGCGGGGGGGTGGATGGGGACGAGTGAGCGGGGGGGGGGGGATGGGGACGAGTGAGCGGGGGGGGGGATGGGGACGAGTGAGCGGGGGGGGGGATGGGGACGAGTGAGCGGGGGGGGGGGGGGGATGGGGACGAGTGAGCGGGGGGGGATGGGGACGAGTGAGCGGGGGGGGGATGGGGACGAGTGAGCGGGGGGGGGATGGGGACGAGTGAGCGGGGGGGGGATGGGGACGAGTGAGCGGGGGGGGGATGGGGACGAGTGAGCGGGGGGGTATGGGGACGAGTGAGCGGGGGGGGGGGGATGGGGACGAGTGAGCGGGGGGGGGGGATGGGGACGAGTGAGCGGGGGGGGGATGGGGACGAGTGAGCGGGGGGGGGGATGGGGACGAGTGAGCGGGGGGGGGGATGGGGACGAGTGAGCGGGGGGGGATGGGGACGAGTGAGCGGGGGGGGGGGATGGGGACGAGTGAGCGGGGGGGGATGGGGACGAGTGAGCGGGGGGGGATGGGGACGAGTGAGCGGGGGGGGATGGGGACGAGTGAGCGGGGGGGGATGGGGACGAGTGAGCGGGGGGGGATGGGGACGAGTGAGCGGGGGGGGATGGGGACGAGTGAGCGGGGGGGATGGGGACGAGTGAGCGGGGGGGGGATGGGGACGAGTGAGCGGGGGGGGATGGGGACGAGTGAGCGGGGGGGGATGGGGACGAGTGAGCGGGGGATGGGGACGAGTGAGCGGGGGATGGGGACGAGTGAGCGGGGGATGGGGACGAGTGAGCGGGGGATGGGGACGAGTGAGCGGGGGATGGGGACGAGTGAGCGGGGGATGGGGACGAGTGAGCGGGGGATGGGGACGAGTGAGCGGGGATGGGGACGAGTGAGCGGGGATGGGGACGAGTGAGCGGGGATGGGGCGGGACGAGTGAGGGGGAGAGGGGGAGGGGTGAGGGGGGATGGGGGAGAGGGTGAGAGGGGGAGGGTCGAGGGTGGATGGGGGAGAGGGAGGGAGGGAGGTAGGGAGAGCTGTTATTTGGCCAAGCTACTGTGGTTCCAACATACCTTAAACCTGAGGTACTCTCATCAGGAGGCATAAGCATGGCAATAACAATACAAAACTCTCACATTCTTGCTTTTTATTTCATTGGTCCATCTGCAACATCAATACAACAATTAAATCATGAAAGATAATGAGTAAAATCAAAAGAATACTGCAATAATTAATCTGTACTTACACTGAACTTTACTCTTGCTTATGGTTTGTTACGGTCTCCTCAAGGACATCTTTCCTTTAAAGCTGGGATCACTCTTGTAATGACAACTTTTAAAATAAGTACAGGAAATAACACCTTAAGGGCATTGCACTTCATAGAATTGGTTAAGTATTTTGTAATTATAAAATTACACCTAACATACACCAGCTGTTCACCAAGATAACTGAAGGAGTTAACTTCACAAGACATAATTAGTTACAACTCCATAGTAACTTAACAGCAGCAAAACACGGAGGTCTTAAATATCCTGAATTACTTTCATAAAAATTCAGTGGCTCTTTCAAATTGTTTATTTATGAGACTAGTTTTAGCTTATTATTTCATAAATAAACTGCTTCTGCTATCAATGTCAAATTTAGAGAGATGCTCATCAAAAATTCAAATTGTGTACCTAAATCTACAAAGGCTATATATACAAAACTGCAGATTAAATTTCAGACCCTTATTAAAGAGGTTTCTCATGTTTCTATTCAAGTATGGCCAAAGACAAAAACCAACTGCATGAATCCCTACAAACCATAAGCTACTGTCTGCCACAAATGCAGCTCACAGAATTATTTACAGAATTTTCATATTTAGTTTTTCTAAATTTATTAAACAGTCTCTGATGAAAAATACACTTCCTTCCCATGAAACACATGCAAGTTACAAGAGCTGCTTCATATCTGTGTGTTCTGTCTACAAGTCCACCCCGATTTTGAATACTTCCAGAAGCCAGAAAATTCTATTCGCAATCCGTAAAACCAATTTCATTTGTATATTATATTTTTTCATCTATAAGAATGGCATGGCTTTAAAGATGTACCAACAGTATTTATAATTCGATGTTATCCTATGTTTCCTTATACTGTATTGCATATATGCATATTTAATAATATGTTGTTGTCATCAGCGTAAATACTGGTTTGATGCAATGCCCTATGCTAGTCTATCTCATGCACATATATTCGCCTCTGCATAACTACTGCAAGCTACATCCCATTTGAACCTGATTCCTGTATTGAAGCCTTGGTCTCCTTGCACAATTTAACAACCCTCCCTCCTGCCCAGTTTTGCAAATTAGCTATTCCTTGATGCCTCAGGGTGTGTCCTATAAACATGTCACTTCTTTTATTCACATTGTGCCATAAATATCTTTTCTCCTCTATTCAATGCAGTACCTTGTCTTCCACATCCTTCTGTAGCACCACATTTAAAAGCTTCTATACGCTTCTTATCTGTAGTGCTAACTGTCCACAATTCACAACAGTCAAGGCTTACTCCAAATAGGTACTTTCAGAAAGACTTAACTCGTTTACTACTTTCAGTATTTCATTACCTAGTAAAAGGCTCTCACCATCATCTGATTTAATTCGATTACATTCCATTACCCACATTTTCTTTTGTCTCTCGAATACACTATTCATTATGTGTAACTGACCTTCACCTACATTTACATATAATCTTCGCAAAGCCACCAACAGTGTGCAGTGGAGGGTACCCTGTACCACAACTAGTCATTTCCCCTTGTGTTCCACCCACAAATAGAGTGAGGGAGAAACGGCTGTCTATATGCCTCTGTATGAGCTTGAATTTCTAGTATCTTATCTATGTGGCCCTTATGCGTTAAGTATTTTGGTGGCAACTGAATCGTTCTGTAGTCAGCTTCATCTGAATTTTCACAATAGTGTTACTTGAAAAGAATGTCGCCTTCCCACAAGGGATTCCCATTTAAGTTCCTGAAGCACCTCCATATTACTCACAATCTGGCTTCTGCACAAGTTGTAGATAGTCTTTTACTCCCTGTATTTCATCCCTGCAACCTTCAGAATTGCAGAGATTGTATTCCAGTCAGCAATATTAAAAGCTTTCTCTTAAGTTTCAAATGCTATGATTGTAGGTTCATCTTTTGCAATATATCTTCTTTGAAACTGATTTTCCCCTAGGTGGCTTCTACTAGCTCTTCCATTTACAGGAGATAATTAGAGTTTCTACTTTGCAAACATTACTTTTTAAACTGTTGGTTTGGTAATATCCACTACTGTCAGCATCTGCTTTCTTTGAAATTGAAAATTTCACATGCCTCTTGAAGTCTGAGAGTATTAAACGTCTCACATCTTCCGTACCCTATGGAATAATTTTGTCATGGCTGGCTCCCCCCAAATATCTCAATTGTGAGGGATCATCATCTACTCAACCTGTCTTGTGTACAAGTTAGGTCTTTCAGTATTCTGTCAAATTATTCTTATAGTATCATGTTTCCTATCTCATTCCCACCTACTTCCATTCTGGTGTAAAGTTTCTTTCTTTTGTGTAGCCCTTCTACATACTAACTTCACCTTTCAGCCTTTCCTACTTTTCTGAGCTCTTTAAATTCTCACATCTGCTTCTCATTTCTCCAAAGCTTTCTTTAATTTTTTCTAAATGCGCAAGATCTCTTTTTCCCATGGTCATTCTTGTTTCTACAGTTTTGCACTTTTCTTCTAGTCATCCCTGCTTTGACATTTTGCACTTTTTGTCAATCATATTCCCTTTTGTAAGCTCCATTTTCGGCACATTTATATCTTCTCCTTCACGGACTGAATTCTGTATCTTGTATTAGAAATGGATTTCCATGGGCCTTATCGATTGCCTATTTGCTGCTGCCTTCAATATTTCAGCTCTCAAAGCTGCACATTTGGCTTCTACTGCATTCCTGCCCCCTGTAACGCTAAAAAAATTTGACACTTAGGTGGTTTTTGTTTTTCCCTATATTTAAACCAAAAATGCTTTTAAGAACAAATTAAAATAACACGCTGTCTCAATGATGTAAAAAAATCTTTATGCCACAAATTATATCAGTAACATTTTCTTTACGGCAATGCAACGGAAGACAATATATCTGCTACCATGAACACTTAACCATAAGCCACGACATCACTCACTAAAAGTGGATATTTTGCATAACCGATTCTCTAAGTCCTTGCAGTTATTCAAAAAAAGCCCCCTTTTTTTGTAAATAGCTTCCAGACCAAAGCAAAGTTAAAGAGACGCTCACCTTGATAGATTGTGAATAAATTGGCTTTCATAAGAAACAATAAATCCCAATTAGTTTTCTGTGGTACCCCACAGCTCAAATATTTATGAAATGTTATATTTATATATCAAGAGGTGCTGACAAGACAAACCTTTACTGTATTGCATACAATTGTCTAGTAGACATTTTATTGGCGGCAGTGGTGCAGGTTAACTTTTTATAACTTTATTTATATTAGGGATGTCACAGTAGGTGTGATGCCATGCACGCTGCTATAACTATGTTACATTGCATGGTGGTGGTGGTGGTGGTGGTGGTGGTGGTGGTGGCTTTGATCGAACCAGTTGCTAATACAGGTTTGTTTTATCAGTAGCCCCTTGTGTTGCATAAAAATAACTAACACTCTTTAAAAAATCTTAAGTGAAGTCAGTTTCAAGTAAATACTTGTCCAACTCTGAACTGGCACGTTTCACACAATAATTAAAATACTGCATATCACTTACTGTGCATTTACTAAATTAAAAACACTTCACTTTTTACCAAAAGATTAATTTCCATTTTCAGAAGTCCGACAAGTAACTTCCAACATTTTTAACACTTCTACAATACTAAACTTAACTATTACAATCATCTTTGTGTTATTCTACACTGAAGTGACAAAAGTCATGGGGTACCTCCTAATATTGCATTGGACATCCTACCGCCTGGCATAGTGCACCCATTTGATATGGCATGGACTCAACAAATTATTGGAATTCCCCTGCAAAAATATTGAGCCATATTGCCTCTATAGCTATCCATAACTGTGAAACCATTCCTGGTGCAGAAGTTTGTGTACGAACTGGCCTCTCGATTATGTCCCATAAATGTTCGATGGGATTCATGTCGGGTGATCTGGGTGGTCAAATCATTTGTTTGAACTGTCCAGAACGTCCTTCAAACCAACTGTGAACAACTGTGGCCTAGTGACATGGCGAATTGTCATCCATAAAAATTCCATCGTTGTTTGGGAACATGAAGTCCATGAATGGCTGCAAATGGTCTTCAGGCAGGCCAACATAACCTCTTCCAGTCAATGATCAGTTCACTTGGACCACACGATCCCGTCAGTTCCATGTAAACACAACTCACACCATTATGGAGCCACCATGAAATTGCTTCTTGTCAAAATTCTTGTTGTCAAAGTGGACCACGGCTTCGTGGGGTCTGTGCCACACACTAACCCAACCATCAACTCTTACCAACTGAAATCTGGACTCATCTGACCAGGCCATGGTTTTCCAGTCCTCTAGGCTCCAACCAATACGGTCACCAGCCCACGAGAGGCACTACAGGCAATGTTGTGCTGTTAGCAAAGGTACTCTCCTCTGTTGTCTGTTGCCATAGTCCAGCAACGTCAAATTTTGCTGCACTGTACTAATGGATATGTTCACTGTACATCTCACATTGATTTCTGCAGCTATCATGCAGTGTTGATTGTCTGCTAGCACCGACAACTCTACATAAATGCCGCTGCTCTCAGTTGTTAAGTGAAGGCTGTCGGTCACTACGTTGTCTTCAGTCAGAAGTAATGCATCAAATCTGGTATTTTCAGCACACTTGTGACACTGTGGATCTCTGAACACTGAATTCCCTAACGATTTCCGAAATGAAATGTCCCATTCATCTAGCTTCAATTACCATTGCGTCATTCAGTCTGGTAATTCCCACTGTGTAGCCACAATCATGTGTCATATCTTTTCATGTGAAACACCTGAGCACAGATGACAGTTCCGCCATCACACCACTTTTTATATCTTGTGTATGTGACGCTACCACCATCTGTAGAAGCACATGTCACTATCTCATGACTTTTGTCACCTCAGTGTATGTGTACAGCCAGCAATAAATTTGAGCCTTGTGTTTACTGTCTTCATTAAAGTTAACAGCATCTATTCCCACAAAGAAGTATAATAAAGGATAACTTATAGAAATACTGATAGTTAATGAACAGTCACTGCAACCAATTAATGCACTAATTTTAACTTCCACAGATCACAATCAGAATATCCAACTACATAGTGGATGATGTCACTTTATAAAAACAACATTTTCTCAGCAAATACAAGGTTACCAGCTCACCCGTTACTAGAGATGATGTGTACTTACATTAAACAGAAGCTCTTTTAAATTTATTATTACAAATCCTATGCCACAATGAGGTTAGGTTACAAACAGTGAAAGACAATTTTATTCCTGCCGCTAATATTGTCAAACAGACTGGACATCAGTGGAAAAAATACCCAGGCAAAGCATCTATTGTAAGGCTAGTGTTAGTAGATAAGTATATGGTCCAATTCACGGTGCCATAGTACTTAGTTTGTCAAACTGTACGTCAATGCTTAGAAGCATAAATGCTAATGAATACGAGACATCATATAAAAACTGTGGCTGATGAACACTGTATGGAGACACTACTAAATACTTTTTAGGTTATTCTACGACTGAGGTTTCATTTGACAATACATGGAAGTACAGCAACTGGCTCTGACAATCACATTGTGTTCTTGCTCCTGTTCCAGTGAATGTGCTTGAAAATGGACATGATGCCTGAAACATGTCATACTTTATGAAATATTAAAGGTGCACTAAACAGCCATCCTGGAGTTATTTGTTTTACACAGTAACGTATCACTTTGGTTAAATATTTGTACAGAACGGAGAGTTTGTGCCACAATGTATCCTTATTACAGTTTTTTGCACTGAAATTTTTGTCTGACAAAATTGCCTTTTTCAATTTTTTTCCCCAAATTTCACATAAAATTAATCAACGTAACTGCTGCAAGTAGTCTATTTTGGTAACATTTTCATTTTCAAAATCAGTAGGGGAGATGAGATGGTAAAGCTCAGCCCTCTAGAAGAGCTTTAGTGTAGGTATCAACATGCACAACCAAACATTTTTTAGCTTTCTACATTATAATTCACCTCTTCCCATTTTCCCTATGGTCTACGGTCACACACAAAGCTAAATCTTGCTTTGTAAATAAACATATACACTATTTTCTTGTAAACCAATCAATAATTTTAGCAATATTATCAACTTAGTGGTATTATCAAATCTTCTAGTAATGCATCTACGGTAGATTTTATTATGATTCTTGCACCATAATTTTTGCTTTAACAATACGTAGGGCGGCCATTCCAATATATCAAGAGTACGAACAGACCCACCGTTAAAACACATTTAATATCAGTAACAGTTTGTTTCCACTATTCCAATAAGCAAACTCACGAAGGTGCTTAAAATGGCCCTTTGCATCCATTTACACTAAGGACAATTTCTAAAAAATAAGGTCCCCACATCTGTTACTGCTTTTCAGTGTTGTACCCACACGAAATTTCTGATAGGAGGGTGCTGACAAGTAGTCTGGTAGCATTCTTGTGTTTTCTGCAGGACAACACAAAGAGACTATCAAACAATTAATCAATGAGATTTGGTGCTGTCAACAGTGAATTATCACTGTAATATTGTAAACAATGAACATATTCTTTAGTGCATTTCTTTGTGATATATTGGTATATCACGACTTTAAAAAGCTCATGAATCACTCATTTGTTTATTTATGTACCCCACCACATTTCTAAATATTTCAGTTAGTTCTAAAATATCATTCATACAAACTCCTGTTGACACAGTCTGCTCATTCCAGTTTCAATGTAAAAAATGTGACTATGTCACTGCCTCATGACCCTTCAGGCTCAGTTTGCAGTTTTTCTTTTGTTAAAACACGCGTTCATCATAAGCAAACTGTACGCTCTGGTCACTCCAGCAATGGATGTAGGAGAGCTTTTGTGTACTTTTAAAAAAGCAGGAGAGAGGTACTGCAAGATTTAAGTTATGAGGGCACATTGCGAGTCATGGCCAGATAGCTCAGTAACAGTAGTGCTTGTGAAAGGCAATATTCAAGTTCTGGCCCAACATCCAGGAAATTTCTGAATCCAAATAGTTGAGTGCACTACAAGGAAAACACAAGTCCAGCACCACAAACCATCACAGCAGTTGGGGACAGTTTGTAACCCTAAACAAAGAGAGGACGAAGGCAATTTCATATATCAGAAAGGTTAAGAACAATGTCTCCTGGGATGCCAAATGGATTGTTTCTATTGTGTGTCTTGCAAATAATACAAAAATAACTTGGTGAAAACTATTGCAAAAGGGGAAAAATCATCATCAGGTTAATGCAATACACCAGTCAACAAAATGCTATGTTAACAAGACAACTCCAGTATCTTAAGTATGACTGCCTGTAACATTCAATCCATTTGTAGCCTCTGACTCCTAGTTGTGGTCACATCTGAAAAAATTGTGGCTAGAAAATGTTTTAGTTCAATGAAGAGGTTACAGCAGCTATACATGGGTAGGTATTTTGCAACCATTCAATAATCTCACTTCAGGAATGGAGTTTACTAACACGAAAAATGTGAGGCAAGGTGCATAACCCTGTAATTGTACTATGTGGAAAAGTAAGTATTGTATTTTTCATAGCACAATCAACAGAAACATCTAAACTATGTTATCCATACCACAAATTTCATTTTTCCATCATTCCCAACATATCATAGTCACAAACAGAAGACAATAAATAGTTCGTAAATTTCATTCAACAAGCATTTAATTCATCAGAGCATGTAATAACTGCCATATATATCAACTAAAAATTGCATCAGCAAAACAAAAAAGAAAACAAGCATTGATTAATAACTACCATGCAGATGTTGACGCACATTCAAGACTTTCTTTTTACCTTTTGTTTGTATAAAAATTATGATCTTGAAATTAAAGCAAGATTCTCCATAGGCCTACAGTACGTCATGTCAGTTCAGTTGTTCTTACAACCAGTTCAACATATTTTAAAGTTTCTTACACAGCAAAGATATTTCAAATACTATTCAGAAAAATATGGATTTCAAACATTTACTTACTTTTTTGTAAACAAGATGATTTGGAGTATCTTCGGTACCACCAGGCACAGGTCCTGCTGCCTGAGCACCATTGTTTGAATCTGCTTTGCGTCGGACAACCGACTTATCGGAGCTCATAGTGACCATATCACAAAGCTAGAAAGAGCATCGTGCCCTTCTGTAAAAATACATAAATAAATAAATAAATAAATTAATTAATTAATTAATTAATCAATTAAAATAATAAATTAACACACGAGACATTACATGTCAAGCAGGTGGAAAGAAAGTGTTTCTGTAAGTCATCAATATTTTCAATAGCAAAGATATTTTACCAAGGTTTTTTCCCAGAAACAACAATAGATATAATGTTACCTCCAATTTTGTCTATTCAGCAGTAATAATGTACACGAGTACAGGGTGAGGTGCCTAATTTTTTCAACTCACCTTGAGCTTAAAATATATTTACCATTACCGTCATGTAGTTATAACAGTGACTAGATCTCATGAAATGTAGGAAAATGTGTTTTTGTAACTGTATTTATCACTGGAATACAGGAATGAACTTTGTTTTTTCAACAGAAGTATGCTACTGGTTGGGCCCTGAACAGCAGACCTATGAGGGAAAGTATCAGTAATACAGCCCTTTTGTAGATCCAAGAAGGTACTTAACTGTACAATTCACAGAAAAGAGGGATGTATGATTTCTTGTCACCTTTTGAATGACATGCCTCTCATAAGTTTGTCCCACTCTCCATAGAAACTTTCACACCACAGAAAGACACAAAAGAAGTTTCTGCTATTCTTGGCAGAAACTTTTGCCACTAGGATGTATTTTGTATATTGCCCTTCAAAGAATCTGACTGTAGAGAAATGGAACCACTGGCTATGATGCAGTTTATGAGGAACACTGTAACTCATTTATGTAAATATCACATGTAAATATCACATTATCCCACACTTCAGCAGCACAAGGTTACCGTGAAATAAGAAAATTTAGAGCAAGAATGCTTCTGCCAAGATTTCAGTCACAGAATCATGGCAGGAAGAGGTACACCACCAAGAACAAGATGGAGCAAGCACTATCGCAAATTTAAGGAGCAGTCACATGAAAATGAAACAAATGGAAAAAAGTAAGTACATTGTTCATTATTTCAAAAGTAATCACCATTACTGTTAATATGTTTACCCCACTGTGAGACAAGACTGTCAATTCATTCATGGAAAAATGCTTGCGGTTGCCTATGAAACCATGATTGTATCCAGGCAGGGCACCGCTTCATCCAAAGCACATCGACAGCCACAAATTGTCTTTCTTCAGAGCTCCAAAAATATGGAAATCACATGGGGAGGGATCGAGACTGTATGGAGGATGTGCGAAAGCTCCCCACCAAAAAACTTCCGCAACATGGTCAAAACAACGTTGGCAATATGTGGCAGTCAGGAGAAGTCTCATTTGCACCTAGATCATATAAAAGCGGATGTTGTGCTAGTAATCGCTTCTCTAACCAGATGGTCAGTCAGTTTATTCACTGAAATACCCACTTCACTTGGGACCCAGAAAAAGACAACTGAATAGGCAGTACGACTAAGGTCAGAGGGGTCGTGAATATCAGATAACACAGGGAGACAAGAGTAACATCGAGGAACACCCTAGAGACTGCTCACTGAATAAATACAAATTTAAGCACGGTCGAAGAAATACTGTTTAATAAAACAATGGGTCTGTTAGAGGCTATCAGCTCCACCATAAAAAGCACTACATGTTCCCAGCAACACTTGTGGTTCCTGACCCAGTACTCTTTCTTACTGTGTTTAATTAGATAAAGAGTCTCAGGAAGAATTCACTTAAAAGTTATAAAGCTGGTCAATGGAGGATGTCACTTGACTTGTCGCAGGGACCTTTAGCATTCCTGAACAACTACTGTAATGTCTTAGGTACACCATGGCCCTGGCCGGCAATGGAGGGGACCTGGAGTGTGGGTGATCATATCAGAGAAGTCTTGTGCAACCTTGTCAGTGTAATCTGATTGGGGGGGAGGGGAGGTAACAGCAGAGCATAAGGCTGCCAATTGACTCTTTGAGGCACCCAGCATGGTAATCCGGTAGTGGCAAGGAAGTGACAGGATCACCAGAAAGTGGTCACTGTCACAAAAATTGTCAAGTAGAGACAAATGTAGTGAAGACACAATACTGGGGGAGGAGATTGTTACATTAATAGCTGGAAAGGTATCATTGGCGGTACAGAAGAGAGAGAGAGAGAGAGAGAGAGAGAGAGAGAGAGAGAGAGAGAGAGAGAGAGTGTGTGTGTGTGTGTGTGTGTGTGTGTGTGTGCGCGCGCATGCACGCACGCGCGCGCGTGTGGGGGTAATTGGTAAAGGTATGTTTAGATGTACCATAAAAATTTTACATTGCTTACAATATCTCCCGTCACAGTTGTCTGGTAACACTGTGGCCACATGAACTGCAGCCACATCTACTACATTACTCGCCATTATATCCTGGCAATATTTGTGGTGATACATTTCTGGGCCACAGCTGTTTACAGGGGAGGGGGGGGGGGGGGAAGTATTGCCAAAAAATGGATGAACGTGAGCTACTAGAAGTGAATGAGGCTCAAATGCATTTACATCACATAAGAAATCAAGTTAGACAGAACAAGAGAAATCGAGTTTTGTGGACGTGTTCTTTCTGAAGTACGCGGAATACTTCAGCAAATTTAACTAGTGAACTTACACTAGATACATACCCGTTACAGAACTTTACCAGAATATCAAAACACATTTTCGAATATCTCATACAAGCAATTGGTCCATGGATTGCTAAAACCAATACAAATATGAGAAAATGTATACCAGTCACTACCCAACTCATGATCACCGTTCAGCTTTTAGCTACTGGTGATTCGTACAGAAGTTTAAGTTATCACACCTCTTTATATTTTACTATTCATCATTAAGCCTTATGGGATCACATGTGTGCAACATTTTGTGAGAAGAACGGAAAGATTTCATTAAGGGGAGTTTCAAATAAGAATACAAATTTTATTTTATTTTTGTTCACCTGCACACGCCATGCTTCAGATATGTCTTGGGACAGTATGAAACTCAGGGCTTCACAAGTAAACCATGTGGATGAGGAGCCACCTGGGCTTCCACTCTTCCTATCCAACCTTTTTGCCTCACATCTGATATAGGTTTGAAGATATCAGAATTTTTTTGTATGCTTCGACAGACTTGATTCCAAACTCATCAGCAACAGCTTGCCAACAGTATACATTATTTTAATGCCCCTTAGCTCTGGTCATAGTTGAATTACATTCAGGAAATTCACAGTTTTCTCATTTGTGCACTTTTCCACTGCTGTACACAACGAACTACACAACACGTGGCTATGTGTACCTGTATGCGAGCAAATTTTCGAACAAAACTGAAACAATATCTTTTTGCTCAGACACGTGGCTGCAGCACTGTCAATGAGAGAAATAAGAAACAAAGGTGACAGCAAGAGGGAAGCACTTTCAGACAAAGACATATGTGTCTTACTAGTGAACTTCAATACACAATGTTTTGCAGCCTTGGAGGCCAACACCAGCAACCCTCAGCAATACATTGTCAGGTACCTGCAGCACCAGCAATGTCACCCTGGCCTACCACAAAATTCCAAATTACTGCAGCAAATTGACAGCTGCACAATTCTATCCAAATATTTCCATAAAATATGGCCCATCTAAATGCATCTTAAAAAGCTGGTCAATTAGATGGTCCGCACTAGACAAAGTAAGAGGGACATTCAATAAGTAATGCAAGAATTCTTTTACTGAAAGCAGGTTGGTTTTACTAACCATTCCAATACATCATATTATTCCCCACTCTTTGGGCAACAAAGTCTTATTTTTCAACAATCTCTGTTCAATGCAAAGATCTTACACCAGCTTACTGGGAGGGCCTGTATGCACACACAATACCATTCTACTGGTCAACATCAGAGCCAACATCTTGCTGCACTAATAACATCCCCATCATTCAGGTACTGCTTCCCACAGAGTGCATCCTCTATTCGACCAAACAGATGGAATTCTGAAGGTGCTAGATCCGGGCTGTTGGATGGATGAGGAAAAACAGCCCAATGAAGTTTTTTGAGCTCCTCTCAGGTGCACAGACTTTTGAGAGTCTTGTGTTGTCATGGAAAAAAAGAAGTTTGTTTGCACTGCAGGAGTAACAGCTGTGTGTGATCAGCTGCCATGTGGGAGGTCAGACCAGGTTTGCGTGATTTCACTGCGATGACAGGCACCTCACCAAATGACTTACCATGCTTTGTTCACTGCCAGGTCTCCATAGACATTCTGCAAAAGTGCCTATGAATACCTGTGACGCTCTAGTTTTCCACCAAAAGAAACTCAATAACAGCTCTCTGCTCGGAAAGCACCTCCATTACAGACACCAATTTGAAAGCTACTTACAGCACTGTCACCAAACAGAACTTCATGACAATACAGGGGCTGACACAGGAATGTTCCACAATATCCCACAACAACAAAAATTGTTCAAATGGCTCTGAGCACTATGCGACTTAACTTCTCAGGTCATCAGTCGCCTAGAACTTAGAACTAATTAAACCTAACTAACCTAAGGACATCACACACATCCATGCCCGAGGCAGGATTCGAACCTGCGACCGTAGTGGTCGCTCGGTTCCAGACTGTAGAGCCTAGAACCGCACGGCCACTCCAGCCAGCTATCCCACAACAAATTCTGTTGTTTTTCAACTAAAATTGACTGAGAAAAAAGTGTTACATTACTTACTGAATGTCACTTTTAGTGCTTCCTCACAGGGGGTGGTGTCCACTGAATTTCCAATGTACAAGAAATGTGGGGGAAAGTTATTGGATTACGGTGAACTCAGTGTAAGTGGCCTATCACAAGGTAAATAAACATTGCAGATGGTGACTGATGAGGTCGTTTGCACCTGCATCACTGTTGCTTCGAAAATGGTACAAAGAGGAACCCACTCACTGACAATGTCTTTGTGAACCAATGTACATACCTCTCCAGATGCCCTCTTGGGGCCGCATGCTTCTGGCAGAATGCAAAATAACCAGAGGGCATTGAGGAGTCAGTGAAGCACATTTTGTGTAGGGCAACATTAATTGCAGAACAGGAGGAAATAAGGTGGTGTAATTCAGACACGTGACAGTAAATCCATTACAGCTCCACTGCATGATCACATTACAGGTGTTTCGGTTTGGCATGAAGGGGCCAGGAGGACATGTCATGCCCCAAAAATCACTGCCTGTCACCAATGGGGATGGAATTACATCATCAATGAGCATTGGTTCAGAACTGACCGCTTGAGAGGATCTGCCGCCTTCGTGGTCACTGGAGTAGCCTTGTCCCAAACATTCTTCTTCCACTCCTTCACAGCCTTTGCTGGCCAAGGTTCATGCAATGGCCTATTGGTGATAAAGGTGGGGCCAGATGATGAGCAGGCAGTCCTGGTACCTGCAGGCCTCTGATCTGTTGGTTTCTTGGTAGAGGGGTCTTGAGAAGGAGTACTTCACCAGTAGATGCTGCACGAGGCAAGTTGTTTCTCTGGCCAGGTGCAGTAAGCAGTTTGTGAAGATGGGGCAGTGGGAGAACAGGTTTGAAAAAAAAAAATGAGGTAGTGGGGGTGATGACTGTGACTTTTGCATAAATAGTCATCATATCAATAGATTGTTTTTTTTTTGGGGGGGGGGGGAGGTGGTTTAGCATATGATAGTGGTCAACAGATTAATATTCCTGTATTTTCTTTTATTTCTTGAAGACCGGACAAATGTAAATGTGGAGGATGGTGTTCAATGCAATTTGACACACAAAGTCAGTTAACACATTTTGGGTCTCCTGTGAAGTGGGATGATGTATGACCAAAGCATAAGCATCAGAAGTACCTCATGGGTGCTAGGGCATAAGTTTTCACGTCACACCTGTACATCATGACAAACTTTTTCCGGGAGTGTATTACTTCAAAGGTACCTGTATCTGTTCAATTATCCTTGGAACTTTTTTGGACATGATGGAGAAAATGTATGCCTCCCTGCTCTAGATTAGGCCACAGCTCCTCATCTGTTTGGAGTGTAAGGTCTGTAGAAGATGATTCCTAGGTCATATTCAAAGTTTTGTGTGTGGCAATGGTCACTGGTGTGTCACCCAGATGATCACATACTTAACATGCCATAGACTGTGCTAACAGTTAGCCAAGTCAATCGGATGTCGAAAACCAGTCCTAAGAATCGATATGTCTCCACTACAGTGAGTGGATCATCATTAAGGTAAAGTTCTCGTACTGGATGAATGGTGCGATGCCAACAGAAGTGCACGACACACGACTTCACGGCTGAAAACTGGAAGCCATGGGCTAGAGCCCATGACTGCGCCTTGTGAATGGTTCCCTGTAGATACCGCTCAGCAACAACAGTACTGGAGGAGCAGTACGAAATGCAGAAATCAACTGCATACAGAGAAGGTAAGACCGATGGCCCTACAGCCGCTGCTAGACCATTAATAGCCACTAAAACTAGATACACACAATATGGAGCCCTGCAGAATGCCATTCTCCTGAATACAGGGGGAACTACGGGAGGCACCAACTTGGACACAGAAGATACTGAAAGACAGAGACCCTACTCATACAGTGTGGCAAGGATATGATGTCACCAGGTTGTGTTTTATGCTTTATGTAAGTCGAAAAACACGGCAACCACATATTGGCGTCTGGAAAAGGCTGTTCTGATGGCAAACTTGAGGGACACAACATCATCAGTGGTAGAGTGACCCTGGCAGAAACCGCCCTGACATGGAGCCAGTAGGCCACACGACTCCGGGACCCAACCCAAATGCCAACACACCATACATTCCAGAAGCTTACAAAGAACATTGGTGACGCTGAGGAGCCGATAGCTATCCACATCAAGCAGGTTTTGACTGGGTTTCAGCACCGGAATGATAGTGCTCTCCCGCCATTGGGATGAAAAGTTGCCATCGCATCAGATCCAGTTGAAGATGATGAGAAGATGTCGCTTGTAGTCAGACGAGAGATGTTTAATCATTTGGCTGTGGATCGGACCCAGCCCAGGAGCTGTGTCGGGGCAATGTGCAAGGATGCTGAGGAGCTCCCACTCTGTAAATGGGGAGTTACAGGGTTCACTGTGGCATGTAGTGAACGAGAGGATTTTTCTTTCCATCCGCCGTTTGAGGGTGCGAAAGGCTGAGTAGTAGTTCTCCAACACAAACACTCGAGCATAGTGCTCAGCAAAGTGCTCGGCAACCATGTTTGCGTCGGTAGATAACACGCCATTGATGTTAATGCCACAGACACCTGTTGGGGTCTGGTACCCAGAAACACATCTGATCTTCGTCCAGACTTGGGAAAGTGATGTATAGCACCCAATGGTCAACACGTGCCTCTCCCAACACTCCTGTTTCCATCATTTTATAAGCTGGCGAACGCGGGCATGAGGCCGCTTAAAGGCTATTAGGTGCTCTAGGGAAGGGTGCCGCTTATGTCGCTACAGAGCTCGCCAATGCTCTTTAACTGCCTCAGCGAGTTCTGGAGCCCACCAAGGGACTGTCTTTCACTGGGGCATCCTAAAGAACGAGGGACCGCGTTTTCCACCGCAGAAACGATCGTTGTAGTGACCTGTTCAACAACAACTTTGATGGCACCATGTGGGGGAGATTCAGCAGTGACAGCAGAAGTGAAGGCTTCCCAATCTGTCTTTTTTAAAGCCCATCTGGGTAGGTGTCCGTGGTTGTGACACTGGGGGAGTGACAGGAAGATGGGGAAGTGGTCACTACCACACAGGTCGTCATGTGCTCTCCAGTGGATAGATGGGAGAAGGCCAGGACTACAAACAGAGATCAATGGCCAAATATGTGACATGGCCACACTGAAATGTTTGGGGGCACCTGTATTTAAGAGACAGAGGTCGAGTTGTGATAGTAAATTTTTGGCCTCCCTACCACGGACAGTAAGCATGGCGCCACCCCACAAGGGGTTGTGCACGTTAAAATCTCCCAAAAGTAGGTAAGGTTTAGGGAGTTGATCAATCAGTGCAGCCAATACGTTCAGGGGTATTGCACCATCTGGAGGAAGATATAGATTGCAGACAATTATTTCCTGTGTCGTCCTTATCCTGACAGCCACAGCTTCAAGAGGGGTTCACTGGGCCACAGGTTCACTACATACTGAGTTCAGGACATAGACGCAAACTCCACCTGACACTTCATTATAGTCCTATGGTTCCTGTAATATCCCTTATAGACATGGAGGCCAGGGGTCTGCATTGCCGGACGATTTTCGGTCATATTTCTTAGTATTGAAGTTATACCATGATCACTTAGAGACTGCTGGTCTTTGACCACCGGCAAGAGATGACGTACAACGCGTGTCATCCGCCCTGATGCCACCCACCCACTCCGACCAGGGGCCCTCCCCACTGGCACTACCCAGCCACAGCAAAGGCCACCTGGCAGGATGGCCCCATTGCCGGGAGTCCCGATGCCTGAGGGTATCCTTGACATACATGGGGAGTTAACGGCGCAGGCATCAGCAGAGCAATCCCTGTGTGGTCAGGGGGTTACAACCAACAGGGTACATGGTGGCCCCACCACAATGGACTGGCTATTGTGCAGGACATCAGGCACAAACAAGCTAAGAAGTCCATTACCATCGACAGCAAAGAAAGCGATACTGCACAGAGGATGGAGGAAAACGCACCAAGAAGGTGACCTCGCCTGAGAATGAGCAGAAGTGCAGAGCCACCTCAATGAAGGATGCAATAGGTCTCAGCGCACGATGGACACTATGCACCATGTAATGTGCCCTTTCCCAATTGGCTCGCTCTTTGGGAAAATTTTGAAAAATGGAGGTCAAACCCTACAGGGCCAAAATGTGAGAGACTCCTTTTAGTCGCCTCTTACGACAGGCAGGAATACCTCAGGCCTATTTTAAGCCCCGGACCCGCAGAGGGGTCGATAGCAGTGGACAGCGCTGTTGCAGTGTTGAACTGCATGCTCTGCCTTATGTTCAAGAAACACACACATGAGGACATTGAGAAGGATCTCTATATCTCTACGCCTGGAGCAGGTTGTTGCAGAGCCCTAAAGCACATTGTATGCAATAACATCACCACAGAGGATGACGAGATGAGGGAGCTGGAAAAGGCGGTCATGGAGAGCCTCTTTGTATAGCACCTCATGTGTAGGCACGTAGAGTGATCGTAATTATTGTCAACTGATGATGCAAATGCACCGATACAACAACTGCTTCCAGGCTGGCTGTGAGTGAGCAAAGGGAGGAGTTTCAGCATTGTTTATGAAAACTGTCACCCCCCCCCCCCCCCACCTCTCTCTCTCTCTCTCTCTCTCTCTCTCTCTCTCTCTCTCTCTCCCCCCCCCCCCCCCCTCCCGCCCCCTCTTCCCTCTCCACTTGTCCTTTGTCTGGAGAATGTAGCCATGTCCCACAGAGGCAACATACAGTTCAAAATGTGTCTCCTGAAGACACACACATATTGGTCCATCCCATATTAATAAATGTAGTTTCTCCACACATTCTCAACTCATTCAAGTTCCACTGAGAAATGGAAGATGACACAGTGGTGAGGTTTTCCTCTGTCCTCCCCCAAACCCCCCATCATTACTTCATGGTTGCAAGACAACAGCTGATTTTGGGAGAAGCAGGGAAGTGAGGGGGGGGGGGGGGGGGGCATTACTTGAAGGTTTTTATGGTTCCCTCAGGCAGGTGATATGACACCATCAGCAGTATTGTCATCATTTAATCTATCAGACAGTACCAAGGTTACAAGGTCTGATGGATTCAGAACTCATCATTTTGGTCAGTTAGTCATCATCCTTTTTGGCCTGTTAGTTTTCAACAGCAGATTAAATTTTGGGAATGCTGCTCCTCTTCTTTAGTCTGCCATGAGGGTCTGGTCATTTCCAACATTATTTTCTGCAGCTACCATTATTTCAGTGGTAAGCAAGCTTGGATTTGGGACTAAAGGTGCAAGATTGTAGCTATGTTTATAGGTGCAGGTTGCTCGGCTGTCAAAATCTGGGTGCCAACACTGGTCTCCTGAACATGCTACTTCATTGCTGACGCAAACTACTTCACAAAACAGAGCAGCTGTGCAATCCTGAACACCTTCTCTGCATCAGGGTAAGAGAGGCACTGGGTGACTGTATCTACCATCTTCTTCTCCTCTGAAAACACAGTCTTTGCTCCAAACGGAATGGGGTTGGGAGCAATTGACAGACATGTGCAGGGAAGTATATTGACCATCAGTATCATGTACAGCAGAGCCACAACTTTTAGATTATTTACCACAGGATTTGGTGCATTACTATTAACAGAAGCACCAATATTCAGACATTACAAATGGACTAGCCACACGAGGTCTCTTACGAGCTTGGGTGTTAATACTGCCCAACAGATCACCCAAACCACTGGGCATACAGGAAAGATATATAGGCTTCAGGGAAGTCCCATGAGCAGCTAGCAAATGAAGTGCCCACTCAGTTGCCCGCTAATGACTGTTCCGCCTCAACAGCCATGCATTCGATTAGCGTGCAGTGCATTTTGAGATACAGAGTTACGATACCTGTTTCCCTGTGACACACAATGTTCCACCACCACACAACACGGGGGTCACTGAAGCACGCCCAAAGCAACGTTACTGAGTACTGGCGGCATTCACCAGCCCCAGGTCAGGAAACCTGGGTTTGCCGAGCCCGTACTCAGCAAACAAATACTGAGGTCCCTGAGCAGCTTATCATTTACAACAAGCAAGGACGCACATGTGACTTTACTGAAAATACCATGGACGTGGTGAACATCACCGCCATTACACCTCCCCCTCTAACTCAAGAACCTAGCATAATCATCAGGCTATCATCCTTTCAAACAGTTTTCAGAGCATGCTGGTGCGGTTAGTCAACCAGCAGCTGTTAAAGGAAGTTAGGTTTTTGCCTGGTTTAAGGAATGGATGATGATGCTCTACTGCTATTGCAAACAGGAAGCACCTTCTATAGCCAAACACAGCTCAAGACACTGCGTAGCTAGAATCTTCAAGGAACATTCAGATGCTGGACCATATGATTACGAATGAAAACAGGCCCTGCAGCTCTGTATTACGTGACGAGCCAAGTATAATTAGGTGTGTGTATATATGTGTGTGTGTGGGGGGGGGGGGGGGGGGGGTGAGAGCAGCAAAGAATAGGTGGATACCACCAACTTGTCTTTGATATGTTCGAAAATAGCCAAATAAGAAGAGGACACCAAAGCTGTTGCGAAGTGGGTCACAAGGCATTCGGCACGAAGTGAAGTATGGGCAGATATACCACCATGATGGAGAAAACCAAGAGATCTGGGACTGCTGTTGAGCTTTGGCAGCCCATTTGACATGGAATTTGGATCGTATGTGGGATGAAGCAACATACTTTGTCAAAGAGGAGACTTAGCCCTCCCACCATTCCTTCTTGTTATTTTTAAATAGATGGTGAGCCTTGCATCTACATACTCCAAAAGCCACCTTACGGTGCATGATGGAAGGTACCCTGCATCATTACTAGTCATTCCCTTTCCTGTTCCACTCACAACTGGAGCGAGGGAAAAACTACTACTTACATGCCTCTGCAGAAGTCCTAATTTATATTATCTTGCCTTCATGGTTCTTAATCAAAATATACACTGGCAGTAGTTGAATTGTTCTGCAGTCAGCTGCAAGTGCTGTTCTCTAAATTTTTTAAGTTTTGTGCAAAAAGAACATCTTCCCTCCAGGGATTCCATTTGGCTTCACAAAGCTTCTCCATTAACTCTCTTGTGTTGAGTGAACATGCCGGTAAACAGATCTAGCAGCATTCCTCTGAACTGCTTCGATGTCTTCCTTTAATCTGATCTGGTGGAAATACCAAACACTCAACCAGTACTAAAGAATGGGTCACACAAGTGTTCTAGAAATGGGCTACTTTTCACGTGAGCAACACTTTCCTAAAACTTTTCCAACAAAGCGAAGGCTACCATTCACCTTCCCTTCTATTGTCATTACATGCTCATTCCATTCCATATCACTTTGCAACATGATGCCTACCGCATTTTATGGACTATAAGATGCTACGGACTACAATTTAAAAAAAAATATAACAATAATAATAATAATAATATTTTTTACCATTTTTATGATTAGACTTATAAGTCCAACTAAAAAAATTCTTAGTTTATGAAACTGAATTGACCTTTAAAATCCCCGTTCTTCTTCTTCATTGTCATAATTGTCCTCTTCATATATACGATGGTTTTCACTGCCATCAAGAGTGTTACTAATGCTGCACTTCTTGAAAGATTTAATAATAATGTCTTCTCTCACTCTAGACCACAACTGCTTTATCCACTGACACACTTGTTTGATTGTAGGTTGTTTTCAAGCTCGCTCCATTTTGAATTCATGTTAGGTTTCATTCATGACCCATTTATTCCATTTCTCTCTCTTAAACATTTTAAATGGTTTATTTAAAGAAGACGTCAAGAGGTTGCAGTTGCGAAGTAAGTCCTCCCAGAATAACAGCAAACTCCTCTTTTCCCCCGTCTCAATTTCTCTTTCACAGAATTTTTCAGATGACTACAAATCTGATCTAGCACCAGAAGATAACTCTTCTTCAATAAAGCACCTTTCCTTCTCTCCCACACACCGTTAATACATTATTTCATATCAGTCTCATCCATCCAACCCTTGTCCCGTATGTGACCACCACCACCTGGCAGTATTTCAGAAGGTTTGGCATTGTTTTGCACTTGAAAATGATCACTGGATTACGTTTAGTACCACAGGACAACATGAAAGGCCAATACTGTAGTGCATTTTTCCGTGTCCACTTTGTAGTTACAGTTTTAGCACCTTTTATGGCAACAGTTCTGCTACTTGTCACATCACGTGTCACAGGAATTTCACCCTTATTCGCTATTTAGATTAGTTCCACACTGGTTTCCTTTTGACATTGAATAATAAAGTGATTGAAAGATAATATTTTCTCTGTGGAATTTTCTGACATATTCTGGTTCTAGTTCGCATGCGAAGTCCATTATGCTTCTTAAACCTGGGGCACCAACCGACTTCATCCTTACAGCATTAGTTAAGTTCCACTGTTGCGCTAGCTAACAAGCGTGTACTTGAATTATGTTTTTATTAATTCCAATGCCATTTTGACGGAGTCCTTGAATCCATTTCAATGTGTCTTCTAGTTTTGGCCATTTTGCATTCAGTCTTCTTTTTGCTTATTTAGTCTTCATTTTTTTCAGTTCTTCTTCACTAACCTGCCAATTGCAATTTTTTTTTTTCTGTTATTGGAGGGCCAAAATTCCACTCAGCTGCTCTGTTTCCATGTTATTCTGCATTTGCTATTACTTTCAATTTATTATTATACCTTTTATTTTTTTTCCATTACAAGACTAGCTATAACATAGCTAAAATATTGTACTGTTTCCAATAACACAAATCACTTTCAATTCAAGTTCACTGGCATCATCGATTACAATGACGCTTCACAAGCTAGACAGTGTACTGGGTTTGTGATGGCGGGGCGGGAGGGAGACAGTGTTAGTAAGCTTGTGAATCCCTGCAACTCATGCTCATTGCATCAGCGCACTGCTGCTGCCAGTTGAATCCAGTGTTGCCAGATAGAGAGAGATTTCCTCTGGCATCAGATATATGGCCATTTTTAAGACTGACGGGAATTATAAGTCAAATACTGGACATTTTTATAGTTATTTGAAGTGTAAGACACACCTGAATTTTGTAGGCAATTTTTTGAAGGACAAAAGTGCATCTTATAGTTTGTGAAATATGGTAGTTAGTAAATCGATGTAACTGTGTGAAGCAGCACACCACTAATACTTTATATGAATATTACAGAATTGTTTTTCCTACTTATCTGCATTAACTTACACATTTTCTTCATTTAGAGAATGCTGCCACTCATCACACTAAATAGAAATTCTGTACATCATCCTGTACCCTTCTACAGACACCCAACGTGTTACTTTCCCATATACTACAGCATCAGCAGCAAATTGCTGCAGACTGCTGCTCATCCTATCTGTCAGATCCTTTACATATGCAGAGAACACGTGTGACCCTATCACACTTCATACATTCCAGGGGTACTGTTGAGAACATCCCTGTCTCCAACAAACACTCACTTTGAGGACCATGTACTGAGCTCTATTACTTAGGAGGTCTTTGACCAACTCCCTTTCTCTACAAATTTAAAATGTACGCTCGGCCCTTCATTAACAATCTGCAGTGGGGTACCATGTCAGATACTTTCCAGGAATCTACGAACATGGAATCTGCTTGTTGCCCTTCATCCATGGTTCACAGGGTACTGGGCGAGAACAGAGCAAGCTGAGTTTTGCACGAGCAATGCTTTCTAAAACCGCACTAATAAATGGACAGGAGCTTTTCAGTCTCAAGGAAAAGCATTATAGTGGAACTTTGAATACACTCAAGAATTCCATAGCACATATACATTAAGGATGTTGGTCAGTAATTCTGCGGGTCGATTCTTTTACTCTTCTTACATACACGAGTCACCTGTATTTTTTCCAGTTGCTTCGGACTTCGCCCTGGGATTCGCCACAAATCAAAGCTAATAAAGGGCCAATGACAGAGTGCTCTCTGTAAAACCAAATTAGGTTTCTGTCCAGATGTGGCAACTTATTTGTTTTTAACTCTTTCAGCTGCCTCTTTATGCTAGGGATGCCTATTACTATGACCTCCACACAAGATTATGTGTGATGGTTAAATGATCATATGCCTGTACTATCTTCCAGTATGAATGATTTTTTAAAGCCTCAAATTTAAAACTTAATCTTTCATTTCACTGTCTTCAATTGCCACACCAGCCTGGTAGACAAGTGACTGGACAGAAGTCTTCGACACACTTAGCACAAATTTCTACCAACTTTTGACAGTCAACATTCCACATTCTTTTTTGATTCGAGAGTTGAACGTCTCTGCTTCCTTAGCATTTTCCAAATTTTGTTATTAATCGTGGTTGGTCTTTTTCCCACTGTTAATCCACTTACTTGGCACGTACTCCACCAAATTTTAGTTACAACCAGTTTAAACTTTGCCCATAATTCCTCTACATCCATTCTGTTGTAACTAAATGAACCCTGTTCACTGTAAAAGTAGGATGCTAACAACTACTTATCTGATCTTTTCAATATAACGACACTCTCCTGCCCTTCTTGATGGAGTTATTAACTTTAGTAACCAACTTCATCACTCCAACTTCGTCACTATGATGACATAATCAGTAATCTCTGTCTCTATACTGACACTATCAATAAGGTCATCTCTGCTTGTCGCTATAAGGTCTGAAATATTTCCATTGCATGTGAGTTGTTCAACTAGCTGCTCAAAACAGTTTCTGGAAAACTGTGTTCACTACTACTTTCTGCCCGTACCACCTGCAATGGATCCACAGATGCCCCAGGCTGTACTCGTAGGTTAAAGTCTCCAGCTAACATTGCACGATCAGATTTTTTCGATAATACTGAGCGTAGACATTCTTTGAATGATTTTACAACTTGTGGTGGAATCAAGGGGCCAGTAAAGACATCTGATAGTTGACTTCATTTCACTTAGGTTGATTACTTGTCCAGATAACTTACCAGACTATTTCAACATCAATGGAGATAATACTTTCCTCAACTGCAATGAACACTCCCCCTCCTATTGCACCTAACCTGTCTTTCCAATGTATATTCCATGCCTTGTTAGATATTTCAGAGCTTTCTAGTTCAGGTTTCATCTCCCTCCCAGTTCCAAGAATAATTAGACAACTTTCCTGGATGGCAGTAAATCCAGGAAATTTATTATGTATGCTACTGCAGTTCACTATCATGGCAGGGAGTCACTTCAAAGAGATAAGCGTAGTTCATGTAGGTTGTCACTCTAGACGCTGCCAGAATCTTCAGTGATTCTGAATAGCTGTTAAAATGTAAGCTCCTGGCAGATTAAACCGATGTGTCGAACTGAGACACGAGCTTGGGACCTTCACCTTTCTCAGGAGAGCTCCTATGAAGTTTGGAAGGTAGGAGATAAGGTACTGATGAAAGCAGATTTGCGAGGAGGGGTCATGAGCCGTGCTTTGGTAGCTCCGCCGGTAAAGCATTTGCCAGCAAAAGGCAAAGGTCCTGAGTTTGAGTCTCTGTCTGACACACAGCTTTAATCTGCCAAGAATTTTCATATCAGTGCACTCTCTGCTGCAGAGTGAAAACTTCATTCCAGCTGTTCCAGTGTCCTCAGTTGCCAAAGGCACTGACCAATGGTGGAGCAGGGCACCTAGAAAGGGGGATTGTAGTTCCAGTGACACAGATGAGTGCATTGGAGATGACTTGCACAAACTCATTGATGCATTCTGACAGAAGTGCCAAGGTGATGGTAGAGGCATACAACTGTCAGTTAACTCTTTGCAGAACGTCGTGTGGTAGGTAGTCTGTCAGGCAGTGGCAAGGAAGTGACAGGATGACCAGAAAGAGCTCACTGTCAAAGATCATGGACAGCACTAAATGATGAGGATGTTTTGGTGTGTGGAGCACTCAACTGTGTGGTTATCAGCGCCCGTACAAATTCCCAACCTTTGCTCAGTCCAATCTCGCCACTTTCATGAATGACGATGAAATGATTAGGACAACACAAACACCCAGTCATCTCAAGGCAGGTGAAAATCCCTGACCCCGCCGGGAATTGAACCTGGGACCCCATGCCCAGGAAGCGATAACACGAGCTGCGGACGACAGCACTAAAGTGGGTAGGAGCACCATCACTGATAAGACACAGATAGGGAATAAGCAAGCAAGAGAAAAGGTGGAGGCCGATATTGAATTAAGGTGGTGTCTCCATGTAGGTACGTGTCCTGCCTTGAGATAAATGAACATTGCAAATGGTGATTGCTGGGGTTGTTTGCACTACCACTGCTATTAGTTCCAACGTGGTATGGAGGGAAATTTACTCAATGATGACATCTGTGTGATCCAATCCACAGACCTTTCCAGATGCTATCTTGTGGCCATTACCGATCTGAACACTATATTATACCATTACTGTTCCAACAGAATGCACAGTCGTCTCAAAAGATGAACAACAGTTATCAATTAAGTGTGTGTATTGGAGATCAACACAGATTACAGAACAAGAGGAAAGCAACAGTCATGTCAATTGCAATGTTATAACTTAACCCAGTGCAGAGATATTCATATTTTTGCTAATGTCTCTAAACTGAAACATCGTTGTGCACTCACAAACGAAAATGGCCACCATTCAGTAAAGTTGAAAGGTATTTTTTTTTAAAAAAACTGTTTTGAGCTTCTCAATTATTAAATAATCACATAAAAAAGCAACATTGACAGTGTCCTGGTTAGGTGTCAAGGTGCTTGGAGGACAAGTAACACCCCACGAGCAGTGCACCACCGATGGGGATAGAACAACATCAACAAATGTAAGTTCAGGGTCCAATGGTCTGGGGTGATCTGGCACCTCTGGGGTCATTGGAATAGCCTTCTCTCAAGATTTCTTTTTTCTCTCTTTCCTAACTTTTGGCAGTCATGAATCTTGTGACCTCTGGGGTCATTGGAATAGCCTTCTCTCAAGATTTCTTTTTTCTCTCTTTCCTAACTTTTGGCAGTCATGAATCTTGTGAGGGCTTAGGCATTATGGGTGTCTGAGCGGGCAGACCTGGGACCCACAGTCCATGGCGGCTTCAGCCACTGGCTGGTGTCTGGTTGCTGGTCTGTAGATTTCTGGTGAAAGGTTCCCTGAAAGGAAGCCCTGTAACTGGTAGGTGCCGGAGCAGGACGCTGCTTCTCTAGCTAGGTGCAAGGAGTGGTCCCTAAAGACAATGCTGCAAAGATCATATTAGTTCCAAGTTTCAAAATATGAGGGGGATCAATGAAATTCAGTTCCTGGATTTGGTGTTCCTTGATTATTTGGTGTTCCTTGATTAGAGTAAGGGTCAATCCAAATGAAGTGGTCCAATAAAAATTAAGTTGGCTGCTTGACCATTTTCAAATATTTTAATTTTTTTATGTGATTATCCAATAATTGAGAAGCTCAAAACAGTTTTTAAAAAAACTTTTACCTTTCAACTTTACTGAATCGTGGCCATTTTTGTTTGTAAGCGCGCAATGATGTTTCAGTTTAGACGTTAGCAAAAATATGAATATCTCTGCACTGGGTTAAGTTACAACATTGCAATTGACATTACTGTTTTTAGAAAAGTGTCCTCTACAACATTGTATATTACACAAAATACCCTAAATTCAAAAATAACCAGTCAAAGTTACCTCCAAAGTTTGGTATCCAATTTTCAAAAATCCACATCTTAGGCCCAAAAATAATAAACAAGAAGTGATTTATGAGAGTATTTTTTTCCTATAGTTAGATATCATACACTACTAGCCTTGTACAGAGCAAGAACACTTACAAATGTTTCCTTAATTTTTTATGAATTTTTGAAATTTGAAAATTTTCTTTTTTTGTAAAGTTTGGCGTTAGTTATCTCAGGTGGGACTGAATACAAAAATATGATTTTTGCACAGTTTGTACACCTATATGACAGCAACATACTGTAAAAATTTCAACATTGATATCTGACTGTGAACAAAGATATGAATTTTTGAAAATGAGGAGAAAATTCACATTGTTCTACAACTGATCTTATGGCTGTTGCCTATTCATGTGTGATACTGGCAGGATATAATCAATTATTATTGAAGTAAGGTGCTGAATTACATACAAAAAGTGGAAACATCACTGAAATTAACATTTATATTATTTTGACATACTTAAAATAAATAGTTTCAATTAACATCCTTCGAGATGCGACTGTTCCAAAACCTGGTGGTGAATGTTAAGAACACTTATTTTTTCAGACAGCTTCTGTGATATAGAATAAGACCTCCCAGTTGCTGTGGTTAAGTTTCCTTAAAACATTTTTCATTGGTATCCAAACTTTGTCACTAGTAGATTTCTTGAATGATGTTCTTGGGCCAGCACGGTGGTAAAAATGCAGAAAAACATCACTGTTTTCCAAACTTATTCTTTCAACTTCTGCAAGCCACCACTCTCCATCTTACACACATGCCACTATGTCATTCAACATTAAAGACAGAGATGTAATTTTACTGACACAATGATCCTCATAAATTTTGGTTTCTGATGTTACATAACATTGAACTAAGTTTTCTGCAATGCCCTGGAATTTGTGGAAATGTCTTGTTCCTTTTATTGCTATGCAGTTTTCAAATCTGTTTTTAAGTATTTTCATATCCAGAACCACTTCTTTCTTGATCAGAAAATAGGTAATACCTCTAATATTATCCTTGCAAAAGACATACATGCCCTCTACTGTGAGAATTTGCTCTGTGGTTGGTCTTTGTAGGCTGGCTTTACTTACTTCATGTTTTGTTGTACCTCCTACTCCATCACATACATTTTTACCACGGCAAGATGCATAAAAGTGCCATTCAGCCACCAGCCCAAAGTCTACTTCATGGTTGCAGAGATTTGAAAAATTCTTTTTGTTCTTGTACTGACTACCACTTCAATCTCAAAAGCATATCAGCTTCTCAACCTAGGGAAAATTTTCTTTTATGTAATTTATTACATACTTTTGAAACACATGCACAGCCAAAGTGTTGTGCTCTAAGTAGTCACTTAGAATGCAAACTGAAGAACTGCAAACTTCATCTTTCTCTTTTTTAAAGTAGAGAATAAATGGATGCACTGTTGCCTGGTCATTGTCCCAGCGGTACCCTGTATGCATCCTCAAACGCAAAATTTTCTGCAAAATCAGCTAGCACTATGCATTCAGTTTCATGAAGTTGTGCTTTTTTGTCCTTCAAAAACTTACTTTAGATTTTAGAAACATAGTGGTGACTTTGGAGTTTTTGCAAGCCAAGTACTCTTCCTGAGATTTAACCACTGTTATCATTTCTGCCCTGTCAGTTGTGACCCACTATTTGAGGGTAATACTGTCTGGCATTTCCCACCATATTCGTGAAACAATTCAATAACTTTCCTTACCAGGGCATGTATTACACAAACTCATCATGTAGTCATAACTGTTAGTGTCAGAGACCATTAAATCTAGTAACTCTTTGTAGTTAAGATCACTGAGTTTTGCACCTGCAGTCGTCAGTTTGACATTTTGATGATATAAACAAACACATACAGAGTGTGTCCCTGAGGATCCAGCCAAAATACACCACTTAGGGTGGAGGTCACAAAATTTTGCCCTTCCAGTTTTGCATTCAGGATGATAATTTTTGAAAGCTACGTAAAGTTCATTAAAATTTGACAGCACTAGTCGTTTCTGCTTTGTTACTTTACCTATCTTTGCAACCTGGGCACATTCTACTGTCTTCATCATCTTCAAAAAACTGATGGATCTTTTTCATTGTTTCTTCACTTATACCTACTCATTTCTTCTCTCCTAAAAATGGAAGAATGCATTGCTCTTTCACTCATTTTTGGGTTAGTTTAACCAAACAATGAGAAACGTTGAATTCATGAATTATTTTTTTCTCTTGACCATGAGTCAGGGAGTAAACTTAAAATTTTAACTTTTTCCTCTTTAGATGTCACTGAACATTTAACTTTTAATTTCTTTATAGAGCTCAAATATACAGTGTCAGATGATGCTGGTGATAGGTTCTCTTCTTCTTTAGAAATAATGTTGGTATGTGTGCTATTAAAGCATGATTCCAAGTCTTTTCTAATTTTGTCTGAAATTTGTTGTACCTTATTTTCTCAACAGCTGCTTTTCTTTTTCTGCTACTCAATTTTATTATTTTCGAAGCAGGAGATATGTCTAACTTAGAAAAAGCAAAATCCAATATGCTAACAGCTTCCTCATTAGGAATATAAATGTCATTAACAAGGTTACACTATTCTGGTTCTGGATTCACAACAATTTGGGCACTCGGAATTTCCAGGAATCACATAACGTTTCACTTGGGAAGCTGTTTCATTCTCACATAGCAAGGACAAATGTTCAAGTTTTATTTCCCTCAAACCTTTAGTAATAGGCTTTTAATTAACTTTAAGTGGATCACAGCACTTTCTTCCAAAATTGTGGTTGTACTTCAAAATATATTTCTTCTCATGAGATACTCACACACTGATGTTACAGAAGAAGTTACTCGAAATTTAAACAAAATTTGTCAAACTTCATCAAAGTCATTAACATTTTTCAAGTTTTCTGAAACTGAACTGTAGACTGATTTATGACACACTTCACTTGCTATCTGTCCAACAGAGCACAGTCATCCATGTTATTGCATTCCAGTTAATCTCACAAAATTAATTACAAATTACACATAGAACAAAGCACATAACACATTCTCCACTCTCGAAGTATGTACATCCATTCTAACAGAGGTTTCAGAACAGACTGACTACAACAATGCCCCACCCAGCAATAATGTACTTCTTTATTGACAATAAACCTAAATGTAAATAGGCATTTTTATTACCATAGAAAAAACCGAAAGCTCCAATTGTTTAATGTAGCATCATTAAAAATAAATAAACTAAATGAATATTGGGTGATAATGTCAACTTATTATATGTCACAAATTTTATTACGTTGAAACAATAAACCATTTAAATAGGCAACAGCCATAAGATCAGTTGTAGAGTAATGTGAGTTATTTCCTCATTTTCAAAAATTCATATCTTTGTTCACAGTCACATATCAATGTTGCAATTTTTAGAGTACATTGCTATCATATAGGTGTACAAACTGTGCAAAAATCATATTTTTATATTCAGTCCCACCTGAGATAACTAACGCCAACCTTTACAAAAAAAACCAAAATTTTTAAATTTCAAAAATTCATAAAAAATTAAGGAAACATTTGTAAGTGTTTTTACTCTATGAGGCTAGTAGCACATGATATCTTACTAAAGGAAAAAAAATGACTCATAAATCACTCCTTTTTTGTTATTTTTGGGCCTAAGAAGTGGATTTTCGAAAATTTGGATACCAAACTTGGGAGGTCATTTTGACTGGTTATTTTTGAATTTAGGGTATTTTGTGTAATAGATAATATTGTTGAGAACACTTTTCTAAAAACAATCATGTTAATTGCAATGTTGTAACTTAACCCAGTGCAGAGATATTCAAATCTTCGCTAATGTCTCCAGACTGAAAAATCGTCACGCGCCTACAAATAAAAATGGGCACCATCCAGTAAAGGTGCAAGATAAATTATTTTAAAAAACCTGTTTTGAACTTCTCAAATATAGGGCAATCACATAAAAAAATTAAAATATTTAAAAACAGTCAAGCAACCATCACTGGATCACTTCATATGCATTGACCCGTAACACATTTTGGGACTTGGAGAGGAAGGTCGTTCCCAGAATTGACAGACAGGTTGTAACACACATGGTGAATTTTCATGAAGTGGATTGCCAGTCTCCACAAATCGGGTCTTATGTACACTGGGAAGAAGTGCCAAAAGAGCTGGCATTTAAAGCACCATATCAAAAGTCGGCAACACAGCTTCAATTCATAACAGTAAACCATAATTCAACCTCCTAAATTAGCAAATCCCCCTCAAAAGTAAGGTCACACATGCCATTGTCAACCTCGTTACCTGGGAGGCCTCGACATGTGTTCGTGTAGTTCAACTGTCTGCAGTGTTAGGTCCCAGTGAAAAATTAATTTCTGTACCATGTTGAGAGGTTCTTATGGACGTTAGAGTAACAGGTACATCAAGTTGTATACAGGAGAGTAACACCCAGGACTGGGTAGGATTTGCAGTCTTAAGATGGAACCACTTCACAAATTGCTAATGGAATAGATTTCACCAAGTACATCTCAAATAACCCCCACAAATACATTGGTTTAGTAAAGGAAGACGGGACATCTATCTGTTTGTGTGGAAGCCAGGAAATTAGGGGAATAACTGTCTGCAAATTGTTGGATTTTGTTTTCCTCCCATGGTGTGGCCAAGCAGGGAAAGCTCCTAGGATCAGTAACACTCTGCACTGAATTGCCATTTGTCTAAAGGGACTGCTGGAGCCTCACAGCCACCACCTAATAACTTTGGTCATTTCGTGATGTCAAATATCTGCCATAATACTGGTTAGTTCGAAGGGGGCTCTCCCCACAGGCACCACCCAGCCAGAGCAAAGACCACCTGGCATGGTGGCCAGTGTCTGGAGTCCCGGTGCCTCCAAACAGACTAGCATTTACTCCTAGACACGTGCAAGGAGATGCTAGCTGAGACATCAATACTGTGTTCCCTGTGTGGTAAGGGGGTACCACCATAAGGGTACCTGATGAGTACAAACATGGACTAGCTACCCCTGGTACTGGGGTACTTTAACCCACACATTCTGTAAAATCTTAATGAAAAGGTGGAGGCCAAACCCAGATATGAGGGACCGACCAAAGGTTAATTGAAACATGTGGTGTAAAACAAAGAGGAAAAGTAGGAAAATCCATAACTGACGTCCTACAAGAAAGCTAGGTTCCAGCAGGAGGAAAGTGGTCTGCTAGTGGTCTTAATGGTCTCTAGTGTACAGACAATGTCGGGAAAAATCTCAGACGTTAAGCACTTACAGCTCATAAGCCGTATAGATTAACTACAGTTCACAAAGAAAGCATTTCATTGTGACATAGTGTCAGGGTTTCCATTCTCACCCCCCGCCCCTTACAGGCCCGCCAAATACCAGCGTGGATGCAGTCTCTCTGTAAACATAAGTTCCTGTGACAGTTAGTACAGCAGTTTCCTCCTGAAACAATGAAGTTGTTCCGGCATGTTATGATGATCACCTATTTCTTGTATGGCAGTAAATTTTATGAAATGACAGACAGAATGGCTATGAGTTCTCCATTGTCCCCCAACACTGGCCAACTTTTTTACGGAACATTTCAATCAACATGCATTAAATCTGGCTCCATTTCACCCATGCTCATTTTAACATGTCACTGACATTTTTATAGTCTGGCTACATGGTGGCTAAACTCTTTAGCAGTTCCTTTAACATGTTAGCAGCATGCACCCATAAACTATCAAGACAGAGAGAAGTAAAGTTGTAATTTTTAAATGTTCTGGGCAGGCAACGAATGTCAGATGAGCGTCTCAGCCCTTCCGTGTACCACAAGCCGACATATACCAATTTATACCTCAGCAAGCACAGTTTCGACCACACAGTCCAGAAGATAGCTGATTTAAATACACTGACATAAAGGGCTATAATTGTTTCTGGGGAGGACTACTTGGATTCCGAAATTAAACATCTGAAACATGTATTCCAAAAGAATAAGCACGGTTCACACAATTATTGTGAAAGCAACTGCACTGGTCCATCCATATGTACCATCTCCGACCACTGTGCAGAGTATCAAAGGCACACCAAAAATCACAAACTTCAGAAATTGGAAAGTGTAGGACACAGCCTCACAAATAAGCACAAAATACTGTTTGATGAAACAGGTTTTTACAACCTGGGATTCCGTTATTAAAAAGGTGGTATAAATAAGAACGTGAAAGAACAGCTTGAACAGGGACAGTGGATATAATCTTAGTAGCACATGAAAGCAAGTTCTCAATGCCAAGAAAAAAATTCACCACATCCATTATGTTCCTAAGAGAGTGGTGGCACCGACAGTGCAGCTGCTGACACCATCTAATATATGGTGTGTGAATATTTCATAAAGCAAGCCCTTGTGTGTCCAAACTGCAGCCTTCCTTTTCTTTACCTATAACTGAGCCTATGTGACACACCCATTTCTTATTCCTACATATTGCTACCCCAAAGAATTTATGTAAAATTACTTACTGAAATTAGGTCTCATTAAATTTCAGCTTAGACTAGAATCATATACTTGTCAAGTTTCCATTCTTTGCATCAAGTTAGTATTTGATTTGAAAGCGACTGGCTCTTACTAAAAATTTTGTAAGATATGGGCAATTCCAAGTAGATTGATTACAATTATACCTGAGTTGCCAAGTGCACTAAACTGTTTCATTTGCATGTGCTCATAAGATATTTTCTCCACTCTGGGCAGTCTGCTTGCATATAGAAACAGTCTACTGTCACTATGCACAGTTTGCTGTCATGATAGATACAATATTCAAAAGCCCTGACTTTATGGCATCATGTTGCTCTGTCAAACAATTTACATCCATACTCCATAAGTCACCCTACAGTAGGTGACAGTATGTGGTTCGTGTGCCACTGTCACTTCCCCCCTTTTATGTTCCAGTCACAAATGGTTCATGGGAAGAGTGACTGTTTGTAAGCCACCTCAAAACCCTGACTCAAATTTTCCATTCATGGTCTTTTTCTTGAAATATACATAGGAGGAATCAATATATTGTTACTTCTTCCAGGAATGCACACACTTGAAATTTATGGCAGTAAACCAAACTGTGATGCACAACACCTATCTTATAGCGTCTACCACTGCAGTTAGTTGGGCACCTCTGTAACACTTTTTTGCTCATTAAAGGAAACACACAGCTCTTCTGTGGATCTTCTCAATTTCCTCTACCAGTTCTATCTGGTATGGATTCCAGACTGCAGAGCAATAGTCAGATATCGATTGAATCAAGGGTTAGCAAGCTACCTCCTTTATGAGTGGCTGAAACTTCCTGAGGATTCTACCAATGAGTCCCAGCCTGTCATCTGTCTTACCTGTAATTAGTTTTATGTGGTTGTTCCACTTTAAATCACTCTGTATACGTACAGTCAGATAGTTAATGGATGTGACTACTTCCAGTGATTGTTCCGCAATAACAAGTCTTTCTCCCTGTATTTGTTTAATATGTTGTATCTGTTTATGTCAGGAGTCTACTGCCAATCCCTGCACCAAACACCTATCCTCTGACGGTCTTCCTGCATTTCCTTACAGGTTTTTTGCAGTGCAGCTTCTCTGTATACAACATCACCATCCACAAAAATCCTATGGTACTTCCATTGCTATCCACCGGGTCATTTGAATGTATTATGAAATGTAATGGCCCTACAACACATCCCTGAGATATGCCCAAAGTTATGTTTACACACAAAGATTTGTGTCCACTGTGAATGACGTGCTATGTTCTGTTTTTAGAAACTCTTCAACCGCACAACTGGTCTGATATACCATACACTTGTATTCTGTTCATCAGTGGCAGTGGCAGTGCACAGTTGTACTTGAGGCCTCCCAGGCGTCAAAAATGCACAAACCTGGGCACTACTGACTTTTGAGATTTATTGACTAACAGGGTCAGTTTGGTTTCACATACTCATCCATTTTCGGAATCCACGTTGATTTCTATAAACAAGATTTTTGGTCTCCAGAAATGTCATAATATGCGAGCGTAAAACACATTCCAAAATTCTACACTGTTCTGGAGATTCATCTGCTGCCATTTGATAGCACCTGGTGGAAATTGCTTCATACTGCTTGTTTGGTCACATGCAAAGTAACCCACTTGTTCATGTAAGTAAATAGCAAAGGAGGTGGACTTTACCTTATTTGTCCACCATATACATATGATCACTGCTGTTCATAGCTCACAGCACGTGCGAAGAGAGAGAAAGTCTTGCAAAGTCAATGTTTACGAGGATTACTCCTCTAAGGCACACCAACAAGGAGAACCAACCCTTTCAATGCCAAATGTTTCCTCCTCCTTGGTGACTGCCATTACATTTGTTTTCATCATGGTAAAGCTAACAGTGAGGGAACATTGACATTATAAGCAATAATGAAAAACTGCATTAAGTATGTAAACAGGAAAAAAATGGAAGCTGTGCACTTCAAAAGGGACAAACAAACTAGTCTCCCAATTATGGATTTACATAAAAAAAGAAAAAACCTACTCCAGAATGAATATTTCACACTTCAGTGGAGAATGCGCTATATTTAAACTTTCCGGCTGATTAAAGCTGTGTTGAGTCATGGCTGGCTTCTCCGTTGGTAAGAGCATTTGCCCACAAAAAGTAAAATTGTGGCTTCAAGTCCTAGTCCCATATACAGTTTTATCTGCCAGCAAGCCCCAACTAAACTACAATCAAAACTGGTTTCTTCTCGGTGGGCACCACAGCCTCAATAAATGCAAAGAAAGACAATTTCCAAGTTTATAATGCATTAAAGTCTGCCTCCACTCCCGAACACTTCACGCACGAGGCTCGACAGTTACCCAATGGTGAGCTTACTAGAACCCATAAAAATTATACTGGAGGAGTGACACAAAATTGAAAACCTTAGAGAAGAATTAAAGTCATTAACATTTAATGATTACTGAAATTCAGTGCTTAACTAAAAACGATTTAAAATAATTTGAAGTATTGTGAAAACATAAGTAAATTTTTTTGTTGAAAAGCGAATGTGTATACAACATGACTTTTGTAAAGAATTTGAAACAAAAAAATGGAAATTTTGTAAACACACAGTCTGAAGTGAGCATTATATATTTTAGTTTAGTAAGTCCACTTCTGGAAATCCATTTTAATTTAGAAAATAGTCGAGATTTATAATTATTACAAATTTGTTTGCAAAAATTCTTTATAGTCGCATCTCTAGACATCTGACATGAGCAGATAGCTTCATACACACTGTAAGTCATGGTTCTAGCATGACAGATGTACGCTTATGATCGAGCAAGCCTGTTTGTTCCAAGTAGTATGTGCTGTGACCAAAATTTGTCAGCATCATACAGACTATGAAATCCTGAGCCATCAAAACAACATACTTTGGAAATGAAATTGTATCTTCTGTGAATATTTCTTCTTTTATTAATAATTGCTGATTTAATATACTTAATTATTAATGTCAATGCAAATTAATATAATAAATGAATATTGTTATGTCTGTTAACTGAGTAAATGATAGTGTGGGCATAGCATCTGTACGGAGACTGAATCATATGCTCAGGGAAAATTTGTAAAGTTTATGTCGCCGATTTATATACTGAGAAACATGAACCCTTTTACAATAACTCAGTTATTTAAAAAGGGCGTTAGCTTGATATTTGTGGATTTTCTAAATTTCATTTAACAAATTGTTCATAAACGTTATTAAGTTGTGATTGGTGCAATGCAAGAGACACGGGATAGTGCAGACTTATACTGACAGACCATTGGCTGTAACGTTTCTCAGCCAATGAGAAGAGAGTATGTTCGTGTATACTACATGGGCTAAAGAACTGCTTTGTGCAGTCTCTATTCAGTTCATACCTCAATCCTCATCATGTTTGGAGGCGTGTATTAGGAACTCTGAATCAATATGATAATTTTGCATAATTTTGAGTTTAACTTCAGCATGGAGTGCCGCAAAGTGAACACGAATGAGTAAGAAAGATGAACGCAGAATTCCAGATTTTATATGTGAACTGTGACTTGAAAATTAACTAAAATTCGTGTGGCTTATTGTGTAAGTCGGGACCAAGAACATAACATTCAAAGGGATTGAGTTGGGGAATATACGAGCAAGCATGCTGTCATAGATTATCCTTTTTATAATTTTCCTGGTAACAAGTTCAGTTAGGTACCATAAGCTGGCTATTACAAGTGACTGTGTGTGTGTGTGTGTGTGTGTGTGTGTGTGTGTGTGTGTGTGTGTGTGTGTGTCGAAACTGTAACTTAAGATTAGCACTGGATTTGCAGTGTTTTGTATCAAGCAAGTAACAACAAATTGAAGTTTTCACTCACAAATTACTGCCTATCCATCCTTTAATAGCTCAGTTAACCTGAAACTAAAATATTTAGTGCAACCAGTAGACACATGTAGTCCTGCTGGTCCTACTATAACTTCTCCAGTAGAGAAACATTATCCATTTTCTAACAGGACTGGCATGTGCATTGGACAGCAGAAGATATCACTGCAAGGTGAGTGGCCATTTTCCGTACACAGACAACTAAACCACGCTGTCACACAAGGATTGTGAATGTGAATACAAGGTGAGTAACTGCTTCTCTAGCCAAATAGTCTGCCAGTCAATTACCTAGAATACCCACATGACTTGGGACCCAGAGGAAGACGGCCAAGCAGACGGTATGATTAAGTATCTGGGGAAGGTCATGAATCGCAGGTATTACAGTGTGACAAGAATAACATCAGTAAACAGCTCAGAAACTGCTCATTGAGCCACCACATATTGTAATGTGGTGCCTGTTTAATAAAATGAGGGCTCTGTTAATGGCCAACATTTCTCTCATAGAAACACTACATGTTTCTGACAAAGAAGGGTATTCCTGACTGGCGGGAGATGTAAAAGCACAACCCATCCTATCCATAGTTTTAGAGCTGTCAGTATAAAATGCAGTAGCACCCTGACACTACTGAAGAACTGAAAGGAACAAATGCCAAAAGATAGTGAGGTGACAAGCTTTAGGTCTCTGAGACAGATCCGTCCTAATTAGTGGAGAGCGTACCAACCGAGTGGAAGTTCTGGCAGAAGGCTACACAGCGCATTCCAACTGGTAATCCCACATGAGGTGGAGTACTGGGATCCATGTCCCTCTTATCCGAACAAATAGGATATGTCGGATGATCACGAAATTGTCGATTGGCAGTTTTATAGGTGAGCATGAGTTGATACTGCCACAACTAAAGGCAAGCAAGATCCTCACTTCGGCAGGGACTGCGTAGGGGACTAGTCCGGAAGGTGCCAGTGACCAGCCAAACTCCACAATGATGGGCTAGGTCTAATAATTTCACAGCTGAAGGCACCATCAAGCCATAACCGTGCCAACCACAGTATAATCCAGACCGGACCAGAGCCCAGCAGATATTAGGGAGAGTAGTGCAATCTGTATCCCAAGAGGTGTGGGCAAGGAAGCACAGAACATTAAGCTTTCACATGCAGTTAATCTTCAATTGATGAATATGAGGTAGCCAAGTCAACTTCTTGTCAAAGAGAAGTCCCACAAATTGGGACTTTGAAAGAACGTCTGAGCACTATGTACTCAAGTAGAGTGATGGGTCATTACAGACCATGGTACGATGACAGAAATGCACAACCTGCGTCTTGGCACGAGAGAAATGGAAACAATGGGAAAGGGCCCAAGCAGAAGTCTGTTGGATGGCACCTTGGAGCTGGCATTCAGTCAAAGCTAAACAGTGAGATTTGTACCAAATAAAAGAGTCATCAACAAATACTGCAGGGATGACGAATGGCCTGACAGAGGTCAGTAGCCAAGGGATGGTAATGAGGAATACAGTTACATTCAGCATGGAGCCCAGCATGACGTCACTCTCTTAGACCTATTGAAAGCTGATTGAAGTACCAATTCCAAGCCAGAAGAGGAGGGGGGGGGAGGGGGGGGGGGGGGGGGAACTGACAAAAATTTGTAGGTAGTGGTGTCAAACGCCTTGAAGTAGGACAATAAAAGTCAGCAATGAGGTGTCAGTGTTCAGAAAAAAGCTGTTAAACTGCTGTTCACAACCTAACCAGATCACTGATTGTGGATTGTCCCTTCCTGAAACCACAGTGACACGGGGACAAAAGTCCCCGAGAATTGACAACCCAGCATGACTCGCAGGCAACCATCCTTACAAGTAGCTTGCACAGCGCATTGGTGAGGCTAATGGGCTGGCAACTGTCAATGGATTTTTGGGGTTTTGCCCAGCCAAACTGTTGGAACTGTGCTACTATCTCGCCATCGCGAAGGGAAATCAACATTGAGGCAGGTATAGTGTAAGACCCTGAGGACATGATGCCCTTGAGTAACAATCAAATATTGTAACATCCAACAATGAATGGAATAATGAGATGAGGCAAGAGCCTGAAGCAACTCCCTGTCAGTGAATATATTTTGTCATGCTGTGGGTGAAGTATGGGGGCAAGTCTTCCATTTGTCACTTATGCATCTGGAAGGCAGCCGCATAAGAGGAGGAAGTTGATGCAAAGTGGCTCACAAGGTACGCAGCAAGAGCTGACAGAGCAGAACAGAACAGAGACCATCCCAAAGAAAGAGACCTATTACAGTTCGGGATCTTTGCTGGCCAGAAGACTAGGGAGCTTGGCCACACACCTGTGACGAAGATGCATAAGTTCCCAGGAAGGAGATACAGCCTTCCTAGCATTTCTTCTTACTGCATTTAATTAGATATGAAACCTTAGCACCAAGTCACTTGAAAGTGATAAGATTGGTCTGCGAAAAAAGTCACTTGAAACTTTGCAAGGTTCTTCACAATCCTGAACAGCTACTGCTGTATCGATGGTACCCCATTGCACAGGCAGGGGATGGAGAGAACCTGTAGAAATGGGAATAGCAGTTCCAGCAGTATTGGTGTTTGTATCGGAGACATCTTGACAACATTGTCTATGCAACCTGACAGGGGTCAATAGCTGAAAAGGTGCTATGGGCAGCACTGACGTGGATAGGAGTACCATCACTGAGGAGAGAGAGGTCATGGTTGGTAAGAAGCTGGTCAATTAGAAGGCTCCACCAGACAAAGAGGCACTCCCCCACAGGGAGTGGTGGGCACTGAAGTCCCCAAGTACGAGAAAAATGAAGGAAAGTTGTTGGATTAATGTGGTCAACTCAATGTATGTAAGTGGCCTGTCTGGAGGTAAATGAACAATGCAAATAGTGATCACCGAATTCATCTGAATCCGCATTGACCGCATCGCTATTGCTTCCAATGTGGTTAGGAGGAGACTCTACTTACTGACAACATCTGTGTGAACCAATGTACAGTGTTTCCAACCCCACCCCTTGCCTCCCTGATGGGGCAGCACAGATCCTACAGAATGCATGATAACCATGGAGTGGTGGGCAATCAGTGAAGCGTGTTTCTTATAAAGCAATGCTAATTTCAGAAGGGGAGGAAATAAGATGGTGTAGTTCTGGCAGGTGACAGTAATATCCATTATGATTACACAGAATTACCACATCATGGGTGTCCAGGTTATGCTTGAGAGGGCCATGAGGACTGCTCATGCACCAGAACCACTGTTTGTTACAAAAGGGTATGGAGCCAAATAAATCAGAATTGGTTCAGAATCTGATCACGAGGGGACTGGGTCCCTTCGGGCCACCAGAGTATCTTTGTCCCAATTATTCTTCTTCTTGCGCTCCAATGCAGCCCTTGGTGGCCAAGATTCTTACGAGGACCTATCCATAATAAGCTTGGATCCCCCCCCCCCCGCCCGCCTGATAAAGAGCAGGTAGCCCCCAAGACCCACAGGCAGCAGTTCCTTCAGCCATTGGTTGTATTGGGGCTTTGAAACGTGGGCTTCTGGGGAGGAGTCCCGAGAGCAAGACCTGTCGCTGGTAGATGCCAGTGGAGAATGCTGCTTCTTCGGGTGGGTGTGGAAAGTTGTTCCTGCAGATTGTGGCGTGAGAACCCCAAGAGAGGAAGGCAGTAGGAGAACTGGTTTGGAAATGATTGGGGTAATAGGGTTGATACTTGTGACTTTCGCATAAATGATCATCATGTCAACAAGATATAGGCATTCATTTTTTCTTGCCTCAGTGAATGACAGACGGTCAACAGATTTATATTCCTGTATTTATAAGATTGGGCAAGCAGGTGAACATTGAGGATGGTGTTCCATACAATTGACACACAAAGATGGTTGTTTCATGGAGTGGTTGTCCACAGTTAACGCATTTTGGAATACACCATGCAGCGGCATGACCAAAGTGTATGCTCTAGACACACCTCGTGGGTGCTGGGACGTAGGGTTTCACGTCACGCCTGTATACCATGACAAATTTTTCCTGGAGTAGATTCTCTTCAAAGGCTAAGATAACGGCACACTTTATGTTTATTATTATTATTATTATTATTACGATTATTTTTGGGACCTTTTTGGGTGCATCTGACAAAATGTATGCCTCACTGCTCTCGATTAGCATATAGCTCCTCGCCTGAAGCATAATGTCTCTGTGCCCCTTGGACGAAAGTCAGAGTTTTGTGTGGGGTAATGGTAACTTATGTCACACAGATGAACACATGTCTGAAGACATTGTATGGAATAATAGGTTTTAATCACTCACAATCCTCTGTGCATTCCTCCCAAAGACTCAAATTTTCCACATGATCTTTAACACTGCATTCAGTATGTGGCATATAAGATGTTCTTCCACAGTTTGTCGACACAACAGAAAAACAAAAATGGGTCAAACCCAAAAGGTGACCAAAACTTACTTCAGCCAATACGTGATGTAAAGTAAACGAACGAGTATTCTAAGAAAGGAAAGCAGAACCTAGGGAATGGTACAATGAGAGACTGCAGCACAGAAAACGAAATAAGTGTTGCAACAGCTTGGGGCCTCGTACTCACCATGCACATACTCACGAAAGAGTGTGGGCCCCATAAGGGGACAAGTCATTTGGCTTCCATATTTACTGCAGAGTACCTTAATTTTGGTGCCACAACATGAATGACATAAGTTGTTATGCAGAATTGAGAGAAAGGCTGAGTAGGACTGTGCGTTTTGTCAATATGACACATGACTCTCAAAATAAAATTAAAGCAATATAGGCAACACAAATCTCAGTACAACAATAGCAAAGAATAATAAGTAAAATTCCCAATTTAAAGAGTATCTTTCTTGTTCAATCATTACTTCTTGTCAAGTTTGCATTACCTGAATTATAATTCATCTTACCCGTTTCACGAAAGTTTTTGAAACAAAATGCTTATTTTGGCAGCTGTCCCTACATAAAAAAATCTGGCATAAATTATAATGTTAAACAAGACAGGAAAGTTTTCATTCTTGTTACTGTGATATGAAGTAGAACACTTATAATGTCAAGTAACAGGAAATGGCTTTGCGTCTGTCAATGTTACAAGCATATTGTTACAGGATGTGGCCAGGATTAGAGTAATAAAGTAATAGGAAATCAGTCTGTCACTATAAATAATGCACAGACTTAGCTGCAATGAAACGTTATGTTTGGTTTCCCAACAGTACTTCTGCTGGATGACATTCCACTTCCTTATGAAGATGGCATCATTGGTCAAGTGGAGAAGGTTGAGGCATTTCTGAAAAGAATATTCACAACCTCCACCTGAAGCTGAATTCACCTAGATTTAAAATATTTTTAGTGCTATCTTCAGCACTTGTAATACACTTGAGCTGGTTTATTGTGCATATTTTCTTTCCACGATGTCTTGTGGGATTATGAATTTGAGTAATACAGTTCAGGGAAAGAGAATCATTAGTCCAAAGATGATGCCATCCAGGCATACAACTGGTTCACAGCAAACAGTTTAAACTTTAATCCTGCAAAGACATATATTACATATGATTGCTAACAAATAAAAATGACAAGTCACATAACTAGACATCAATCTGCATACACTGGATGACACTCCATGAGCAAAGTTCCCATTCATCCAAATAGATAATAAACAGAGGCATCATCAGCATGTGTATAAGTGAACCGCAAAGGTCAGTTCTGTCTATGCTGTACATAAAAGCCTGTCACTGTGTTGACCTTTAGATGGGATTAGTAGCATACTACGTATACATTCACTCGGTAGTGTTCTATAGCATAATAATCTGGGCCAAAGCAGATAAGGTCAAAAATAAATTTATTCCACAGAAGTGTGCAGTACAAATGAAAAATGAGGGTCTAATATCCTGCTAACAAAGAGTTTGTATTGGGGATGGGCAATGAAAATGACCATGTGTTTTTCAATAGTTTTTGAACACTTTGAGAAAGTTTGCTTTCTCAAAACCCCAAAAAATTACACTGTATGTAACAACTGATATATAATAAGCATGTGAAACTTTCTTTTTAACAGCTACGTCAGTTACATACTTTTTTTGAACTCTCTTTGCATAAAGAAAGCTATTTAACTGCTTCACTACGCAGTCCATGTGATCAGTCCTTGAGAAGTTTTTGTGTGTCCCCTTCAGCCCTGATCCACACAAATGTGTAGGTCAGATTGTAAAATTATTTTCTTGGGTTTGTTTTCATTTCTCTGACTCGTATTGACTTGGATCAGTTGTGCGTGTCTATTCGTCTGGGTATGACTGTTGGCAGCATACTGCTCTACAAAGAAAATTAAATAGGTCAGAAAGAGTTGTTGCAACAGCTACGCCAGATATTTTATAATTTTTTCATATATTGTTTCAATGAACAATGATGATACTGATTTCCTGTCAAAAGAGGTGTTATAACTGCAACATTTTTGTATACAAATAAATAGTGAACAGTGATGTACAAAATTATACTGTGTTAAAACGTCAAAAAGGCGTAGTTTTGCAAATCAGCATAAAATTAAGACCACAATTATCAATGCCTAATGAAGAAAGAAGCCAAAAACGTGCTAGCAGATGGCATTCTCTGAAGTAGATGAAAAACCAAGCAGAAATTACCATCACTGATCATGCTTCATTCAATAAAGCTAAATGTGTGTGAAAAAAAAACCACTCATTTTCTTGTAGTTTTAACAATGGAACAGAACTTCTCTCAGAAACTGTAAAGCAACTACAGACAATACGGCCATACAAATGAAGAATTTATTTACAACAAAATTCGTAAGGAAGCAGCAGTTAGAATGCCCAACTCCTTAAACAGGTTTCTACACGATGATCAGGGGCGAGCACCACTTATTATTCTTACAGCATGTTTATGAGCATCTTTTGTGCACAGTACGTCGCCCTTTCCTAAATCCATACAGACAGTTCAGAATGTTTTTTTGTTATACTTTCCTAACTGATTACACACTGTTCACTCAATTCAGTCTGTTCAGAAAGCAGGTGATAGACTCATTATATGGCAGAACTGATGTATCTTATGACATCCTGCTTTTATTAGCTTTGTTGGAATTTCATCCCAGTTCACAATTTTAACATTTTTAAGAACTATATAAGTCCAGGCACTTCACAGCAGGATGAAAGAGTAAATCTAAATTCTCCAGATCTGTGTTGCATTGTACTGTGATTTATGTGAGGGAAAGTCATTCGTTATGTCTCAAGTTATAAAACACCTGTTAAATTCTTCATAGATCTGGCGAGACTTTGTATGTTCATCAGCTTCTAATTTAGGGATAAAATGTATAGGTTTCTCAGTACCTACAACAATCTTGACAATCTGACATAGCTCTTTTGATTTGTTTATTGCATTTAAGATGAAGTTACTGTTTGATTCGTCTGTTTAACAACACTGTCAAAAATTCTTTTGTATTTGTTTACATGAGAAACTTCACATTACAGTAGTTCTTTGCTTGCATGTGCAGTTTCCTCTTTCTAATGCTAAGGATCTTTATGCTGTCAGTTACCCATGAGTTTGTTTTATTGTGCATGTCAGTACCATCATGAAGGAGAAACTTTCACTGAAAATCCTCAAGAATTCTAGTACAAATGCATGGCAGTTAGTGTTTACTAAACAGTGGTTACTGAATTACCAAAGGTTTTCATTCAAATTTGAGGCTAATATAACTTATTCACATTTCATTGACTAAAGTTACAAACACTTTCTCACTGTATAGGTTTTATCTCAATCTGGCAATGAGATAAAAAGGGTGGAATGTCAGATATTTTGAAGTCAAAAATGAAGTTTCCTGGAGCACTACAATTGATATTGCTTACAATATTATCTATATATGTTGCAGCAGATACTGTTACTCTACTGTATTCACTAAAATTTAGTATTAAGTCTTCAGAGAAATGGCAAACCTGTCATCAATTCATATCTACGTTGAAGTCAGCACAAATAATGACTTTTCTTACATAACTTGTCTGCCTGCAACCTACTCAGCAAAGTATTAAATCTATCTAGAAATGCACACGTGACTGAAAGCCAGTGATATGGCATATGCTAATAATAAATGCCACATTCCTAACATTCTATGCAGTAACTTTCAAATAATTGTTCCTTATTCAAGTACCTAAAAGTCTGTCTAAATTCAAAGATTAGTGACTGTACTACTAGAAAGCATGAACTTCCAAACCCATTCTTTTCTACAGAAACTTGCAGCTAAATTGCAGCTGGTAAGTGAATTAATCAAGCTGATATTGTCACTTTTAAGCCAGTGTTCATTTAACTTCTATAGACTCCATGTTCTCCAGAAATACTTCCATTTCATTTAGCTGGTTCAACATTCCTACTGACAGGCTGCCTATGTTTAGGTGCATAATGACATTACTTTTAGGAACTAAACTTATCTCAGAATAATTAAACTGGTAATCATCACTGGAGCCTGTATGGGTATGTATTTCTGCATTGCATTCCTCCAGTATTCTGTCACTTGATTAGTATTTTCTAGTAGAGGAGCACCCAGCACAACAACAGATTTATTTATGCTTTTGATGGCCAGATGAAAAGTTGAACTGTTGTCCTCCTGAATACCAGCACACTATATCATTCAGTTAGTAGGTCCAGGAAGAATATCGTGGTAAGTTGAAAACCAAACACATTGCCTCTTCAGTTACCTATGGGTTCTTATACTTACATGCTAATACATTTACTCCTTAACAGTATTTGTGGTTTTGAGTGAATTTATGATGAACTGAAATTCTCAATAATAACAATTCCATGTTCACTAGATGCAATCCAGCCTTTGGTTCAGATGTACAGGGTGTTTCAAAAATGACCGGTATATTTGAAACGGCAATAAAAACTGAACGAGCAGCGATCGAAATACACCGTTTGTTGCAATATGCTTGGGACAACAGTACATTTTCAGGCGGACAAACTTTCGAAATTACAGTAGTTACAATTTTCAACAACAGATGGCGCTGCAAGTGATGTGAAAGATATAGAAGACAACGCAGTCTGTGAGTGCGCCATTCTGTATGTCGTCTTTCTGCTGTAAGCGTGTGCTGTTCACAACGTGCAAGTGTGCTGTAGACAACATGGTTTATTCCTTAGAACAGAGGATTTTTCTGGTGTTGGAATTCCACCGCCTAGAACACAGTGTTGTTGCAACAAGACGAAGTTTTCAACGGAGGTTTAATGTAACCAAAGGACCGAAAAGCGATACAATAAAGGATCTGTTTGAAAAATTTCAACGGACTGGGAACGTGACGGATGAACGTGCTGGAAAGGTAGGGCGACCGCGTACGGCAACCACAGAGGGCAACGCGCAGCTAGTGCAGCAGGTGATCCAACAGCGGCCTCGGGTTTCCGGTCGCCGTGTTGCAGCTGCGGTCCAAATGACGCCAACGTCCACGTATCGTCTCATGCGCCAGAGTTTACACCTCTATCCATACAAAATTCAAACGCGGCAACGCCTCAGCGCCGCTACCATTGCTGCACGAGAGACATTCGCTAATGATATAGTGCACAGGATTGATGACGGCGATATGCATGTGGGCAGCATTTGGTTTACTGACGAAGCTTATTTTTACCTGGACGGCTTCGTCAATAAACAGAACTGGCCCATATGGGGAACCGAAAAGCCCCATGTTGCAGTCCCATCGTCCCTGCATCCTCAAAAAGTACTGGTATGGGCCGCCATTTCTTCCAAAGGAATCATTGGCCCATTTTTCAGATCCGAAACGATTACTGCATCACGCTATCTGGACATTCTTCGTGAATTTGTGGCGGTACAAACTGCCTTAGACGACACTGCGAACACCTCGTGGTTTATGCAAGATGGTGCCCGGCCACATCGCACGGCCGACGTCTTTAATTTCCTGAATGAATATTTCGATGATCGTGCGATTGCTTTGGGCTATCCGAAACATACAGGAGGCAGCGTGGATTGGCCTCCCTATTCGTCAGACATGAACCCCTGTGACTTCTTTCTGTGGGGACACTTGAAAGACCAGGTGTACCGCCAGAATCCAGAAACAATTGAACAGCTGAAGCAGTACATCTCATCTGCATGTGAAGCCATTCCGCCAGACATGTTGTCAAAGGTTTCGGGTAATTTCATTTAGAGACTACGCCATATTATTGCTACGCATGGTGGATATGTGGAAAATATCGTACTATAGAGTTTCCCAGACCGCAGCGCCATCTGTTGTTGAAAATTGTAACTACTGTAATTTCGAAAGTTTGTCTGCCTGAAAATGTACTGTTGTCCTAAGCATATTGCAACAAACGGTGTATTTGTATCGCTGCTCGTTTAGTTTTTATTGCCGTTTCAAATATACCGGTCATTTTTGAAACACCCTGTAAGTATACTTTCTGGTGTAAAAACCATAAACAGCTTGCCAGTAGACATAAGACAGCAAACTGGAAATCCCCAAATATTAAAAAATAAACTAAAAGAATGCTTTATTAGCCACTCCTATAAATTATCAGGATATTTGGAGTGTGGGATGTGGCTTACAGTTAACACTCACATTCACACTGAACACGGTTTTAAATTTCCAATATATAGATGCCCAACAGTGTTGTGTGTGAAGCTGCACAATTGCTCCATTTGAAGTATTAGATAAAAACAGCCGAGTGGTGTAGTAAGAGGACTATAAATATTTTTTGTTTTTAAAGTAGGCACTTGCTAATTATAAAGGAGTCTACAAGTAAAAGTTATATTTACATACTACCAAGAGCTGCTGATAAAATAAACATCTACCCATCACCAATTTTGATCACAACAAGCCTCATCATGTAACCTGTACAGCAAATTGTAATCTAGGTGTAATATTTATAATTATCAATGTGATTAGTATTAGTGTTGACTGGTTATGATGTTAACAAAATTAGCCTACATTGCTTCTGGCAATTAATGCATCATTTATCTGCAGCCATACACCAATCGAAGAACGTACTCCTTCATTAACATCATTTAAGTCAATACAGAACTAACTGTGGTATCGTAACACTGACATTACAGTACACATACTGACACATGCAATTTCTCATTAACAATAGGCATTTGTTGGAGAGTCAAAGCTGGATTCATTTAGTGAACCTAAATCATATGATATCAACATAGATGAAAGCACAGGTTGCTCTACTCCCAATAAGTAGACATCATTTTTACAAGACCCACTTACAGCAGAGTCTCTCAGAATTTATGTAAGTCTGTGATAAATGCACATATCCAATATTTAAAAGTTTTTTTCTCTTGGCAAACTACTACTACTACTGTCTGTAGAAATACCTATGGCCCTTTATGTGGTAACTACTACTATAACTTACTATAATGATCAGAACATTTTGTACTTATAATAAGAACAGTGCATTATTACCAGGTCCAAGCAGCCCAAATTCAGTTTTCTAGTAATCACTTCATGTGACTGGTATCCACGGCTGTCAACCTCCCTATTTTATACACACATTATCACTTAACACCAATTATTCAAATATAATTAACGTTAGTGATATTCTCCTCAATTATGGGAAATACGGAAGCGTCCGATCCCGCCCGTCTGCTTTGACCCATGACGTCACAAATACGGCGGAAACAAAAACAAACACACACACTTTCCACAAGAAGCCTATCGACACTAACGGGACAAGCGCGGGAAATGGGGTGTTTTGGGTGGGGGGCAAACTAAATATAAACAAATTTAGACGCCTTGCGTAGCTAAAACGTGTAAGTGAAGACAGCCATGCATAAATACCCACCCACCTCCCCAGGGGTCGTAACCCCTGCAACCCATAGAAGATAAAGATGCTTCAGTAGCTGATTAGTGTTTTTTGTCTTTTTTTTTTTTAAATCTCACGGGATAGAACGAACAGATCAGAAAGTGTTTTTAAATTAAAAAAAAAAAAACCTCACGAGATAGAACGAACAGATCAGAAAAGTAAATAAAATAAGATAAAACAGAACTGGAGACAGCCACACTCAAACCAAACTCCGCGCCGTCATGACGTCACACATGACAACACCCTTACGTCACGGGTCAAAGACTACGCGTGGGATCGGACGCTTCTGTTGACCCCAATTATGTTGAAACACATACAATAGAATAAAAGTAAAGTAGACAAAAGCAAAAAAACTTTTGGACTGGAGGAGGCACTAGATTATTTTTTCAGATTAAACCCCTTATATAAAGCAAGCAGCCAAGTAGTATCTGTGTTTGCACCACAAAGATTCTAAAGTGTCCTGCGAGAACAACGCCACTGGCCAGAAATGAAATCAGAAAAACCTAAATAGGTCTAATTAAATGACACCTCGAACAAGCAATTGAGAGGCTGATGGCATTACGCAAAACAATTTGCTGAAGAGTGCTAACTATGTGTTGTTATATGATGACTACAATTATTTAATTTTATAGATGACACACAGTTTTACTTTATTACCAGCTAGAGGCCCTGGAGAGGTTGTGCTATAGAAGAAGTATTATGATGATGATGATGATGATGATGATGGTCAGCTGGAGAGACAAATTAACAAAGAGGTGATCAGAAGAGAACAGGAAACTAGATCTCTGTGGAGGCATATCCAAACAAGAGAGAGAAGCTTGTACGTCACATTATGACACAACAACATCATTGGAACAATAGCAGAAGCAGCTACTGGGGGAAGGTATCGGTGGGGGCAACCAAGGATATCATACAGGCAACAGATCATGGATGATGTTGGATGTAACATATATGTGGAAATGAAGAGGAAGGCAGGCAGAAGAGAGGAATGGTGGTCTGCTGCAAACAAACCTCAGGGTTGAACACTAAAAGAAGAAGAAAGACCAAAGATAACTGCCGCTATACAATTTATAATATCAATCAATGAATAAATAAAAACAGTTTGTAGTTCTAATAACTGAATATAGTCAAGCAACAAGATTATAGCGCAACTATCTACTCAGATATAAATCCAAACGAAAATTGAACTACAGTGCTGCTAAGGCCAACTTCTGTCAACGCCAGCTACGCTGTTTATAGCAAATCAAAATTTGGACGGGAAGAATGTGTCAAGCAAACAATACAGGCTTAAACAAATTCAACTACTAGCCAAGATGATTCTGCAACTAGAACGCCACTAACTCAGTTTCTGGACGTATTTTCGGAGGTGTTTCGCCATCTCAACCCCGAACAGCCACTGCCTGCGGTAAAATATACTCACAATTATCGAAAGTTTTCCCTAGATCCTAGTTGTAACAACAACAAATCTTGGATCAATGCAACGTATTAAAATATCTAAATTTTTGACTAAAATCTGTAGGTCATCAAACGTCAAGACACCCTCAGGCATCACTACTGGATTTCGCTTTATCAACAATGTTATCGCTATCCAAACAGATTACTTCGATTGCGTTTCCCTGGTAAATTGCCAGACAACAACTGATTTTAAGAAAGCACTTCCCAACTCTTATGACAGTGTTAGCAACAATGTTACCCACAAAATTACAAAGGCCCCTACAACGAACGCTACTATCAAGGATTTATGCAATGATTAGAGAAAGAACAACATGTGGAAATAGGCTAACCTCTTTCAAAGCGGTAAAGTTGCTTCATTTTTATTCCATAACTTCCCACACTCATAATGTCACAGAAATTACTCAAAAGTGTAGTAAGATAGTTTTATCGCATTCTAGCATAGCAAAGCGGGAATGTAGGCATCAATTAGTGTCAAAACAAAAATGTTGTACCGACAGCCAGAACAGCTGCCTTCGCGTCTATGTTGCACTGATTTACTGTTCTTAATAATCTTGTACAAGGCGACCGAAGTATACGGATATTATGAGTATCATATCACGTAGTTCACTGACAGCAAGTACCAATTTTCCATACAGTTTATAAGGAAAACAACCCTCGCCCAACTTACCTCGAACGAAAGGAAATACCGAATCCCTCAAGGGACCGACGAAATGTTTAATTAAACTCCATGCACTAATTAACTTTGTTCTAAATTACTGTCAACACAAAACATCTCAAAATCATGTCACTTTTATTTTCACTGTAACGAAAATACAAAAACTTCAACACAATACACATCAAACTAACACTACCCCGCTTAACCTATGCGATCAATCCGCCACTACATATAGCGCCATCTTTCGGCGAATACATGAACTGAACCAAGTTAATTACACTAGATTGTGGTTTCCCCTGGTAAGAGATTTTAGTATCGATTACCTCAACGATGCTATAAAGCAAGACAGTATAAGAACAGCATTCACGGCATGGTAATGTAATATTTTTTGTAAGTTCAACTATAAGAAGGCAGCTATAATCCTCAGTGCAAATGTTTCGCAGTCCTGAGAGAAGAAATATGATGTAAAACTGATACGCAAATGTAAGCTTTTACATCCATTCAGCAAGTGACTACAGATTAATTCAAGCCCGAATATTGTCACTGCTTTCATAAGTGTTGGTAAGATATACGGAAATACCACAGCCAACCGTGGAGGAGGCTTTGGAATTACAGAAGGAGGGTTCTACTCCTTTCCTCAGCGTAGGTGTCGAGAGTGTCTATGCTGTGATCTACAGACATACTCCGCAAGCCATTATGGAGTGCATGGTAGTGCGTACTTTCTGTTATTCAATATATTGATGTCCCGCTCCATTCACGTATAGAGCGCGGAAACCATTACAGCTTAAATGCTTCTGTGCGCATTGTAATTAGTCTCTTGTCGTCACGGTTCCTACAGGAGCAATACAATTGGGAACTATAGTATATTCTTAGATTCCTCACTTAACACTAGTTCTTAAAATTTCATTACAGGTTTGCACAGGATAACTGCAGTCGTTCTTCAAGCAATTCTAGTTTCTCAAGATTTTTATGATGTTCTCCACTGGATCAAATAAATTTGTGACCATTCATGTTGACCTACTTTGTACACTTTAAAGAGTCCCTGTCAGATGTATTTGTTATGGATCTCATACATTTGCGCAGTATTCTCCAATGGATCGCAGATGTAGTATGTAAGCAAATTCCTTTGTAGATTTGACTACAGTTTCCCAGTATTTTACCAATGAACCGAAGTTTGGCATCTGCTTTACCTACAGCTGAGCCTTTGTTTTAATTCCATTTAATATTACCACAAACCGTTACACGCACGTACTTTTCATGATTTGACTGAGTCCAACTGTAACTCGTAGTAGGCCTAATCATATTATACTAAATTTTTGAGATTTGTGAAGAGCACAGTTCTACATTTTTGAACATTTAAAGCAAGGAAAAATGAGGAAATAAGCAGGAACATTAGCATGAAAACTATATAGCAACAAGTGAAAAGGCTTACACTACCAGTATGCTGTGATCCAAGGGACATTTATTGTCTTGTCATAACATTTACTTCAGTTCACTCTAACACAAGAACACACTATTTTTTATTCAAGTCAGAAACGTATAAAACACATGATAATTACCATTACAAATAAATGAAAGAAATAATTATCAGGCTGCACTGCTGTTGACCAAAACCTTGAAACCTCAACTGCACTCAGTGTCACAAGTATTAGATCTTCTGTGTAAAATGCAGGGCTGTGTTTCTCAGTCATAGTTCGTGGTAGTGCCATTTTTGGATGTTCCTCCTCAGTCTTCCGACTCCAGAATGAGGACGATTGAGTTATCTCCAAACAGTCCCATTCTATTCATGACGAAGTCGGAAGGTTTCTGAAGGGAGAGGCAGGTAGACTAATTCTCTTTGTTGAAATAGCCACAGTTGTTTTCTTGATGTAGCTGCAGGGGTTTGTGGGGAAACGTCTTGAGGACTTCAGCCTTTGGGCTGATGGAATGCGCCCATTCAGTGGATGGTTTTCCTAAAGACGCCAATTTGTTCTCTACACATTGGCAGCCCCCTCATGACGAATATCTGGAGGCGCTATGGCATCGAGTTGGTAGAGTTTTACAAGTGGCGTCTGTTTCAAACATCCTTTAATATACACATATATAACGTCAGCCTCAGTTTGCAAATAGAAACCAGTCTTTACCTACGTTTCAGCCAAAATAATTTGACCTTCTTCAGAAGCTATTGACACTAAAATATTGCATGCCAAAGTTTGTCCACGTCAAGTATAAAACTATAGCACTGTAGTACCTAGTCATAAATCTACATTACTTAGCTGAAGAGAAACAGCAGGCCCCACTGTTTGGACGAGGTCGGTAGGCCGCGAGAGCTGCTCTGGAACTAATCGCAGCAAGCGACTATGTACCGAGCACCGCCGATGGTCACGCACATGCACACTTGGAAATATAGATGCATAAACAGTAGCTACCTTTACGTTAGGAATTGGATGAATATAACCATTAAAACTCTTAATGGCGTAATCTATAACCGAACTTACTTCTGAGGAGAACGAGAACCCTATAAACGGATTCGGAGCCTGTAAGAAGGACTAGCTATTACTCGGCAAAATTATTCCTCAATTTTGAATACATTACTATTCGACTAAAGGAAGTGGAGTCAGGCGCCGGCGACTACAAAGGCACCGTAACATCAGGGCCGGTGAAGCAAAGGTTCAAAACCTTAGAAAAAGTTCTTAATTCTCAATTGTAGCTTGTCATTAAATAGGTTTTCTTCATCAAGCAACAGGTGTTTAAATATTTGCAACTCCTCAAGGATGTCAAGCCTAGTGTCTTTAACCTCAAAATTTAATAGCTCTGTGTTATTTGGTGGGTTGGGAGCATGGGCCAATTGAACAACGTGCTCGGCAAAAGTCGAGCCACACGTGCCATCACCACTTTTCGTGGGTATATGTTCTTCATATCTAGCTGAGAGGGTTCTCCCTGTCTGGCCGATGTAATAACTTGGGCAGTCATTACAACTATGTACCGGCGGTTCTCGGTACATAGCTCCTCGCTGCAATTAGTTCCGAGGCAGCTCTCCCAGCCTACTGACCTCATCCACACAGTGGGGCCTGCTGTTTCTCTTCAGCTAAGTAAAATAGATTTATGAGTGGGTACTAAGGTGCTATAGTTTTATACTTGACATAGCCAAACTTTGGCATGCAGTAGTTTAGTGGCAATAGCTTCTGAAGAAGGCCAAATTATTTTGGTTGAAACCTAGGTAAAGATTGGTCTCTATTTGCAACTGAGGCTGACATGATATATGTTTAATTATCACAGTTGCTGATGGGGCTGTACGATGTTAAAAATTCTTTAACCTTTAATATTTCTTCATGTTTCATTTAGTGCCTTGTCCACTGAGTTTGCAAGTGTAGCTTTGTACAAGACCAGATATGCATACTCTGTAGCACTGTAACATGTTGTTAGTGCTATCATTCTCAGGGTTCATGGTCGAGAGCCCCACGAGCCCCACATGCTACCAGTGATCTAGAGACAGGTATTATTTCTTGCTACCACCTTCACTCTTGTATACTCTCAATGCTGTTCGTACAAAAATGGTTCAAATGGCTCTGAGCACAATGGTATTTAACATCTGTGGTCATCAGTCCCCTAGAACTTAGAACTACTTAAACCTAACTAACCTAAAAACATCACACACATCCATGCCCGAGGCAGGATTCGAACCTGCGACCATAGCAGTTGCATGTTTCCGGACTGAACGCCTAGAACCGCTCAGCCACCACGGCCGGCGCTGTTTGTAGATCAGACTATAATCCAAAGTGACTCTCAGATATTTTTGATGGGTCACATTTACTGACTGAATCCCTTGCCATGTGGTGTCAAGTTTGTGATTTGCCTCATTGTGCTTGTTGAGTGCAGATGAAGTAATCTTCAAACTAACCTCAATAGTATAATCATCTCACTGAACTGCAGACTCCACCCAGGGTGGGACTGCCTCATTCACTCAAGGAATGACTAAAGGCAAATTCTCACTGCCTGTCATATCATGTCACATCATGTGAAAACATTCTGCAATGCATTTCAAACGACGGCATGCACGCAGACTGTCACATAACGTCACGTCATGTCATAGCACCATCAACGTTTCTTGGGAAAAAAGTTTTGATGGCTGACAGAATCCATCTACTGTTTGTAGTGTTTCATAAAGAAATGAACTGAAACCGTCAGACACTACAACAGTGGCAAAATGCTTTTTTTGTGAAGCATACATAAAATAATGCATTAGAGTAGTTTGTTTAAGTATGTGTTTATGATGGTCTTATTCATTGTTGAATAGTTCTCGGGATTGTGTGTAAAACAGTTTTGCATGCATCAGTGGTCAATATTGTGTGGTTTCTTAACTAACCTCAGTACAAATACGACACTTGAACTATTAAAAGACAAATGCAAGATGTAAAGAAAACCTATAAATACTGAAGGGAAAGTTATTGAGGGAGATATGACTATTGCACAAAAATTGTCTGTGGACTGGTAACTTAACTTAACCTTAAACAAACCAGTTTTTCAAGGGATGTGATGGCAGTTCATAATGCTGTGTTCCTTTTAGTAATTCTGGGTGCAGTATGTCGTAATAGATGAAAAAACGGGTGCTTCGACTTTCTAAGATATAAAATGCAGATTCCTCTTCCTTGAGCTTCTTGTACAGTGTGTGAAATCTGCCTTGTCGACCACGTAATGACATTTTTCTAACTCACACTCTTTTTTCTTGCGCTTCTGTGTTTCTTCTCTAACATACAAGCTACGCCTGCAAGCTGCAAACCATTTAAGTTCAATAAATGTCATTCTCGTACAAATGTGGAATCCAGCACTTTATCCATTATGTATGTGCACTTCAGACTTAAAAACAGTTGAGAATAATCTTGCAAAATCCAAATTCGCACGAAAAAACCGTTTGAGAACAGCCATACGAATTGAAATTAAATGACTTGAATTGACTAGACGTACCATTATGTGACAGACACCTTGACGTGATAGTGCTGGTGAAAGGGTACAGTACCGCCCGACATTGAAAATAGGTACAACATACTTCATTATTCTTGTCTGAACAACATATTTTTTCTAACAATAACTCAATTTCAATTAATACAGCGAAGCCGGATACCAGTGTGGGAAAGAATGACAATTTATTTATTTAATTGATCACATGTGCACTCCCACAAAATAAATCCCTACATCCAGTTTGGTGAGATCTGTGAAACGAATGAATGTATGGTCGTCTGCTAACCGCAGATAGTGAATGTGAATATATGATCATCTTTGAGATGATCCTTTGGCCACCTTTGGTGGAACCAAAGAGATGAAACTTACCGGAGCTTTTAGCGCCTGAAATGTGGCTGACCAATACGGTAGCATGGTCTCCCCCCACCTCGACAAAGGTGCGAGATGACCTGAAGAACGGCCATGTTTCAGCACTCTGCCGCTGGATCTTGTGCTGTTAAGACCTGTCATAGTTGTGCTCCATAAAGACAAAAGAGTGGAGACATGGTATGCATGTGGAATATTTAAGAGTAGTTTGAAATAATAATTTCTCTATTTCAGGAACTTTTGTGGGGAGAATTAAATGTCAGGCAGGTAATATTAATGGGATCATAGTAATCTTCGGAAGTGACCAACGGTCACAATGAAACCACGTGTAGCAATAAGTTGAAATACTTCTGTGTGCTTAAGTTAAGCTGAATTACTAGCGTGTGTACTATAAGTTGAAATATTTAAGAAATAGCGTGTGCAGGACTTGAAATTAGAGGCGAGTACTTCCACGTGGTGAGTACTGTGTGAGTCTCAATCTGTGTATGAGACAAAGGATAAAGAGAAGTACTCATCCATGGTATCAGTTGAGGACTCGTGTGTGTGATGAATATGTTCTTAATATTACTTTGCGAGATATGTTTCCGTGTGACGCTTGATTCAAACTATAACACTCTGAGAGAGAAACAAGGTGAGTCAGCCGTCTATCCAGCAACGCCACTTGGCTTACATTGCTCAGGAAGACGTGCATATATCTCCAGAGTTCATAGCAGGAAAGAAGAATTACGAATTGGGGCAGTATCGTGTGAAACTGGGATAAATACTAATTGAAGTGGGAAAGCTGAAAGTGATAGTGTTGTGAGTATTTATTGTATTGTATTCCATGTTTTAGTGTGGTGTATGTCATGTAATTTGGGGTATGTGTGGTTTGCATGAGAGAGTAGCAAGGTAGTTTCAAAAGATTAGTGGGTTATGCTTGTTCCTTCGGTACCGCTCGGTCTGGAGAAAAGTTTCGTGATGATGATTGTGAGAGTCGAAGTGTGAGGTATAATAAAAGATCCACCATCCTATCCAGAAAGTGCACTGTAGCGTTAAATAATTACGAGACCATAAGGTAGAGAATCACCAATGTAAAGCCATGCCCACTGGGCAGAATTTCTCATGTGTTATTGTTGTAGGTTATAGAATTTGTGAGTTTAGGTTATAGAATTTATCGGAATAAATAAGACAGTGAAAAGAAAAAGATTGGTGGCCTTTTCCTTTGAATTGTATGTTGTCATGATATCCAGAATTTATAATGTGTGCGCCACTCATATTCAGTGCGATGGCCACGTGTTGATAAAAGCAGTTAAATAAAAAAAAATGAAAGAAAATGTGGTATTGCCAGTGCGTAGTGAACAGTCAGAGTTCTGTAAATTCCAGATTGTTAGCTGTGCGTTTCTGTTGCGTATTATTCATACAGGAGGATAATTTGTAACTTAATTGTGAGTACCAGAGTTCATGTTACTCGATAAATAAGAATGAATCCACTCGCTTGGCAGACCACTCATCTTGCAGGCCTGACTGCTTGATGCCACAGTATGAGCAAGGCATGTGGGTGCCTCTCACTGTGATGTGAGGGTGCCATGATCTGCTGGTGCCGTGACAGCCAGTGTGAAATGGCCTTAACCTGGCTACTCTCAGAAACATTTCCATATTTATATAAAGCTTCCTCAATTGCATCATTTAAATTATCAATGGAATTGTGTTTTTCATTGTTACCATTTCGTGAATTGTGACATAGTCACAGCAAAAATTTATAGTGATCCAAGAAAATACCTCTATATTTATTCTAATCGCAGAACAAAATATCGTATACCTGGTTATTAATTTTAGTCTATGATGACCATCTTCAGACCTGAGTACTAACAGTTTCCCAAACACATAGTTCCTTTTTCATATGTCGGCTTGATTTGTTTGGAAAATTGCTGTTACTCAGGTCTGAAGACGGTCGTCAAAGACCAAAATAACAACCTGGTATAAAATATAGTGGTCCTTAAATGTAATAAGTATTTAAAAGTTACTGTTTCAGTCACCTTTATCACTCATCATTCATGTCATCACTGTTGCTGTTGTCACTCATTAATTCATTCATTCACTAACCTGTAGACTGTTTCCATTATGAAGATCCAGTCAGGATATATACAATTTCAATTATATTTATACATATAACATGACACTGACTTGTTTTAATTTAGTCAAAAATTAATTTAATCTCCATTACATGGATACCCAGCACAAACACAAGATTTCTATAACATAAACTGGAAAAGACAAAAACATGATTTATCATACTTTGATATGCACATGAATTCAGAAATTCATCTTTACATTTTCACAGTTACATACTTCCACTATTTCACTTTTTCAATGGGCAACATTCACTCACAAATCTTCACTAGCTTACACTATGGCAGCCTTGCTTTGTAACAATGTGTCTGTACAAGGCACCTGGAACGAATGAAAAAGGAACAAGCAGTACCAGGATCATTGTTGAGTAATGAGGAAGTGCGTACATAACATATTTATAATTTCTGGTTTATAGACACAAAGATATCTTAATAATTGCCTGTTTGGAGGCTATCCTCGCTACTGTACAACGTCTTGGTATTCTTATAGGTTATATGTAGATGAAGAGACTAAATAACCTCTTGATTTATTTCTGAATACAATTTTCTTTTCAATGGATTTTATTTTGAGTATTAATTTATTGTACAAAATGTACTGAACAGTTATAGGATCTCCTTCAGTTAAATTGACACACTTTGTATGTAGACAACAATGGTCCGTATCTTTTCTTTTGCAATAGTGTATATCTTTGTTTAACTAAGCAGTAGTATTTGCTTCATTGCAGATATGTAAGGGGCAGTTGGATGAAAACGAGGCAGATGGAAAAATAACTATATTGTTACTTATTTCAAAAGAAATAGCTATAATTGTTAATACATTTATCCCACTGAGAGACAAGTGATCAGCGCTTTCAAGGAAAAATTTTTACTGTTAATTACTGTAAAGATCCTCCTTTTACTACTTATACTGGAATTATTAAAAGTTGATGTCATTGCATGTGAGTGATAATCACTTTGGTAACAATGATTTTTACTAAAGTTCAAGAGAGGAGCCTTCACATATATTTTTAACTATTTCTTAACTGGCAGATGCCTTCAGTGTCCAGCGGGGGTCTTCATAACTGTATAGCATAAATGTATTTCAATGGGTCCTGGGATTCGTAAATGACAAACATAAAGCATAACCACTTCTTTTCTGGATCTGATACCATTTAACATTATTCATTTCACAGTCACCATAACTCTCCAAAATCACAAGGAAAATATAAACTCAGAATGCACATAAAAGATAAGAAGCAATCGACTGTCTTTTTAACCATAAAAATCAAAAACCTTCAACATCATGTTCACTCTCTCAGATGCAGAATAAGTCATGGAGTGAGAAAGCCAGTGGCACTAAGAAAGACAATATTGTTCTGGAAGCTTCCAGAAAGATCCATAGGTCAAAGTGCTATCTAGGTAACTTCGACTTTTTGTTATTGAGACAGTTTCAACTTAATAGCTGTAATTCAGAAATGTAAGTTATTTTAGATAACAATGATAATGACAAAGATTGATAGGAATATCAGAATAAGGTGAATATTTCTATACTTACTGACTTTATGTTTAATTATAAATTTGATCTGACATCAATTGTTAAATTAATAAAAATATAAATAGAACAAGTTTCTTGAACCCTATGAAAACAATTTTGTAAAATGCTAATAAGTGATAATATTTTGTTTTACAAGCTGTTACTACTATTTATTGGAAAACTAATTTTCGTGGTATAATATTGTAGCATGAAACTTCCCGGCAGATAAAAATTGTGTGCCGGACCAAGACTCGAACTCGGGACCTTTGCCTTTTGCAGGCAAGTGCTCTACCATCTGAGCTATCGATACATAAACGGAAAAAATCCGTATGAGGAAAAGTTTTATCCACGTACTAGAACACTTTACAAATATACAAAATGATGAATTAAATACTTTATAAATAAAATGAAGTTCAAACACAGCCAAAAACCAGGAGGCATCACAGATTTGTATTAGGCTGGACAAACTACAGCAGGGCTTGATTTATTACACTACAAATCCACGATCATGTCCAAGCATGTAACTCTTCATTGGAAGCAAACTCACGAATGTCCTTCTTCAGGGTTACAAAAATAGAGAAATCTCATATGGAGAGATCGAGACTGTATGGGGCCTGTAAGGGCTTCCTGTGGAACGTCTACAGTATATTCAAATCGAACTTGATACCATGTGAGTTATTATTATCATGCAGCAGATACTCTGCCTCGTGATGACTGGGTGTTGTGTGATGTCCTTAGGTTAGTTAGGTTTAAGTAGTTCTAAGTTCTAGGGTACTGATGACCATAGATGTTAAGTCCCATAGTGCTCAGAGCCATTTGAACCATTTTTTGCAGCAGATAGATGTTTTTCGTCAACATTCGTAGGCATTTGAGCTCGATGGTGCACTTCAGTTTTTGCAGAGTGTCCATGTATTGCTGTGTGTTAATTGTGGCGCTATATTTCAGAAAGTAAATGAGCAGGAGCCTATGCAAGCAACGAAAAGGTCATCATGGTTTTCCAAGTGCTGGTGTGCACAGATCTGAATTTTTTTCTGTGGGAATGAATCCTTGTACTTCAGTTGTTGGCTCAGGCATTTCCTCTCCAGCTGAAAATGATGCCACTATGTTTCATCTCCCACGACAATATAGGACAAGAAACGATATTTTTCATTCCAGGTGTTGCAGAGGCGTCAATATTCTGATCTCCTTCTGTTCATCCATCAGGCTACAGGAGACCCACTGCACACAGATTTTCTAGAATTTCAGGTGGTGTGTCATGATGGCAGGAACGATATTGTGACAAATGCCCAACGTGAGCTGAATGTCTTTCAGCATCCGCTGTCAGTCATTTCTGATGGCAGAATCCATTGCAGCAATGACAGAGGAGGTAATGACATGATGAGCCTCTCCTGGCTGTCTGCTAGCTTTAAATGACATGCGATCTCCTCATGCAGTATGTCATGCACTTGACACTGTGTTTGTGAAATGCAGCAGACATTATGCCATGAATTTCTTTTCTTGACATTCCTTCCTTAGTCAAAAACCGCACTACACCTCGCTGTTCCCCTTTTTCAACCTGCATAGTTAAGCTGGATGCACACACACCCAGCTGACTGCACATGAAGCATGTGTAACAGACAAGTGGCACATTGGTGGAAGTTCAAGCTGTTCCTTCTTGACACCCAATAGAGGGCATTTCCATACACACATCTACCTGCATTACAAACGTCCTTGGCATGCTCATTATATAGTTTGTCTCGTTTTCATTTGACTGGCCCTTGTATATACTGGAGAGACAGTCATGCAGTTATGATATTCAGTTGTCTGAATTTATTCCTGTAGGTTTGTCTTGGGGTCAGATTTGCAATGCATCTAACAGCCTTCTCCTGAAACGTCAGTAACCTGTGTGTATACATACGTCGTGCATTTCTGCAGTCTGTTTTGTAGGATGATAAGTGGGGATAAACTAGGCCATTGTACATTGTTAACAGTGTGTCTGTATGTACATTGTCTCTTCATTATGAATATACTAGGGCTTATTTTTGAGTATGTTCTTTGTGAAATGTTTATCAGTGGTGATATCCAAGGATTTGTGATTCTCCACTTCTTGAGAATTGAATTACCCAGTTCAAGGCAGCGGTGACCACCTTCACCATCATCATTACTTGTCCATGTCACTGTCATTGTTGTCCTCTTATTAGCCACCACCGCCATCATATCATCTGTCACCTACATTGCCAGTGTCATCACAAGCAGTCTTCACATGCTACTCTTCATCTGATTTATCAGTGTTTTCTGCACCTCCTTCTAACAGTCTTTTATGTATGTATTTCATTAGCAAGTAATTTTGTTGTGAGTAGTACTTGTCAACAAATACTTTTTACAAAGATTATTTTAAATAGTATTGCAAGAGACATGGAATTTAAGAGATACAGTGTCAAGAACTGTTCAGTCAACAACTATACAAAAGATAATTAACACAAAGCTAGTTAAAAAATGAATTCAACATGAACAAATAAGACAGGTTAACAGACATTTAAAATAAAATAGAGGCTTTGTAGAAATAAAGAACAATCCAAAGGCAGGAAAATCCAATTGTAAAATGTTGTACTTAATAGCATTAGATTATGTTGTGTTAAATACCTATGTGGGTAACAGACAAAACCGTGCTTGCCTAAGGAAGTTACCACTTAACTCTCCCAAGCCAGAGAACAGAGTCCACAAGGATTATACTACTGCAAACGGTGCAGAGCTGTAGGTTTAACAATTCATACAAATTATCCCTGTTGGTTTAGATATTCATTTACAGTATTTATGGATTTTTTTATTAGGAGCTGCGTATGAAGATGACAAAATTTCGACAGTTCATTAATGGCAGATTTAATTTGAGTAGAGAGAGCATTGAACACTTTTGTGCTAGCACTCTTTACTTGTTTTGTATTTTGTATTGTATGTAGTTGTTAATTGGTCTGTTTGATATCCACAGAAACTGGTTCCCACAAATAAAACACATCAGTCAGTCAATATACAGGGTGTCCCAGCTATCTTGTCCACCCAAAATATCTCTGGAACAATAACAGCTATTGGAAAACGACTTTCACCGGTATCAATGTAGGGCTGGGGCCCATGAATGTACATATTTGGAAACATTCTAAAACGAAAGCATATGTATTTTTTAACACAAACTTATGTTTTTTTTAACTGGACCTCCTATATTTTTTCTTCAGCAATCCATAGCATGACAAAGCACATACACAATGGCGTTGATTGCATCGCAATATCCCTATTACATCCCGAGATTTAAGACGCGAAGTTGACGCTTGAAACACCTGACATGCGCTGCTAGCGCACGTCCTGAGGCTCAGGCGTGAACCCCACGCTGCCCGTAATCGCGATGTGATTGACATGCGTAATCACACTTCCATACTTATCAAGAGGTCCGAACGAATAATACGGTCTGCTGCCATCCTGCATTAACGTCGTACATTCCAGCAGGTATTTATCCCATAGTCTAGGGGTGATGCGGTTCTGTAACGTTAGTCACAAAGTTAACTTCGCTTATCGTTATTCCGTTACTAAAAAGGTAATGCCGTTCAACATTAAAACTTTACTTTACTGTAGATCTAGCGCAAGTGACAGTTAATCATTCACTCATGATAGTAAAATTCATGTTGATGGTTTTAGTGAAACGAGCAAGTGAACTAAAAGTTTTACCGTTGTTTAGGTAAATATGTTTTGATTTGGGAAGTTCAGGTAGGACATAGAAGATGAATGTAAACATCTTTAACCAATTAGTTTCATTATCACATAATTATCAATGTTATGTTTACCTAATGCATTAAATGACAAATTGTTGCAAACAAATGTTTCTTAACATCACTGGGTAAAATGGCCCTTTGTAGAAACTTCCACTGTGATACCAGCACTACATACTAAACATAGCGTCCACATCTCATGCTCAAAGTAATGCCCATTGGCTTGCATACATAGGGTCACTCTGCGGATGAAGGATGCCCTACTTTGTGCTACTGTTTCCTCTTTGATGGCTGTACAAGCATCAATAATGCGTTGCTTCATGTCCTCTGGTGTTGTTGGTTCATGTTGGTAAACAGCATCCTTCACTGCTCCCCAAAGAAAATAATCCAGCGGTGTAAGGTCCGGAGATCGGGCAGGCCACCTAACTGGGCCACCTCGTCCAATCCACCTACCAGGGAACTTACGGTTCAGAAGTCGTCGTGCTCGTAAGGCGTTATGTGTAGGGCATCCATCATGCTGATACCACATGACCATTCTCCGGTTCAGAGGTACGGTGTCCAAGAGTACAGGAAGATTGTGTCGTATAAATCTGGAGTATTGTCTGCCATTTTGGATGCCATTAGAAAGAAAGGTCCGATAATAATCCCACACCAAACATTAACTTTCCGCGGACGCTGATGCTCTACCTGATGGAGTCATTTTGGATTGTCTGCGGACCAATAATGCATATTCCTCATATTGACAATTCCTTTGTTGGAGAATGATGCCTCGTCGGTAATGAGAACATCTGCAAAAAAATTTGGATTAGTCAGAAGTTTTTGCTGAGCCCACCGACAAAATGTTACCCTATTGCGGAAGTCATTTCCATGAAGATCTGGGTGTAAATGAACATCGTAAGGATGAAATTTATGACGTTTAAGAATACGCTGTGCACTTGATTTCGACACACCAACTTCACGTTCAATTTGACGTGTGCTGATTTGAGGATTCACAGCTATGGTAGCGAACACAGCAACTTCAGCATTTTCATCTGTGCGTGTTCTAGGACGATGTCGAGGTCTTGGATTTAAGCTTCCCGCTTCACGTAGACGAGATGTGAGACGATCAAACATCCGGCGCGAAGGCGATGGCTTGTCAGGGAATCGTCCTCTGTACAGTCGTTCTGCCTGAACAGCATTTCGTCCACCTACAACAGGGCACAGTACAGGTATGTAGAGTAGGGTAGAAAACAGACATATTAACTTAATAATCATGACGTTCGCTAACAATACTATCAACAAACAAGCAATCTCATAAAGTATTTCCCGTCAACGTACATTCTCCATAGATCAACAGATGTGTACTACCTCCGTGCCGTCACTAGATTACTCTGATGCACGACTAAACTGGCAAGCGGTCTACTACACGCCAAAGCAACAACAAATGGGATGCTCGGAGGGTGGAGGAGTACAGGAGTTTGCATGGGCTCGCAAATCATAAACAAGGCGAAGTGGTAGCTGTGGCAGTAGTGGGAACTACGTTGGACACTTGACTAGGTAGAGCCAGGTCCTGCGCGAGAGGCACAATGGGTCATATAACGCATTAGATAAACCTTATTTTGGGTGTGCAGGATAAATAAGACAACCTGACGGGTGTACACCGACCGGTACTGGTTCATATTGTGTACGTAGACACGTAAAACGTGCAAGAGGGAAATCATTATGTGCTTATGAGAGTTGATGGCAGCAGACCGTATTATTCGTTTTGGACCTCTTGATAAGTATGGATATATATATATATATATATATATATATATATATATATATATGTGTGTGTGTGTGTGTGTGTGTGTGTGTGTGTGTGTGTGTGTGTGTGTGTGTGTAGGTGGGAACAGAGACAAAGATATACTTTTGTCAACATTTCAAATTTTAGAAACAGGTTTCTACATTAATGTCTAGGGTGGGCACTACATGTGACTGTAATTACTCTCTCTTAAGTGCTAAAAATTTTTGTTGCCTATGGCTGTTTCTCCATAATATAATGGCATAAAGTAGTAGTGAGTAGAAGTGGTTAAGGTATGCAGCTTTGTAAGCATCAACATTACAAATAGAAGTAATAATATGGTCAGTCTATGAAACTGAGCTAAGCTTTTTTGAAGCTGAAGAATACGATCAACCCATTTAACTTCCTTACCAATAAGTGCACTGATGGACTTAAAAGATTCGTCACTCATTAGATACTGATGTTAACCTCACCCTGAAATTTTTTACCTGCATGGAAACGGATGAAATGTATTTTGTCTGCATTTAGACACAATCTATTTAAATCTAATGTCTTCAAACTCTTCAGCAAATACAGTATTTGCAGTATCCTCAAGATTATTCATAGCTGTTTTGTTAATCATAATGATTGTATCATCAAAAAAAAGTGTAAACTACATCTCATAGTTGGTAGACACTGGAGGGCTGTTAATATAGACGAAGAAAGAAGGTGAACCAAGTACATAGCCATGCCCCCCCTTGGATGATATAGAGTATAGATGATACATCTGTGCAATTTTTTTTAAAAAACCTTCAGTTTTCTGTCATTTGGGTGATTTTAATCCATTTCCTGGCTGGCCCAGTTAAAACCCATAAACCTGTACCCTTCCTTAAAAAGACTTTAGGTATATCACAAAACTTTCCAAAGGCTGAAGTTCTGTTATCTAATTTTAAGATTTTGTTGGTAAATGAGTAAAAATCCAGTTCACCTGATACATGTTATTGGAAGCTACAACGGTTTATGGTCATGAAGTTGTAGCTGTTAATGTGGCTAACTAGCCTTCCAGAAACAAGTTCTCCTACAATTTTTGAGACACAGAATAGGAAGGAACTTGTATAGTAGTTAGTTACTTCCATTTTATCACCCATTTTATATAGATATTGTAATGTAGCAGAATGGGAGAGTATACAATGAACAGCATGATATCATGCATTTAGGAGACTGTGATACCATTACTCACTGTTTACATGAAGTCATATGCATGCTAAACTTTCAGTTGTATTGTCTTACACTAACTGTATCTGTGAAAACTAATTATCTTATGATCAAATTAGGTGAATAATCTATAATTGATTTATGAATGGTTTGTACTGCAAACTCAAAAAATATTAGACCAAATGTAAAAATATGTACTGCGAATACTATTTGGAAAAATAAAGTTCAATAAAACAGTTCTAATAATGACAGAACTCAATGTAAAGACTCTGAAATCATGTTAGCATCAAAAGTCATGGTGTAATTGGGAACATAATTAAAGGATGTAGTCAATCTGTTGTTATCAGTGAATATTTTATGAAATTTAGATGTAACAACCAATTTATTTCGACATACTTATTATATAAAACTATTTGCTATCATTCTTTAAACTAAAGTCTGTAATCAGTCATGTGAAAGTGGATGGATTTCAATAGTAAGTTTAATAATGTACAGTGCAAACAATACCGAGAAAGTTTTTGTAGTTGTTGCAAGAATCATCTATGGCAGTAGCCATATTATGTCGGTTCTGGATGACATTGAGTGATGAGAAATTTGTGTTTGTCTTGTAGAAATAAGTAGATGAAAGATAAATTCAATGTGTGGACTAAGTAATTTAATAATCACTGTGGCCCCTACCACAAGAAGTGTCTAGATAATGCTGTATGTGCCTACATGGCATATTTCAAAACTGAAAGGATATTTATTTATTGAAGAACTTTCCCACGTATTTATCGAAACGCATATACGAAATTTGAGTGTGTAAGACTATTCTCAGAAGCGTTGAAACATTATAATACGGTGTAGTCGAGGTGGGATGTCCCGGAAACATCAAGACTGTCAAACTAATAAATTTCTCTGTTCCAGGTCTACGCTGAAAAAACAAATACATCTTTTGACAAGCAGATCAAAAACAAAGTTTTATGGAACGATTTGGACACAACAGCTGCATTACTGGCCTAGAATTACTGCATTTAGATGCGACACATCTTCCGACACACGAAAACCGTTTTTCACTGTCGTGTTTACATTTTAAGGTCTGGAGCGATTTTGCTAGCCCAGTTAAATATGGCGCCTGGAAAACAGCTGTTACAGTTTTTGATTTAGTGAGCACAATCACTATTTCTCATCAATTAGATGAGTCATAAACGGCTCCAGTCTAATATTTCTACTTGTTCTTCACTGTACAAAAAGTCAATCCGTCCATTACAGCTGAAAATTTTTAAAAACAAGACGAAACCACAGAGTCCAAGCACGTTTTAAAATCAGTTGCGTTTAAATGAGAGTGAAAACCGATTGTGGAACTCGAAAACCGGCAACTAGAAGCAGATTACCAGAATCGATTTTGAAGTGATCACATGACCGCCCAGAAGCGGTATTTGGAAATTGTTTTATGAACTCCAGTTTTTGGAGCCCCATGTAAACATGGTGAATGTGATGTACAAGAAATCAAAACGAAGTGAATGCCTGGAATTATCAAATGGCAGTTCGTCACAGTGTACATGAAGAAAGAGTAGTACTATGATTTTCATATTTTTCAGTACGGTAGTGAAAAACAGTGGTTTTCATATGTACAATTTTTTAGCAGTTTTAATTTGCACATTTTAAAAATGGAAAATCGGGAAAAGGTAGTTAAAAACCAACCAATTTTAAATGGCAGTCTGGAACCTGACAGAGGTCTTAGCACGGCACTAACAGTTTTGAATTATAATGTCGAAATTAATCAAAGTGGTGATGAGGGAGCAGTCAGTGGAAATGTTAGAAGTGTCAGCAGTCCATTTCGAGGTCGTAATAACAGAGAACTTTTAGGACCCAATATCGATGTTTTGTACAGAAATTTAGCAATCAGATTAAAGAAATAGCCAAAACGGTGGAATTGGGGTGGCCAAAGTGAGCCAAGGAACATTTTGGAGCAGTCACTGGGTAGCAGGACTGATGCCAGAAATAACTAATTGAAAGAGGTGAAAAACGAAATTTTAAATACTAATGTTCAAGTAACTTAAATAAGGGAGGTTTCAGTAAATACAAATTAACTTGAACAAATTGATGTACAGGGTGGTACAATGGTAAGGGAAGTAACTGAATTTAAATCAAGTTTCACTGATACAGTTGAGAAAATCAGTAATAGTTTTTAAATAATACACAGTGTTAAAGCAAGAGAGTCATGTATTAAGATCCAAAAGAGTCAGCATAACCAAAAAACCTTGATTACAAGTTCAATAATTTAGAGACTAAAACAGATAATCAAATTTCATTGATTAATAGTAAAATTGTCGAAGTAAAAGTAGAAGTAGCTATGTGGATGCATGTAACAGTAATGCAGGTAACATTTTGTAGAAAATAAGCAGAATTAAAAAAAAAATCTACTCAAAGTTTCAGTACTAACTGTAGTGGAATGTGGATCAGATTTTTCCAGGAGATAATGAACTTCATCCAGGTGATTTTCTACAACACTGTCATGATAATTTTATTAATGGTATAACTGATTTGCTTATGATAAAGTTTGTAGAAACGTTTTGATTGGGGAATCACTCTCCTGGGCTAATAAGTATGCCATTGCAGACTTGACTTACTGTAATTTTTAATAAAATTTTAGTTGGTTAATTCTGGTCAGAAACTGAACAAGCTAGGATCAAAAGCAAATTCTTAAATGGATCACATCACAGAGAAGGAAATGGCAGTATGAAAGTGTATGTGAGAAACAACTGAGACGATTGATCTGCTTATACAATTCATTTGCTGACTTACACAAGCATATATGTTAAAGAGGTGATTACCAGATAAAATGCAATGGGCTAGATGGTTATTATGAATAATTTTTGAAATATGTAAATAAACTACACATAGCACTGAAGAGAAATGAAATGCACATTTTTGTTTTAAAAAATGGACATGGTAGGATTCAGTATGCAGGTAAAATCAAAACTATAATAACATAGTAAAGGAGAAAAGGAGGAAATTATAGAAACGGATATCAGGGAAGATGTGATAGGAGAGAATCACAATGGAATGGCAGAAATAGGAATCCCAAGAATCTGAAAATAAGAGTAGATCAATGAAAGGAAATAACAGACCATTGAACAACAATAGATATGAGAATAGGGGTAATGAGGGATCAACCTATTGGGAGCCTGTCAGTTAGGTGCAAGAAAAAAAAAGACAAAATCAGGCTAATTATCACAAAAAGCACCCTCTCACAATCTTTTTTGTAATAATTTTATGTGTATTATATATAATAAAGCTTCTCTTTCTCTCATAAAGAGAAACTTTGGATCCTACAGGCAAGGTAGTAGACACAGATATAAAATGAATAGATTATGCTTTGACAGTAGATTTTGGGAGGCAATGAACACTGATATGTCTGGAGAAAAGTAGGAAACAGCTACTCGCTATGTGGAAGTGAAAATGGATGCAGAATCATTAATAAATTGTTACAGTGTATCACGTAACGAAGTTTTAGGAAGGCCTAATAAAATTTTTGGTGAATGTGGGTTACATGAGTGATGTTGCAGGTGGAAAAGGTGAATTTTCTGTTTCTAATGTTTAAGCTGCCGAACTTGTCATTGATGTACCTAGGGGTGAAGACGTTATGTCGTAAAGTAGTCGCAAGAAGAGTGAAGAAGGTGTCTTAGATAATTGAAGGGAAATTAGTGAAGAAGATGTGACCATCACTAGTAGTGAGAATAGTGAAACTCAATAGTAGTGACAATAGTGAAGACTATCAGGAAAGATAATAAAGAGAAGACAGTAAATCAGATTGACTTTTATGAACAATTACATGGTATGATTTATGTGGAGGTTAAAAATAAAGTATGTGCAGCTGGGTCCATATTGGGCAAATTTCCTGGCCAAGGTAACAAAGGAATGTTTGCTTGCTGCTTATCATACTGTGAGGTACAGAGCTCCGTCCTGCATAAATACAAAGGGTTCTTCTTTAGGGAACCATTCTTTTATATGAGGTAGTAGCCCCCTCCTTAACACTTCCTTGTACTGATCTTACCAAACTGTTCTGTCAACCAAGTACAGTCGCCCAGTGCCTTTGCCACTGACAACAGATAATATCATGACTTTGGTGGAATCTTTCACAGTTTGTGTAATACAGATGGGATGATACTTTTCACCATGGTGCCTTTGTACAAATTCAGGTTTATTTACCAAAATTTCAAATTTGGGTAAATCTAAATCTCAATGCTTGTGCTACCTGGCCCATGTGAGATAGTTTGACACCATAGAAGCAGTTAACTTCAGTTTTGAAGCAGGCCTAATTGCCATAAGTTCTTCTGTGAAAGTTTGTGTCCTACAGTTCTGTCAAATGCAATAACCCAATTCAGTTCCAGTTCAATTTTAATTTTTTTTAAAGAAACCATTTCTCACAGCACATCTTTTTCAAGGAGTGTTGTTCTGCCCTTGAGGGACAAATTCCTCACCAAAATTTTGTTCTTATTTGCATGCCTTAGATATGATTATGATTTTCCCAATCTTCGAGAAATCTCCTGCTTAAAATATACACTCCTGGAAATGGAAAAAAGAACACATTGACACCGGTGTGTCAGACCCACCATACTTGCTCCGGACACTGCGAGAGGGCTGTACAAGCAATGATCACACGCACGGCACAGCGGACACACCAGGAATCGCGGTGTTGGCCGTCGAATGGCGCTAGCTGCGCAGCATTTGTGCACCGCCGCCGTCAGTGTCAGCCAGTTTGCCATGGCATACGGAGCTCCATCGCAGTCTTTAACACTGGTAGCATGCCGCGACAACGTGGACGTGAACCGTATGTGCAGTTGACGGACTTTGAGCGAGGGCGTATAGTGAGCATGTGGGAGGCCGGGTGGACGTACCGCCGAATTGCTCAACACGTGGGGCGTGAGGTCTCCACAGTACATCGATGTTGGCGCCAGTGGTCGGCGGAAGGTGCACGTGCCCGTCGACCTGGGACCGGACCGCAGCGACGCACGGATGCACGCCAAGACCGTAGGATCCTACGCAGTGCCGTAGGGGACCGCACCGCCACTTCCCAGCAAATTAGGCACACTGTTGCTCCTGGGGTATCGGCGAGGACCATTCGCAACCGTCTCCATGAAGCTGGGCTACGGTCCCGCACACCGTTAGGCCGTCTTCCGCTCACGCCCCAACATCGTGCAGCCCGCCTCCAGTGGTGTCACGACAGGCGTGAATGGAGGGACGAATGGAGACGTGTCGTCTTCAGCGATGAGAGTCGCTTCTGCCTTGGTGCCAATGATGGTCGTATGCGTGTTTGGCGCCGTGCAGGTGAGCGCCACAATCAGGACTGCATACGACCGAGGCACACAGGGCCAACACCCGGCATCGTGGTGTGGGGAGCGATCTCCTACACTGGCCGCACACCACTGGTGATCGTCGAGGGGACACTGAATAGTGCACGGTACATCCAAACCGTCATCGAACCCATCGTTCTACCATTCCTAGACCGGCAAGGGAACTTGCTGTTCCAACAGGACAATGCACGTCCGCATGTATCCCGTGCCACCCAACGTGCTCTAGAAGGTGTAAGTCAACTACCCTGGCCAGCTAGATCTCCGGATCTGTCCCCCATTGAGCATGTTTGGGACTGGATGAAGCGTCGTCTCACGCGGTCTGCACGTCCAGCACGAACGCTGGTCCAACTGAGGCGCCAGGTGGAAATGGCATGGCAAGCCGTTCCACAGGACTACATCCAGCATCTCTACGATCGTCTCCATGGGAGAATAGCAGCCTGCATTGCTGCGAAAGGTGGATATACACTGTACTAGTGCCGACATTGTGCATGCTCTGTTGCCTGTGTCTATGTGCCTGTGGTTCTGTCAGTGTGATCATGTGATGTATCTGACCCCAGGAATGTGTCAATAAAGTTTCCCCTTTCTGGGACAATGAATTCATGGTGTTCTTATTTCAATTTCCAGGAGTGTATATTGGTGCCAGTCAGTGCTTTTACCTCCACAATCTTCTGATGCATCGAATCACATATTTTTCTACTGTTTTTGTATTGCACTGTACTTAAAATTACTCATTAATCAGCTAGTTTTACAAGTAGAGGCTACAGTTGTGAAATAGACCAGGAAACCAACAATACTAGATGTTAATAATGCACTCACACTTCAAAACCATCAGGTCTTACTGTTCTCAAAACCGTAAGTGGCGACTGTTCATCTGCAGTCAGCTCTCACAAGAACAACACAATAAATGAGCTCATTTCATTCAATAATAGCTTCAACCTATTAAGTATTGATAGATGAACCATTTTATAAAACCAAACTCCAGAAATAAATTAACTATTTAAAAAATCGGGCTCGTCTAATAATGAGGCCAGAGGTTGTATGTGAAAGATTGCTTCCAGAGTGGTAGGAAGAGACAAGGAATGCTTTAGAGAACTAAGAAGAGATTGATATGCCTGTGATGGTGTGCAACCGAAAGTATAATCACATATAAACTGATATGAGATAAAAAATGTTTTCCAAAGAAACTGAGAAAAGTCTTTTGTAAGAAATAAGAAACAAAGATGATTGTGACATGCAGAGAAAGACATATATTAATACTGAAACTGATAGCTGGGAATGTAACTGTCTAACACAGGAAGTCAAATTTGTGGAGTATATGAAAAATTAAAGGATAGAATTAAACACATCCAGATTTTGTTATGTTACCAATAATAGAGATTAAGATTAAAGGAACTATTGGAAGACATAGTAAAATTAACAAAAAAATATATTGCTTTCATTTAGAATTAACAACATACCAGTAGTTCATGGTTGCTTTGTGATTCCCGAGTTAAGCAAGGACACTATTTTGGGCAGAGATTCGATTGTAAAAGCTAAAGTAAGATTCTGTTGAACAAATAAAGGAGTAAGTTTTACTGAACCAAGAAAAGGAATTTCTTCTCAAACAAAACTGATAAATGTAAATAGCATAAAGAACACTTATCAGGTCAGGGGATGGAATGTGTACATGGCAGAGGACTGCTTAAGGAAGAGGAGGATTATCTCAGAGAGATGGAAGATTTAGAATATTATAACAGTTCAGCTGAAGTCGAAGTAGAGGGTGCTGTGAGACTTTGAGAGATTGCAGGGCACTCTCACTTATGATTTGGTGTAGGGAATACGATCTATGGGGATTTGACTTCTTACATTGTGATGAAATGGTGGGCAGCAGTTTATGGTCTTGTTTGCATGCTCTAGGGAAAGAAATACGGTAAACTTTACCTGTGTTCAAAGGAACAGGGTGCCGACTTAAACGACTGCAGTAAAAGCATGGCACTGGTGGAGCGACAAAGCGCGTATTTTTCTGGAGAACGATGAAGAGACATTTCCAGACGGCCCCGTGCCACGGTCGTATTGTGCAGGAACACATTAAGCTTGGCGCCACGGACAGGGGCAGACATCCAGGTATACGGCCTAGTGCCGAAAAGTCGCTGACAGCGCATTGTAGGCCTTGTTAGCGAGCAAGCCGCCAAAAGAAATGTAAACGTTCAGCAAATGTCCGTGGGATAGGAAAACTGGCGCCCAGACGTGCAGTCTCTGTTTCAAAACATGTTTTGTCAATGCGATTTTATGGCCGTTCCCTGCAAACTTTGAAATTGACGCAACAGGGGAGATAACAAACTGTTTATGGAGGGCTGTGCTTCCACCCTGTATTGTGGTAGCAAAAGACACGGCAAACATGTGGGAAAGAGGCTGTGAAACTGAAGTTTTTTTCCGTTTTCTGCCAATTAACTTTAAGTCTCTGATTGGTCAAATCGGTTTGCAGTGCAAAGACCATTCACCGAGCTCAGAATGCAGGGCTCCAGCTCGTGATTGGCTTGTGGGAAATTGGGGGAAGTCAAAAAAAGAGAAATGTGCTTTTGGAACCAAGCTGAGGAGGCAACTCAGAGAAAGGGAGATCGACTCTCCTGTACAAATGTCTTGTACTGGCGCTTCGCTAGTAAAGAACTGCAGGTCTCTACCTAAACGGTGAGACTTGTGTCCTTTGCTAGGGTGTGACTTAGAGCCTGTGCCAGTCACCTTCTGAACCATCAGAGGTATTGCTTATATCATCATGGTCACAACGAGTGATGCGTGGGTGTACTTATTTGTCTTGAGTCTGCCATCTAAACATTTGACGTATTCCGACACGCACAGTCGTGGCACGGAGTCAAATTGGTTTGGCAGACCAGCAAACGGGTCCACCTGAACACTGGAATCCGTCGGGGTTTCAGAGGCTCCTAGGGAAGTACCTGCGTTCTGAATTAACCGAATGCGAGACCGCTTACTTGCATTTTTCGGGAACGCGTATTTAATAACAGATTTCCGCCGTCCATGACTTCAGCCGCCGAACGCATCGTAGTGTGCCGCCTTGAGCAGTTGGATGGTAACGTATTCGCTGCTGCAACGCAGGGCTATAATATCTATTTCTCAGCACCCTGTTCTTTCGAACCATATTTTTCCTTTTTTTTTTGTATGGTAGAATGTAGATGCTTGGTGGTGGCGTAGTTTGATGCCATAACCTGGATTCAAGTGTATGAAGTGAGATACAGCGAGTAGTGTTCTGGTTAGTGTCGTGTGTCGATCCCCAGCAGATCACTTTGTCCACCATAGATACCATTTTAGTAAGGCTTTTGTTAAATAAATATTTTTTGTATGATGTTTCTTTAATAATTTTGTTGTCTTGTCTTGTTTAAGATCAATAAGTCGATTGTGAATTGGACTACAACTTCTCCCTGAGTTCTGATTAACAGTTCCCTCGCAATTTTATGGCAGTTTAGATCAGAAACGTAAGGAGTAGCTTTTTCATTTGGTGTCCACTGCGTGGATCTTTTACTTAATTAACAGTAATCGTCTTTCAACTTAACCACAGTCGAAAAGAGCATTCAGGAAATCTGTAGGGTATTATCGTCGTATATTTAATGAGAAATCAGGGAGATAAAGAACTATCAATGGAATCATAAGCTAAGATCTCATGAATTATTTTTTAGTAAGTCTGATGTTAAACCTCTCTCAAGAAGGAAGGCTGTAGACAGGGAAGTACAAAAGATGGAAAGCTGGTGACTTACAGAAAGGAGTTGTAGCAATACAATAATCCAGTCGTAGTGGTATGTAAAAGAAATGGAGACGTAAGACTTGTATAAGATTCGAGACTTTTAACAAAATACATTGAAGATCGAAAGAAACTGATACACCTGCCCAGTATCGTTTAGGGCCCCTGCGAGCATGTAGAAGTCTTGCAACATGACATGGCATGGACTCGACTAAAATTTGAAGTAGTGCTGGAGGAAAGTGACACCATGAATCCTGCAGAGCTGTTCGTAAGCCTGTAAGAGCACAAGGGGGTGGAGACCTCTTCTCAATAGCATGTGCAAGTCTTCCCAGATATGTTCAATAATGTTAATGTCTGGGGAGTTTGGTGACCAGTGGAAGTGTTTAAACTCAGAAGTATGTTCCTGGAGCCACTCTGTAGCTATTTTCGACTTGAGGGTTGTCGCATTGTCCTGCTGGAATTGCGCAAGTCCGGCGGAATGCAGAATGGACGTGAATGGATGCAGATGATCAGACAGGATGCTTACATATGTGTCACCTGTTATAGGGGGGAGGGGGGGGGTTGTGGGATGGAGGTGGTATGTAATGTAACAGAATGGAGAATGGAACTGTATAAAACAAACAGAATGATGCCATGCATTGCAGAGATTGCAGAACAATTTACATGGGCTTTACATGTAGTTACATACATCCTGAACATTCTATTGAATTGTCTTACACTTCCTATCTCCATGGAAACTTAGCTTATGAATAAATTAGGTGAATAATATACAAATCTAATTGATTTAGGGAAGAAATGTGCTGCAAACTCAAAAAATTTCGATGTAAAAACCAATTTATTCTACAATACAAATTATATCAAACCTGTTGCCATCATTTATCAAACTAAATTCTCTAATTGCTTTTATGGAAGCAGATAAATTTCAGTGCAAGTTTAATTATACACAGTACAAACCATACATAGGAAGTTTTTGTAGTTTTTGTGAGTTATATAACCACCTGTGGCAGTAGCCATCTTATATCAGTTCTGGATTACATATTGTGGTGTAAAATTTGTGTTTGTCTTGTGGAAATAGATGAAAGATAAATTGCATTGTCTTGACTACATCTTTAATAATTAGTGTACCAGAAAAAGTGTCTTGATAATGCTGTATGTCTCCCCTCATCTCCTCCTGTCCCCCTCTCTCCTCCCCTCTCCCATCTGGAAATTGGTAGGAAAAGGACACAGTCTGTGCTGAGCTGTTGGATAAGATGGATGTAAGTTTTTATTTTGTGTGTGATGCCCCTCTCTCTTCCCCTAACCCAGGTATGCATTGTTCATTTAAACAATTTGAGTTGTCATAGACAATTGCTCCACCCAGTGTGTTCACCATGAGGTTCAGAGATCAGCTGACCTAGTACACAACACTGCCACCAGAGGGCGCTGTCATCCCTCTGTCTCGTCCTTCCCCTGACATAATCCAAGATGGCGGTCTAGGAAAAAATGGCGGGAAAAGGACTCAGTCTGTGTCTAACTGCTGGACTGGGAGGATGGATGTAATTGTTTACAGATGAGATGTCTCAGGAGGAGGAGTATATTAGCATCTGAGGACTGTGTCGATAGCATTGATATTTGTTGAAGACGAATACGCTTTATGCAATAATGAATGTGCTTTGCAACTCATACTGATTAATGCGTGTGCTGTAAATGTAGATCATTTGATAAAAGTCCAGTCAGTGAGTCTTCGTAAGTGCAAGAGGCAAGACCTTCACCAATTCCAGGGCAGTCATCCATTTGTAGACTTGAGGAAATCCTGGTGAGGAGAAGAGATGAATTTATTACGTGTACTACATGCAAGGACACAGCCAGGGACTATAACCATAGCCTCCTACACAATGAGTGGAAAGAAAAGATAATGTATGAGTGTGTGGTGAATGTTTTTTGACAAATAATGGAAATGCAGCAGGACGGCGTGAATATACATTTCAGTACTCGTGGAAGTAGATGCTTGTCCTGGAACTGCCTACCTTTTTTTAAAATTGCCTAACTCCCCACATGAACTCCGCCCTATTTGACATGAACCATAGGTGTTCACCTTAAGTGTTGGAGGCGAACTGGTCTAATTCGCAACACTGCCACCAGAGTGTGCTGATGGCCCCACAACACTCCCTCTCCCATGACGTAGTCCAAGATGGCGGTCCAGAAAAAAAGGGTGGGAACCAATAGGAACCCTAAATCCAGTCACATGTTAGGCTTCAGCCAGTAGAATGGCAGTATCTGATCATCAGAGGTGGTATGGGCAGCTCTGTGACCTCAGACTCGCTCAATCAGCCAGCAGTAGCAAAAGAAGGAGAGGAAGAAGAAGAACCATAAAGTGTCAACAGCACCAACGGTCCAGTACAGTCCTGAAGAACAAGAATAAATGGAAAAGTAAGTATCCCATATCATATCCTTGTCTGTAGTTAGCATCAGTATTGTTATTGGTTGTTTTTGCTACTTGGTCCATATGTAATGCTTCCTCCTCTTTAATCAGTAAAATCCTTTGACACGTCCAAGCCTTTTGGGGCGAGCGCCAACCTGTCGACCTCCGCCGCGTCCAGACCTGTAGCAACCTCAGCTGCTATCATGTCAAGACCTGCACCGACCTCTGGACCTATGGCAGCAAAAACCTCCAGGATGTCTGAACCTGTATCAGCAGCGTAGGATCCTGTAGCTCACATAGCCCACTTGCTGGAGCAGGATACATAACTGTTACTGTCTGTCCCACTCACCGATATATGTGATGAGGACACGTGGTCTGCTCCCAACATACCAAACGCTCCTGGTGGTCCTAAACAATATCGAGCTGGAGAACAGCATTGGTCACCTACATATGACCCACCCCAGCAGATCATCCTTGTGCTGTTACAGGCGCAGAGTGCAGATGCTGTGGATAAGAAGGTATCAAGCGTACCCATGCTTTTCAGTTCTACATACAATTTTGCTCCATGTGGAAATATGTGTAAATGTGGGTATATAATCACATCATAATTGGGGCTTGTATGTGAGACTAGAAATTGAAAATGCATCAAAGGGTGTTAAAGTGCCTATTTCTGAGTTCGACTGGTATGAAATACGTCGTGCAGAGCGCCACATCAATCAGCAGATGACTACAGAGCATTATCCAACTCGTACTCCCCAGACATTCCCTTTAAATTTTACAATAGACACTTTTACAATAGCGTATGACGACTCTGCATTATCTGTGAAATCGGGTGACAAGTGTGTTTATCCACTGCAGGCCTCAGTTATGAACTTATACAATGTGAATACTGCGCTATGCCTTGCATTGGACAGACTGAGTCATTGGTTGTCGAGCATAGAGTCTGCATACAGTGATATTGTAAGCTTTCCACATGTGGGTTGTGTACATCTTGATGATTTGGAGCAGTACCTTTGTTTGCACATGAATCCAGAACCAAAACAAAAACAGGTTAAATGTGTGTGTGAAAAACCCAAGTATAGTGAGGTATCCATTTCATTGTAGGAGATATAATTTGAATTTATAGCATATAAAAAAGCTTTTTTCGGGAAATACTGTACAGGTCCAAAGAAGAGGATGAAGAAAGAGTCTCATGATTTTTTTGAAATACTGCATCAGATGTGTGATATTTAAATAAATTATATATATATATATATATATATATATATATATATATATATAATCTCAAACTGTATTTGTGTTTCATTTCATGCAATCTGTCTTCAGGCCACAAGTAGCCCATCGGGACCATCCGACCGCCTCGTCATCCTCAGATGAGGATGCAGATAGGAGGGGCGTGTGGTGAACACATTGCTCTCCTGGTCGTTATGATGGTTTTCTTAGACCACAACCGCTACTGTTCGGTCGAGTAGCTCCTCATTTGGCATCACGAGGCTGAGTGCATCCAGAAAAATGGCAACAGCGCATGGCAGCCCAGATGGTCACACATCCAAGTGCCGGCAACACCCAACAGTGCTTAACTTTGGTGACCTGACGGAACTGGTGCATCCATTGTAGCAAGGCCGTTGCCAGTTTATTTCATACCTCTCTCATTATAGTCCAAGTATTACACTTATTAATACGGGGTGTTAAAAAGTCTCTTCGTAGTGCCATACGATTGTTAGCTGCGTGTCCCATATGCTGCTGTGAATATGCCAAAATGAAACTCAGTGAAATACAAGTTATTGATTTATTGAATATTCATTTTTACTTACAAATTTTCACATTAAATGTTGAAAGTGTCCCCCCTGTTGTTGAATACTTAATTCAATTCGTCTAATCGTGTTTCCAAACACAAGCTGTAACATTGCTTCTGTAACAGAAGCACTGAAAGTGAATGTTGTAGTTTTCAATTCATCGATGCATTTTGGACGGATTTTATAAACAGTTGCTTTCGCTGCACCCCAGAATAAAAAGTCAGGTGATGTTAGGTCAGGCGATCGTGGAGGCCAAAGTGTTTTCATCACTTTTTTTGGAGTGATTATTACATCCACAACAAAACCTAAATCGGGCAAGGTAGAAGAATCTTTTCACCCATACGCCAAGTGTACTAGTTAGGTGGGTTGACAACATATTCCTGTCATGTGACGCACATGCTGTCACCAGTGTCGTATACAAAATATCAGACGTGTTTTCCTGTAGAGGAATCGGTTGACCTATGACCTTGCGATCAAATGTTTTCGGTTCCCATTGGAGAGGCACTTCCTTTCGTAACTAATCACACGGTTTTGCGGTGCGGTCGCAAAACACAGACACTAAACTTATTACAGTGAACAGAGACGTCAATGAACGAACGGACAGATCATTACTTTGCGGAAATAAAGAAAGCAAAATTCTCAGTCGAGGGCAGATTTGAACCAAGGACCTCTCGTTCCGCAGCTGTTCACGCTAACCACGGGACCACGGCGCTCCTCGCCTCACATTGCCCTTAATATTGCCTATGTTACACATGGACGACCCAGTTTGTATATTTTGCTTATTTTTTCATAGTTCCACACAACTTCTTCCTGTTTTCTCGATTGATTTGTGTTCAGTTTTTCAAGGCCTATCCACTGTGCCAACTTATAACTAAATCTGAGGGGGGTGCGATGGGGATGTTCCCTTGTTAGTAGTAAGGGCTGCGTGATATGTTCGCGTTGAGCATCAGGCTTATAAAGCATGAGTTTGTTTTCCGACATGTGCAAAGGAAATGACTATGTCCAGTCATAAAGAATCCATGAATTTCACGTGGAGTACCGTGATAGCATGGGAAGAGTATGTCACGTCATAAGAATGGTACTAATATTTCTATTTCCAGAGCCACAGACGTCTACAGAGTGTATTTCCGATACTTCGCTCATTGTCGAATGTCGTTCAACTGAGACTGCGATCAATATATTTAGTTGTAAGTACAGGGATAAAGCCGCGCGGGATTAGCTGAGCGGTCTAAAGCTGCAATCATGGACTGTGAGGCTGATCCCGGCGGAGGTTCGAGTCCTCCATCGGGTATGGGTGTGTCTTTGTCCTTTGGATAATTTAGGTTAAGTAGTGTGTAAGCTTAGGGACTGATGGCCTTAGCAGTTAAGTCCCATAAGATTTCACACACATTTGAACATTTGAACAGGGATAGAATACATATGTGACTGATTTCTTAGGATAAACATTCTACATGTGCGTGCTCGGCCTACAGCGCTGGTGACCAGTGTGGGGGTGATTCAGGTTTCCTGTTAATGGTAGGAGCTGTCAGACTAGAGATGCCTGTTGCAGTGTAGGAATGTAGATGAATTAACCATGTTGTCCTCTAGACGACCAAATAGCTTAGTATGTGTTAGATAGCTTTCGTGATTGCATGGAAATTTGAGAAGATTGAATATGGAGGTGCGTTTGTGCTGGATCGTTATTCCCTCCCATGTAAATTGTTCACCGGCCGGTGTGGCCATGCGGTTAAAGGCGCTTCGGTCTGGAACCACGTGACCGCTACGGTCGCAGGTTCGAATCCTGCCTCGGGCATGTATGTGTGTGATGTCCTTAGGTTAGTTAGGTTTAAGTAGTTCTAAGTTCTAGGGGACTGATGACCACAGCAGTTAAGTCCCATAGTGCTCAGAGCCATTTGAACCATTTGTAAATTGTTCGGTTGACTGCTTTTGCGCATTCCGCACCTTTATGTAGTTGAGGGAAGATCGATTGTGGTGTGTGCACCTAGCCTGTGGAAGACACGTTTGCCAGTTCTCTAGCCATGAGAAACACTTTAGTTGACCTTGTAAATTATAGGGATGATTTGGAATCTACTAAATCACCGACATCGGTATTCGACAGTGAAAATATCAGTTTCCTTTATTTGTTTCGAGTTGCCAAGTAAATGTCTTTGCAGACGTGAAAATTCTAGTTAATCAGTGGTTTGCAGCACACCCCACATTACTAAAGTTTCGAGTTTGTAGAGAAATAATTTCGAGTCTATATCTTGAGAATTATGTTGCACTAGCGATTAGCAGGATGCTGCCTAGTGCTTGATATCGAGATGTACCGCGAAAATGGTATGATATTATGGTGAACCATGCGAAAATACACGTGTTTTGTAATCCCTGAGTCTGGAGACGAGTGTAGAAAAGCGAGCAAGAAAGGAAGCAGGTTCAGAGCAGAAACAGTAACGTGTTTGTGCCAAGTGGAAACGAGCTCGAATTTTTAGAACAGTTCTGAGTGCGACTTCAGTCCACTGAGGGTGCTCTGGTCGCATGTTCGGGGTGGATGACTTGTGATCGTCGGATGCTGGAAAATATCTAGTGCTGTGAGGAGTATATACAGTACTGTCCGTCTTCATCATATATGTACGAATGATGTAAAAGGGACGTTTTTGTTTGGCACAGGATACGAATTGTATGTTTAGTACATCAACACGGTACACAGTGATATATTGCCGGGTTGGAGATCGGTTCCTCACACTAATATTCAGGCTCCTGTCCTTGGTGGGAGAGCAATGTAAATGAGTAAGAGTCTTTCTGTATTTGACGATATGTATCTTAGTTTGTAAGATTTAATTGCCAGTGCAATATGGAGGCTGTGTAAAATAACTGCTGAAAGTCTCGTCTGCAGAAGGAAAAAAGGCGGTAAATTCGATAAGAGCCAATCATAATGCTCGATTCATTCACATCCTTTGTGTTGGGATACAGGAGCCTCTACATAGCGGAGGGAACGTTTGCGTGTGTTGAAATCAGGAAGGGTAACACATGATGGACTGGGTAGCACATTAGGTCTGCGACAAAGACTACATTCGACATTATTCTGAGTTATTTTCGTAAACAGGTTCTGTTAGGGCAAGAATTTTCGTGCATACAAGCTGAGACATCAAGGAAGCAAGCGTTAACTATTTCTGGGACATTATACAATTTCCGCGAGGCCGACTCGGTTCTTTTTTTTTTTTTACATAGTCATGTGACAGCAGCATAAGATTGAGAACCTTGTTAGATGCACTTGTGAAGGTTTGTAGCTACACACACGCACTTCGTGTTGTTGCGTCAGTCACGCTGGGCACTTAAGCAGGGTTAGATGCATCTTTCATGTCACGCTAGGAACAATGTGTCCGTAAAGGCATGTGCTGCCCAGAGGTGTCTCGCATATGATACTGGTGTGAGCGTGCCTTGGAGTTCTGTAATGTCACTATAACATTGACTGTATACTCGAAAATAGGAACAACTTTCACCTGTGCGCAGTGGTGGCTCGTGGCTGTGACGAGTCACGTGCCCCTGGAGCATCTGCGCCCCCGCCTGGTCACGTCAGCAATGGTACCTAGATGAACACGTATTTCGAGAGGAATTTCTAAGGGGTCATGTGTGAAAGGGATGGTGCCACCTCAAGCGTACAGGCCCTTAACAGGCGTCTGTGTGTGATTTGACAGCTGATGGTCACTTCGTGGCGGCTGCCGCTAACCCCCTGTGTGGTCACAGAACAGACGACAGTGCCCACTGGTGGTGGTACTGTGTGATAGGTCAGTTGGGCTCTGGACCTCATGGCGAACACACTGAATTGCGGTAATGGCTCAAATTGTTTAAATACTGATGCATGATTTCGACAGTTGACGATCAGCAAGCATGTTTGCAGAGTCTTTTAGTGGTTCACATGTCTGTAGGCTGTGTGATGTGACCCCAAGCATGTCAGAGCGTGTGTTTTGTATCAGAGTAATAAATATACTCCATCCCTAAATAAATTGTTCCAAAATAAATAAGGTACCCTCCTTCCTCTCTCCAGCAGCCCAGCACAGGCTGCGTCCTTTTCCCGGCAATTCCTATGAAGAGATGGTGGGCAGATGACTTAGGTTAGTGGAGGTAACACAAGTGACCTTTTTTTCCCGCAATTTTCTTAGGTTAGTAGAGTTGTGATGCATGATCCTGTTGGAATTTGGACTTAAACCCCATTTTTCTGGTGGTGGGGAGAGGAGGGGTGTTAGGTTAGTGGAGGTAGCCCAACTGCCCTATCTTCCCGCGATTTTCTTAGGTTAGTAGAGATAACCATGGTATGATGCATTATACTGTTGGAATTTGAACTTCCCGCCTTTTTCTGGGGGTGATGAGGGGAGGGGGGTTAGGTTAGTGGACGTAGCCCAATTGACCTATCTCCTCACCAAAATCCGCCATCTTGGATGACGTCACGGCCGCCATCTTGGATGACGTCATCGCCGCCATCTTGGATAACAGTACTTGGGGTGACACAAACTTAGCTCAACTACTTTCGTCATAGGCCAAAAATGAGTTTAAAATTCTAGTTCTGTGATGCAGGATGTAAGAGATATTAAAAAACTATACATTTTGCGTGAGAAATTCGAGGTATTGGTCAACAACATCCCTGTCTCTGATTGGGTAAAGTGGATTTCTTAAACTGGGGGAAGTATATACCAGGGTGGAATTGCAATTAGAACTATATACACCCAAGCCATGTCTTTTTGTCTCGCAGTGTGCCACAGATGTCGGCACGAGTTGACATGAAGCTTCGGAAGTCGCTGCTTAGCTTAGGCTTTGACGGACAGTTCGCTACAAAGAATGCTCCAGCCTGTCGGCTCTTGCCCTCGGCTGCTGCGACAGGTCCCAGAGGTGGCGCTCTCTGGATGACTTAACTAGCGAAGAAGATTCAATATGGCGGGTGTTCGTGCTGGACGATTATTCCAACCACGTAAATTGATTGGCTGACTGCTTGGTGAAAGTCTCTATAACTTGTAAATGTTTGGCGGGGTCGGCGTGTGGATGCCAGGGGATGGCCGTACAGCTGCCGCTGTGACCAATATGTGTGAAAGTCTCTCCCAACCAGCCGCCACATGGCGCCATGGCACAACGCGATGTGACGCGATGTAACAATGAGGCAGGCCGTGGCTCCCGAGAGTCGGTGGACGGTGCGCTCTTCACGATCGCGAGTATGTGTGATCAGTAGGATTTCTTCACCAGATACCTTTAACGGAGATGTTGTGGTGGAGGAGGCTGCCTGTGGTGTCAAACGCCGGTTCATGCAAGACCTCAGACATATTTGGTACTACGATATATTTGTGTCGGAAATTTAATTACCTGATTTGAAAAATGTTTGTGTGTGATTCGCGAATGTTTATATATGTTACATTACAAAGAAGAATCATCGTAAGGTGGTGGTGAGTGTTTTAACTGTTCTATTTGGCTCATGTAAATTGTTAAACAATTAATTTGATAGAGCTTGTGTGGAGTTGCTAGTCTCCCATCAGGTGCCTCCACAGATGGTGTACAGGAGAATGCCCGCCATACATGGTGGCTTCTGGGAAAATAAAATACCTAGGATGGGCCAAAACTAGGGGCTGCTGCTTTGTAGCATGATATTGGCTTATCAAAGGCTAAAGGAAGAAAGCCTTGAGAAAAAATTATCTGATACCCCAGGTTAGAGGTTGTACAACTGGTCAGCACCTTAAAAAATTAAAATGCTAAATAACCTAATAACATGCCCCAGAAAAACTGGAATCTTAGGCGACGAATTGCCGAAGAAAAAGGAAAAATACACACATCAAAAAAAGCTATGCATCACCCTGGTTCTCAGAACTCCCGAAAATAGACGTTGACTGTGGATATTGCATCACAGACACAGTCCCTTTGACTGTTCAGAGATGTCGCTAAACCCACCCAAACATGTAAACAACCACGCATGAGCAGCGCCTATTAGACGGAGGGGTCTGACAGCCGATCAGTTCCAGAAAGGAGGTACATAGCTCATGTTGTCTATAGTTCAACCACGCCTAGACGGTCAATAACGAGGTTCGAGAGTGTCCGCATTGTTACTTTGTGCCAGGAAGGGCTCTCAACAAGGGAAGTGTCCAGGCGTCACAGAGTGAACCAAAGCGATGTTCTTCGGAGATGGAGGAGATACAGAGAGACAGGAACTGTCCATGTCATGCCTCGCTCAGACCGCCCAAGGGCTACTACTGCAGTGGAGGAGCGCTGCCTATGGGTTATGGCTCGGAGGAACCCTGACAGCAACGCCACCATGTTGAATAATGCGTTTTTTGCAGCCACAGGACATCTTGTTACGACTCAAACTGTGCGCAATAGGCTGCATGATGTGCAACTTCACTTCCGACGTAAATTGCGAGGTCTATCTTTGCAACCACGACACCATGCACCGGGTTACAGATGGGCGCAACATCATGCTGAATGCACCACTCAGGATTGGTATCACGTTCTTTTCACCGATGAGTGTTGCATATGCCTTCAATAGGACAATCGTCAGAGATGTGTTTGGAGGCAGCTTGGTCAGGCGGAACACTTTAGACAGACAGTCCAGCGAGTGCAGCAAGGTGGAGGTTTCCGTGGCATTATGTGGGGCCGACGTACACCACTGGTGGTCATGGAAGGCACCATAATGGCTGTACGATACGTGACTTCCATCCTCCAACCGAAAGTGCAACCATATCGGCAGCATATTGGGGAAGCATTCGTCTTCATGGACGACAATTCGCGCCCCCAACGTGCACTTCTTATGAATGACTTCCTTCAGGATAACGACATCGCTCGACTAGAGTTGCCAGCATGTTTTCCACACATGAGCCCTTTCAAACAAGCCTGGGATAGACTGTAAGGGGCTGTTTATGGACAACGTGACCCACCAACCACTCTGAGGGATCTACGCCGAATCGCTGTTGAGGAGTGGAACAATCTGGACCAACAGTGCTTGATGAACTTTTGGGTAGTATGCCATGACGAATACAGGCATGTATCTATGCAATAGGACGTGCTACTGGGCATTAGATGTACTGGTGTGTATAGCAATCTGGACCACCACCTCTGAAGGTCTCGCTGTATGGTGGTACAGCATGCAATGTGTGGTTTTTATGAGCAAGAAAAAGGACGGAAATGATGTTTATATTGATCTCTATTCTAGTTTTCTGTACAGGTTCTGGAACTCTCGGAACTGATATGATGCCAAACTTTTTTTGATGTGTGTATCATTTTGGTGCTGCTCAACAAAACTGAATATACACTGAAGCGCCAGAGAGACTGGTATAGGCATGAGTATTCAAATACAAGAGATGAAAGTCTAAACCAATCTTCAACTGATAACACCAAAGGAATGGGAAGAATATTTCTCGAAATTATTAAATGTGTATCGAGAAGAGTATCTGGAGGAAGGAACAATGTAAGGAACGGAACAGGAAGGAAAGGAGATACAAATTTTATAAATTGAGGTGGGTAAGGTATTAAGAACAGATAAGAATGGTAAATCACCGGGATCAGGCAGTATCAATCTGCAGTTCTCAAAACGTGGTGGTGACAACATTGTGAAACTGACGACATAGGTATTCAATAAAATGTTACATGGAGATTCATTGCCCAAGGAAATTAAGCTGGTGTATATTAATACCATATTTAAGGAGGGGGATCACAAAGGCTGCTTGAATTATCAAGGAATCTATGTTATAAACACATTAATGTGAAGTTTTGGGAAAATAAATAAAAATAAGCTAGAAATAAAGTTTATAACCGAGGAAGGACCATGTGGCTTCACAGCTGGTAGTTCATGCATAGACAATATTTTCACATTATGACATAGGGAAAAATCAAAAGCATAGGATTAATTTTCAACGATTTAGAAAAAGCATATGATACTGTCCGGAGAAAACTACTTTGGACAGCATTACATATGGCGACCATGAAGGGTCCTTTAATTAAAATAGTACAAGAAGTATATAAAGATAATGTCAAGTGAAAATTAGTACTACACTTTCACAGAAATTTAGATCAAGTAAGGGTCTTTTACAAGGGTGCCCCATGTCACCAACATTTTTAAAATTTACATAAACATAAGTCTTAAGACATGGCGACATAAATGTAATGGGAGTGGGCTAGAAATTAAAGATGAAGTTTATTTACATCACTTACTATTTGCTGGTGACCAAGTAGTTACAGCACAAAGACGAGGAGGATGCAAATTATATTTGTAATCAATTAGCAATGGAATATAGAACCTGGGCACTGAAGTTATCAGAAAACAGAATGTCTCATAATTATACAGATGACTTGTACATAGAGGGGAGAGGGAATGAAGAAGGTCAATACTTTCTGTTATTTGGGATTCGTTCTAGAGATGGAGGGAAAATCAGAGGAAGAAATTAATAAAAGAATTTGCAGTGGAATGAAGGTCGTTGGGACGCTCAACTCAATCACATGGAGCAGAAATGTAATAAACTGAACAAAAAGAATCATATATAAATTGATACTAGAGAGCATAGTTACGTATAGAGATGAGACAGACTACTAATCTGAAGCACATAAAAAAACCTGCAAGCAGTAGAAATGGTCTTCTGGAGAAGATCAGCGAAGATTTCTAGAAAAGAGAAAATAAGAAATGACGAAATAATAAAGAGAATGGAAGTAAAAAAAGTTACATCGTTTTAGATTGTGAGGGGAATGCAGCAAAAAAAAAAAAAATGGTTCAAATGGCTCTGAGCACTATGGTAACTTCTGTGGTCATCAGTCCCCTAGAACTTAGAACTACTTAAACCTAACTAACCTAAGGACATCACACACATCCATGCCCGAGGCAGGATTCGAACCTGCGACCGTAGCAGTCGCGCGGTTCCGGACTGAGCGCCTTAACCGCGAGACCACCGCGGCCGGCGGGAATGCAGCACTGGGATGTGTGTGGACGGTGTGTGTGTGTTGTGTGTGTGTGTGTGTGTGTGTGTGTGTGTGTGTGTGTGTGTGTGTGTGTGTGTGTGAACTCGCTCTCGGCTATTCTGATAACAGACGTGAAGGTGGAGATGTGTCGCAAATAGGCCGGCAAGCAATGGAATGCGGCCTTAACATGTGTGATGGACCGCACTGAGTTAGGACGGTGACAGACGACGCGCGCGGCCTGGCTTGGATAGTCATGTTCGGCATCTAGGTGATATGAACTTCTCAGGTGTTAGGTGTGAATGTGGCTGTCATCAAGTCATGTTTGAGGGTTCGAACAGAGACCTTTGAGTGAATTGAGAGCTGTCGGACGTGTGACTTAGTGTGGGACAGGTTCAATGCGCGCGTCTGTTGAGTTATTTTGCTGTGCGTTACTGGGGCAGATTACGAGTAGTGATGATGTTTACTGTTATGTGTACTGCATTATGGCCGGCCGAAGTGGCCGTGCGGTTAAAGGCGCTGCAGTCTGGAACCGCAAGACCGCTACGGTCGCAGGTTCGAATCCTGCCTCGGGCATGGATGTTTGTGATGTCCTTAGGTTAGTTAGGTTTAACTAGTTCTAAGTTATAGGGGACTAATGACCTCAGAAGTTGAGTCCCATAGTGCTCAGAGCCATTTGAACCATTTTTTGTACTGCATTATGTAGGAGCAGTTTGATATTGTGCACTGAAATTAGGTGTTGTTTGCGTGTCTGCCGATTGTGCAACATGACACCAGGTCCGTTAGGGCGAGTGTTTTTTGTTTGAGAGTGATAGATATACTTGATGCCTGAATAAAATGTAGGTAAAGTGTTTGTGGGACGATATAGAATATGAGAGAGTTGGTTATTATTTTTTCTGCTTGGAGGTTTTGTTAGATCGAATTGCTGAGGCAAGTAGCTACGAGAGCGCGAGGGATGTGATTGCAGCATATCTCCGTCTCTCAGCGGTTAACTATAGGTGGGGCGAGCGATGTTCTCGGCTTAGGTACTGGGGGTGTGCTCTGGCTATGTCCTAGACCGTGTGGATTGAACAACAGTATTCGGGTCATAGTTTAACTAGAATATTAACAGAGGAGTATGTCCGACGCGAGTATAAAGGTCCAGGCTGTGACGTGGACGGTCTCGCGCTCGTGGTGTGTGAGAGAGGCAAAGCAGACGATTTTGAATCATCACAGGTAACTTAGGTTAGTGGCTTCGTTTGCCACAATTTTCTTGTGTCGGTAGCGAAACACGAACTGACCATCAGAATTCAAACTTGGGTTATTTGTATAGAAAAAATGTGATGTACGTTAATGTAGGTTGTTGCACGTTAGGAAACGGCAGTACACATTGGTACATGTTAGCCGACGAACATGGGTCGGTAAGGGGCCGTGGTGGTCGGTTCGGACTTTAACTATTTCATTCCGAGTGCAGGTGGGCGTGGCACTGGTGGAAAATTGATTCCCGGTCTAGGTGGACGTGGCAGTTTTCCGCATCAGGAAGGTTAATTAATTGATCAATTTAATTAAGTAGTCATGGGAACTTTGTTACATTCACTTGCGGAGGTACTAAGCTCGGCGCGCGCAAAGACTCACGTGTACGGGCGTGTGTTTTCGTGACGATCTTCGATTAGGTAAGTGCAGAATGTGGATTGAATAATGAGAGTCGGTTGATCAATTAACTTAGCGAGGGACGTCGTGGCGAGCACATGTGCTGGACCACCTGTGTGACGTCATGGCGGATTCCACTCTCGAGCAAACTTTGGCGTCAACCGTGCGGCAGGGCATTCTTTGTCAACCAGGTGCTGGATCACCCGACCGACCGTTATGAAATCGGCAGGTTCCAACCTGTACAGCGAACAACTTTGGCGCCAACTGGTCGGTGGGGGTGGACTCCACTGTCCACGAAAACATGTTTACATCGCTGGACCAGCGCAGTCCTGTGACGCGAGTCGGTGGCAGTAGGCTGTGACTTGGGCGGGCCGCTGGACGGGCAGCGGGCGCGGACGCAGCTGACGGCCGTCACGTGAGGCCACCGCTGGCTTGCCGGTGGCGCGCGGGTCGGTGGCGACCATATGAACTAATTCAGTTGGACAGGGGGCCTCGTGGCGGTTGGACTGCGATCTAAGATGTGTACTAACTCTATTGGAGAACAAGTGATGACGGTACTATTTGAAATAAAGACTTCAGTCCTTTTCCCACGAATTCACAGGAGGTGACTTACGTTAGTAAAAGTGCACTTTATTACTATTTGACGCGATTTTCATAGCTTAGGAGGTAAAAAATAAGTGAGGGCGAAAAATTCAGACTTCGTACGATGAGGTGAACTTAGGTTAGTGCACATGGCTCCAATTGATCTCTTTTTTTTTTTCGTAGGTGTGACAAATTATCGTGTTTGAATTTGAATTTGTGAGAGATTTTTTGTTACGGATGTAAGGGAATTGACTTTCTTGCCGCAAAAATTGATCATCTTGAATAAATAATAATAAATCATAGTAAATGCTAATAAATAATAGTAAATTATAATAATAATAAATAGAAGTACGGTTTTCCAGAGGTTATGGCGCGTGAATTGCCCTTTCTAGGCGGCTGTCACGAGCGAGCGCGGAAGCAAATTGGGTGGAGGCTCTGGAACCCTCTCTCCCGCCTGCCTTGGAGCGTAATCTAAGGTGCATATGCGATATCAATTTCTCCGGTGTTAGGCGCGTATGCGACTATGTTGTGGTCATGTTTGGGGGGGACCGAGCAGAGACTTTTGGTCGGTTTGGCAACTGGGGGTGTTTGGGCGCGTCTGTTGCACTATTCTGCGAGCAGTGTCTGTGCACTGTGCTGTGCTTTTTTTAGATTAGATTAGATTTACTTTCATTCCAATTGATCCGTAGTGAGGAGGTCCTCCAGGATGTGGAACATGTCAGAAAAACAACAATACATGACAAATATTTAAACTAAAACAAATAAGCTAATGTACCATTCCACAGGTCCCAAGTGGAATGATCGTCATTTTTTAATGAACACTAAGAGTCATTTTACAAATACTATTGCACTGGATTTAAAATAAAAAAGTTTTCTATTTATTTATAAGGTAAGAAACATGTAATACAACTACTGTAATACTTATTTACAATGAACACATTACTGCACTGAAATGGTGCAGAAGTTAGATTATACTTACACACACACACACACACACACACACACACACACACACAAATTTTCAGTGAACACATTACTGCACTGAAATTGTGCAGAAGTTATGTTGTACTTATATACAAATCAGTTGGTTTTCCTCAGAAATTCATCAATGGAGTAGAAGGAGTTGGCCACCAATAAATCCTTTAGGCTTCTCTTAAACTGAATTTCATTGGTTGTTAAGCTTTTTATGGCTGCTGGCAAGTTATTGAAAATGTGTGCCTGAATAATGCACACCTTTTTGTACAAGACTAAGTGACTTTAAATCCTTGTGAAGATTATTCTTATTTCTAGTATTGATTCCATGAATTGAGCTGTTGGTTTGAAAAAGTGATATATTTTTAATGACAAATTTCATTAAGGAATAAATATATTGGGAAGCTGTAGTTAGTATCCCTAGTTCCCTAAACAGGCTTCTGCAGGATGTTCTTGAGTTCACACCACATATAATTCTTACTGCACGTTTTTGTGTCCGGAAAACTTTAGCTTGGCTTGATGAATTACCCCAGAAAATAATCCCATATGACATTATGGAATGAAAGTAAGCATAGTATGCCAGCTTTTTCATTTTTATATCCCCTATGTCTGACAAAATTCGCATTGCAAACAGAGATTTGTTAAGACGCTTCAGCAGTTCTGTGGTGTGCTCCTCCCAGTTGAATTTATTATCAAGCTGTAATCCCAAGAATTTAACACCGTCCACTTCTTCTATCTTCTTGTCATCATATGTTAGACATATACTCTTGGGACACCCCTTACAAGTTCTGAACTGCATGTAGTGTGTTTTTTCAAAGTTTAGTGACAAAGAATTGGCTAGGAACCAGTGATTAATGTCTACAAATATTTTATTGGCTGATCTTTCTAAGACTACACTTGATTTGCTATTTATTGCAATGTTTGTATCATCAGCAAACAAAACAAACTTGGCATCTGGTAATGTTACTGATGAAAGGTCATTGATATACACAAGAAAAAGTAAGGGCCCCAAAATGGAACCTTGTGGGACCCCACATGTAATTAGTTCCCAGTTGGATGATGCCTGATAGCTTGATACATGTCTCTTTCCTAATAACACCCTTTGTTTCCTGCCAGAGATATAAGATTTGAACCATTTTGCAGCATTTCCTGTTACACTATAATATTCTAGTTTACTTAAAAGGATATTGTGATTTACACAGTCAAATGCCTTTGACAGATCACAAAATATACCAGTTGCCTGCAATTTTTTGTCTAATGAATTAAGTACATTTTCACTGTAAGTGTAGATAGCCTTCTCAATATCAGAACCTTTTAGAAATCCAAACTGTGACTTTGACAGTATGTTATTTGAGATAAGATGGTTATAAAGACGACTGTACATTACTTTTTCGAAAATTTTTGAGAATGCTGGCAACAGTGAAATTGGACGGAAATTTGATGCTATTTCTTTATCTCCCTTCTTAAACAGTGGCTTAACTTCAGCATATTTCAGCCATTCGGGAAATATTCCACTGATAAACGACTGGTTACACAGATAGCTTAATATGTTACTTAGCTCAGAATCACATTCTTTAATTAACTTTGTTGATATTTCATCATACCCACTAGATGTTTTTGATTTTAAAGATTTTATGATGGACATTATTTCTGTTGGGGTAGTGAGGGTCAAATTCATATTATGGAAGTTACTTGAAATGTCTGGTCTAAGGTAATCCATAGCAGCATCTACCGAACCTGACAACCCCATCTTTTCAGTAACAGTTATAAAATGTTTGTTAAAAAGTTCTGCAACACTATACACATCTGTCACCAATGCATCATTTACTCTTAATGCTATTTGTTCCTCTTCATGTCTGGTTCTACCAGTCTCCTCCTTCACTATATCCCATATTGTCTTTATTTTGTTATCTGATATGACTATCTTTTCCTTGTAATATATTTGCTTTGACATCCGTATTACAGTCTTTAATATTTTGCAGTATTTCTTATAATGTGCTATAGCATCAACATTGGAAATGTTTCGGATTGACAGATACAGTTTTCTTTTTGTTTTACAAGATACCCCTATTCCTCGAGTAATCCATGGCTTCTTTGTAGACTTTGCTCTAACCTTGGTAAGTTTTGGGGGAAAGCAGTGTTCAAATAAGGTAAGCACTTTATTAGCAAAAATGTTATATTTTTCATTCATGCCATGAGCACTGTAAACATCAGTCCAGTGAATGTCTCTGAGGAGTGTCCTAAAATAATCAATTTTTGACTTACTGATTACCCTCTTGAGCTCAGATTTAACAGATTTTATATCCTGTTCAGTATTAACATTTAACAGAAGGAACTGCATGTCATGGTCTGAGAGGCCATTGACTATTGGTTTTGTAATATAATTTTGTTCATTTGACTTTTCTATAAAGATATTATCAATGGCTGTTTGTGAGCAAGTGGTTATCCTAGTGGGGAACTTTACTGTGGGAATTAAGTTGAATGATAGTGTTACTAACTCAAATAGGTTCTTATTGGGAGAGTCTTTAAGGAAATCTACATTGAAATCACCAGCAACCACTATTTCTTTGTTTTTGGTTGTTAAATGGGCCAGTACAGCTTCAAGGTGGTTTACAAACAGATTAAAGTTACCTGCAGGTGCTCGATATACACTTAATATTATGAAAGATTTTTTGTGAAAATCTAATTCTGTTGCACATGCTTCCATATGCTGTTCTAGGCAAAATTTATGAATGTCTATGTTCTTAAATTTATGACAGTTCCTGATGAATGTGGCAACTCCTCCTTTCTCCATTTCTGATCTACAATAGTGAGATGCTAACCTAAACCCTGTAACACTTAAAAGTTCTATACCAGTGGTCACATGATGTTCAGAGAGGCAGATTATGTCAGCTGGGTTTGAAGACTCTAATTCATCTATGCAGATAGTTAATTCATTAATTTTATTTCTCAGTCCTCGAATATTTTGATGCAATAAAGATAGCTGACATTTCACATTGACTGACTTAAAATTGGATGGAGTTAAAATATCTGCTGACAGTTGAAAATTCTTAACCAATGGCTGTTTATGTTGATGTAATAAGCTGGAATTATGTTTTTTGATTTCTTTCTCAAACTGAAGGTTTGTCTCAGTTCTAACCTCTCTTAAAATTTGTTTTCTTTCTGTCCTCCCTACCCTAAAAAAGGGTCTTTTCTGAATCCTATAACCACTGGTATTTTACCACTCATGACAGTGCCTCCCCCCTTTAACTTACCTGCTATTTCCCCAGCCAATTTACCCTTCCCCTTCCTGTTGAGGTGAAGGCCATGCCTAGTATAATCCCACCTACTGACAGAATCAACATGAACCACACCAATGTGTGACCCCGCACCCGACATGAGCAGCCGTTCCAGCTCCAAATTAACTCTCTTGACAGAAGAGTTCAAATGAGGTCGGTCATGGCGCCCAAGAACAGATACAAACTCAACACTGGTATGCCTCGATGCTGATGCAATCTTCGCCAGGTCACACTCTATGCTGTACCCAGGATCTCTGTCAATACTGTTACCTGCCCCACCCACTATAACCACGGTGTCTTCCTTAGTGAAATCTTTGCAAAGTGATCCTAAATCCTCTGTCACCTGCTCCAGACCAGCACTAGGTTTAAAAAAATTGGTGACCTGGTATTCTGATCCTAGTTCATCCTGCAAGAGTTGGCCAACACCTCTTCCATGGGAACTACCTAACAACAACACTTTCTTTCTCTTTACTGATTTCCCTACATTCTTACTTTTCAATTTGCTGCTGAAAGTTTGTTGTGCCCTGTCTACACCTGTAACTGCTTGAGGCTCACCAGCTTCTAACTGAAGCAACAGGTCAAATCTATTTTCCACATTCACCATAAAGCTGTCAGACAAAGTTCTAGGCCTGTTCCTCCTGTTGCCTGTTGCCACTTCCCACCTCTCTTTACCCTTCTCCCTCCTTAACCTGTCAAGATCTCCCCTGGCCTTGTCTAACTCAGCCTGAAGGGCAGCAATTTTCCCCTCCTGTTCCAGTATCTTCCTATCTCTACTACAAATCCTACAAAACCACTGATGAGTCTCATTTACTTCCCCTATTCCCACGCCACTACAGTCACCCACATGGAAAAAACTACAGCACCCATCACACCAAAGCCCCGACCTAACAATTCTACGGCAAGTCAAGCACTTTTCACTCATGATAAACGTAATAATTTATTAAGAATAAGTCAGTTAAATTACAGATAAACACGAAAATATGGTTACACAAATTAGGCCTATACGCAACTGTGTGTAAACAAAAACAAAAGTGCAAAGTTTCTGAAACAACAAGTTAAACTTTACGCTACTTTCCGGAAATGCTAGTTAAATAATGAAGAGGTACGCTAAGTTAAATTGCTGGAGAGAGCAAGGAACAACTAAACGAAATTCTATAGATTTGCTGCAGCAGAACGTAAACAGAAAATACGACTGTACGGTCTTTTCGCGTTTTCTGCTATATTACGTAATGAGAAATGAAACCTTTAATGGTACACTTAAACGGCACACTAATACACTTATTTACCACGTAATCAGTACTAATCTATGTGTTTTATAATCTAAAATAACTTATCTTTACGAGAACACCAAACCTCGCGCTAGTCGCTTGGCTGCAGGGCTGCCAACCTGCGACAGTTTAAGATTAGGTAGTTGAACACCTTTGCATACGTATATGAAATTGTAAATTGAATTATTTAATATGATTAAAAACGAAATGGAATTAAGTACTTGGGTATTTACTGAAGACTATGTCCATCGCGTGTATGGAGGGCGTGTGATGTCAGCGGGGCGGCGGCGCAGCGATTGTACAGTTATTATGCGCACGTGAGAGAGAGTCAATTAGCAAGCGTTCTAGTGCGGACCAAACGTGCTGTTATATAGTCATGGCGGATTCCACTGTCGAGCAAACTTTGCTGCCAAAAGTGTAGCACTGCGTTCTCGCTTGCATAAGGACACATGGTGGACGGTGAGCGGTCGACATCGACAGGTTTGAATGTGCCCAGGATAACAACTTTGGCGCCAAAAGTGTGGCAGGGAACGACCGACCGTTGTGTGCTTCAGCTACAAGGCAAACAATTTTGGCGGGAAACGTGCGGAGGCGACGAATACACGTGGTGAGCAGACAAGGGACTGCTGTCACGTCAAACTCGGCAAGTTCCAGCGTGTCCAGCGAAAACATGTTTACGACGTGGGAGCGATTGCTGGGCTCGCCCCCCAGCGTACCGGCAGTCCACCGCGAGTGGCCGGCCGCCTCACGTGACAGTCGTCAGCAGTGTCTCCGCGCGCTGTCCAGTGGGTGGCGAGGTTTTGAACTAATTCAGTTGGGGCGCGGACGTTGTGGCGACTGCACTGCGATATAAAAGATGTGTGTGCTGACTGTGTTGGAGAACAAGTGATGACCGTGCTGCTTGAAATAAAGTCTTCAGTCCCTTCCCCCCTCCAAAATCAAAGGACGTGACTAAATTACTATAAGTGCAGTTTATTATTTGACGCGATTATGATAGGCTACCAGTGAAAAAAGATAAGTGACGGAGAACGTTCGTACGTGTGATCAATTATGGTGTTGGGATTTCAACTTGTGGTAGATTTTTGTTATGGATGTAAGGAAAATGGCATTCTCGCCGAGAAAATCGGACATCTTGAATAAATAATAAATATTAATAATAAATAGAAGTACAGCTTTCAACACATTATCGTGTTGGAATTTGAATTTGATGCAATTTTCTAGTGGAGGTAGGCCTATAACAATAAATAATAATAATAATAATAATAAATGATAATGAATGATAATAAATGATAATGAATGACAATGAATAGTAATGAATGTTAATAAATGATCATGAATAATAATGAATAATAATAAACAAAGGTAAGGTTTTGCAGCCATTATCGTGTTGGAATTTGAATTTGGAGGGAATTTTCTAGTGGAGGCAGGTCAATAATAATAAATAATAATAAATGATAATAAATAATAATAAATAATAATAAATGATAATGAATGTTAAAAATGATAATCAATAATAATGAAAAATAATAATAAAGACAAGTATGGTTTTTGCATGCATTATCCTGTTGGAATTCGAACTTCCCGCCATTTTTTTCTTCTGGAGGCTTAGGTTAGTGGACGTAGCACAATTGGGCTATTTTCCCGCCAAAATTCAAAATTCCCACCATTTTTTCTTGAGGTTAGGTTAGTGGACATAGCACAATTGACCTATTTTCCCGCCAAAATCCGCCATCTTGGATGACGTCATGGGATGTTGCCAAGTCTTCATGCCGCCATCTTGGGTGACGTCAACGCCGCCACCTTGAATAAATTTGGCAACAATGCAAAGCGCACTGACACGGAGGTTGTCCCACTACTTACTATATCACACTCCATTCCATTCCTTGGTGCTTACAGTAACTACATCATGGCGAGAGCAGACATAAGCTTTGCCTAAGTGAGTAGAGCTGATTAAATATAGAATAAGCACTAATATATTATTGACATTGATTTGAATTTCCTGTGGTGAGATCCTTCCTCACCAGCACAGGCTGAGTTGTGTTTCACCAATTTTTTCTGCCTGATGTGGCGACAGAGGGGGTTGAGGTGTGGAGGTGAGACAATCTCTGGTGGTGGCATTGTGCACTAGCTCAGTCGATCCCTACACTTCAGGGTGAGAACAGACATGAAAATTTTCCAACAAGAGAACACCTCTAACCTGCAGCAGTGTAATTACGTAATTAGCACAAATGGTTGCTGGATGTGAACTTTTCCCACCAAACAAAGAGATCCAACCCCTGAAAACTGAATTTTATAAATAAACAGTATATTCTCTGCTATGTAACTGACATTGACTTCAATTTTTTGTGGCATAAGATCCTTCCTCTCCAGCACAAACAGTCTTTTCCCACCAACTTCCAAATGGAGTTGGGGAGGGGGAAGTGGTGGAGGGGTGGGAGGGGCTGGGGTTTTCCCAGAGGTGAGGAGATACTTAATTTATCAATTTAATTAATTAGTCAATTAACTTCATCGGTGATGGGCAGGGGGAGGGGTTGGGCATTTCCCAGAGGGGTGGGGAAGATGGTGAGAGAGGGGTTGGGGGTTTTTCAGAAGGACATACTATCCCCAGGGGGTCATAAATCAATTAGCATAACAGCAGGTTAAGGGGATGGTTAGGGGGAGGGTATGGGGAGTTTCTCAGAAGGATGGATTATCCTCAGGGTGTCATAAGTCAATTAGCATAACAAGAGGTTAAGGGGAGGAGCAGAGGGGAGATTTACATGAAAAACTCATAAGCAGAACAATAGGTTAATGTTATAAATCAATGAGCTGCCACAATTTAATTAATTTGCATATCAATTTGATATCAATAGTGTGCCAGAACCACCATTATCCTACTACTCGCTTCACCTACACGCTGCGCCATTTCTTTGTGCATGCGCCTTAGGGGTATTCTCTGCTTAGTCATTACATTTATAAATACTTTGAATGGCAGCGCTTACCAAACACATTCACCTGACAGCCACTACTTATAATCACCTGTATCTGCCTAATATTGGGAGAGACATAATAGATAGCTGTGAAATCTGTACTAATTTCGACAGAGAAACACGTAAGCCCATTAAGCCAATACATGGGAAAAACAGTAAACGAAACCAAGGAGAAATTTGGAAAGAGTATTAAAGTACTGTAATGAGAACTAAAAACTTTGAGTGATGACGTTGTAGTTACGTCAGAGACAACACAGGAGCATTTGAACGGAAGGGACAATGTCTTGAGAAGAGATTACAAAATGAACATCAACAAAAGGAAAACAATGGTAATGGGCTGTATTCGAATTAAATCATACGATGCTGAAAGTATTAGATTAGGAAATTACATACAAAGTAGCATATGATTTTCACTTCTCTGGAAACAAAAAACTGGTGATGGCAGAAGTAGAGAGGAAATAAAATGGAGATTGGCAATAACAAGAAAATTGTGCATGGAGAAAGACAATTTTGTTAACATCAAATACAAATTTAAGTTTTAGGGTTTCTTTTACGGGCCAACGGCCATGCCACAGTGGTAACCCCAGTCTCTGTCAGATCAACTATGTTAAGCATTGTGGTGTCTGCGTAGCACTTCGATGGGTGACTGTCCAGGTCTGGTGAGCGCTGCTGGCAGGCGGGTTGCACCCACACTTGTCATGCCAATTGAGGAGCTGCTTGACTGAGAAGTAGCGGCTCTGGTCATGAAAGCTGGGAGAGCGGTGTAATGACCTGATGGCCCTCCATATCCGCATTCAGTGACGCCTAACAGCTGAGGATGAGTCGGCGGTCAGGCGGTACCGTTGTGGCTTCCGAGGCATGTTCGGACGGAGTTTGATTTCAGATGTTTTTCATGAATGTATTTGTGGCCATTGTAGCCTTTTACGTAATTGAAACTTGAGTGATAAACAGAATTTAATTTACTGTTTTTAGAACATAAAACAGAACTTTGAACATAGCGAACTGGGTCTTCCCGTCCTCTGTACACCTTGACTTAGTGTGGCACACAATGAAGATTGTAGACTCGTATTCTGGGGGGGCTACAGTCATATCCCCTTTCCTTCATTGTGATTTATTTCTGCTGTGGTTTCCTTAAATAATTTCAGACAGATACCAGGACGGTTCATACAGATAACCACAGCAGATTTCTTCCTAAGTACTTGTCCAATCAGAATAAGTGCTCAGACTGTAATTGCGTCTACTTCTAGAACAACTTAATTATTTCTAACGAAATAACCGGTTTCGACTGATATAGACCGGATGATTAAATTATCTCTACAGCTCGATAGGAATGTCGTTCATTCCTATTCTTGGTTCATTTAAGCTGCATAATAATCAAACGTCACAATGACCGATGTCCGGAGATCCTAAAAACCGGGTACGGAAAGAACAAACACGCGGTAATCACGATATATCGATCCTAACAATCACTGAACACCACGTGCGATGTGTGCTGGGTTTCCTGCATGTATTAATGTTACGGTGTCATGCACTTGTCTCTCTTACAAAGGAGAAACAAGTTGTTTCTTAAGAACATTGCGTAGCGATAACCTTCTATAGAAACAGCCTTGAAAATACCATTGAGGTCTTCTTCAAGAGATCAACAGTTGAAGGCAGTGAATCCACACCATATTGTCACACTGGAAGATGCAGAGGTGATCATAATACAGTATCAAGTCTCTGTTTGATATAATCAGTAGCTGTAAGCACTTATAAATGGGCGGCCGGTGTGGACGTGCGGTTCTAGGCGCTTCAGTCTGGAGCCGCGTGACCGCTACGGTCGCAGGTTCGAATCCTGCCTCGGGCATCGATGTGTGTCATGTCCTTAGGTTAGTTAGGTTTAAGTAGTTCTAAGTTCTAGGGGACTGATGACCTCGAAGTTAAGTCCCCTTATAAATGTATTAAATAAGATATATATTACCTCCGTCCACAGGACGTTCAACAGGGAGTTAGCATATTCATTTTTCTATTTTTTTAAATGTAAACCGTAACACGACAATTCTTGCCGAGTTTTTTTGGTGTCTCGCGTTATTGTTGATTTTCACCACCTGTAACTATAGAATCCTGGGAAAAGGCCTCTTGGAATACGCATAAGTAGTCACGATAAAGACTTGTATAAAAGGTTCAGGTTGTCTTGAATGGTGCGTGAGCTCCATTCGCAGCGAGCGGAAGCTGCCGCTTGCGTGTCAGCCTCGTGTCCGACCTCATTCATGGCTTGAAAAGATGTTTTCCCACTTCTTGCACGTACTCCCAAACAGCCTGTGTCTACAAGCAGTTTCGTGGTACTTTCTTTGCGCAGCAAGATGTTAGAACGTTTCCGCATGTTAACCCGCAGTAAAAGGAGCTCTCAACTCCACTTTTACATTGCTTGAGTAAAAGAGAGTTTTCTCGCGAAGATCACACACTCACCTTTCCAAAACGTTTAATTCGAATGAAAAACGTTAGGTGCGGTAACCGATCAAGGTAGTGCGGTGGTCATGGCACTGGTTTGCGCTCGGGAGCAGTGGGTTCAAATCCCCGTCAGGCATCCAGATTTAAGTTTCCCTGCCTTATGCTACTCACTTTAGGAAACGCCGGGACAATTTCTTTGAAGTGGCCTTGAATGATTTTCTGACTCATTTTTCTTCATTTCGAGCATGTGTTATCTCCATAACGACGTTGTTGAAATAACCAGAGGACCGACTTGTGAAGGTAATATCTTAAATCTCCAGGTCATGAACAGGCTTTTCGAGTCAGTTAACGTAGAATAGGGAATTAGTGGTCAAAAGGCCGTTACAGCATCACTGAATACAGCTGTAAATAGGAGTGTAGAGAACGACAGGAAGATATGTTTATCTAGGAAGTGCGACAAAAACATGTTTCAGTCAATATGAAACATTGACCTCCAGAACTGAAAATATAAAGCAAAAATGAGTTAAGTTCAAGAGTATGTTACAATACTCCTGGGAAAGCTATGTACAAAGTTGTGAGGGATGGCAAAGACCCACCGTGGTTTGACAGCCGTTAGAGAGATTAGAGCCCATACGGAGGCTTATCAAAAGTCATTCTTCCCGTGGCCCATTCGACACTCCATAAGGTGACTTGCGGAGTATAGATGTAGCTGTAGAAATAGAACCCTTACTTTCCTTCCTTTGATCAGCTTCTTGTCACATACAGTACGAAAAACGACAGACAGCAATCCATTTAAACAACTACGAGTAGCATATCAGGAAATAGTCCGTGAATTATTTATTCTTAAAAGGAAACGCACGTGTTTTATATGAAAAAAACGGCGAGCTAAAGGCAATAATTAAGGACCTGCCCTTTCATTTTGTTGTCACTTTAAGGTCACTGGGTGTATCATTAACTCTGAAATGGTGCCTAAGTTGAATGAATGTTGCTTTTTTCTATTTCGGTTACTGTGTCAAGAAAATGTTAAAGCACAAATTTTTACAAGAGTGGCAGGACTTGCAGTAATTATTTCTGCCCGTGGCAGTCATTGAAACGCAATAAATTAGTTATTGCGTCATATGTGCTGTAGTCCCTTCGTGACGTTCGCATATCATTTTATCTATTCTGCTTAGTACACATGTTCATAAAGTCTGATCAATTACTCGCTTAATCTTTAGAGACAGTTAATTCACGTATCTCTTGCCTAAATTAAAGTTATGTAGCTTCTGTCTGAAATATAACAGAACCACCTATTTGAGAATTCAAATAACTATGTGTAGTTTTGTCGCACTTTGTAACTATGAGGTCATTATTGTTACAGCTCTGTCAGAGATTCCGTCCTATCGCCCTCTGTATGTGGACATCCTCAAAAGCCTAAGTCCATTTGTCACTAACAAACCAGACACACAAAATGTCCCAAACATTCAGAGAAGACAACAGAGGATACTGAACTGAGTATTTTGAGATATTATTATCCTATTTTTTATTATTTATTTACTCCCTGAAGTTTATGGCTCACCGTCTAAATAATATGATGGACCCTACATTCCATTAATTGCACAGCTAATAATCACAGTTACAATAATGAAATGATATACAATTGTCGCATTCATTCACAGTTTGTGTATCTTGGAGCATTGTGCAACATGGAGACTCCCGGTGCGAATGCGGAGAGTCGCTTTCTGAGAAAACGGCGAGAGGCCGACAAGACCGAATGGTCGCCGGCAAAAAGCGTACACAAATACGAAGGACAAATCGAGACTAATCCAAAATGAAGAATCGTCAATAGTGTATAAGCAAAGCCAGTAGCAAGCCGAGAGAAAACGCTAGAGCAATAGAGTAACTGTGTGCGCATGTAATGTCAGCGAGTGGAAGGCTTCTGGACGAAGGAAGCTCGCACGCTTTCCTGCTATCGCCAGGCATCGCTGACCTGCATAGGGAACACTTCGTGGAAACAGCCCTCGAAATCTTGCGTCTGAATCCAAAGGCGTGCTACAGATACGAGGACGACACATTCGTGGTTTGACCACAAGGTGAAGAAAAACTAAAGAATTTCCAAATCTTAAACATGGCTGCGAACTAGCAACTGTATAAATCTGAAGAGGTTGAGAGTGGGGATTTAGCAGTGGGCATTCATTCTGAAGTACGCTAAATATAATCTGGCTCCGATCTTAAGCCATGGGTTGTGATAATTCTTGTTGTTGTCAATTTGATATATGACAAGAGCCGGTCGGCTTCAGTTAATCTAATGTACTATCATGTGATGTAACAAGGCCCTCTCCTTCTGAAGAAGATATTTTTAGGAATATCAAAACACAGGTCAAGGGCTAAGAAATCTTTGTTTTGCAACTGGTTGGCTAATTTTTTCAACCTCTTCACAAGAATTTCTGTGTCACCTTAACTGCATACTCGACAATTTCAGGTTCACCATGGAGCTGGAACGAAATCGATGCCTGCCGTATTCTATTAGTTAAATGACCTTCGAGCAAAAGCTCAGTGTTCCGAATAGGATGGTTCAGAATGCCTCCAACTCCTTCCGTCCGCTGCACGAATGGAATTAGGTCCTATAGATCACGCCGAAAGTTCGTTTCAGCCCTATGTAATTTTTACCAGCTTAAGATTCAAGTTCTGTTGGTGTGTACGACAATCGTTCCCATGTCTACAATGTGGGTACATCTTTCAGAGACGTCTTCATGAGCCGCTTGCACTAGTATGGGATGTCTTTGCTTTCTGACATCATGCATCGTTGCTCTCTCTGGCGTTTCCAAGAGACATATGCATCTCGATGGGTATGTGTCTCCGATCTGAGTGTCTTCTCTGCTCGCAAACTTAGGGCACTTATCTCTGTCGATCTAGTATGCAGCAAAGTAATAATACGCCAAATGAGGAAACTAATGTGTGTGTGTGAAATATACCCTTTCTCTGTCACATGCGGTGTACTTGCACAGCGTTGAGGAATTTCTCGTAGCCGACATGCACGATTGTTCCAGATTACATTAGGAGTTGGAATAACTAGTTTGGACTGCGTTCATATCTTCAAGTCTGCCACATTCTGACGTCATCGACGACGTCGTGGATTAAAACTTACAACCATGCAGGTTAGTACCTCCAGGGTGACGTCATCGAAATACCGTTACCCTGCTCATTGGTTTACTGTGTTGGAAAGTCAGATACAAATAACATGTTAGAAGTTCGTAGTAGAGACTTCATTCTTCATGAGTGGTAAGTCTGGACGCTAAAGGTGAATAGTGGGTAGAAATCTGCTGGAAATCTTAGACGTTTTATCTACAACGTAAAACACTTATAATTTGTCTGAGAAATCACTTAAAAATGCAGTGTTGGCTGGACGTTAAATCACATTATGTTCATAGAAAGGATGTTTTTCATAGAAAGGATGTTTGGCTTTCAGCATTCCTTCGGCATCGATATCAAATTCCCATCAGATTGAGGCATGTGTACAGCGAAAATCAGTATTAATTTTTAAAAAAATATACTGACACCCATCTGCTATGGTGCAGCTGGCTGAGAATCTTACAGTTAGTTGGGGATCTATTGTAATCTGAATCTGTCATTGGGTCTGCTGTTTGAATCTCTTGAATCTGCTACTGCAAATGCTAGCATGGTACTATACCAACTGACCCACACACCTGTATGAACTATTACAACAAATTTCCTGTACAAACGCGCTTAAAATTCATCTGAAGTGAGAGGTGCGATGTGTGGTTTGTGGCGCGTGTTGTGTGTGGTGTTAAAGACTTTGATGCTGTCTTGTTCCAGTATATTCTTGATAGGGAGTAAGTCTGCATACAGCACAGTGTGGAGAGTATTTTGTATCAGTGCTAGTCGGTCCACCTTTCTATTCTACTTGCATATGGAGGAATGGGAGAATGCATACGCACCACTGACAGTTAACTGTAAGCGTCCAATTGCGGTGAACCTGTGGGACTTTTAATCTACGACGTGGATCGCTATGAAGAGACTATCTATGGTGGACACATTGTAACTGCTCTTCGATTACGTTGTCATATGAACTATTATAACACTTTTTCCTGTGCGGTCTCAGTACTCCAGACTTTGGATTCTGACGTCATAGAACCCATCCAAGTATCTCAAGTCTGGGTCTGTATGCCAGAATTCTACGCTGTTATAAACAGCCCAACAAGTGTGAGCTGGATTGTGACTTCATAGAGCCAGAGCCATTATCCTCAAGTCTTGGAGTCTCGCTTCAAGTCAACTCCTTTTGCTATTCCCCATGCCCATGTAGCAACTGCAGAAGGAGTTGTGCCTCTGTCAAGTAACTTTAACCATTCTATTGCGTGCAGCCTGTGTGACATGTGTTCTGCAATTTGGATCGGTATGGGGAGACTACCTACAATGGACATAACTTAAATGTTCTTCGATATGTTATCAGGTATTTCTTGCAACGCAAAGTTTGTATTCCTGACTTCAGGTCATTGTTAAATACATGGTGTACTGTAGCCTGATGACTGTATTTCGTGTTAAAAAGTCATGCATAAGAAGAGAACAGACTATTACTCTCGCAAGGCCTCGCTATTTCGTCACATACGTATACCATCGCTGACCATCATTATATAGCGAATTATGTAAACATACCACAATTCCCAAACTGTAATTGGATAATAATTTCGTAAACGGTTGCTGTTATACACCTTCTGGAACCTGTAAAAGGATTGTCTTAGACAGAATCAATGTTGTATTGTGTGTCCAAGGTAGCAGTTTCACCTTCTTAAAGTTTGTGATTGTAGTTTGTGGAATTTGCTAGCTGGATATACACTACTGGCCATTAAAATTGCTACATCATTAAGATGACGTGCTACAGACGCGAAATTTAACCGACAGGAAGAAGATGCTGTGATATGCAAATGATTAGCTTTTCAGAGCATTCACACAAGGTTGGCGACGGTGGCGACGCCTATAACGTGCTGACATGAGGAAGGTTTCCAACCGATTTCTCATACACAAACAGCAGTTGACCGGCGTTTCCTGGTGAAACGTTGTTGTGATGCCTCGTGTAAGGAGGAGAAATGCGTACCATCACGTTTCCGACTTTGATAAAGGTCGGATTCTAGCCTATCGCGATTGCGGTTTATCGTATCGCGACATTACTGCTCGCGTTGGTCGAGATCCAATGACTGTTAGCAGAATATGGAATCGGTGGGTTCAGGAGGGTAATACGGAACGCCGTGCTGGATCCCAACGGCCTCGTATCACTAGCAGTCGAGATGCCAGGCATCTTATCCGCAAGGTCGTAACGGATCATGCAGCCACGTCTCGATCCCTCAGTCAACAGATGGGGACGTTTGCAAGAGAACAACCATCTGCACGAACAGTTCGACGACGTTTGCAACAGCATGGACTATCAGCTCGGAGATCATGGCTGCAGTTACCCTTGACGCTGCATCACAGACAGGAGCGCTTGCGATGGTGTACTCAATGACGAACCTGGGTGCACGAATGGCAAAACGCCATTTTTTTCTGATGAATCCAGGTTCTGTTTATAGCATCATGATGGTCGCTTCCGTGTTTGGCGACATCGCGGTGAACGCACACTGGAAGCGTGTATTCGTCATCGCCATACTGGCGTATCACCCGCCGTGATGGTATGGGGTGCCATTGGTTACACGTCTCGGTCACCTCTTGTTCGCATTGACGGCACTTTGAACAGTGGACGTTGCATTTCAGATGTGTTGCGACCCGTGGCTCTACCCTTCATTCGATCCCTGCGAAACCATACATGCACGACCGCATGTTGCAGGCCCTGTACGGGCCTCTCTGGATACAGAAAATATTCGACTGCTGCCCTGGCCAGTACATTCTCCAGATCTCTCACCAATTGAAAACGTCTGGTCAATGGTGGCCGAGCAACTGGCTCGTCACAATACGCCAGTCACTACTCTTGATGAACTGTGGTATCGTGTTGAAGCTGCATGGGCAGCTGTATATGTGCACGCCCTCCAAGCTCTATTTGACTCAATGCCCATGGGTATCAAGGCCGTTATTACGGCCAGAGGTGGTTGTTCTGGGTACTGATTTCTCAGAATCTATGCACCCAAATTTGCGTGAAAATTTAATCACATGTCAGTTCTAGTATAATAGATTTGCCCAATGAATACCCGTTTATCATCTGCATTCCTACTTCGTGTAGCAATTTTAATGGCCACTTGTGTATGTTTAAGGGCTGGTGAATGATGTTACATCACCATCAGCATTTTCGAATTATGCGTGTTCTGCTCCACCACCTTGGGTGCATAGGACCAATTCTAAAGAAAGACAAAAAAATGGTCGTCTGGTTCAAAAATTGCTCTGCTCGTCAGAAATATGTATGGAACGTTCAGCTTCCAGGTTGTGTGGTTTCGGGTCTGCGGTAGAAATGCGAATACCTGAACATGATAATTCAATGGATGGTGCTAGTTTATGACAGAATTACGAGATTTGTGGCTTACCAGCATCGAATTCGATACATTATTTGATTTCACGGTAAAATTGACGTGAAAATTCAGGAACTTGTATGTAGACTGAGATGACAAAAGCCATGGGATACCTCCCAGTATCGTGTTGGACCTGCTTTTTGTCGGTGTAGAGCAACAGCTCGATGTGGCATGGACTCAAAAAGTCGCTGGAAGTCCCCTGTAGAAATATTCAGCCATGCTGAATCGTAATATTTAATTGTAAGTACAGTGATAAAATATATGAGGCTGGTTTCCTAGGACGATTCTGTCTGGGGATGCATTGCGCGCGGCGGCAGTGGTTTGTCGGCGGAATGATTGACGTTTCCGGCGGGAGCCGTCCGGACTGGAAAAGTCAGCTGGGGTACAGGAATGTAGCTGACCTAACCCTATCGCCCTCCAGACGGCTGGATAGCGAACTAATAATCAATATTTGTTGGGCAGCCTTCATGATTGCATGTGTTCTCTGTGGAAGTTTGACAAGATTAATTACGCGTGATCTGTTTCCTACAAAAGCGTCTGAAGCGTCTCAGGGACGGTTTCACAAGAGGGCAGCAATCGGTTTTTAGAGTATGTTTTCAAGTGCGGCAGTATACATCGCAAAATTAAAGGAAACTACTGTGCATCGATCTTTTTGGAAGTGTATCTACATATATATTCAATTGGATGTAGTAATCGCTGAAGCAGTTCATGTTCAACGACAAAAGGTATCCAGGGATGGGAAAGGAGGGACACCACGGGTATTTCCAATGTGACAGGAAGTGCTTAGGGGCTACCACGTGACCATGCCATAAGGGAGGATGCTAAGTTCACCGGACTTGGATACGATGTGACGTAATTATGACGTATACACGCTACATCGATAACGATAGAAACCGTATTTCGACTATTCGGCTTTTGTGAACTTTCGATAGGTTGTGACAGGGTAGCGCTGTGCTCTGCGCCGTTCGTTTAAATGTGTTTTGCGTTCCTTGCGTTTAAATCGTGTATTGTACTGTGTTTGTGTCCTGTGCGTTGTTTTTCGTTTGCTCGTCTCTAATTATGTGTTCAGCATTCGAGAGACTAATGAGAGAAAAGCTGAAAGAGTTCAGCATCGATGACGACGGGCAATTGCGTGGTTATTGTGAATCTCAATCAGAAATTGATGTACGAGGGTCAGTCAAAAAGTAATGCCTCCTATTTTTTTTTCTACCTTTAATTGTCAGGAAATTTAAATGCAATTACATAGGTTGAAAACCACAACATTGAGGATCATTTTGTCATTTTTCAATGTAATCTCTGCCCATCTCTACAGTTTTGGTCCATCTTTGAACAAGGGCATGTATCCCAGCACGGTAAAAATCACAGCTCTGCTTCCTAAGCCATTGACGCACGGATGTTTTGACGGCCTCCTCATCTTCAAAATGAATCCCACGATGAGCTTCTTTTAGTGGCCCGAACAGATGGAAGTCTGATGGTGCCAGGTCAGGGCTGTATGGGGGATGAGGCAAAACTTCCCATCCAATTTTGACAATCTCGTCAGAGGTGTGACGACTGGTGTGTGGTCTTGCATTGTCATGCAAAAGAAGAACATCTGCCATTGATTTTGTTGGGCGAACTCGCTGAAGACGTGCTTTAAGTTTGTTGAGGGTTGTGACGTATTGAACAGAATTTATTGTGCATCCCTGCTCCAAAAAATCAACCAGAATCACACCCTCTGTATCCCAGAAAACTGTTGCCATAACTTTCCCTGCCGATCGCACAGTTTTGAATTTTTTCTTCCTCGGCGAGCTTGTGTGACGCCACTCCATTGACTGCCTCTTTGATTCGGGTTCAAAAAAATGCACCCATGTTTCGTCCCCGGTCACAATTTTTTTCAGAAACTCATCTCCCTCCAAACGGAAGCGCTGCAAGTGTTGGGAGGCTATTGTTTTCCTTGCCTCTTTATTCTGATCGGTTAACATTCTTGGAACCCACCGTGCACAAACTTTTGAGTACCCCAATTGTTTAATAATCGTGATCACACTGCCTTTACTAAGAGAAATAATGCGACACACTTCATCTGCAGTCACCCGACGGTCACCACGAATGATGTCATCAACTTGCTGAATGTTGTGTGGAGTCACTGCACTCACCGGCCTGCCGCTCCGCTTTTCGTCAGTCAACGGTGTTTGCCCTTCAGCTTCCTTACAACGACGAACCCATCGTCTAACAGTGCTGACATCCACTGTCACAACACCATACACCTTCTTCAGTCTTTCATGAATGCGTATGGGCGTTTCACCTTCTGCATTCAAGAATTCAATCACACAACGCTGTCTCAAACGAACATCGATGTCGGCCATCTTACAAACTTCTGCTGTGCTGCCACCTGTTGACACAGAAAGTTACTACTGCAGTGGATTGCAGAAGAAGGTTTGAGGAATGGCGCCAAATTCAAATTTTTTACTTAACTTAATTTCTTTAAGTAGAAAAAAAGTGGGAGGCATTACTTTTTGACCGACCCTCGTACTTCTGACCCAGCTGAAGTGCGTCGGTTATTCGTACTCGGTGAGAAGAAGCACTCAGCAGCCAAAATCTTTAGATGCGTCAAGACACTAACCTTTGGTTAAGATTACATTGAGAAATCCACTTCCCCTCTTATTTCATCTCCGGTCAACGATTTTTCTTCAACAATGGCTCATATTTTTCTTTTTAAGTTCGAAATTCAATCATTCTACACACCAGTCATTACTGGACACTAAGGTACCTGTCTCTGCGGTCCGAGTGTAAAATTACTTGGAATTATGGTTGATAAAAGACTATCTAGGGATGGACATATAAATTACTTAGCTAACAAATTTGCACGAGTTCTCTTTCAGCTATATAAATTAAGAAAAAAAAGTCAGCAAGAGTATGCTGCTACAATCTAATATGTACTGACAAGACCAATTGTATGAAACCATACAAAAATATTGATAATAAATAAATATTATTTTCGGCGTAAGCGTTCAATACAACAATCACACAATCTAATCTGGTCGGGACATAAGAAGACTTCACTTTTTTACGAAACGTGTTGTCCGTGGTGTTTTCAAGGCCACGGTCAGGAATATTTCTATTAATATCCAGCACTTTTACTTTTATTTTGGCGAAATACATATGCGCTGCCACACTGACCTGTTATCAGAATCGCACGTGTCAAAACAAACCACTAGCTGACGACAGTTTAGAATCTCGAACGTTCGTAAAAGTCGATAGGTGTGTTAATCGACTAAAGCGTATATACGTCATAATGACGTCACATCATATCCAGGTTAGGTGAACTTAGCATCCTCCTGCCATAAGCCGACGTGCTCGCAGGGAGCCTGGTCGGGGCCCATTGGTAGAGGCCGTGCCAGCATGGGGCAACGTCTTGCCTCTTGTGCTTCAGCTGAACTTTTATTGAATGATCTACATTTACAGCACACACATTTATCAGCATGAGTTGCGAAGCATAACTTAGCCCCTACTCTTCTTCATCAAATATCAATGCTAGCGATATAGTCCTCAGATAATATACTACTCCTCCAGCACAGACATCTCGTCCACTGTACACAGTAAACAATTACGTCTGTCCTCCCAGTTCAGCAGCTGGACACAGTCTGAGTCCTTTTCCTGCCGTTTTTCCCCAGACCGCCATTTTGGATTACGTCATGGGAGGTGAGAGGGGGAATTACGACAGTGCCCCCTGATGATGGTGTTGTGAAAGAGGTCAGTTGGACTCTGTGCCTCATGATGAACATATTGGACGAAGCTAGCGTCTATGAAAACTCAAACTGTTTAAATAAACAATGCATGCAAAATAAAGACTTACATCCAACCTATACAGCAGCCCAGCACAGACTGAGTCCTTTTCTCACCAATTCCCTGACGGGAGAGGGGAGTGGAGCAATGCATACAAAGTAAAGTCTTACAGCTGTCTTATCTGGCAACTCGGCAATGACTGAGTCCTTTTCCTACCAACTTTTAGATGGGGGGGGGGGAGAGGAAAGGGGGGAGGTGAGGGGTTAGGTTAGCGGAGGTAGCCCAATTGACCTATTTTCCCATCAAAATTTGAACTTCCTTCCATGACATCATTGCAACGTTGCCATATGTATGGCCACCATCTTGGATCGGCCATCTTGAATAAGTCTGGCAACAATGCAATGTGAGGTGGCGCTCCTTTGTTCCACTAATATCAGTGACATGCCGCCTGGTGGGTGTAAGTGATAGCTAGGGCACCACGGATATGATTCTTCACTTGGTGTTTTTTCATTGTGGCAGTATCTTTTAATGATATTTCAATCACCCACTTATACAGGGAGAGAGAACCATCGTAATAAAATTATGTGTGTTACCGAATTCATGACATCATACATAGTATTAAACTTACATCTACAACTTCTCTGTGCTGTTACCTCAAGAGACTTCGTATGTGGAGAGACATTTGGTTACCTTAAGAGAGAGTTCGAATGTGAGGAGGCACTCTGTGACACTGGTAGATCTTAGCACTCGGTCATGAACCAAAAATGAGTTTAATATTCTAGTCCTGTGATGCACGACGTGACAAATAATGAAAGATATTTATCTACTTGATTAAGTATTACGTAGAGGGAAATAGTCTCATATTTTCACGACAAATAACGATACTTTAGCGACGTGAATACGCGTGCATTGTTCGATTTCTTCTCTCTTAGAAAATAACTCGCATTAACTGTAGGAATCTATATTTCGCTCGAGATATTCTAGGTGTATGGTCAGCAACATCACTGCCTCGAATTGGCTAAAACAAATTTTTTTAAACTCGCTGGTCTACGTAGGGGTGGAATTTTTTAGAACTACTGTATATGTCCAAGCAGCAGCTGCCTGGCCGGCCGCGGTGGCCCAGCGGTTCTTGGCGCTACAGTCTGGAACCGCGCGACCGCAACGGTCGCAGGTTCGAATCCTGCCTCGGGCATGGATATGTGTGATGTCCTTAGGTTAGTTAGGTTTAAGAAGTTCTAGGTTCTAGGGGACTGATGACCTCAGACGTTAAGTCCCATAGTGCTCAGAGCCATTTGAACCATTTAGCAGCAGCCTGTCTTGCAGTGCACCGCTGCTGCCTGCAAGGGTGTTCACGATGAGTCGGCCACTGGAAGCAACGGAGTAGCTCAGCCTTTGACGTGTACAAAGAATGCGCCACCTGCCTGATCTTGCCGGCGGCAGCGAGGGCTGACAAAGCACACTACTGGCCATTAAAATTAATACACCACGAAGATGACGTGCTACAGACGCGAAATTTAACCTACAGGAAGAAGATGCTGCGATATGCAAATGATTAGCTTTTCAGAGCATTCACACAAGGTTGGCGACGGCGGCGACACCTACAACGTGCTGACATGAGGGAAGCTTCCAACCGATTTCTCATACACTAACAGCAGTTGACCGGCGTTGCCTGGTGAAACGTTGTTGTGATGCCTCGTTGAAGGAGGAGAAATGCATACCATCACGTTTCGGACTTTGATAAACGTCGGATTGTAGCCTATCACGATTACGGTTTATCTTATCGCGACATTACTGCTCGCGTTGGTCGAGATCCAATGACTGTTAGCAGAATATGGAATCGGTGGGTTCAGGAGGGTAATACGGAACGCCGTGCTGGATCCCAACGGCCTCGTATCACTAGCAGTCGAGACGACAGGCTTCTTATCCTCACGGCTGTAACGGATCGCGCAGACGCGTCTCGATCCCAGAGGCAACAGATGGGGACGTTTGCAAGACAACAACCATCTGCACGAAACTGTTCGACGACGTTTGCAGCAGCATGGACTATCAGCTCGGAGACCATGGCTGCGGTTACCCTTGACGCTGCATCACAGACAGGAGCGCCTGCGATGGTGTACTCAACGACGAACCTGGGTGCACGAATGGCAAAACGTCATTTTTTCGGATGAATCTAGGTTCTGTTTACAGCATCATGATGGTCGCAACCGTGCTTGGCGACATTGCGGTGAACGCACATTGGAAGCGTGTATTCGTCATCGCCATACTGGCGTATCACCCGGCGTGATGGTATGGGGTGCCACTGGTTAAATATCTCGGTCACCTCTTGTTCGCATTGACGGCACTTTGAACAGTGGACGTTACATTTCAGATGTGTTGCGACCCGTGGCTCTACCCTTCATTCGATCCCTGCGAAACCCTACATTTCAGCAGGATAATTCACGACCGCATGTTGCAGGTCATGTACGGGCCTTTCTGGATACAGAAAATGTTCGACTGCTGCCCTGGCCAGCACTTTCTCCAGATCTCTCACCAACTGAAAATGTCTGGTCAATGGTGGCCGAGCAACTGGCTCGTCACAATACGCCAGTCACTACTCTTGATGAACTGTGGTATCGTGTTGAAGCTGCATGGGCAGCTGTACCTGTACACGCTATCCAAGCTCTGTTTGACTCAACGCCCATGCGTATCAAGGCCGTTATTACGGCCAGAGTTGGTTGTTCTGGGTACTGATTTCTCAGGATCTATGCACCCAAATTGCGTGAAAATTTAATCACATGTCAGTTCTAGTATAATATGTTTGTCCAATGAATACCCGTTTATCATCTGCATTTCTTCTTGGTGTAGCAATTTTAATGGCCAGTAGTGTACCAGTGTGGTGGGTGAACACGGCAGTAGCGGACGTGTGTGTTGCGTGAGAGAACATTCAAAACTGTGGACGTTTGTGCTGGACGTATTGATAACATCCAAATTTCTACCACTCCAATCGTCCCCGGATGCCTTCCATGGCCGGATTGGTGCACTCTGGCATACACGCACGTCCACGACTGCGGCCGCGGCGGAACTTTTCACCGACATCTTTACGTCGGCGCTGGCGGTGTTCCTTGGGATGGGCACGTTGCATGTGGACCTAGGGACAGCAGTTCAAGGGACGTAAGAATGTTTTTAGTTGTCTCCGACATCTAGCCATGACAGCTTACTGCTAAGGACAGGATCGTGGTTTAAGTGTGTCGTGTTTAGTGCTTCTCAATACATCACAGTGGACTCGGTCTTGCAGTAGTATTTGCTGTTGTCTCTATCCTGTCACACTGTAGAATCTTTCTCCCTCCTTCCGAATGTAGCTGATAGAAAAAAATAGAGAATTCTATATTACTTTTAAAAATCGAATCGCGGGGTTAAATTCCCGATAGATCAGATTATTGTTTGCAGTAGTAGTTAGAAAAAAGATTAAGGAAAGGCAAACCTACGTTTCTAGCATTTGTAGACTTAGAGAAAGCTCTTGACAATGTTGATTGGAATACTCTCTTTCAAATTCTTAAGGTGGCAGGGGTAAAATACCGGGAGCGAAAGGCTATTTACAATTTGTACAGAAACCAGATGGCAGTTATAAGAGTCGAGAGACATGAAAAGGAAGCAGTGGTTGGGAAGGGAGTGAGACAGGGTTGTAGCCTCTCCCCGATGTTATTCAATCTGTATATTGAGCAAGCAGTAAAGGAAACAAAAGAAAAGTTCGGAGTAGGTATTAAAATCCGTAGAGAAAAAATAAAAACTTTGAGGTTTGCCGATGACATTGTAATTCTGTCCGAGACAGCAAAGGACTTGGAGGAGCAGTTGAACGGAATGGACAGTCTCTTGAAAGGAGGGTATAAGATGAACACAACAAAAGCAAAACGAGGATAATGGAATGTAGTCGAATGAAGTCGGGTGATGCTGAGGGAATTAGATTAGGAAATGAGACACTTAAAGTAGTAAATGAGTTTTGCTATTTGGGGAGCAAAATAACTGATGATGGTCGAAGTAGAGAGGATATAAAATGTAGACTGGCAATGGCAAGGAAAGCGTTTCTGAAGAAGAAAAATTTGTTAACATCGAGTATAGATTTAAGTGTCAGGAAGTCGTTTCTGAAAGTATTTGTATGGAGTGTAGCCATGTATGGAAGTGAAACGTGAACGATAAGTAGTTTAGACAAGAAGAGAGTAGAAGCTTTCGAAATGTGGTGCTACAGAAGAATGCTGAAGATTAGATGGGTAGATCACATAACTAATGAGGAGGTATTGAATAGAATTGGGGAGAAGAGGAGTTTGTGGCACAATTTGACAAGAAGAAGGGACCGGTAGGTAGGACATGTTCTGAGGCATCAAGGGATCACAAATTTAACATTGGAGGGCAACGTGGAGGGTAAAAATCGTAGAGGGAGACCAAGAGATGAATACACTAATCAGATTCAGAAGGACGTAGGTTGCAGTAAGTACTGGGAGATGAAGAAGCTTGCACAGGATAGAGTAGCAGGGAGAGCTGCATCAAACCAGTCTCCGGACTGAAGACCACAACAACAGTTGTATTGCGTGCACGCATGCGTTCGGTGTGGGGAGGCATGGCCGGCGCGCCACGGCGAACAAGAGCGGCGCCCGACAGCAAGTGGCATGTGCATCGTGATCGCGTATTTGTGTGATCGTCAGGATTTTTTTCACCTGATATGTTTAGAGGAAACGTTGTGGTGCAGGCGGGCGCATGAGACCTCAGATATATTTAGCGTTACGATCTATTTCATTACTTGATTTGCATAATGTTTGTGCATGATACTCAAACTTTGAAAATATATTTTATTACGAAGAAGGATCATCGTAAATTGGAAGTGAGTGTTTTAAGTGATCTATTTGACTTCTGTAAATTGTTAAACAATTAATTTGAGCGGGTAATGAATTATTTCACTATATTTTTGATATCGAAATTTCGTCGCTTTTCCGTTTGTCGCCAGCATTAGCCAAAAGGAATACAGTATTCTGAGGAGAGATGAAAACCTACCTTCATCTTCGTGTTTGGAGACGGTTCACAAAGGCAAGCAGGGAGTGGCTTCTTGGGAACAACAGACACAGGAAGCGAGTCAGAAATTTGGCAGTCAAGAGAATGCAGCCACTTGATGCTTTGTTTGAGGGCCACAAGGTCAAAGGAGGCCGATATCCGGCCTGTGGTCGGTAGTATTTAGTAACGTGATCTGTAATTAGGACATTAGTCTGTTTTGACCTTCGTGGTGGCGCCCTGACGATAGACAGACACACGGGAGGGCCCAAACGGTGGCTACTATGTTGCACTTCATACCATTGCTTTGTGATTGAAGTTATTATGTTATGGGGAACAAGGATGCGGGGGGGGGCGGGGTTTGCAGTCAGTCACGATGTCTGCCCAAGTGGGGGAACTCCGTCTCCTACAAAGTGATTAAATAAAGAATATATGCCTTAGTATATTATTGGTTTTGATTAGAATTTCGGGTCGTGAAATCATTCTTCTCCAGCGCAGAGTGAGTCTTTTTCCTGACAGTTTTTTCTGGGAGGGTGTTTAGGGAGGGGGGGGGGGGTTCGGTAGGGAGGGTGGAATGTCCTCTGGTGGTGACACTGTGCACTAGCTCAGTCGATCCCTGCATGTCAAGCTGAGTGCACACAGGAAAATTTTCAAATAAGACGACAACTTTAATCTGCTGCAATGTAATTACGTAATTAGGACATTTAGTTGCTGGATGTGAGCTTTTTGCACCAAATAAAAGTGAAATCCAGCCCCTGCGAGTTGAATTTTATAAATAAACGGTATATCCTATCCTATATAATTGATTTTATTGTTGTTGGATCCTTTCTCTCCAGTACAGACGACAGATTAGAGCCCATGGCGTAATCCATTCTCAGTCAGGAGTTTGCCTTGGAAGGAAGACGTCTCACATGCGTCAGTATTCCATATGGGGTTTACCAGTTATACACTGCTTTGTTTGCACTTTGGCCCAATCGCGACCGACGGCATGTGCAGGCGCGGCAGAACACGAGGAGAAACAGAAAAAGAGCAATTGTTTCGACAGGAATTTCTAAGGTGTCAATTATGAAAAGGATGCCACCACCTGATACTTTTGTTAGAGGTTTAGTGTCACATCTAGTCTGTCAGTCGTGGGGGTGCGAGCGGGTAACCTACATGTGGCGGCCACTTCTCAGGCTCTCATCAGTGGAACCCGACTTCTGGCAGCATGTGCAGTGGTTTTCTCTGCTGTCCCGTCGACAGGGGACGGCGGACAGTGCATTCTTCGCTATTGAAAGATTTTTAACGGTGTAATTACATATGATTGGTGTTTGGTAACGGTATTCCTTACGTGACCAGAATGAAAAAAAAAGCGATCGATTTAATTGCTTCTTACAAGACCTGCATCTTCCCAAACAGCAGAGAATGATGAGCAAGAGAAATCGAACGCCTCCAAACAGAATTTTTCATAAATAAACAATATTCCCCTGAATTTCCTGTGATGAGATCCTTCCTCTCCACCACAGAACCGCCAGTTTCCAGGCAGAGGAGGGAGAGAGGGGGGCTTGGAGGTTTGCCAGAAGGGGATGAGTTAATTAAGTGAACAGTTTAATTAGGTAGTCAATCAGATTGATAAGCGGTAGCCATTTGAATAACTCAGGTCTGAAAGTGTACCTGTATCAGCGAGACCTGGGAGAGGGCTCTAGGTTTCCTGTGGGGTTGGGAGGAGGAGGGGGAGCAGTAGGGGAACAGTACGTTACAGACCTGTCAATTAAAGTGGGGATTATCCCCAGGAGGTCATGATCCACTTAGCAGAACAATAGGTTAATGACCTGACAATCAAAAGAGAATGATAGGTTTGCCCCTGAGTGTATACTTGTCCCTGATGTAGGCAACCCACACAAACAAACTGCATCAATGCTAGCCTTTTGCCCCTACTCTCCTTTCCTTTGTTATAGTCATCCATTGCCTAATGCTTCTTCTGAGACTCTCAACAACATGCGGTTCTTTCAGTTTATCCTGGTCCCATCTCCTTTATTTCCTACCTTTTTTCAGTTTCTTAAGTTTTAATTTGCAGTTCACAACCAACGAATTGTGGTCTGCTCCTGGAAATGTCTTACAATTTAGAATCCAGTTCCATAATCTCTATCTAACCATTACATAATCAGTCTGAAACCTTCCAATGTCTCCTGGTCTCTTCCATGTATACAACCTTCTTTTATGTTCCTTAAACCAAGCGTTAACGATGATAAAATTGCGCTCTGTGCAAAATTATATCTGGTGGTTTCCTGTTTCATTCCCTTCCCCCAGTCCATATTCACCTACTATTTTTCTTTCTCTTCCATTTCCTACTATCAAATTCCAGTTCTCAATCACAATTCAATTTTCGTCTCCTATACCTATCTAAATAATTTCTCCTATATCATCATACATTTCTTCAATATCGTCATCATCTGCACTCCTAGTTGGCATGTAAACTTGTACTACTGTGGTAGACATGGGCTTCATGTCTATCTTAGCTACATTAATGCGTTCACTATGCTGTTCATAGTAGCTTACCCAGATTCCTATTTTCTTATTCATTATTAAACCCACTCCAGCATTACCCCTATTTGAGTCTGTATTTATAGCTCTGTATTCACCTTACCAGAAGTCCTGTTCCTCCTGCCACCGAACTTCACTAATTCCCACTATATCTAACTCTAGCCTATCCATTTCTCTTTTTAAATTTTCTAACCTACCTGCCAGATTAAGGGATCTAACATTCCACGCCCTGTTCCATTGAATACCTGTATTGTTTCTTCTGATGACGACATCCTCTTAAGTAGTTCCTGCCCAGAGACCTGGAAGGGAGACTATTTTTCCTCCAAAATATTTTACCCAAGCGGACGCCAACGTCAGTTAACCATACAGTAGAGCTGCATGTCCCCGGGAAAAATTAGGGCTGCAGTTTCCCCTTGCTTCCAACTGTTAGCAGTACCAGCAAAGCAAGGTCATTTTGGTTGATTTTACATGGCCAGATCAGTCAATCATTCAGACTGTTGTACCTGCAACTATTGAAAAGGCTTCTGCCTCTCTCCAGAGACAACAAACACATTTGTTGGCCTCTCAATGCATGCTCCTCCTGCAGTACGGCTATCCATATTGCTGAGGCACATAAGCCACCCCACTCACAGCAACGTCCATGGTTCATAGATCACGCCTAAAAACGGAATTAAAGTAGTCCTGTTATTGAAACCCTGCAACCTGGTATAAGTGTGGGTTAATTTCCCAAGTTGTGACAATACTTCATCAGAATCAGTACTTGGAATCTAATCATACCAAGAGTAGAACAACTGGGTACTGATAATATGTTTATTATAAAAGCAACTCTCCAAGAAACATATGCAAAGTGAACAAGTATAGACATAGAACGTTAATTCCTGCTCATTAGTCTAAATTTGAAATTGGCAAAAGACTATGAAATCACTCAAAATCGTGTCCTTGATTATACGATGGAAGCACTAAGTGGTCGATATTGATTAACATCAAAGTTAAGAAAGCCTCCACCCTGACTAACAGTAAAGTGCTCTGCGATAAAATAAACGGAATTTAATACATTTACCGTTAAAGATTCCCAAAATTCTGACAACACAGAGGACGTGTAACTGTGTCCACAAGTCCCTAGACTCGAAACTACATCTGTACAATACCAGACACGAATCCAGAATTCTGCTTGCTCATAAGCCAGGAACAGAGACTTGACTCAAGTGTGCGGTTGTAAAGAAGTACTTTGTAATGCCTCAATCTCCAGAAAGTAGCACAGGTTCGTGTGTCTGCTCACAGAGAGACGAATTATGCCATTCTTAGTGGCGAAATCAGAGCTTAATATAATGGTGAGAGTATTCACTGACGCCTTGGCAGCACTTTCTCAAAATGCTATCCACGAAGCGTGTTCTACGGACAACTGCCAGTATGTCCCCAGTGTTCACAAATAAAGTTAATAGTGATCTACATTTATAATTAAAATATTTAGCTAAAAACGAAAAGGAAATCCTCAAAGCATGCATGATCACCCACGCCCGCATCTCGTGGTCGTGCGGTAGCGTTCTCGCTTCCCACACCCGGGTTCCCGGGTTCGATTCCCGGCGGGGTCAGGGATTTTCTCTGCCTCGTGATGGCTGGGTGTTGTGTGATGTCCTTAGGTTAGTTAGGTTTAAGTAGTTCTAAGTTCTAGGGGACTGATGACCTAAGATGTTAAGTCCCATAGTGCTCAGAGCTATTTGAACCATTTTGATCACCCACTCTACGTAAATAATAGTGAGTTACTGGTGGTCTGCATTACTTTTACTTTAAAATAACTCTAAAATTGTTAGTTTGGACAGTTATCATAACTATTATCTCCTTAATCAAACAAAAAATTACAACATATTCATACTCAGACGCTTTACATAAGTGGTAGTGAGATTGTGGCATGAGGACACTTTTGATGTCAAATTGATATGCAAATTAATTAAATTGATCAATTAATTCCCCCCTCCTCCGACCACGCCCACCCTCAAACATGCCCACCTCCACATCATGTGTTTTTCTCAGCCTGCATGTGAACCCCAGGGCCCCCTCTCCCCTTCCCCTCCCCCACCCACCCTATTGACTGGAATTTCAAATTTTGGCGTTAATTTCAAATTTTGATGGCAGTTCCGAATTTTCGCTGAACAAATCAATTGTCAGTTCAGAGGACGTAATATTAACGGAAATTGTTGATGTAAACTGTTTATAAAACGGAAATAGGTGGTAGAAATTGGAAAGAAAAATTCAGAGGACGGGGAAATCCGAGAATTATGCTCTGAGAAAGACATAATTTTCATTTTGCAGTGCAGGGATACTCTTGTTTAACTTCCAATCGCTTCATGGCTTCGTATAGTCGTTAAGACGCTCCACGTTGCGCTGTCAGGCTCATGCAATACTGGTGTAGCTAGCTGCCACATCCCTCCACCTCGCATCAGGTAGCAGCCGTCGCCTAATCTCCAGCATGGGCCCTCCCAAGCCCGGATCCGCCACTTCGTCTGCTGTGGGCCTTTTGACATGAAAGGCACTGCACCACGTGAGCTCTTAACTCTCAGGCGACCTAATAACACAACCGCAGCACATGCACCGCTTGACTACGTGTCCAGGGGTCTTCTGATGACCACTTGTCTGCCTCCTTAACAGTCCTCCAGCCTTCGGCTTCCACACCACAGGGGGGCAGCAGCCAGTAGCTGGAAAACAGCAGAAGATTATAATGTACAATGCCGCTCTCAAGGAGCGCCTTGTTGGTCATCTACCACGACCAACAGGTTTGTTTTCAAAGGTTACCATCTTCTCCCAAGCTCTGTTCAAAGGAAAATAGCATCATATATTTCGAGGGATGCACCTGAAATTGGGCGTGCCATACTATCAATCTATCTCAGGATGAACAGAGGCTGTTTTTCTAAAGATAGCAGATGTGTAAAATTTTCCATTCACTTGCCAGCAAACAAACGATTTTTTCAGAATGGGGCCCTACTTGTTTCACAGAATTTTTTGACTTCCACAGTAATTGCTTGTACCACGCCTGCTTGAAGAAGAAAAAGAAAGCGAGGTTAGCATCCTCACACCACACCTATACCCTGACTAACAACAACATGTATTTTGAAGGGTGCAGCTGACGTCAGAAATATCAAGCTATCTGTTTCCTTAAGAATGAACAAAGAGTGTTTTTCTAAAGCTAGGAGCTGCGTCCAATAATCCAGTCACTTGCCAGCAAACAAAGGATGTCTCCCCACAGATGTAACACTTTCCTCAAACAGCTGCACCAATCCTGGTTGAAGAAAAAAGAAGGCAAGTTATAACTTGCTAGTATGGCACTCTGAGTTCCTATTGGTCCTCTGTAAAATAGAGGGTAAAGTCTGAAGCTATATAAAGCCCAACCCCCACCACAATCATCATCAGTCTTTGAGAGTGCCTAGTTGTGCCAGTGTGATTCCTGAAATATGAAACGGTCAGCCAACAGTGATGCCAGCAGTAGTGGTGATGGGAAATGGCCAAACTTGGGTGAATTACCACATAAGTGTTCATAAAAAAATTATGAGTTCAAATTACGAAAGTTACAAAATTTCATAGCAAAGTATTCAAATTTTTTGAGATTGTAATACATTTTCGTAACAAGTAGTTATAAAACTTCTTTTTTCTGGTTATTACAGTATTCATTCCCGAAATGTTGATAGAACTACAACACCAGCTGAAAGCTGAAAGTCTTCAGCAAGCGAAAGAGGTTGTGCTACCATCATGTAAGTACATCTCAAAATTCTGTGTGTGATAGTTTACATGTTCAGAAGGCATCTCTTAAAATATTCAAATCGTAACAGATGCTTGTAACATTTCTGCTGTTGTTCCAGTATTAGAGCAGCAGCAGCTGGAAGCTGAAAGTCCCCATCAAGTGGGAGAGCTTGTGCTACCATCATGTAAGTACATCTCCCAATTCTGTATGACAGTTTACATGTTCAGAAAACAGCTCTTGATGTATTCATATCGTAACAAGTGTTCATAAAACTTTTGATCTCGCTGTTGCAGCATTAGAGCACCACCTGAGGGACATTGAGCTCCTGCTGGAGTCTGAAATGCAGCAAGAAAGTAAGTACAGTTTTAATATATTGCCATTAGACTTTTTTATCATACATAGTTGTGTGAGGTATATATTATTCATTGTTGTAGATGTTGCTACAATGCGGCTGGTCCTGGCGGATGTTCGAGTCCTCCCTCAGGCATGGGTGTGTGTGTTTGTCCTTAGGATAATTTAGATTAAGTAGTGTGTAAGCTTAGGGACTGATGACCTTAGCAGTGAAGTCCCATAAGATTTCACACACTTTTTTTTTTTTTTTTTTTTTTTTTTTTTGCTACAGATCAAGAGGAAAATGAGATTCTGGCCATGGTATGCGTCGAGAATGATGACCATAAGTCATCACTTCCATCTGGTATGTACTTTTTACTTACTTATTTAATTTTTTCGTAGTTATGTATAATCAGTATCTCGCAGTAGTCAAATTCCGCACAAATTTTTTGCTGTTATTTCCAGTAATCAATATCTTGTTGTAGACGACTTCCATGAGATGGATCAATGGCTCCACAACAACAACAATTCCGGCGAGGGTGAGATGCTTGAGTGGGAGCGTGAGATGGTGGCTGGTGAAGGGCAGTGCGATCTCTCCCTTGTGGAACAGGAGATGGAGATATTTGACTGGATGGGAGAACTACCAGAAAAATCGACTCAACTGCTCAATCTGGGGACCCAGAGTGTAAAAGGTGATTATAATGTGACCGTCATCAATACAGCATATAATTATTATTCAGGAATGCAGATGTACTTAACTGTCATTGTTTGTTTACAGCATATATTTTAAAAAATCTTGAGCATTGTGTTCAATTTTTCCGTCATTCGTATGTTAACAGAAGTGTCACCAACACTGTCATCACAAAAGCTTGCTGTGGCAGGTGCACCTAGAACGGTGGTTGTGGGGAGGGTATCAACACAAAACCGACCGGCATGCACTATGGTGCAAAGTGCCACTCGTTGCTGTGCGAGTGAGGGCTGTGGCTGCTGCAATGCCTGTCCCCAAACCACTGAATACCCTCTGGCTTCCATGGGTGGTTCAGTCAGAGCAACAATCTCCCACCCCACAGACTGGCGATGGTGTAGGCTCCAATATGCCGTAGCATCAAGAAGCGCCCTCGCTGCACCATGGGAACTCCCACAGTAGCTCACCTTCACCACCTCCTCCTACTCAGGCTCCGGCAGCTCGCCCTCACTGTCAACGGAATGTATGTGTGCCTCAGCGCATACCCCACCCCGTCGCATACCCTCCCTCCCCCCCAACCCCAAAAAAAAGGGCGCCTTCTCCCCAGTGCGCTCATCCACTGGGTAGATGCAGTCGTCTCCTAGCTGTAGTATTAATGACAATGAACCTGTGGCTAGCGGTAGTGCTCTATCCCGTCCTGATAGTGAAGGACATCAGATTAGAAGCGTCATGACCCCTCTAGAATACTCAGCGGTTGCTAGGGCCTTTGAGGGGTGTATTTCATTTACTAGAATTGAGAATCTGACTGGGAGGGGTATCATGACCCAGTTATGTTTCTAGAAGCATGCCTCCCGTTGCTGGAAGCAGAGTTCCTCAAAGCCCTAGGTGATTCAATATATAATGCCACTAAATTTAATGCAGTGAGTTGACTCACCCACCCAAACAGCATGGTGCTGCTGAGGAGAAAACCTTACACTACATCTGTGGTGATAATGACGTTATATCTCAGAGTTCATCAATCGCCGAGTGGTATCGTGAATCCGCCTTGGGTGCTATACTGCCCTAGTTTTCTGAGATGGAGGTAAGAGGATCACCTAAAGCACTCGGCCAAATACCACACCTCAACATCCATATTCATGTCGACGATCTGTTAAATGGAGGGTACAGTTATATCAAACTCCCTGAGGATATTAATAACAAGCAGGCCTGTATTAACGTTCAAAATGAAAATGATAATGTTTGTTTTGCATAGTCAATCCTGACTTGTGAAAAAAAAATTAAACAGCATACAGAGTGCACATCTCAATACTGAATAGGACTTAACATTAGTGAATATAATAACTTTGACGGTATCGAGTTCCCCATATAAATTCAGGGCATACCAAAATTTGAGGCACAAAATCCTGGAATATCGGTTCACGTTTATAGCCTGAAGAAGAAGCAGAAAAGCAATCCAGATGAGCAGGACAAGCATACTATAGTTGGACCACTCCATTTTTCGAAATATGCAGGTGAGCGTGATCTTCATGTAAACATGCTGCTCCCCTCTGAAGGTGATAATCAGCATTATGTATGGATCAAAGACATATTCCACTCCTTTACAGCCAATTGTGTAAACACGACCATAAAAAACACATTTGCTTCAGACGTCTAAATACCTTTTCAGAAGAAAAGTATTTAAAAACGCATCTCGAGGACTGTGAATCCAAGGAACCAGTACGTGTTGTTATGCCTACAGAAGAAAACAAGTTTATTAAATCCAAGAACGCTCACCTCCAGGTACGATGTCCATTTGTTGTACACACAGACTTCGAATGTCTCCTTGCCTCTATCACCCATTGTAAAGGGAACCACTTAGCCTCACATACTACCTTCACGAAAAAATACGTATCGCATGCGGCAGCAAACCAACTTGCATGTTCATATGATTCAAGTCTTAAGCGCTATGGCCCTTATGTCGGGGATGATAATGCGGTGTGGCCGTGCGGTTAAAGGCGCTTCAGTCTGGAACCGCATGACCGCTACGGTCGCAGGTTCAGTTCTTGCCTCGGGCATGGATGTGTGTGATGTCCTTAGGTTAGTTAGGTTTAATTAGTTCTACGTTCTAGGCGACTGATGACCTCAGAAGTTAAGTCGCATAGTGCTCAGAGCCATTTGAACCATTTGATAATGCGGTATGGTTGCTCACTGAGCTTGAAAAATTCTCATGGGATGTTGAATGAATCGGAGGAGGATAAAAAATTATACAATGATGAGATTAACTGTCATATTTGTGGACTGTTGTTAGATAGAAAAGCTGAAGCTCCCTGTGGAGATCATTGTCGTCTTAAGGGGAAGTTCCGCGGTGCAGTTCACAACGCATGCAATTTGAATTATCAGTTACCACCACACATACCCGTTTTCTTCCATAATTTAAGTGGATACGACGCTCACTTTCTAGTTGAGCAATTGGTTAATTTCGGTTGGGAGAAAATTCAGGTCAGTAGTGTTCTACCTGAGAGCGTTGAGAAGTATATTTCATTCTACAAATGAATGACACCAAAAATTACGCTCCACTACCTTGACACGCTATGTTTTATGCAGGCGCCTCTCCAGAAACTCGTTGAAACTCTACTTTGGGAGGATATGCATATCACCCGATCTGTCAACCCCGACGAGGAAAAATTTCACCTTGTCTCTAGGATAGGAGTTTTCCTTTATGAGTATCTGGATAGTAAGGCGAAACTCGATGAAACCAGGCTACCCGACGTTTCTGCATTTACCAGTACTCTCACAGGCGATGCCATAACTATTGCAGATTATGAGCATGCCGTGAATGTCTGACGGGAATTCAACATTCCAAATTTGAGTGAATCCGCAAGACTGTACATGGACATCGACGTGCTCTTGCTTGTGGATGTTTTTGAAAAGTTCCAGAGTGTATGTATGGCCATATACTCTGTGGACTCTGCCTTTTATTACACAGCACCTGGGTTGTCCTGGGACACAACACTCAAGAAAACGAGGCGCAGCATCGAACTTTTGACTGATGCCGATATGCTTCTTTTCTTTGAGTGTGGGATCCGCAGAGGACTTTGCCAGTGTGTCCATAGACACGCAAAGGCAAATAATCCACGTATGGGTGCAGGGTTCAATGCATCTCTCGATTCAAGTTACATTCTATATTTGGATGTGAACAACTTATACGGGCACGCCATGATGCAGTCAGTGCTGGCTGGTGGGTTTCAATGGGTGCCCAAAAACGAATTACAGGTATTAGGTGGAAAAATAATGGGTCTGGCGGCTGATTCTGATGTAGGGTATGCCCTGTTAGTTTGCATGAGATGACAAACGACTTGCCGTTATGTCCAGAGCAACAAGTTCCATAAGGAAGCACTGTCCCTAAACTGATGATCATTGTTGTACACAAGCAGAGGTATGTAATTAATTGTCGTAATCTCCAGCAGTGTCTCAGCTTAGGGATAGAATTACCCGGGTTATCTCCTTCAATCAGTCCCCCTGGTTGAGTGAGTATATTGAATCAAATACCGAAAAGAGGGCAGGTGCGATTAGGGAATTCGAAAAAGATTTTTACAAATTGATAAATAATTCCATTTGCGCTAAAACCATGCAGAATGTGAGAAATGAACTTGATATTTTTATTAGGACCAAATGGGATAGGCTGTGGTGCGTAAGAAAGTGCATCGCCAGACCAAATTTTAAGCGTGTCACTAGTTTCAATGAGAACTTTGCCGCTGTGGAGATTTCGAAGGTTTCAGTAGAGTTTACGAAACCAATCTATTTGGGTGTGTGTATACTGGAAATCAAACTCTACATGAACCGCCTCCACTATGAGGTTGCTAAAACTTATTTCGTAGAACCAAAGTTACCTTTTATGATACAGATAGCTTCATCTGTTGGGTGAAGAACTGCGATCCGTATGAAGTAATTAGCTGCCACAGTAATGAATTCGACACATCAGAATATGCAGCTGATAATCCATATGGTATTGTTCCTCAGAACAAAAACGTTATCGGTTTAAAGAAAGACGAGGCGGATGGACTGCCGATTGTGAAGTTTGTGGGTCTAACAAGGGGAGGCCGCCAATTGTGAAACTCAGATTCGATTCATACTGCGCATAATAAAAGCCCATGGCCAGAGGTGTAATGTGGCAAAGCACCAAGATGCACTTCTCAGCCGTTGTCGAGAAAATCGAGTTAAAAGAAACCGTTGCGGTGAAATACTCTCTACGATTAATGATTTTCTACAGCGTCGTGGCGCAGCGGTAAGCGCTCGGGTTCGTAATCCAAAGGTCGCCGGATCGAATCTCGCGCCATGCAACCTTCTTTTTTTTTTTGCATTTGTTTTTTGTAATTCAAATGTATATACAGGGTGTTTCAAAAATGACCGGTATATTTGAAACGGCAATAAAAACTAAACGAGCTGCGATAGAAATACACCGTTTGTTGCAAAATGCTTGGGACAACAGTACATTTTCAGGCAGACAAACTTTCGAAATTACAGTAGTTACAATTTTCAACAACAGATGGCGCTGCGGTCTGGGAAACTCTATAGTACGATATTTTCCACATATCCACCATGCGTAGCAGTAATATGGCGTAGTCTCTGAATGAAATTACCCGAAACCTTTGACAAAGTGTCTGGCGGAATGGCTTCACATGCAGATGAGATGTACTGCTTCAGCTGTTCAATTGTTTCTGGATTCTCGCGGTACACCTGGTCTTTCAAGTGTCCCCACAGAAAGAAGTCACAGGGGTTCATGTCTGGCGAATAGGGAGGCCAATCCACGCCGCCTCCTGTATGTTTCGGATAGCCCAAAGCAATCACACGATCATCGAAATATTCATTCAGGACATTAAAGACGTCGGCCGTGCGATGTGGCCGGGCACCATCTTGCATAAACCACGAGGTGTTCGCAGTGTCGTCTAAGGCAGTTTGTACCGCCACAAATTCACGAAGAATGTCCAGATAGCGTGATGCAGTAATCGTTTCGGATCTGAAAAATGGGCCAATGATTCCTTTGGAAGAAATGGCGGCCCAGACAAGTGCTTTTTGAGGATGCAGGGACGATAGGACTGCAACATGGGGCTTTTCGGTTCCCCATATGCGCCAGTTCTGTTTATTGACGAAGCCGTCCAGGTAAAAATAAGCTTCGTCAGTAAACCAAATGCTGCCCACATGTATATCGCCGTCATCAATCCTGTGCACTATATCGTTAGCGAATGTCTCTCGTGCAGCAATGGTAGCGGCGCTGAGGGGTTGCCGCGTTTGAATTTTGTATGGATAGAGGTGTAAACTCTGGCGCATGAGACGATACGTGGACGTTGGCGTCATTTGGACCGCAGCTGCAACACGGCGAACGGAAACTCGAAGCCGCTGTTGGATCACCTGCTGCACTAGCTGCGCGTTGCCCTCTGTGGTTGCCGTACACGGTCGCCCTACCTTTCCAGCACGTTCATCCGTCACGTTACCAGTCCGTTGAAATTTTTCAAACAGATCCTTTATTGTATCGCTTTTCGATCCTTTGGATACATTAAACCTCCATTGAAAACTTCGTCTTGTTGCAACAACAGTGTGTTCTAGGCGGTGGAATTCCAACACCAGAAAAATCCTCTGTTCTAAGGAATAAACCATGTTGTCTACAGCACACTTGCACGTTGTGAACAGCACACGCTTACAGCAGAAAGACGACGTACAGAATGGCGCACCCACAGACTGCGTTGTCTTCTACATCTTTCACATCACTTGCAGCGCCATCTGTTGTTGAAAATTGTAACTACTGTAATTTCGAAAGTTTGTCCGCCTGAAAATGTACTGTTGTCACAAGCATATTGCAACAAACGGTGTAATTCTATCGCTGCTCGTTTAGTTTTTATTGCCGTTTCAAATATACCGGTCATTTTTGAAACACCCTGTATATATATATATATATATATATATATATATATATATATATATTTCACAAATGTTATTAATTGTCTTCATAATGTTAACCACGTATAGTTAACGGAAGACGTAGAAACGATATTCCGAAACGAATACGTATAGCGTAAGTCAAACGTTCGAATTAGAATAGAGACCCCACGAACACAAATTTGCTGTGGCAGGTATGAAATATAAACTCCGTTACTCGCTCGTTACACTTGGAGGACAGATGTTGAATGGGCCGAAACGAACCACCGCATAACAGCGTAGTTGCCTGCTAACTTCGAAAGAAGGTAGATGCGGTCCCTAGCGCAACTTATAACATCGTCGAAAGTCAGTGCGGACGGGAGAGCTTTGGTACACCCTGTTAAAAAACAACGGAAAAATGGAGGCGGAACAATTGGAGAGCGATCCGCATTCACCAACATGCATAAGCAATTCGTTAATATATATATGGTTAGGTTAGGTTAGGTTAGGTTATATATATATATATATATATATATATATATATATATATATATATATATTTGAATTACAAGAAACTAATAATAAAAAAATTGCATGGCGAGAGATACGATCCGGCGACCTTTGGATTACGAACCCGAGCGCTTACCGCTGCGCCACGACGCTGTAGAAAATCATTAATCGTAGAGAGTATTTCACCGCAACGGTTTCTTTTAACTGTCGATTTTCTCGACAACGGCTGAGAAGTGCATCTTGGTGCTTTGCCACATTACACCTCTGGCCATGAGCTTTTATTATGCGCAGTATGAATCGAATCTGAATTTCACAATTGGCGGCCTCCCCTTGTAAGACCCAAAATGTATGCATATCGAACAATAGATGGATCCATCCGGAGGCGGGCTAAGGGTGTGCGATGTCCTCACGCTCGAAGGCTACTTGCAGTAGCTGTACTGTGGCGTTCACGGTTCTCCGCAGCAACTTCCGCGTTAAGCCGTCGGCACACGGACCGTGCTGTCGAACGTTAACGTTGGGCGTGCCAAGTTCAACGTGCTGCTAAACGCTTAGGAACGATGCGACTTGTGCATACGGTACGTGGGCCCCAACGTGGTATACGCGATCGCAACGCACTCCAGCGGCAGTTTGAGGGATGTTTCTAGTTCGTAAATCACACTGTTTACTCAACGGGCGCGCGTAAAATTCCCACGTGAGCTCTATTAAAACGCACATTTCCTCTATCGTCCACGAAAAGGAAAGTGCCATGTCCAATTAATAAGTACACAGGCTTGTAAAAGTTCCATCACAAACAGTGCGGTACAAATTTAGAATACTTCTCCGAATAAGATAAACATTATTTCATCATTCCCACATTTTAGTAAAACCCCAAGGTCAGTCTTACTTGATCACTGTTCCTACCCAGCAGCAGAATCTCTGCAACATGTGAATTACGAAGCGTAAAAGAAAAAGGAGCAAAATATCTTTATACAAGTAGCGCAAGCTGTCCTGTAGATTAAGCCAATCCAACAGTCACCCCTCAAAAAAAGGTGACCTTATATTTACATAACATCAAATATTGTAGCATATTCTTATATTAAACTAATAATAAAGTATCAGAACCTAATAAAAACGCGAATGTTGGGAAACAAAATTTGGAACTGTTCAGACGCGAACCACCACCCCAACAAAAGTTCATTGCGAGACAGAGATGCTACTCGTTACGCTAAACATACGTCACTATAAAATTTTTTAAATATATTGTATTACCGCTTGCTAAAAACGTTAATAGTAGATAATTATGTTACTAATTGATATTTAATTATAACAAATTGTATGAAGAACAATGTGCTTTGGATGGATCTTCAGTGAGTCGCTGCCTTCAAATGGCCTGCTCTCATAATACGCTCGTTACAATAATTCTTTTGCCACAACTATGATGTTTCTCATTATTTTATTGGAACGAATCACACAGTTAACAACGGGGTTTTCAGTGATTCTCACTTCGCTGGTGCTCAGAAACGGCATATACATGTATAGACTTGAAATGAATGCCAATATGGCGCCTCACAACTCTGTGCTGAAGGGAGACGGCGTGCCTGTGACGTAGGTGGCGTTGTGCCATCTCATTGGTCAACGCTCAGACGCACGCTCAGAATATCTGACATGCTAGATATTGCTCTGCACGTTCGGAAAGACTCCCGAACGTGCTATTCCACGCTATGACGTCAGAAACTGGGCACGCTCAACGCTCAACGTTCGGATGCACGGTCCGTGTGCCGACGGCTTTAGGTACATCAAACTCGTATTCGATCGCGAGGTCATGAGGTGTACATTGTGCTGCAGTCTAAAGTCGGATTGTCACCTAAAGACGATAAAAGAGCCATTTGTGATGACGGGATCGGAACCCTCCCATACTCACACTATTTACTTGAAGAGTGGGAGGGGATGTGGGACACCGACAGTGTGAAAGAAAGAGAGTGAGTGAGTGACTGGCTGAATGAGAGCTTGTATCTAATAGTATGGCTCTTTTATCATAGTTTAAATATTGTATGCGTGATGTATGGTGTGCCTGCATGTGTAAGTGCTTATGAGTGTCTGTGTATACGCTTGCGAGTGTGTTTCAGTGTGGATGTCTGTGTAAATATGTATGGTTCAAATGGCTCTGAGCACTATGGGACTTAACATCTATGGTCATCAGTCCCCTAGAACTTAGAACTACTTAAACCTAACTAACCTAAGGACAGCACACAACACCCAGTCATCACGAGGCAGAGAAAATCCCTGACCCCGCCGGGAATCGAACCCGGGAACCCGGGCGTGGGAAGCGAGAACGCTACCGCACGACCACGAGCTGCGGACTAAATATGTATGCCTGTGTGTAAATACCTAGGTTGGAACTTAAATAGTGGCAACACTGCTGTGGAGACACTGTGCAAACGAATCTAATATTGTCGCTGATAGGACACGTTGTTGACATACCTACCTTACCTTCGAGAAAATGGACTCCGTCCCATGTCACCGGCATGCGCACAATCGAGGGAAACACAGTCACTTGTGAGCGAGTGGTCTGATGTAACGGTGTCACTATGTTCTCGAAATAGGAACAACGGAGTTGGACCAAGAGTGAAGTGCCAGAGGTCGTACAGCACAATTGTGGCAGAAATGCATCGGGCAGGCCGTCCTAGCGTCTCTGAAAAAGAAGTGCATGCTGATGCCGCGTTAGTGGACAGTGATCGACGCCATACGATTCGTGAGCTCGCCCACGAAACCGGATTAGCGCATAAGACTGTGCTTCGCATACTGGAGGAACGCCTGAGCATGTGAAAAATTGCATTACAATGGGTTCCGCACGACTTGACGGAAATGCAGGAATGGATGCGTTACGACGCTGCTCAGACGCACTTGGAGCCTATGAGCGCGAAGGAGAGGCTTTCTTACACAGTATCGTAATACTGGATGAGACATGAGCCACACAGTACGAGCCAAAACTGAAACACCAATCCAACGAATGGCGTCATTACAGGTCGTCGCGAAAGTTGAAAGTGCGTCAAAGCCCGAGTATGGTGAAAGTTATGGCGATTTTCGTGTACGACTGTGATGGTGTTATCCTAGCGCATTACGTTCCTCCACGGCAGAGCGTGAATGCACAGTATTACTGTTCGTTTCTGGAGCATCATCTACGACCAACTTTGCGAAAGAAGCGGCGACACTTTCTGCGCAACCCACCCATCATTTTGCACGACAATGCGCGGGCGCATACAGCGCAAGCTGTGGCTACTCTGTTCAGTCGATGGGACTAGGAAGTACTGTACCATCCACCATACTCCCCGGACTTAATTCCTTGAGACTTTGATTTGATTCCGAAGATGAAAGAACCACTTCGTGGTATTCGCTTCAGAATTGTTCCAGAGATTCGACAGGCAGTAGACTGCTCCATTCGCACCATCAACAGAACAGTCTCTGCTAACGGTATACTATGCCTTCCACATCGCTGGCAACGGGTTCTACGCAACACAGGTGACTACTTTGAAGGACAGTAGCAGGTGCAAACATGTAACACTTTTGTATCGGTTGTGAATAAATAGTTGCCAATATTTAAGTTCCAATCCTCGTATATTCATTTTTTTTCTAAACAAGTAGCATAATATCTAGGCACTAATATATAAGCAGTATGTGCTGGAAAAAGTTATAAAAAGTATTTAAAAGGATAAAAATGTGCAATATATATACGAAAAAGATTTAAAAAATTGAACCAAAATCATCGAAACTGTTAAAAAATTTTAAATGAAGGGAAAAAAGTGGTTTTCCATGTTTCTCGCTATTGCACTTCACGTGCATGTATGATTGTATGAGTGCATGTGTAAATAGATTAGTTTTTAACTTTCACCTACCGCTAGCTATCCAAGTCATACTAGTTTTAAGTGTGAGTTCCACCCAGTTCATTTTAGTGCAGCTATTTGGGATGGACATTTTAGGGCCACGTGCTTCATTGTATTATTAAATTATTTCAGCTGCTTGAGGTGGAAAATGATTAGTGCCATCCAGTTCAAAGTTTAGATTAAGTTTTCTGTTTGGGTGGAATTTCACTAGTAATAGTATTAGTGCAAGAGAAACTATACCTATGCAATAGCTGTAAACAGTACTGCAATGTAGAGTAAATTTTTTTCTATCAGTACTATAATTTTTTAAACCAAAGAACTGTAAATAAAAATATTTCAAACAGTAAAAAGAACTGTGAATTTAAAAGCAGTATTACTTCGTGTATTGTGAAAAAAAAAAAAGATTTGTGGATGTAAAACTGTATTACCATTGTGAGTATTTATGTCTGATTAAAAAATCGTTATTCGTTACCATACGTCTTTGTTGTTATTTCACAAAACCCTACCCTTACAAACGTATATAAAGGCTGTGCAAAATGCACAAGATATTAATGTAAGGCCTGAGGGAAGTAACTTTTAGGATAGAGGAAAATAAAATATATGTAATGATTGCATGGGATTTCGCCTATCGTGCTGCATGGGTAGGTTTTTGGGAACAGGCGGTGCGTGATCGTATTCACTTCCAAAGACATATATCAAACATGACTGAAATTATATCTCCTGCACTTGAACAAAGCCACAGATATAGGAACTGGGCAAAGCTACATACACTATGTGATCAAAAGTATCCGGACACCCACAAAAACATACGTTTTTCATATTAGGTGCATTGTGCTGCCACTTACTGCCACGTACCCCATATCAGCGACCTCAGCAGTCATTAGACATCGCGAAATAGCAGAATGGGGCGCTCCGCAGAACTCACGGACGTCGAACGTGGTCAGGTGATTGGGTGTCACTTGTGTCATACGTCTGTACGCGAGAATTCCAAACTCCTAAACATCCCTAGGTACACTGTTTCCGCTATGATAGTGAAGTGGAAACGTGAAGGGACACGTACACCACAAAAGCTTGCAGACCGACCTCGTCTGTTGACTGACAGAGACCGCCCACAGTTGAAGAGGGTCGTAATGTGTCTATCCACTACATCACACAGGAATTCCAAACTGCATCAGGATCCACTGAAAGTACTATGACAGTTAGGCGGGAGGCGAGAAAACTTGGATTTCATGATCGAGCGGCTGCTCATAAGCCACACATCATGCCGGTAAACGCCAAACGACGCCTCGATTGGTGTAAAGAGCGTAAACATTGGATGATTGAACAGCGGAAAAACGTTGTGTGGAGTGACGGATCATGGTACACAATGTGGCGATCCGATGGCAGGGTGTGGGTATGGCGAATGCCCGATGAACGTCATCTGCCGGCGTGTGTAGTGCCAACAGTAAAATTCGGAGGCGGTGGTGTTATGGTGTGGTCGTGTTTTTCATGGAGGGGGCTTGCACCCCTTGTTGTTTTGCGTGGCACTATCACAGCACAGGCATACATTGATGTTTTAAGCACCTTCTTGCATCCCACTGTTGAAGAACAATTCGGGGATGGCGATTGCATCTTTCAACACGATCGGGCACCTGTTCATAATGCACGGCCTGTGGGGGAGTGGTTACACGACAGTAACATCCCTGTAATGGACTGGCCTGCACAGCGTCCTGACCTGAATCCTATAGAACACCTTTGGGCTGTTTTGGAACGCCGAATTCGTACCAGGCCTCAACGGGCGACATCCATATCTCTCCTTAGTGCAGCACTCCCTGAAGAATGGGCTACCATTCCCCAAGACACCTTCCAGCACCTGATTGACCATATGCCTGCGAGAGTGGAAGCTGTCATCAAGGCTAAGGGTGGGCCAACGCCATAATGAATTTGAGCATTACCGATGGAGGACGCCGCGAACTTGTAAGTTATTTTCAGCCAAGTGTCCTGATACTTTTGATCACATAGTGTAGCTCCATTACATTTCATAATCACAGGGGGGTCAGCAACACTCTGAAAAGCTTGTAATGGTAAGTAGGAGCTAGGTAGAAAGAACGAAGAACACAGAATGCGAGGTAAAAAATTCATTTATTTTCATTAATCCAACTTAAAAGTAATTTTACATTTCCATAAGCAGACACAACACTACATTCACACATCCTCTTCTTCTTGGGCTTATGAATAGTAGGACACCCATAGAATTCCAGGTCTTGAATAGATGCAAACTTGTAGATTCGCTGCATCCATGTGATCTCCTCCTCGCCTTTAACGTAGATGATGGTCTCACGATGATCGAGTATTCGGAGTGACGTCATTATTTCTTTATAAGGTATACCAGGATCGTACCAGTGGAGTCCACGAAAGAAATGTATTAGCCACTTTGCACTCCTCCATGTTTTAGCACAGTTCACAACCTTGAAAGGCCTCGTGATGCAATTCTTGCTGAGATTGTCTCTATTATACCTGTATCTTCTGTGAATCCTATGAGTCCAACACCTTTAAATATTAATTGTCTATACTCATCATCATATAAACCTTGAATGTCGGCAACGACGTTCACATTGCAAGCTCTGGGAACCGGGGTGATGCAAAACTTTTTTTGGCTGTGTGTATATACTGCGGGAGTCGATTGCTCACGCTTTTATGCTGAATGTCAATACCATCACCACTGCTATTTTTTTCACCATCCAAAATATGTTTTATAACGGATTTGCGGATTTGTATTTGACATTGCTTCGGCTTTTTGCATTCTTATGCAGATCAGTTTAAAGCAATATTTCACGACACATTTCCAGATGTTTAAGCGAATAATTTATAGTTTCTGTGGGTCTTAGGAAAATAAGGTTCAGTAGACAGGGTATTCTTTGAAACTGTTTATCGCCGATCTGTATTGTTCTTTCATTTAAATTTATAGGCTGTGTGAGCAAAAAGCATGGTTTCTCACCACTGACACCGAATACTTCGTCTATCCTAGCGTCGCTGTGTCAATCAGCAATAGCATCCTCATCGTCGTTGCGGAATTTCGCTGAGAGATTCAGTAACTGGTTTAAAGTTTTCTCACAGTGTCTGCTCCCGCTTCAAATGCCTTAACCTCAGTAACCGTAACTTCTCGCGAACGGCCTTCCATGCCTCGATGACTTTATGCTTAGTCGACATCTCGGTGAATGTTGTTGTTGTTGTTGTTGTGGTCTTCAGTCCTGAGACTGGTTTGATGCAGCTCTCCATGCTACTCTATCCTGTGCAAGCTTTTTCATCTCCCAGTACCTACTGCAACCTACATCCTTCTGAATCTGCTTAGTGTATTCATCTCTTGGTCTCCCTCTACGATTTTTACCCTCCACGCTGCCCTCCAATACTAAACTGGTGATCCCTTGATGCCTCAGAACATGTCCTACCAACCGATCCCTTCTTCTGCTCAAGTTGTGCCACAAACTTCTCTTCTCCCCAATCCTATTCAATACTTCCTCATTAGTTATGTGATCTACCCATCTAATCTTCAGCATTCTTCTGTAGCACCACATTTCGAAAGCTTCTATTCTCTTCTTGTCCAAACTATTTATTGTCCATGTTTCACTTCCATACATGGCTACACTCCATACAAATGCTTTCAGAAATGACTTCCTGACACTTAAATCAATACTGGATGTTAACAAATTTCTCTTCTTCAGAAACGCTTTCCTTGCCATTGCCAGCCTACATTTTATATCCTCTCTACTTCGACCATCATCAGTTATTTTGCTCCCCAAATAGCAAAACTCCTTTACTACTTTAAGTGCCTCATTTCCTAATCTAATTCCCTCAGCATCACCCGACTTAATTAGACTACATTCCATTATCCTTGTTTTGCTTTTGTTGATATTCATCTTATATCCTCCTTTCAAGACACTGTCCATTCCATTCAAATGCTCCTCCAAGTCCTTTGCTGTCTCTGACAGAATTACAATGTCATCGGCGAACCTCAAAGTTTTTATTTCTTCTCCATGAATTTTAATACCTACTCCGAATTTTTCTTTTGTTTCCTTTACTGCTTGCTCAATATACAGATTGAACAACATCGGGGAGAGGCTACAACCCTGTCTTACTCCCTTCCCAACCACTGCTTCCCTTTCATGTCCCTCGACTCTTATAACTGCCATCTGGTTTCTGTACAAATTGTAAATAGCCTTTCGCTCCCTGTATTTTACCCCTGCCACCTTTAGAATTTGAAAGAGAGTATTCCAGTCAACATTGTCAAAAGCTTTCTCTAAGTCTACAAATGCTAGAAACGTAGGTTTGCCTTTCCTTAATCTTTCTTCTAAGATAAGTCGTAAGGTCAGTATTGCCTCACGTGTTCCAGTGTTTCTACGGAATCCAAACTGATCTTCCCCGAGGTTGGCTTCTACTAGTTTTTCCATTCGTCTGTAAAGAATTCGTGTTAGTATTTTGCAGCTGTGACTTATTAAGCTGATAGATCGGTAATTTTCACATCTGTCAACACCTGCTTTCTTTGGGATTGGAATTATTATATTCTTCTTGAAGTCTGAGGGTATTTCGCCTGTTTCATACATCTTGCTCACCAGATGGTAGAGTTAAAGCTGCTTGCCCTCGGGAAAAATTACGGCTGTAGTTTCCCCTTGCTTTCAGCCGTTCGCAGTACCAGCACAGCAAGGCCGTTTTGGTTATTGTTACAAGGCCAGATCAGTCAATCATCCAGACTGTTGCCCTTGCAACTACTGAAAAGGCTGCTGCCCCTCTTCAGGAACCACACGTTTGTCTGGCCTCTCAACAGATACCCCTCCGTTGTGGTTGCACCTACGGTACGGCTATCTGTATCGCTGAGGCACGCAAGCCTCCCCACCAACGGCAAGGTCCATGGTTCATGGGGGGGGGGGGGGGGGGTCTCGGTGTATACTAATCGGATTTGTTCGCAGCGTGAGGTTATATAGCCGGCCGCTGTTACCGAGCGGTTCTAGGCGCTTTAGTCTGGAACCGCGCGACCATTACGGTTGCAGGTTCGAATCCTGCCTCGGGCATGGATGTGTGCGATGTCCTTAGGTTATTTAGGTTTAAGTAGTTCTAAGTTCTAGGGGACTGATGACCGCAGATGTTAAGTCCCATCGTGCTCAGAGCCATATGAACCATTTTTTGAGGTTTTATATATCCGCTCTTCTTCTTCTAATGCTGCTCCCCCTTTTCGGTAGCAGCTACTTTTCTTTCAGTTAAGTCACCTATTTTCTTTCCAATGCGTTAACCCATTCGTACAATGTCCCGTTCTCAATAACAGCTATTCCCCTTTCGGTTTAGCCGTTTACTTTCTTCTCGATTGCATTAACCCGATCATTCAGTGTATTGTTCAGTCTCAGAATGGTTTGACAATACGTCTCTTGTTCCTTGCGTACGCCTCCAACTTTATGTTCGAGAGTATGAATTTTCGCTTCGATGTACAAGCGAATGTTTTGTCTGTGCACACCCATCCGCCGGTCGCGGTGGCTGAGCGGTTCTAGGCGCTTCAGTCCGGAACCGCGCGACTGTTACTGCCTCGGGCATGGATGTGTGTGATGTCCTTAGGTTGGTTAGGTTTAAGTAGTTCTAAGTGATTGATTCCAGAGATTGCACATATCTTTACAAAATCATTGAACGACATGTTGGTTCCTACATGAGCCTGGTAAATGTGTTTTAAATTCAGATTGCCCCTTTTGAACGCTATAATTAGGTTTGCATTATCCCTCACCAGCTGTTTTGGGATTCTGGATATGTCTGACTCAGATAAAATACATCAACAGCCATATGGCTACCGAAACAGAAATATCGCCTAACTTGATCTTGGTTTTCCACAGCAACATCGTCAAATATGAACAATGTGTTTGGCTTTACATTTTCTGGTGGAAGGATATCACTGCTCTCACAGAATGTCCTGTATATCACACCATCTGCACCCTGCAGTATATCATGTAATAGTTGGTATTTGGGCTGAAACAGTGTTTTTGAAAATGCACATACATGCTCAAAGTGGACTCCATGCAGATGTGTTAGCAGCGGCATGAGAACATTTGTTTCGCTGCAGTTGGATGGACCTACAATTATTGCGCTCATGTTGTCGGGAAGGAGTACGCCATTCTTCTTCTGGTGTTCTTGCACACCTTCACAGCTCCGGTCGCTTACAACAAAGTCTTGACGCTTCATCCACCCTGCCATGATAGCTACTACGTTAAGTACTGGTGGGCAATGGGTTTTTATAAAAAATAATGAACATTATGCCCTTCCATGATACCGGCCATGTCAGGTACTGGCGTGCAAGGGGCTTTTACGGAGAATTTAGTTAAATGACATAATTTCTGTTGTTGCATGTTTGCAGTTAAAATACTGGGGCAATAGCTTTAGTACTTGCAATATAAATGAAAAACATATATATATATATATATATATATATATATATATATATATATATATATATATATATATATATTTTATTCAGTAATCATACACAGGATGCACAACATCAACTGATTCTTTCGTTATCTTAACGCCAGTACAGAATATAGAAAACAAAGCCTTCTTGTAAGCACAGGATTCAGCATGTATTTCTCTCAAACTTAGTGCCAGTACATTAGTTTCCGCTGGCAGCATACTGACCCACTGTTTGAAGTTGTCTACATGCACACTGTTCATACCTAGATACGCTGCAATGTCTCTATACACAGCTTTAACACAAGACAACCACCTGTTCAGTCTTTCCAACACAATGGATAGCACCACATGTAGATCGAAAAAGTTTTTAATGGTGGAGTGCTGTAGATAAATAGATGTGCCGCCTGATTCACTGTACAGTGTTGTAATGGATAGAGTTAGAACATAACAGTAAATGTCCGGAGGAGGACGGCTCGGGTGATGCTCGGCAGTCAACTGCTGCTTGATGTACGCTTTTGCATGAAACAGTTCATCCTCTTCCACCTCCGTAAACCGCACTTTAGTGCTTTTGGATGCATTCTCGATTTCTATCACAATGCGCCACTCTCTGTCTGTGGTTGCTTCTATACCAATGCGTAAACGTTTCGAGTCACTAGCGGTTAAATTATACACTGAAGAGAAGAGTAGTGGTGCACAGGATTTAATTGGTATCTTCTCACCCACTACACCCTCACTTTGTCCATGCAGTATTACTGGAATATTCTGTGATGGAGTATACGGTGGAGGCCAGTACCGACCTGCGTCATGCTGATTAGGACCCCCGGTGCACTTCAGTGAGTCAAGGGCTAGCTGGGTGTCTTCAACCGACAATAACAGCTGATTGTCCTGCTCCATCAAGCTGACCGGGTGCACGATAGGATACCTGGATGCTGCCACAACTGTGGGTCCTGACGCCTGGGACATGTCGCTGCTGCAGACCCCGACAGGCTGGAGGACGTCGCATCTGCTGATGAGCAAAGAAGAATTACCATTACAATCGATGATAGATGCACAAAGACCCTCACACGGCAGTAAACACAGACATTAAGCAGGGGATACTTACCCTTCTGCGGCTTCTTCCTATTCTGCTGCTGCTGCTGTGGATGGGTGGCGCTGAACGATATCGTCTGGCACTTCATTCTGAGTGACTGACTGATTGACTGACTGCAACTAAGGCAGCAGAGTTGCTGGGCTCACCTTATATCCCTTTTCTGATCGGATGCTGCGTTCCTATTGGCTAATGCCAACTTCCGATGCCCTGATGGTCTAACTGTGAACTAGACGAGTTGTTTGGTCATCTGGATCGGAGGCAGACGTCTATCTTGAGGTGGAAAACTAACTGTGAATTTCAAAAATTGCTGGCAGTTGTAAAAACAGCACTGGTCCACTTGACTTATAGAATGCATCTTGATACCATTCTGCTGCATAGCCATTATCTGCTGAACAGTGTTCCTCTTCTTCTTCAGCCACTCAACCAATGTAACTCCTTTTCATTTCTGCATGTAGGAGGCAGTCCTCGGCTATATGTTTACAGGCAACATGGCTATTAAACTCCTTCCGGTCAGACATCAATAGCTCTTTGACAGAACACATTCCACACTGCTGCGAGGATGGGTTGGTGGAGGGGAAAATGGATAAGTGTGAGCAACTGAAGCTCTTCAATGGTATATATCACTAATACGAATATGCTTCCACTGAAGCAAATTAGCATCAACTGCCTGTATCTTCCATTTGGAAGAATGAATACTTCATGTGGAATACCTAGACAGTTTGCACAAGCGCATTAGCGTGTATCGGTTACAACATGCATCTTGGCTCCATCCCTCTGCATTGCCGCAGTCTGCTGAACTGAATTCTTCTGATTCTTTCTCATACACTCTTCCATTATCACAGTCTTCCATTCCCCATGTAGTGAACTGTGGCTTAAGTCCTTCTTCGAATATGTACATGTAATACAGCTATTAAAAGCTGCTCTATCCTTCACATTCGTCTCATTGATTGAAGACATCACGATGCTTCCACAATGACAGCTCAACATAGGCTGAATGTATCCCACCAATTTTGGTCACGTGATTCAAGAAAAAAAAATCCAACTCAGATTTTCATTTACCGCCAGTTTCTGTGCGAGGGGGTTCAGGTGGAACGGCATCACAGCCCAGGAACAAAGAAATCTCCACTAAAATTCGGATTTCCCGCCAAAATTCGAAATTCCAGCCAATAGGGTGGGTAGGGTGGGAGGGAGAGGGGGTGGAACTGGGGTCCATGTGCAGGTTGAGAAAAATACATGCCATTATCCAGGGGGGAGTGGTTGGGGGTGGGGTGAGTGCATTCAGGGGAAGGGGGGAAATTAATTGATGAATTTAATTAATTTGCATATCAATTTGTTATCAAAAGTGACCTCATGCCGCCATCTCTCTACTACTTACATAGAAAATATCATAAACAAAACATTCAAACCAAGTAAGTAAAATCATCTGTAATAAGTTTATGTATGACAATTGAACAAGAACTAACATCAAAAATTAAGACATAAATGGTGTTCTAGTTTGTGCAGACTAATGTGTGTGTAGGCTCTACTCTTCTGTTGCACGAGGACTAAACTGCTTCGTTTTTGTGACATGGGAACACTAAATTTTAAAAGGAGGAAAACGATTTTTTGACATGGTGGCAATGGAATGAATTCTAATGTGACATTACGTCACTACACAGATTGCTCCAGCGTTTTTGTCTGTGCTCTCGCTCGACTCCTAGAGTAGTTAATGAACTAGCGTTCGAGTGCTTGCTGCATTCCGATAGTTCAGGATTGGTGGTTGCTCAAGAGTATATGGAGCTGGCATACTGTCTGCTACAAATACGTGGGGTTCTCGTAGCTATTGCTCTCGTCAGTGGGCTGGTGCGGAAGACAAGTAAGTGATGCCCAGGGCACTGTGTCAGGAGGAGATATGAGACTAGCGCTTCTGAAGTTGGAGACTATGTCAGAGAATGAAGCATAACGTGAATATGTATGCATTCAATAGTTTTCAGCTGATTGTCTTGTTTTTCTGAACTCTTTCTTATGTCAAACAGTCATTTTGACGAAAAAGAAGGGACCTGTTTCTTCTACAGCTAGATGTCTTCTTTTTTCTTGTACTCTACTTATCTTGTGCCTTAAGGCTTCTCTCCCGAATCCCTTTGATTCTTGTGTCTTCATCTACATCTACATCTACATGGATACTCTGCGAATCATATTTAAGTGCTTGGCAGAGGGTTCATCGAACAACCTTCACGATAATTCTCTGTCATTCCAATCTCGTACAGCGCACGGAAAAAACGAACACCTGTATCTTTCTGTGCGAGCTCTCATTTCCCTTGTTTTATTCTGGTGATCGTTTCTCCCTATGTAGGTCGGCGTCAACAAAATATTTTCGCTTCGGAGGAGAAAGCTCGTGAATGAAATTTCGTGAGAAGATTCCGCCGCAGTGAAAAACGCCTTTGTTTTAATGATGTCCAGCCCAAATCCTGTATCATTTCAGTGACCCTCTCTCCCATATTTCGCAATAATACAAAACATGCTGCCCTTCTTTGAACTTTCTCGATGTACTCAGCCAATCCTATCTGGTAAGCCACACTGCCCTCCAGTATTCTAAAAGAGGACGGACAAGCGTAGTGTAGGCAGTCACTTTAGTAGATCTGTTACATTTTCTAAGTATTCTGCTAATAAAACGCAGTTTTTGGCTAGCCTTCCCCACAACATTTTCTATGTGTTCCTTCCAATTTAAGTTGTTCGTAATTGTAATTCCTAGGTATTTAGTTGAATTTACGGACTTTTCATTCGACTTGTTTATTGTGTAACCGAAGTTTAGCAGATTACTTTTAGCACTCATGTGGATGAGCTCACACTGTTCGTTATTTAGGATCAATTTCCAATTTTCCCACAATATAGATATGTTTTCTAAATAGTTTTGCAATTTGTTTTGATCTTCCGATGACTTGACTAGTCGATAAACGACAGCGTCATCTGTAAACAAGATGGCTGCTGAGATTGTCTCCTAAATCGTTTATATAGGTAAGGAGCAGAAAAGAGCTTATAACACTACCTTGGGGAACACCAGAAATCACTTCTATTTTACACGATGGTTTCCTGTCAGATACTACGAACTGTCACCTCTCTGGCAGGAAATAAGGAATCCAGTCTCGTAACTGCGATTATATTCCATTAGCACGCAATTTCACTACAAGCCGCTTGTGTTGTACAGTGTCAAAAGCCTTCCGGAAATTCAGAAATACGTAATCAGTCTGAAATCCCTTGTCAATAGCACTCAACACTTCGTGTGAGTAAAGAGCTAGTTCTGGTTCACAAGAGAGGCGTTTTCTAAGTCTGTATTGACAGTGAGTCAATGGGTAATTCATAATGTTCGAACACAATATATGTTCCAAAATCCTGTTGCATATCGATGTTAATGATATGGGCCTATAATTTAGTGGATTACTCCTACTAACTTTCTTGAATATTGACATGACCTGTGCAACTTTCCAGTCTTTGGTTACGGATCCTTCGTCTAGCGAACGGTTGTACATGATTGTTACGTATGGAGCAATTGCATCAACATACTCTGAAAGGGGCCTCACTGGATCAGAAGACTTGCTTTTGTTAAGTGATTTAAGTTGCTTCATTGCTCCGAGGATATCTACTTCTACTTTACTCATGGTGGCAGCTGTTCTTCATTCGAATTCTGGAATATTTACTTCGTCTTCTTTGGTGAAGGAATTTCGGAAGGCTGTGTTTAGTAGCTTTGGCAGCACTGTCTTCCATAGTACTTCCATTGCTATCGCGCAGAGAAGGCATTGATTGTGTCTTTCCCCAAGCATACTTTACATACGACCAGAATCTCTTTGTATTTTTTGCCAGGTTTCAAGACAAAGTTTCTTTGTGGAAATTATTATAAACATCTCTCGTTGAAGTCTGCGCTAAATTTCGAGTTTCTGTAAAAGACTGCCAATTTTGGAGATTTTGCGTCCGTTTAAATTTGGCATGCTTTCCTTCTTTCTGCAACAGTGTCGTGACCCGTTTTGTGTACAAAGGAGGATCGGCTCCGCCTTTTGTTAATTTATTTGGTATAAATCTCTCAATTACTGCTGATACTATTTCTTTTAATTCAACCCACATCTGATCTATATTTACATTGTTGAGTTGGAAGGAGTGGAGATCGTCTCTCAGGAATGCGTCAAGTGGATTTTTATCTGCTTTTTTTAATAGGTACATTTTTCGTTTATTTTTTAAGGATTTGCGTGTTACAATGTTCAGTCTCGCTAACGACAACCCTGTGCTCACTGATCCCTGTATCCGTTTTGATGCTCGTTATTAGCTCAGGATTATTTGTTACTAAGATGTCAAGTGTGTTTTCACAACAGTTTACTATTCACGTGGGCTCATGAACTAAATGCTCGAAATAATTTTCAGAGAATGCATTTAGCACAATTTCGGATGATGTTTTATGCGTACCTCCAGAATTAAGCATGAATTTTCGCCAACATATCGAGGATAAATGTAAGTCAGTGTATGAGTAGGGTACGTTTTTGAAATCAAACACAAGTTTTCTTTCTTATGAAACCTTTTTACTTGTACTTTTCGTTTGTCTTCTGATATTGTTTGGCAGGCCCCAAAACTGATTATCTGGTGGTGCTACTCCAATCTGACAGTTGGAGCGGATTATCACACCCCAAGTACAAATGTTTTTTTTAAGAATCATGTGTCGACGTGTGGCGACAAGAGATAGAGTAGAAGAGTTCCACTGTCACGTCTTGAAAAGTGACTAGAACTACATAATTTTGTTTCCGAGAATAGTAAGTGACATAAATAGTGCTCCTCGTCTTCAAACACCCCCCCCCCCCCCCCCCCCCAGCGAACCTCTGCTGGCCCTTCACGTGGCGAAGCTTTCCCCCTGGCCCCTTTGATGTCCACCGCTGCATACCCGCTTTTAAAGCGCCAACACTGCGGCTGGTTGCTCGCCGGCCCACAGGAACTCTGGAGGCAGGCATGCTGTGACACAGACAAAGATATCCTCTGTGGCTGTGAGTCTGCCCTGCCACTTTCTCTCTCGTCCGTGCCCAACCCCTATTAGCCGTTGGCCCCCGAAGCAACAAGCCAGTGCTGCGCCCGCTTCCGTCTCGTCTCGGTTCAGTCACCTCACCCGATGTTTCCTCTGGTCTCCTGTGCTCTCCGTAGTCCTACGTGGATCCGACAATTTTCTGCACAAAAATATCTTAGCCCTACTGCATATGACTAACTACAATGCGTAAATATGATTTTGCCCTGTTTAACTGTTTCTTTGCATTCGTTCAAATATCGTCTGAAGAATTAAAAAAAAAAAAGGTTCAAATGGCTCTGAGCACTATGGGACTTAACATCTGAGGTCATCAGTCCCCTAGAACTCAGAACTACTTAAACCTAACTAACCTAAGGACATAACACACATCCATACCCTAGGCAGGATTCGAACCTTCGACCGTAGCGGTCGCGCGGTTCCAGACTGTAGCGCTTAGAACTGCTCGGCCACCACGGCCGGCCGAAGAATTTTCAAATTTCCTTTTTAACTTACTATTGAATTAAACGTAAGCTGAATAAAATATTGACTGAAATCAAATTAAACATGAGTTAATTCAGAATATTGTCCGAAGGACTCTAATATCCCTTTATACTTCAAAGCTTGTTATGAATCCGTAAGTTATCTTTGAAGGACTTAGCTTGAGAGAGGGATAGTGCTTAGTTAGTCGAACATGCTGTTAGTACGTTCGTACTCTTTCTACCAAAGTTAGTACTGAACAATTTTACTATGCCACGGCTAAGTTTAGTTTGTTATTAACTTAGCGTTCTTTCTATCCCAGTTAGTAGCGAACAGTTTTACTTACAACGACTCCGCTAAGTTTAGTTAAAATGTTTTATACCTTCCTGTAAATTTGTTGAAGCCCGTTGCCCATCTCGGAGACATGGCTGCACCTGATCTTGCAGACAGGCTACGATCAACATCTGAGAGCATGTCACAATGTGCGGATCCGCATAGAGATGTTTATGACCCAGGTAAGACTTAATCTTCACTGTCCTTAAATATCGGATGTTAGTAATTAATGATGCAAAAGAGTAACGTACCTTGTTTGCTTTTTGATTTGCCTCGTTGGTAGATACCACCTTTTTTACTTTCCTTGTCATTTCCCATTATGAGTGAGTAAATTTCTGCTTTGTGCGTGTCATTGATTATCTGTTGAACATCGAATAATAATTAATGGTAGGAAACTCCTTAAACAAAACAATTTACGACAGTTCCTTTCTTCTTTCACCACTGCGTGCAGTGTATCATTCGATTCTGGTTTGTAACATCATTACAATATTCTCACATTTATTTTGACTATCATCCTGTGTTCCTATACATAACTCCGCTCGCGCACTTTGCGTCAAGCTCCTCACAACCACAATTAACGCACCGGCGAGGAGCCCACAAAAGCTCACAATAAATGGCTTTCTATATGGATTTGACAGGGAGTCAAGTCACACCGACTTGATCGGGAAACACCAAACGCCTTTTAGTCAGCCTTCAGTGGAAAATCATTTTCTTCTGTTGTCCAACAAAATACTCAGGATCTGTGTGCGTCCCGACCCCTGATGAAGTTCTCGTCGCACCGAAGGTACCTTACAGTTCTTTGACTTCGACATGACATGCTGCTTCACAGCTTCCTATCTAGAATTCACCGTTCAAACTATCGACATTTCAGACCACCAAAATTTTTGTTGGCAGTGTAAGTTCTGACTTTTCAAAATTATCAAAGGAAAAACAACCTCGTGCCAATGTTTGGGTTACGCCTTTTCGGTGTTCCGGCATATTTTTCGAGATCTTCTGGCGCTTCAGATGAATACCTTGTTGGAAAATGTAGCTATTTTCTCTTGCTTCGAGTTGGTTACAATCTTTCAAATTACTTAATTTCTACGATCTGTTGTACCTCACGTTTATTTACACAATCTAAATACTACGCTCTCAGTTCTTAAATAGCAGTTTGTTATCGCAATCCAATAATCTCACATGACTGCTTCCGATTCCAGTTGCGGGTTTCTTCGCAGTCTTTCCCGCTTCGGGTGCAAGTCAATTTTGTACGCCTTCCTCCTCCTTCACTCGGCCTTGGTTCGGTGAACGGATCCCCAGAAGCACAACCCCCGGTTCACCTTTGTTTGGCACGTTTACATTCCGCTGAAAATGTGATCCTCTATTCCTACGGTCCCCGTCCCATTTTCTCCCATTGTTTCGAAAATGCTGATCGTTATTCTGTGGCCTGCTTACATTACCATTCCGATTATCGGACTTCTTGGAATCCCCTTCATTATTATTAAGGCCCCGGGAGTAGACAACATTCCATTAGAACTACTGATAGCCTTGGGATAGCCAGTCCTGACAAAACTCTACTATCTGGTGAGCAAGATGTATGAAACAGGCGAAATACCCTCAGACTTCAAGAAGAATATAATAACTTCAATCCCAAAGAAAGCAGGTGTTCACAGATGTGAAAATTACTGAACTATCAGTTTAATAAGCCACGTCTGCAAAATAATAACACGAATTCTTTACAGACGAATGGAAAAACTGGTAGAAGCCGACCTCGGGGAAGATCAGTTTGGATTCCGTAGAAATATTGGAACACGTGAGGAAATAGTGACCCTACGACTTAACTTAGAAGCTAGATTAAGGAAGGGCAAACCTACGTTTCTAGCATTTGTACACTTAGAGAAAGCTTTTGACAATGTTGACTGGAATACTCTCTTTCAAATTCTGAAGGTGGCAGGGGTAAAATACAGGGAGCGAAAGGCTATTTACAATTTGTACAGAAACTAGATGGCAGTTATAAGAGTCGAGGGATATGAAAGGGAAGCAGTGGTTGGGAACGGAGTGAGACAGGGTTGTAGCCCCTCCCCGATGTTATTCAATCTGTATATTGAGCAAGCAGTGAAGGAAAGAAAAGAAAAGTTCGGAGTAGGAATTAAAATCCATGGAGAAGAAATAAAAACTTTGAGGTCCGCCGATGACATTGTAATTCTGTCAGAGCCAGCAAAGGACTTGGAGGAGCAGTTGAACGGAATGGACAGTCTCTCGAAAGGAGGGTATAAGATGAACACAACAAAAGCAAAACGAGGATAATGGAACGTAGTCGAACGAAGTCGGGTGATGCTGAGGGAATTAGATTAGGAAATGAGACACTTAAAGTAATAAAGGAGTTTTGCTATTTGGTTAGCAAAATAACTGATGATGGTCGAAGTAGAGAGGATATCAAATGTAGACTGGCAATGGCAAGGTAAGCGTTTCTGAAGAAGATAAATTTGTTAACATCGAGTATAGATTTAAGTGTCCGGAAGTAGTTTCTGAAAGTATTTGTATGGAGTATAGCCATGTATGGAAGTGAAACGTGTACGACAAATAGTTTGGACAAGAAGAGAATAGAAGCTTTCGAAATGTGGTGCTACAGAAGATTGCTGAAGATTAGATGGGTAGATCACATAACTAATGAGGAGGTATTGAATAGGGCTGGGGAGAAGAGAAGTTTGTGGCACAACGCGACTAGAAGAAGGGATCGGTTGGTAGGACATGTTCTGAGGCATCAAGAGATCACCAATTTAGTATTGGAGGGCAGCGCGGAGGGTAAAAAACGTAGAGGGAGACCAAGAGATGAATACACTAATCAGATTCAGAAGGATGTAGGTTGCAGTAGGTACTGGGAGACGAAGAAGCTTGCACAGGATATAGTAGCATGGAGAGCTGCATCAAACCAGTCTCCGGACTGAAGACCACAACAACAACAACAACAACAACATTATTGTTACAAATGGGGCTGCTCAGAATTTGCCTTACGTTGACGTCTCTTGTTTCTCACCTGGTCTTCAAACATTACAAACTTTACTTCCCGCAAGGTGCCTCGGAATGTCTCAATATCATCTCCGCCCAGCCTATCAACACCTCTCGATACGACAGCGGCAGCTTTGTAAAACAAATGCGAATTATTTCACTGTCGCTTTATGGTATGTCGAGGTATTGATTTTTCTTGGTCGTCTTGTAAAAGAATTTCGCCGGACTTTTAAAACCAAGCGACTCCATATCTCTGTACATGGTTAATTCATGTTTTATTCAGTCTTTTGTGGCCCGCGACCAGTAACGACTCAGGAACTAGTTTTTAAATTCGTCGTACGTCCTGAAAGATATGGTCATCCTACGCCTTGTTTCTGCTACTACAACTCCAAGATGTGCACAAACAAAATCAGTCTTCTTGTGGTCTGGTCATTACGGAGATATTGCCTCTAAAAATTGTTCGATAAAATTACGGGAATGTTACGTGTGCTCGTCCTCTTTATAACGTTGGGATTTGCTGATGGACAGATACCATTCACGATCAAATTCCACTTCCGATTCTCTTCTGTTGCGATCCATCTTGATACACTAATGGCCATTAAAATTGCTACACCAAGAAGAAATGCAGATGATAAACGGGTATTATTGGACAAATATATTATACTAGAACTGACATGTGATTACATTTTCACGTAATTTGGGTGCATAGATCCTGAGAAATCAGTACCCAGAACAACCACCTCTGGCCGTAATAACGGCCTTGATACGCCCGGGCATTGAGTCAAACATAGCTTGGATGGCGTGTACAGGTACAGTTGCCCATGCGGCTTCAACACGATACCACAGTTCATCAAGAGTAGTGACTGGCGTATTGTGACGATCCAGTTGCTCGGCCACCATTGACCAGACGTTTTCAATTGGTGAGAGATCTGGAGAATGTGCTGACCAGGGCAGCAGTCGAACATTTTCTGTATCCAGAAAGGCCCGTACAGGACCTGCAACATGCGGTCGTGCATTATCCTGCTGAAATGTAGGGTTTCACAGGGAACGAATGAAGGGTAGAGCCACGGGTCGTAACACATCTGAAATGTAGCGTTCACTGTTCAAAGTGCCGTCAATGCGAACAAGAGGTGACCGAGACGTGTAACCAATGGCACCTCATACTATCATGCCGGGTGATATGCCAGTATGGCGATAACGAATACACGCTTCCAATGTGCGTTCACCGCGATTTCGCCAAACACGGATGCGACCATCATGATGCTGTAAACAGAACCTGGATTCATAAATGACGTTTTGCCATTCGTGCATCTAGGTTCGTCGTTGAGTACACCATCGCAGGTGCTCCTGTCTGTGATGCGGCGTCAAGGGTAGCCCCAGCCATGACTCGGGGATCGAAATCTGGTTGCACGATCCGTTACAGCCATGCGGATAATATGCCTGTCATCTCGACTGCTAGTGATACGAAGCCGTTGGGATCCAGCACGGCGTTCCGTATTACCCTCCTGAACCCACCGATTCCATATTCTGCTAACAGTCATTGGATCTCGACCAACGCGAACAGCAATGTCGCGATACGATAAACCGCAATCGCGATAGGCTTCAATCCGACCTTTATAAAAGTCGGAATCGTGATGGTACGCATTTCTCCTCCTTACACGGGGCATCACAACAACGTTTCACCAGGCAACGCCGGTCAACTGCTGTTTGTGTATGAGAAATCGGTTGGATACTTTCCTCATGTCAGCACGTTGTAGGTGTCGCCATCAGCGCCAACCTTGTGTGAATGCTCTGAAAAGCTAATTATTTGCATATCACAGCATATTCTTCCTGTCGGTTAAATTTCGCGTCTGTAACACGTCATCTTCGTGGTGTAGCAATTTTAATGTCCAGTAGTGTATTTCCTTCACACGAAAGCGTGCTTTCCAGTCTTGCTGCCTCCATTGATTGATGTGACATGTTCACATTCACGATATGCTTGTCGCTTCTCCTTAACGGAACGCAGTTATTGTGCTGCTGCGATTCCTGGTTTCGCTGATTTCACGCGCCGGTTTCGTTTCTTGCTGACACAGTGAACTGGAACTGCTCTCTATGTACTTGGTCCAGGCCAGTACTGTGTCGCTGATGGCCGAACAGTGCTGTAATCATGCACCGCTGTACGTCACGTACCCCTTTTGTCGAACTTCGCTCTGTCGCCAGGTTAAACTCGTCTCTGTAATCGTGACACCGCGGCATCTCGTGTACGTTTCTGCGCCTTCGAGAGTGAATCGACAAAGGACTCTCTTTTCCAAAAAGTTGTGGGAGGCTCTGCTCTAGACGTTTTTCCGTTCCTTTGAATTTTGCGTCGTGCTCTTCAGCCGTTAAATAGTCTGAATGTTGCACTTTCTCCTGTTCTAGCTTCTTTACTCTACAGTGAATCAGACTTAAATCAGTTTTTCTCGCTTTCGTGGTACTGCATGTTTCCGCCTGTGTTTCCTGTGGAATACGTTTATTCTCGCCTCTTTCGCTAATTTCTTCACATCTGAAATATTTCAGTTCCTCACGGAATGACATTTTGTTCTGCAGCTGTTCAGTTCTTTCCTTTTCTCTTCTTCTTTATGTACCTGTTTCCGTGTCTTATCTGTCTTTTATCGCTCCCTGTACTTGTGTTTATAATTCTGTCAGGTAATAGAGTATGCACAATACCTCATTATTCTTTCTGCCTCAGATTTTTCTCTCCCCATCCACACTGACGGACGACAGTCTCTCTTCACGTGATTCTGCTCGTTTCCTACGCAACATTTCTCTACGTGCCATATGACTACCTCGTTCGGATGCACACGTCGGCGGTCCGTTAAAATGTCTTCCCTGTTCTTTGGGACTACCTGATTCGCTTCCTGAGAGTTTCGAAGCGATACTGCAGACTCTACGTGCCTACTCATCTGTTCTTTGTTATGTGACGTATCTCCCATCCTCTTATCATAGCTAGTATCAATCAAAATAAGATAATACATTGTCTGGATTTGATTGTCCAGTTATAATGATGCTATCCGTGTCATCCAAGATATTGTCGCGTACCTCATACCTTTCTGCCATTTCGTTACAATAATTCGCCTTACGGGATTTGCTACGTGTTAACATGAACAACGAAATCTATTCTAACTGGAAAATCATTACACAAATCATATGCAAATTCTTATACACTAACTGAATTTGACTTGTATCGGATTGTGTCCATCGTTTCCCACATATTACACGACCCTAACATTCCGTACAAAATTCTGTCCTTGACACGTACATAATCACAGATACAACAAAACAACGAGACACAACGATGAAAAAATAACAATATTCCTGGGGTCAGAACACACTAATTAAAAAATTCTAAAAAGAGAAATACGATTAGTGCGCAGCTTATTCTACTGTGTGAATTTAAAACTACAAATTTTATTGTGTTGATCACAAAATATTGCTCCAGGAGTTGGACCGTTTCGGAATATGGGGAGTAGCTCACAATTGGTTCACCTCTTCCTTTAGCAACAGGCAGCAAAAGGTCATTGTTCACACTGTTGATAACGGCTGTGATATGGGATCTAAATGGGGTACTGTCAAGTGGGGGGTGCCCCAGGGATCAGTGTTGGTATCACTCCTGTCCTTATTTATATAAATGATATGCCCTATAGTATTACGGGTAACTCTAAAATATTTCTGTTTGCTGACGACGCTAGCTTGGTAGTAAAGGATGTTGTGTACAACATTGGCTCGGTTTCAAATAGCGCAGTACATGACCTCAATTCATGGCTTGTAGAAAATAAACTAACGTTAAATCGCAATAAGACTCAGTTTTCACAGTTTATAACACACAATTCAACAAAACCTGACGTTTTAATTTCACAGAACGGGCATATGATAAGTGAAACTGAACAGTTCAAATTTCTAGGTATTCAGATAGATAGTAAGCCGTTGTGAAAAGCCCACGTTCAGGATCTTGTTCAAAGACTTAATACTGCCATTTTTACTATTCCAACGGTATCAGAAGTGCGTGATACTTCGACAAGAAAATTAGTATAGTTTGCTTATTTTCATTCGCTTATGTTGCATGGTATTATATTTTGGGGTAACTCTTCCCCTTCTACAAGGATATTTTTAGCTCAGAAACGGGCGGTTCGGGCAATAAGTGGTGTGAGTTCACGAACCTCTTGTCGACCTCTGTTCACGAGTCTGGGTATTATGACATGGGCCTCTCAATACGTATATTCCTTATTGTCGTTTCTTGTTACCAATATTAGTTTATTCCCAAGAATAAGCAGCTTTCACTCGGTTAATGCTCGTCAGAAATCAAACCTGCATTTGGATCGGACTTCCTTAACTCTAGTGCAAAAAGGTGTGCAGTGTACTGCTGCAGCCATTTTCAGTAAGGTGCCACTCGAATTCAAAAATCTTAGTAGTAATCCACGCGCTTTCAAATCGAAACTGATGAGTTTCCTAGTGGGTCACTCCTATTCTGTCGAGGAGTTCCTTGAAAAATTAAGCTGATTCTTACTGTATTGCTGATAGCGTTTACTTAAACTTATGGACTGTCCTTTTTCGGGTTCATGAACATTTATTTTTAACTGTTATTACTTTTATGTTGTAATTTCATTTACTGACACGTTCCATGTCCTTGGAGAGTTGCTCCTCAATTTGGTCCTACGGAACTTGACGTGTAAATAAACAAATAAATAAATTCCAAATCTCAGCAAACTAATTAAAGTTCTACATAATTTAACTTTAAATTCCCTGAGCCAGTTATTGCCAGCACTCCTATCAACCAAACCTACAACAAAAATGTGCTGATAGTATCCCGTCCGCCTATTCTCAAAAGTTCCTACTTTTGCAAGGTACTGACAGGATCGCTGTTTCCAACAATACCACCTCTGATTGCGTGTGTATATGTGGGATGGCTGTCGATGTCGTGTTCTCAATGGTGTAGTCACGCCTAAAAAGTGAACTGAATTAGCCCTGCCATTGACAACCTGCAACCGGGAATAACGTATAGGTTAATTTCCCAAGTTGTGACGATACTCCACTCTAACTTGATCAGGATCGGTATTTGGAGTCTAATCCTAGGAAGCGTAGAGCAACTGGGTACTGATAATATGTTTATTATAAAAACAACTCTCCAAGAAACATATACAAAGTGAACAAGTGTAAACATAGAACGTTAACTCCTACTCATTAACCTAAATTTTAGATTGGCAAAAGTCTATGGTTCAAATGGCTCTGAGCACTATGGGACTTAACTACTGTGGTCATCAGTCCCCTAGAACTTAGAACTAATTAAACCTAACTAACCTAAGGACATCACACACATCCATGCCCGAGGCAGGATTCGAACCTGCGACCGTAGCAGTCGCGCGGTTCCGGACTGCGCGCCTAGAACCGCTAGACCACCGCGGCCGGCAAAAGTCTATGAGATCATTTAAAATGGTGCCCTCGTTTATCCGACGGAAACACTAAGTGGTTGATATTGATTAACATCGAAAGCCTGCCCTGACTGGCACTAACAGTAAAGAGCTCTACGATCATATAAAAGGAATTTTATACATTTACCGTTAAAGATTCCCTAAGTACTGAACCGTGGTGTGTAGGTCTATATCACCGAATTCCGTGCAGTGAAGAGCAATTCTGCTGCGATGATATGCTCACTGTTGCCGGCGGTCGTCCTGACGAAATGCGTTGCATTGTTGAAAATTCTGAGTACACAGGACGTGAAACTGCGTCCGCAAACTCCTAGGGTCGAAGCTACTTCCGTGCAGTGCCGGATACGAAACAAGAATTCTAAAACTCATATGCCAGGAGGAGAGACTTGCCTCAAGTGTGTGGTCGTAAAGAAGCACTTCGTAATGCCTCAGTCTCCACTAAGTAGCACAGTTTCGTGTTTCCGTTCACTGACAGGTGAATGATGCCGCTCCTAGTGATCAAATCAGAACTTTCGAATCTAATGACGAGATTGTTCACTGACGCCTAGTCAGCAATGACTCAAACAGCCATCTAGCCAAATGCGTCCTACCGATAACCGCCAGACTCCCAGAATCTCTATCTAGGTAAGTGTGTACTACCGTGAGTGATCTCACTGCGAAGAGCCCAGTTTAGAGCAAACGTCACCTCGTTAGCGTGAATTCTTGCAACGAATCATTACAAATAGTACAGGGTGTCCGAAAAGTCTTTCCTTGATTACATAAATTGATAACTCAGGCTAGAAGTAAGATACAAATATGAAACTGGTGTCTAATTGTTTACAAACTATCAAAGTTTTTTTCACACATCAGTAAACTTCCACATGAGCACTCGTGGTAGCACGTAGCACATCTAGGCGATATTCAATTTCCGTCAACACATTAGCCAACATCACTGGAGGGATCGATTCAACGACTGTGGTTATCCGCTGCCGCAGGGTTCCAAGATATGGTACACGTGTTCGGTAGACATCGTCCTTGACATAACCCCATAAAAAGAATTCTAATGGGGTTATGTCAGGAGAGCGTGGAGGCCAAACCGTTGGCCCATCACGACCAATCCATCGCCCAGGAAAGGTCATATCGAGATTGGCACGGACGTTCAAACTCCAATGAGGTGGTGCACCGTCTTGCTAAAACAAGACATCGGGGTGATACTGAAGCAGCTGAGGAACAGCATACAGTCGCAAGATGTCGAGATACACTGCAGATGTGATGGTAGCCTCAGCGAAGAAGAATGGCCCGATAATTCGGTCGTGCAATAGCGCGCACCAAACGTTCATCTTTGGACTGCCTCTGGTGCACTCCATGACCTCACCAGGGGGTTGTGAACTCCAAATGCGCAAATTATGGCGATTCACTACTCCACTGACAAAAAAGATCACTTCGTCGGAAAAGGAAATTCGTCTGAGATAACCATCATCGTCCTCAATACGTGATAGCATTTCGACCGCAAAGTCATATCGAAGTGTACTGTCATTGGGCAACAATGGAAGTGGAAGTTTACTGATGAGTGAAAAGAACTTGGATAGTTTGTAAACAATTAGACACCAGTTTCATATTTGTATCTTACTTCTAGCCTGAGTTATCAATTTATGTAATCAGGGAAAGACTTTTCGGACACCCTGTATATCTCTCACTCTACGCGTCGGGAAACTGTCACCCAACCGCCTTCAGCTCATATTCACTTCGGTATAAGCTTCTAGAACGACTTGTGACCACTCCTCCGTCTACAATTCAACCAACTAGATACGTTTTTGGGTCTTTTGACAGAAATACGTCTTGGTGTAGGGCTTTAGAACTTTGTGACCGGTAGCTCGCATCTGCGCAGACATTCTACATGCATTCCTCGTGTTAAAAAAGTTTGGTCGCGGCGCTTGTAAGATGCTGTCTCTATGATCTTACGTGTTCGGCACTGTCTCGCCTCCGTCTCCTTAGAGACCACAAGTCCGTCACAAGAAGCCCCTTTCTACCGGCCTCTCGACAGAGTGATGGTCTGAGGCATTCTCTTTTCAGAGCCACAAAATTGTCCTCCCTGCAGCCCTTGTTCTGTGTCGATCACGGTGACCGTGGAGGCTAACATTGGGCCTGCTGTCAGAGCCAACGCGAAATTACACTCCAAGTATACAGCTCTCCAGAAATGTTAGTGTGAAGTTACCCAATATCAATCAACAAATGATCAATAATTCGATAACTCCACCTAAAAAATCTGATCCCATAATAAGTAAAAGAAATATTAATTATCAAAATTATTCATGTATGGTGGCAAACTTTTGCCATCTTGAGTTCCGGAAGGCGTTCGATACAGTTCCGCACTGTCGCCTGATAAGCAAAGTAAGAGCCTACGGAATATCAGACCAGCTGTGTGGCTGGATTGAAGAATTTTAAGCAAACAGAACACAGCATGTTGTTATCAATGGAGAGACGTCTACAGACGTTAAAGTAACCTCTGGCGTGCCACAGGGGAGAGTTATGGGACCATTGCTTTTCACAATATATATAAATGACCTAGTAGATAGTGTCGGAAGTTCCATGCGGCTTTTCGCGGATGATGCTGTAGTATACAGAGAAGTTGCAGCATTAGAAAATTGTAGCGAAATGCAGGAAGATCTGCAGCGGATAGGCACTTGGTGCAGGGAGTGGCAACTGACCCTTAACATAGACAAATGAAATGTATTGCGAATACACAGAAAGAAGGACCCTTTATTGTATGATTATATGATAGCGGAACAAACACTGGTAGCAGTTACTTCTGTAAAATATCTGGGAGTATGCGTGCGGAACGATTTGAAGTGGAATGATCATATAAAATTAATTGTCGGTAAGGCGGGTGCCAGGTTGAGATTCATTGGGAGAGTCCTTAGAAAACGTAGTCCATCAACAAAGGAGGTGGCTTACAAAACACTCGTTCGACCTATACTTGAGTATTGCTCATCAGTGTGGGATCCGTACCAGATCGGGTTGACGGAGGAGATAGAGAAGATCCAAAGAAGAGCGGCGCGTTTCGTCACAGGGTTATTTGGTAACCGTGATAGCGTTACGGAGATGTTCGGCAAACTCAAGTGGCAGACTCTGCAAGAGAGGCGCTCTGCATCGCGGTGTAGCTTGCTCGCCAGGTTTCGAGAGGGTGCGTTTTGGATGAGGTATCGAATATATTGCTTGCCCCTACTTATACCTCCCGAGGAGATCACGAATGTAAAATTAGAGAGATTCGAGCGCGCACGGAGGCTTTCAAACAGTCGTTCTTCCCGCGAACCATACGCGACTGGAACAGAAAAGGGAGATAATGACAGTGGCACGTAAAGTGCCCTCCGCCACACGTCGTTGGGTGGCTTGCGGAGTATAAATGTAGACGTAGATGTAGAAGAAGCCCATGACTCGACTAGCGCCCAGGCAAGTTGGCCATAGATTTCCTGACATCTTGGTAATAGTCTTCATGCGGGATTTTCGTCTTTGGCGACCTTAACTGCATAGAAGGTAGCCTAGCCTAGTTCTTCTGTATTGGCTAGACATGAGGCTGGTACCTCTTTATGGCAATGGAGAATAGCTGCAGCGTGTTGGAAGCAACCTTCGTCCAGTGTACAGAGATGGGTTTTGTCCCGCTGGTCGACTATAATCGTCTGCATTTGACTGGTGTGAATAGAACTGGTTGATGTCGTGCGGCGTAATAGTCCTGGAACACTCGTCTTCTTTCTGCTGCAGTAGCGATTACGTGTCCAGGGCATCCACAGTGGAAATACAACGGTGTGGTGTCCTCCACCCTCCAGATGTCTGTTCTTTTGCTGGACATTACACTTGGAAATGGAGTCTGTTGTGCCTTTGTTGGTCGGATGCTATTTTAGCGTTTGATGGATGTGGCAAAAGTCAGCGTTAGTCGAGTCCATTCTTCATAGAGTGCAGAAGAAGCCCATGACTTGACTAGCGCCCAGGCCAGACTCTGGTGCCAGAGATTCGTGCTAAAGATCGATGCATCTCTTCTTCAACGTTCTCTATCACCTCCTGATACACTATGTGATAAAAAGTATCCGGACACCCCCCAAAACACACTTTTTCATATTAGGTGCATTGTGCTGCCACTTACTGCCAGGTACTCCAAATCAGCGACCTCAGTAGTCAGGAGACACCGTGAGAGAGCAGAACTGGGAGCTCCGCGGAACTCATGGACTTCGAATGTGTCATACGTCTTTAGGCGAGATTTCCACACTCCTAAACATCCCTAGGTACACTGTTTCCGATGTGATAGTGAGGTGGAAACGCGAAGAGACACGTACATCACAAAAACGTACAGACCGACCTCGTCTATTGACTGACAGAGACCGCCAACAGTTGAAGAGGATCGTAATGTGTAATAGGCAGACATCAATCCGGTCCATCACACAGGAATCCCAAACTGCATCAGGGTGCACTGAAAGTGCTACGACAATTAGATGAGAGGTGAGAAAACTTGGATTTCATGGTCGAGCGGCCGCTCATAAGCCACACATCTCGCCGGTAATACCAAAGGACGCCTCGCTTGGTGTAAGGAGCCTATACATTGGCCGACTGAACAGTGGAAAAACGTTGTGTGGAGTGACGAATCACGGTACACAATGTGGCGATGCGATGGCAGGGTGCGTGTTTGGCGAATGCCCGGTGAATGTCATCTGCCAGACTGTGTAGTGCCAACAGTAAAATTCGAAGGCGGTGGTGTTATGGTGTGGTCGTGATTTTCATGGAGGGGGCTGGCACCCCTTGTTGTTTTGCGTGGCACTATCACAGCACAGGCCTACATTGATGTTTTAAGCACCTTTTTGCTTCCCACTGTTGAAGAGCAATTCGAGAATGGCGATTGCATCTTTCAACACGATCGAACACCTGTTCATAATGCACGACAATAACATCCTTGTAATGGACTGCTACCCCCATGAACCATGGACCTTGCCATTGGTGGGGAGGCTTGCGTGCCTCAACGATACAGATAGCCGTACCGTAGGTGCAACCACAACGTAGGGGTATATGTTGAGAGGCCAGACAAGCATGTGGTTCCTGAAGAGGGGCAGCAGCCTTTTCAGTAGTTGACTGATCTGGCCCTGTAACTAACCAAAACGGCCTTGCTGTTTTGGTACTGCGAACGGCTGAAAGCAAAGGGAAACTACAGCCGTAATTTTTGCCGAGGGCATGCAGCTTTACTGTATTATTAAATGACGATGGCGTCCTCTTGGGTAAAATATTCCGGAGGTAAAATAGTCCCCCATTTGGATCTCCGGGCGGGGACTACTCAAGAGGACATCGTTATCAGGAGAAAGAAAACTGGCATTCTACGGATCGGAGCGTGGAATGTTAGATCCCTTAATTGGGCAGGTGGGTAAGAAAATTAAAAAAGGGAAATGGATAGGTTAAAAGTTAGATAAGTAGGAATTAGTGAAGGCAGGAGGAACAAGACTTTTGGTCAGGTGAATACAGGGTTATAAATACAAAATGAAATAGGGGTAATGCAGGAGTAGGTTTAATAATGAATAAAAAAATAGGAGTACGGGTAAGCTACTACAAACAGCATAGTGAACGCATTATTGTGGCCAAGATAGACACGAAGCCCACGCCTACTACAGTAGTACAAGTTTATATGCCAACTAGCTCTGCAGATGATGAAGAAATTGATGAAATGTATGATGAGATAAAAGAAATTATTCTGGTAGTGAAGGTAGACGAAAATTTAATAGTCATGGGTGACTGGAATCCAAGAGTAGGAAAAGGGAGAGAAGGAAACATAGTAGGTGAATATGGATTGGGACTAAGAAATGAAAGAGGAAGCCGCCTGGTAGAATTTTGTGCAGAGCGTAACTTAATTATAGCTAACACTTGGTTTAAGAATCATGAAAGAAGGTTGTATACATGGAAGATCCCTGGAGATACTAAAAGGTATCAGATAGATTATATAATGGGCAGACAGAGATTTAGGAACCAGGTTTTAAATTGTAAGACATATCCAGGGGCAGATGTGGACTCTGACCACAATCTATGGGTAGCTTTGAGAGATGAAGTAGTGAAGGCAGCAGAGGATCAAGTAGGTAAAAAGACAAGGGCTAGTAGAAATCCTTGGGTAACAGAAGAAATATTGAATTTAATTGATGAAATGAGAAAATATAAAAATTCAGTAAGTGAAGCAGGCAAAAAGGAATGCAAACGTCTCAAAAATGAGGTCGACAGGAAGTGCAAAATGGCTAAGCAGGGATGGCTGGAGGACAAATGTAAGGAAGTAGAGACTCATCTCTTGAGGTGTAAGATAGATACTGCATACGGGAAAATTAAAGAGACCTTTGGAAAAAGAGAACCACTTGCATGAATATCAAGAGCTCAGATGGAAACCCAGTTCTAAGCAAAGAAGGGAAAGCAGAAAGGTGGAAGGAGTATATAGAGGGTCTATACAAGGGCAATATTATGGAAATGGAAGAGGATATAGATGAAGATGAAATGAGAGATATGATACTGTGTGAAGAGTGTGACAGAGCACTGAAAGACCTGAGTCGAAACAAGGCCCCGGGAGTAGACAACATTCCATTAGAACTACTGATGGCCTTGGGATAGCCAGTCCTGACAAAACTCTACCATCTGGTGAGCAAGATGTATAAGACAGGCGAAATTCCCTCAGACTTCAAGAAGAATATAATAATTCCAATCCCAAAGAAAGCAGGTGTTCACAGATGAAAATTATCGAACTATCAGTTTAATAAGTCACAGCAGCAAAATACTAACTCGAATTCTTTACAGACGAATGGAAAAACTGGTAGAAGCGGACCTCGGGGAAGATCAGTTTGGATTCCGTAAAAATGTTGGAACACGTGAGGAAATACTGACCCTACGACTTATCTTAGAAGAAAGATTAAGGAAAGGTATACCTACGTTTCTAGCATTTGTAGACTTAGAGAAAGCTTTTGACAATGTTGACTGGAATACTCTCTTTCAAATTCTGAAGGTGGCAGGGGTAAAATACAGGGAGCGAAAGGCTATTTACAATTTATACAGAAAGCAGATGGCAGTTATAAGAGTCGAGGGACATGAAAGGTAAACAGTGGTTGGGAAGGGAGTGAGACAGGGTTGTAGCCTCTCCCCAATGCTATTCAATCTGTATATTGAGCAAGCAGTAAAGGAAACGAAAGAAAAGTTCAGAGTAGGTATTAAAATCCATGGAGAAGAAATAAAAACTTTGAGGTTTGCCGAGGACATTGTAATTCTGTCAGAGACAGCAAAGGATTTGGAAAAGCAGTTGAACGGAATGGACAGTGTCTTGAAAGGAGGGTAGAAGATGAACATCAACAAAAGCAAAATGAGGATAATGGAATGTAGTCGAATGAAGTCGGGTGATGCTGAGGGAATTAGATTAGGAAATGAGACACTTAAAGTAGTAAAGGAGTATTGCTATTTGGGGAGCAAAATAACTGATGATGGTCGAAGTAGAGAGGATATCAAATGTAGACTGGCAATGGCAAGGAAAGCGTTTCTGAAGAAGAGAAATTTGTCAACATCGAGTATAGATTTAAGTGTCAGGAAGTCGTTTCTGAAAGTATTTGTATGGAGTGTAGCCATGTATGGAAGTGAAACATGGACGATAAATAGTTTGGACAAGAAGAGAATAGAAGCTTTCGAAATGTGGTGCTACAGAAGAATGCTGAAGATTAGATGGGTAGATCACATAACTAATGAGGAGGTATTGAATAGAATTGGGGAGAAGAGAAGTTTGTGGCACAACTTGACTATAAGAAGGGATCGGTTGGTAGGACATGTTCTGAGGCATCAAGGGATCACCAATTTAGTACTGGAGGGCAGCATGGAAGGTAAAAAACGTAGAGGGAGACCTAGAGATGAATACACTAAGCACATTCAGAAGGATGTAGGCTGCAGTAGGTACTGGGAGATGAAGAGGCTTGCACAGGATATAGTAGCAGGGAGAGCTGCATCAAACCAGTCTCAGGACTGAAGACCACAACAACAACAATGGACTGCCCTGCACAGAGTCCTGACGTGAATCCTTTAGAACACCTTTGGGATGTTTTGGAACGCCGACTTCGTACCAGGCCTCACCGACCGACATCGATACCTCTCCTCAGTCAGCACTCCGCGAAGAATAGGCTGCCATTCCCCAAGAAACCTTCCAACACGTGATTGAACGTATGCCTGCGAGAGTGGAAGCTGTCATCAAGGCTAAGGGTGGGCCAATGCCATACTGAATTCCAGCATTACCGATGGAGGGCTCCGCGAACTTGTAAGTCATTTTCAGCCAGATGTCCTAATACTTTTGATCACATAGTGTATATGGGCATAGCACTCCTGTTGCTTACTTGGTCCGACATTTTTGCTGCCATAAAAATTGTCTTATCTCTTTTCTTATTACTTAGCATATGAGAGAGGTAAGGTCAGGGTGGTCTTCCACAACTACCATATGGAACACATTCAGGAGTCAGTCATACTTTTTTCATCTGACTTTTTTTCTGCTGAATTTCTTCATTTCCTCGATGCTCTGGCACCACTTGGCGAATTCAACTTTTGCTGTGACCTCCTTTGCCAGAAGAGCTTGGTACATGTCTTTTGCGATTCCTTTCACCCAATGTGAGATCCAAAATTAATGCACATAACCGAGTTTCTAAAGAAGGAATGTAATTCAAGAAAATTCGAAGACTAAAATAAAATAATCTTTCACGAACACCATTATTTAACCAGTTGAAGCGTGGTATTTTATATCACAAATGAGTTGTTGTGAAGTGGATCATCCTGTGTAAACAATTTATAAGTCGATAGTATTTACAAGCTGTAGTTTATTATGATTATTGTTACCACCAGCATTACGTGTTTTCTTTTTTTTTTTTTTCTTTGTGGGCCCGAATTTCATAGTTCATTTTGTAAGGACACTGCTTAGTACTTGTCAAATCTCTTTCTTCATCATCTCAGTTCCTTCTTTTAATGAACTGGATATACCTTTAACTATATTATGCTCTAAGTTATTGACTTATTGCGCCATTTTTAAATTTTTTGTGACATTGTCTGGCGGTTGTTTTTTTCGATGTTTTATTTGTCAGCTCATTCTTTCCCAATATTTTTCGACGAATATCGTTAAAAAGTGTCCCATTTGACCATCTTTTACGATTTATTAACAGAGATATGTGCTCATTACATTAACTTCGTTTCTACTGAGGTTCAGCAGTTAGCTTTGACTTCAAGCGTTCGTTATCTTGAAATCTATTTATTAACTTTCCACCTAAGTTTCCTCCTGATACCTAATAGTATCATCGGTCCACTACCGCACACACTCTTGCGTATCCTCATCCGACTGAAACAAATGTCCACGCATGTCCCTCTTCAGGTCATCGCAGATGTGAAGGCCGTCTGCTGTGGCTAAGCGGTTCTAGGCGCTTCAGTCCGGAACCGCGCTGCTGCTACGGTCGCAGGTTCGAATCCTGCCTTGGGCATGGATGTGTGTGATGTCCTTAGGTTAGTTAGGTTTAAGTAGTTCTAAGTCTAGGGGACTGATGACCTCAGATGTTAAGTCCCATAGTGCTTAGAGCCATTTGAACGATTCTGAACAGATGTGAAACTCATGTGGTGAGAGATCCAGACTATGGAGAATGTTGCCGCGTTTCGCAACCAAACTGCTGCCACGTAGTCTTCACCCAATTGGCAGTGTGGGGGCGGCTGGCTTCTTCGGCATTACTTCTGTTTGTTTCTGTGGCCAAGGATCAGATTAAAAATACTATTGTCTAATCTTCTTTTCTATGAAGTAGTAATAGTTTCATTAGTTTAAGTTTGTTTCATAACTTCACTTTTCATCTTCTAAATAAAGTAATGTAATTAAATAAATAGTTCTTCTACCGTATGTATTCGTAAAACAAGGGATGATAAAGTATATTTGAACATCTGGTCATCTGGTACTTTCTGCTACTGATGGAAACAATTACACAAATGCATATTTTCTGGTATGAGCTTGAGTATTGTATTCTATATTGGAAAATTAAGTAACATAACCGGCCTCTTCTGCGATATTAAATGGTTTGATAAGTCCTGCTAAAGTAATATGGTATTGTCTACTATTGGTGCACAGGTATGAATGGTGGCATATTTCAGTAGTTGGGTAATGGGATGCTCGGTGCAATTTTGATATGAAATTGATATTCCCCTCCCCTATGACCATGCCCACCCCATCCCCAGAAGACGTCACATCATGTGTTTTTCTCAATCTGTACGTGGCCCCAGGCCCCTCCCCCTCTCCATACTCCCCCTCCCCTCCACCCACTTCTGCCCCATCTTCCCTACTGGTGGGAATTTTGAATTTTGGTGGGAATTTCGGATTTTCGCGGGAATTTCTAATTTTGATGGAAATTTGTCCCAGGGCTGTGCTGACGTCCCATCCCACCCCCCCAACCAGGAAGTGGCGGGCAATTAAAAATGGTGGTACCCCTTCTAGGACTCAAACACTGGTTCTTCGGGACAGAAAGCCCTAGTGCACCCCCTAACATAATTATACCACCAGTGGCGCTTGGAATAGGTGGGAAATTAAAAATGGCAGTGTCCTTTCTGGGACTCAAACGTTGGTCCTTTTAGATGGAAAGCCCATGTGCACCACCAACACATGAAAACTGTCCAGATGCAGGAGAGGAAGGTTAAATTAGCTTATTTTATTTATTTTGTTTGGGAAACTGAGGTAAAGATCGGTATTAATTACGTAATTAATCACAAAGATCAGGCCTAATTACACAACTATATGCATAGCACTACACAAAGAGTTCTGAGAAAGGAAGTGTTCAAAGACAAGTTGAAGCAGACCATCCATCTCTGGCGGGGATGCCGTCACTCATCCGCCACTGTGGCATTAGGACATCTCCAGACTAGTAGCTGTAGGAGACTGAAAATTCCAGCCATTTTTCTCTTCTGTAGGACAGTGCTTCGAATCCTGTTTGCGTAATTTTTCCGATTTTGCCGTCTGTGATTAGACAGTGCTATCTTTCCAAACAACAAGAAAACTTTTATGAATAACGGTGTTTTCGCGAGAGTGCACAGACATGATGAGGGCTTTTAGCGGTGAGAACGTTTATTGTTTCTGAGACTTGTGTTGAAAGCAGGACGTCACGATTTCCAGGAAGGGAACGCGTGTTGTCTCGTTAAGACCGTAAGGAAGAATGCATTCGGTGTTAGTCTGGGCGATTTTCGTAAACAGGTCCTGTTAGGGCAAGGATTTCCATGCAGATAAGCTGAAACATCACGAAAGTTCCTACAAAAGCGACGGTTAACTATTTCTTCCGCACTTTACGAATTCCGGGAAGGGACTGATAAGTAATGGACGGGCTGTCCCGTTACATCTCTCTCACTGCAGGACCCGAAGCTCTGCATCATCCCGCCAGCAACGGTGCCTAGGTGAACGCGTGTTTCGACAGCCACACTACTGGCCATTAAAATTGCTACACCACGAAGATGACGTGCTACAGACGCGAAATTTCACCGACAGGAAGAAGATGCTGTGATATGCAAATGATTAGCTTTTCAGAGCATTCACGCAAGGTTGGCGCCGGTTGCGACACCTACAAAGTGCTGACATGAGGAAAGTTTCCAACCGATTTCTCGTACACAAACAACAGTTGACCGGCGTAGCCTGGTGAAACGTTGCTGTGATGCCTCGTGTAAGGGGGAGAAATGCGTACCATCACGTTTCCGACTTTGATAAACGTCGGATTGTAGCTTATCGCGATTACGGTTTATCGTATCGCGACAATGCTGCGCGCGTTGGTCGAGATCCAATTACTGTTAGCAGAATATGGAATCGGTGGATTCAGGAGCGTAATACGGAACGCCGTGCTGGATCCCAACGGCCTCGTATTGCTAGCAGTCGAGATGACAGGCATCTTATCCGCATGGCTGTAAAGGATCGTGCAACCAGATTTCGATCCCCGAGTCAACAAATGGGGACAACCATGTGTACGAACAGTTCGACGACGTTTGCAGCAGCATGGACTATCAGCTCGGAGACCATGGCTGCGGTTACCCTTGACGCTGCATCACAGACAGGAGTGCCTGCGATGGTGTACTCAACGACGAACCTGGGTGCACGAATGGCAAAACGTCATTTTTTCGGATGAATCCAGGTTCTGTTTACAGCATCATGATGGTCGCATCCGTGTTTGGCGAAATCGCGGTGAACGCACATTGGAAGCGTGTATTCGTTATCGCCATACTGGCGTATCACCCGGCATGATAGTATGAGGTGCCACTGGTTACACGTCTCGGTCACCTCTTGTTCGCATTGACGGCACTTTGAACAGTGGACGTTACATTTCAGATGTGTTACGACCCGTGCCTCTACCCTTCATCCGATCCCTGTGAAACCTTACATTTCAGCAGGATAATTTACGACCGCATGTTGCAGGTCCTGTACGGGCCTTTCTGGATACAGAAATTGTTCGACGGCTGCCCTGGCCAGCACATTCTCCAGATCTCTCACGAATTGAAAACGTCTCGTCAATGGTGGCCGAGTATGTGACTCGTCACAATACGCCAGTCACTACTCTTGATGAACTGTGGTATCGTGTTGAAGCTGCATGGGCAGCTATACCTGTACACGCCATCCAAGCTCTGTTTCACTCAACGCGCAGGCGTATCAAGGCCGTTATTACGGCCAGAGGTGGTTCAAAAAAATGGTTCAAATGGCTCTGAGCACTATGGGACTCAACTGCTGTGGTCATAAGTCCCCTAGAACTTAGAACCACTTAAACCTAACTAACCTAAGGACATCACACACATCCATGCCCGAGGCAGGATTCGAACCTGCGACCGTAGCGGTCGTGCGGTTCGAGACTGTAGCGCCTTTAACCGCTCGGCCACTCCGGCCGGCCCAGAGGTGGTTGTTCTGGGTACTGATTTCTCAGGATCTATGCACCCAAATTGCGTGAAAATTTAATCACATGTCAGTTCTAGTATAATATATTTGTCCAATGAAAATCCGTTTATCATCTGCAATTCTTCTTGGTGCAGCAATTTTAATGGCCAGTAGTGTATTTCTCAGGTGTCATGTATCAAAGGGATGCCACCGCCTCATGCTTGTGGTACCCAAACTGACACCTGCACGTCGTCCAGCAGCTGACTGCTGCGTCGTCACTTCGCGGGGGCCGCCGGTGCATCCCAACTCCTAGGAGCGTTTGCGGTAGCGTCCTGTGCGGTCCAGTGGACGGGGGACGGCGGGCGGTGCGTGCTTCGCCATCGAAAGATTTTTAACTGTGTGTAATTACGTGTGATATGCGTTTCATGACGGTATTACTTGCGCAATTGGAATGAAAAGAGAAATGCGATCGCTGTAATTACTTCTCACAAGACCTGCATATTTCCAATCAGCAGAGAATGATGAGCAAGTGAAGTCCAAGCCCCGCAAACTGATTCTTTTTTTTATGTATAAAAGAACAATATACCCATGAATTTCCCTTCGTGAGATGATTCCTCTCCACCGCAGAGCCGCCAATTTCCAGGTAGAGGAGTGGAGGGGTAGAGGGGAGGGGGCGAGGGGGGCGGGGATGGGGTGATGGGGGTGGTGATCGATTTCCTGAAAAATTCTTTAAATAAATAAATAAGCTATATTCCATACACTGCCTTGAATCCCCTAAATAGTTTAAATAAAGAATATATCGCACATTGTCTAAAATTGGTTAAACGACATTCCATACACAGCAATCGATTTCCGGACAAATTCTTTAACTAAATAAATAAACTATATTCCAGACACTGCCATAAATAACTAAACAATATTATATACAGTGTACAAATTGTGTAAGCAATATCCCATACACAACAATCGAATTCCCTCCAAATGACCAATCAACTGAGTCTTTTTCCCGCAAATTTCCGAGAGGGTGGGTGGGAAGGGAGGGCGTTTACGAGGAGGGGAGAGGTTAATTAATTGATCAAGTTAATTAAGTACTCAATCAAATTGATAAGAGTGAGAAGGAATATTCTAATAACTCAGACTTGAAAATTGAAAGTGTACTTGTAGCAGTGAGGGGGCAGGGTTTCTGAGGGGTGTGGGGGGGGTGTGGGCGGGGGGGAAGCTATAGGTTAAGTGCCTGTCAATCAAAAGGAAGGATCCTTTTAGCAGAACAATAGGTTAAGTACCTGTCAATCAAAGGAGAACAATATGTTTGCCCCTGTGTACATATCTGCCCCTGATGCAGGCAACCCGCACTAACAAAATGTGCTGAAATGTAGTTTGTTCTATTACTCTTATGTTTGCCCACCACGAGCGTTCGTAACCCTTGAAACGTCCCCTTTTGAACAATTACAAATGACTGTGCTTAACCTAACACACAATATTTTTAGCGCAACGCAATCTGACTTTCAAAAAATCCCTACGAAAGAATGGGCCCTGACTAACAGTAAACTATACCTTTCACAAATCACTTACCTCACAAAAATCTTCGCTACTCAAGCTACTGCAATACAGCGTACGCCACTACTGCCAGCTAAATAAAAGATTCAAACTACTGAAGGCACTAACTACTGATAGGGATTGTTAGCAAATGAAAGATATTAATAGAGAACAAACAATGTATTTACCTTGATATCATCATATATAAATATAGCAGTTCATGACAAATTTCAAAACTCCGCCATCTCTCTCCCCACATCCACCACTGCTGGCGGCTCACCTCCAACTGCGCAACGCTACGCGCTGTTCGCATCCAGCTGCCTAACACTACAATGGCGAGTATTACAACAATGCAAAGCAGCCACAGACTGCGCACAGCACAGCCAGTGATTTTCATACAGAGTTGGCGTTACCAATAAAAAAACCTAAACAGCCTACTTACACCCTAGCGGCGGGCCTCGCCACAGTAGTCGCACAAACGCGTGTCGATTAAAAGGTTCAATGCGCAGATCTATGACAGGAGCTTGAGGTGCAGTGCCATAATAGTCGACAGGACGATGTTTCGCAGAATATCGAACGCATAAGAGTCCCAGAAATGGGAATGGGCGTGCACGCAAATGAAGACCTCGGTTTAGACCACAAACACTGCATATCTCTGCAAAAAGTTTCGAAACTATCGGGAAAGTGGAACCACGCTACATCCCGAAGCCTGGATAAAGAAATTGAGCATCCAACGTCGGATATATTGCGCAAAACTGCTCACGATGTGGGATATCTTCCTGAAAGGATTTCAAGGTGTTATGAATGAGGTATGCCATGGAAAACAATGATGTCTCTGTTATTGTACTTAACAATCTCCAGCCTAAGGACCTGAAATCGTTGTCTTCCCTCCAAGAACCCAAGAACAGCACAAGAAGGTAGAAGAGGATGCATTGTGCAAGATACAAATTGCAGGAAGGAGAAGGAAGGAACGCTCAGACAGCAAAGCCCAAAAGCAAGGATTTTTCATTGGACAAAAAGTTTTGCTTAAAGCGTTTCGCCTCTCCAACAAACAGAAGCAGCTGTGTCACAGATTCTTTACTGTCTGCACTGGACCAGTACACATCAAAAGAAACGCCCACCAAAATGCTGTTGAATTTGAAACATCAAAATCTAGAAAGGTGAGCGGCGTCCGCCTTGTCAGCCACATAAAACATTTCATAGAATAAGGGAGAAGGTGAACGTTGAGATTTTTGTGCTTTTATGGTATACTGAATAGTTTTAAGATATGTTGTAGTGTAGATTTTCTTTAACAAGCTAGTATGGGATAAAAAAGAATTGAGGTTTCCCATTAGAGCATTATGGATAACAGTGTGTAAATGTGTCATTAATAAATTGTGTATTAGTTCAATGCCCTAATTTCAGCACGGTAACTGAGAACTGTGCCTAACTACGTTGTCCACTGTGTATAGAGAAAAGAAAGAGTTAGGTTGCAGAAATCAGAATGAGACGTCATTATTGTTACTTTTCTGGAGAGATGATTCAGAAAAGTGAGTTGGATCATTACACTTGTGGTGTCACCGCCAGACACCACACTTGCTAGGTGGTAACTTAAATCGGCCGCGGTCCACTAGTACATGTCGGACCCGCGTGTCGCCACTGTGTGATTGCAGACCGAGCGCCACCACAAGGCAGGTCTCGAGATACGGACGAGCACTCGCCCCAGTTGTACGACGACTTTGCTAGCGACTACACTGACGAAGCTTTTCTCTCATTTGCCGAGAGACAGTTAGAATAGCCTTCAGCTAAGTCCATGGCTACGACCTAGCAAGGCGCCATTAGCCTTACATAGTTTGATAGTTATCGTATGAAATGTCTCAACAAGAAGAACGATGTATACAACAAGGATAAATAAAAGTTAAGTATTCGAGGAGCTGCATACTTTTCTTATTAGCTTTCGCTACTTATCCTGTTCCAGAATTCACGCCCGTCTGCAGTAAATAGCGTGCATTTAGGCCTCCTCTATCTACAAGGTGTTGGCACATTTACCAACACATCATTGGCGACGAGACAACGGAAAGGGTCTTGTTCTTTCTAATTGCTTACATTTACTTGTGTCATGGCTTCGCCACAATCTCCAGATGTACTGTCCGAATTTTATCGCTTGCAGACTCAGCAGACGGAGGCGTTATTGGATGCCCTTGGACAGCTCGTCCAGGTTCAACGTGCCATTCAAACCGATGCGGCAGCCGCCGCTTCACCGCTCCCGCAGCCACAACATGCAGTTGCACCGCAGTTTCGCAATTTTGATGCACAGCACGAGACCTGGACTGAATGGTCACGCCAGTTTGGATTTCATCTCGCCGCCTACAGAATTCAAGGTAATGAGCGGCAGCCGTTTTTGCTTTCGTGTGTAGGTGTGTCCACCTACCGTGTGATAGTGAAATTGTTTCCCCGATGCGACGTAGCAACTCTGTCATACGAAGACATTTTGTCTGCTTTAGATGCCTATTTCAAAGAAACAGTAAATGTCGTTGCAAAAAGGTATATGTTCTTTCGTACAAAACGTACGGCCGGTCAAACTAATCGGGAGTGGGTTGCAACTTTGCAAGGCCTTACTAGGGATTGTGCGTTTGAATGTGACTGTGGCCTTCCTTATTCAGATACTATGGTGCGTGATGCAATAGCACAGAACGTTTCTGATGTTCGCATACGGGAGCAAATTTTGAAACTAGTTAATCCCTCCCTTCAGCAAGTGATAGACATATTGGATAGGCAAGACACACTTGACTGTGCTCAGGAATCTTTTGAAACTTCGCCAGCCGTGTGTAACGTTAACCGGCCGGCCGGGCGCGCTGCGCGACCCCGTCAGCTGCCCTCGCGCACACCAACGCAGCTGCCGCCACGCTCTAAACCAGGTGTGCCGCGCCAGCACACAAATGCAGTGAAATCATGCCCGCGGTGTGCTACTAGACATTCGCGTGACAATTGCCCGTCACGCCAAGCTATTTGCTTTTTCTGTCATAAGAAAGGACATGTTCAAAGTGTTTGCCAGAAAAAGCTCAGATCAGACACTCATAATCATTCCAGGCCCTTTGCTTCGCGCCGGAATCAAACCAAGAATACTCAGGCTCGTGGACGTTCGCCCATGGACATTCATGTAGTTAATTCCACTCCGCCCAGTGCCACTTTCTCTAACAGTGACTGTGTTCGTCCCACAAAAAGTGTGCGCCGACGTCGCCGGAAATCACGTCAATTAGCAAGTGATTCTGTACCAGTGTCTGTTCAAATTGCACAAAACAGTCGCTCTTGTCGTCAGCTGGACAATAACCTTTTTGTAGATTTGAACTTTAATGGCAAGGTCATACCATTCCAGCTCGATACCGGAGCTGCAGTTTCATTGCTCAATCACGACACGTACAAACAACTGGGCAAACCTCCGTTGCGTGCCGCAAATGTTCAGTTAAAAAGTTATTCAGGACAGCAGATCCCTGTGTTAGGACAGTGCACTCTTCTTGCCACATACAAGGGACAAACAAAACTTGTGTCATTTTACGTACTTCGTTCTTCTACTGCAGTGAACTTGTTTGGTTTAGATTTATTTCAATTGTTTAACATGTCTATTGTAAATCAGGTCCTATCAGTGAACCAGACTGTGCCTTCAGACAGTGTTTCTCGTCTGTGTGAAGAATTTGCAGACATTTTTGCACCGGGCTTAGGTTGCGCTAAGAACTATGAAGCACATTTGGAACTGAAAGTAAACGCGCAACCGAAATTTTTCCGAGCGAGCAATGTTCCCCACGCATTGCGTGATGAGATCGCAAGAACATTAAACGATCTAGAATCACAAGGTGTAATTGAACGTGTGCAAGCTTCTCTCTGGGCCTCGCCCTTAGTGATTTTGCCAAAACCTTCCGGAAAACTGAGACTTTGTGTGGACTTCAAGGCAACAGTGAATCCACAACTCGTGATTGTAACTTTTCCCTTGCCCCGCCCGGAAGAACTTTTTGATAAACTGTGCCCGGGTAAATACTTTTCCAAGTTGGACCTAGCAGATGCGTACTTGCAAATCCCAGTGGACGCCGAATCCCAGCGCGTCGTGGTGGTTAACACGCATCTTGGTTTGTACCGCTTCAAAAGACTGCCATTCGGGTGTGCATCCGCCCCTGCATTGTTTCAGCAATATTTACAAATTGTTTGTGCGTTGGTCCCTACTGCTGCAAACTACCTGGAAGATATTGTGATCTCCGGAAAGACAGCCGACGAGCATTTAGCACACCTACGAACGTTATTTCAAGTCTTGCGACAAAATGGTCTTCACTTGCGGAAGGACAAATGTGTGTTTTTTGCTCGTGACTTACCATATCTGGGACATGTCATAAATGCACAAGGCATACATCCCAGTCCAGAGCACCTCCGTGCCATACAAGATTTGCCTTCGCCACAAAATATGAAGCAACTACAGAGTGTGTTGGGTAAAATTACCTATTATCATCGCTTTCTGCGCAATGCCTCTTCCATTTCAGCTCCGCTTCATCGCTTACGCCGTAAGGGTGTTCCGTTCGTCTGGACGACGGAATGCGAACGCGCCTTTCGCCAGTTGAAATCGGCGTTGCTTTCAAATACTTGCCTTACGCCATTCGATCCCCAGAAACCCCTTTTGTTGATGGTAGATGCATCGTATTTCGGGATCGGTGCTGTGCTTGCGCACAAAGTTGGCTCGCATGATCGCCCTATTGCCTTTGCGTCTCAATTGCTCTCGTCTGCGCAAAGAAATTACTCACAGATAGAGAAAGAAGCTTTGGCTCTCGTATTTGGTGTTACTAAGTTCCATGATTTCTTGTATGGTCGTCACTTTACCATCATCACAGACCACAAACCTTTGACGTCGCTTTTTCATCCGAACAAGCCTGTACCTCCGCGTACAGCGCAGAAATTCATTCGCTGGTCTATTTTCCTCTCGCAGTACCGCTACGATATCTTGTATCGGTCCACCGCTAAGCACGGAAACGCCGATGCGTTGTCCCGTTTGCCTGTTGCTGAGGATAAAGCATTCGATTCTTCCGAACTTGCTTGCATGTTCATTGATTCGGAAACCGATGAAGTGGTCGAATCGTTTCCGATTGATTTTCGTCGTGTAGCTACAGCCACAGCTGCTGACCCTGTCCTTGCTACCGTTTCGCGTTTTGTTGCTACGCAATGGCCTTTGTCAAAGTCTCGGATCGAGGATCCGTTGGTTCGCAGATTTTTTGCTCATAGGGAGAGACTTTTTGTACGACGTGGTGTTTTGTTGTTGCGTTCTGATAATGATCAGTCCAGAGTCGTGGTCCCACGTTCGTTACAGTCCTCTGTCTTACGGCTTCTTCACCAAGGACATTGGGGTACAGTGCGAACGAAACAACTTGCTCGTCAGCACTGTACTTGGTTCGGAATCGATGCTGCGATTACGAATATGTGTTCTTCTTGCATGGCGTGTGCCGAACAACAATCCGCACCGCTGCGGAAAGTCTTTGCATGGCCGAAAGCCACTTCCCCTTGGCAACGCTTGCACATCGATTTTGCTGGTCCCTTCTGGAATGCTCGATGGTTGGTTCTGGTAGATGCCTTCAGTAATTTTCCTTTTGTTGTCCGGATGTCTTCCACGAGTCCTCTGCCACCATCCACGCGTTGTCTGCTATCTTTTGCATTGAAGGTCTTCCGCAGACTATTGTTTCCGACAATGGCCCACAATTCATGTCCGCAGAATTTCAGTCATTCTGCCAGGCCAATGGTATTCAACATCTGACATCCGCGCCGTTTTCGCCTCAGTCAAACGGTGCCGCTGAACGATAGGTCCGGACTTTCAAGTCACAGATGTTGAATTTGAAAGAGTCGCATTCTCGGGAGGACGCGTTGTTGCTCTTTTTGTCTTCGTATCGCTCTCAGCCCCGAGATGGTCGCTCGCCGGCTGAGTTGCTCCACGGTCGTCCTCATCGAACCTTGATGTCTTTGCTGCATCCGCCGCATCAGGTTCCTGTGCAGCGGCAGACTCCTGCTTTTGCTCCAGGCGACGTTGTATTCTATCGCAACTATCGAGGTCACGGCGTTGGCTCGCAGGGCGCATTCTTCGCTGCCTCGGCCGCGCGACGTATTTGGTTTTGGGGGCCTCTGGTGAGGTGCGTCGGCATCTCAATCAGCTGCGCCTCTGTCGTCGCACGGGTTCTGCCGCTCCCCGTCTGCTTTCAGCTACGGTGCCGTCCGGTCAGCGCCCTGGGGACCCATCTACTGGCTCGCCTCATCCCCAGGTGTTACCGACGATGCCTTCCATTTTGCCCCATGGCGACGCGCCGCCGCAGCCGCCGCCGCCGCCGCCTGTTCTCCCGCCGGCGCCGCCCGCATTCGACGCTTCGCTGCAGCCGCCGAGCGCCTCCCTGGGTCACGCGCCGCCGATCGCTTCCCGTGACCAGCTGTCCTCCGCCATGGAACTCTTGCCCGCTCCGGACCACATGACGTCATCGCGCGTCGGCTACCCCGACGCAATGGAGGTCGACCCTTCGGCCCCTCCTGTCTCTGTACGGGCGCAAACACCGCATGTTGACGTGCACTCTGGACTAGGTTTTCAGGCGTTTCCTAGCTCCCCTCGGACCGAATGGCCGGGTGCGGGTGGCACAGCCTCGCCTGTTGTTAGGCTCCCCACCTCATCGCATACGTCAACATGGGGTCCTCCCCACGGCGGGCGGAAGCCTTATCACACGACCGTTCGCCGATTTGCGGGGGAGGAATGTGGTGTCACCGCCAGACACCACACTTGCTAGGTGGTAGCTTAAATCGGCCGCGGTCCACTAGTACATGTCGGACCCGCGTGTCGCCACTGTGTGATTGCAGACCGAGCGCCACCACAAGGCAGGTCTCGAGATACGGACGAGCACTCGCCCCAGTTGTACGACGACTTTGCTAGCGACTACACTGACGAAGCTTTTCTCTCATTTGCCGAGAGACAGTTAGAATAGCCTTCAGCTAAGTCCATGGCTACGACCTAGCAAGGCGCCATTAGCCTTACATAGTTTGATAGTTATCGTATGAAATGTCTCAACAAGAAGAACGATGTGTACATCAAGGATAAATAAGTTAAGTATTCGAGGAGCTGCATACTTTTCTTATTAGCTTTCACTACTTATCCTGTTCCAGAATTCACGCCCGTCTGCAGTAAATAGCGTGCATTTAGGCCTCCTCTATCTACAAGGTGTTGGCACATTTACCAACACATCAACACTCTACTCACATTGCGTTTTACATGAAAGAATTTGTTGCTCTGATCCACATTCCGTGTTCCAAACTGTTTAGGTTCTGTGACTCGGTCGTTTTTCCGCTGAGAGACAGCGTTGTGTTCCTTTCGTGTCGTTGCGTTAGGCCACACCACTGAGGCATTGTGCTTTAGGTTTTCATGGGTGTCTTCGCTTGCGTCTGAGCCAATGATGCGCTTATTATTCGAGAGAAGGCAAAAGGGCTAGACTTCGTCATGATAGCGTGGTTGGTATTCCGCTTTGAGACAATGTATTCGACCACGCCACTAAGGCGCCATGCCTCCTTTTCTTTATGTTTTTCGTGGCTATTTTGATGTGTCCACGCCATGGGAGCGCGTATTATTCGAGGTGGGCCTAAAACGCTCAGTCCTCGCAAGGATAGCGGTCCGACTCCGATTTTGCTGATGTGCGCGATGAACGCCCCAAGTATCAGTACGTGTGGAAGGTGATCGCATTGTCGTTGTCTTTCTCTCTCTCGGTATAGACGTCGTTCATCGCACACCGAGTGCACGGCGCCATTAGTTCTGACTACACGAAACGAAGGACGGAAAAATGCGTCGACCAAGAGGAGGAATACGACAGTTTCGGTCCCACGGAAGGAGCAGCGTTTACTGTATTGCACAAATGAACACCATTATGCAAGTAATGACTCATCACTATATTTTACGTTATTGAATTAGAAATGAGTAGCATTTATTTAACGTAGCTTTGTGAGTTTCAGAAACAAAAAAGGAGGCAGCCGTTATGAGGAAATCATCAATTTATATGCAAATGGGCACTTCAATGCTGTAGCCACAAGACAATCAACGCAAGGCACGTGATACATCCATCTCAGTCGGTAACAATGCACTGAAGGATAAGAGGTAGGGGTAGAATGTTGACCAGACCCTTCGTGGTGAATTATGACACGTAGATTTACAATTTTGTTCGCTTTGTGTGTGTGTGTGTGTGTGTGCTCTATCTTGTTTGCAGAGGGACCAAGGCAATCATCTGGGCTGACCCAAGGAAGACAAAGGTATCTTGGTGAACAGAGGGGAAACGTGTGCAATTGGGATCCTAGCTATTATTACATTTACTTACACTACTGGCCATTAAAATTGCTACACCACGAAGCTGATGTGCTACAGACGCGAAATTTAGCCGTCAGGAAGAAGATGCTGTGATATGCAAATGATTAGCTTTTCAGAGCATTCACACAAGGTTGGTGCCGGTGGCGACACCTACAAAGTGCTGACATGAGGAAAGTTTCCAACCGATTTCTCATACACAAACAGCAGTTGACCGGCGTTTCCCGGTGAAACGTTGTTGTGATGCCTCGTGTAAGGAGGAGAAATGCGTACCATCACGTTTCCGACTTTGATAAACGTCGGATTGTAGCTTATCGCGATTACGGTTTATCGTATCGCGACAATGCTGCTCGAGTTGGTCGAGATCCAATTACTGGTAGCAGAATATGAAATCGGTGGGTTCAGGAGCGTAATACGGAACGCCGTGCTGGATCCCAACGGCCTCGTATTACTAGCAGTCGAGATGACAGGCATCTTATCCGCATGGCTGTAACGGATCGTGTAGACACGCCTAGATCCCTGAGTCAACAGGTGGGGACGTTTGCAAGACAACAACCAGGTGCACGAACAGTTCGACGACGTTTGCAGCAGCATGGACTATCAGCTCGGAGACGATGGCTACGGTTACCCTTGACGCTGCATCACGGACATGAGCGCCTGCGATAGTGTACTCAACGACGAACCTAGGTGCACGAATGGCAAAACGTCATTTTTTCGGATGAATCCAGGTTCTGTTTACAGCATCATGATGGTCGCATCCGTGTTTGGCGACATCGCTCTGAACGCACATTGGAAGCGTGTATTCGTCCTCGCCATACTGGCGTATCACCCGGCGTGATGGTATGGGGTGCCATTGGTTACACGTCTCGGTCACCTCTTGTTCGCATTGACGGCACTTTGAACAGTGGATGTTACATTTCAGATGTGTTACGACCCGTGGCTCTACCCTTCATTCGATCCCTGTGAAACCCTACATTTCAGCAGGATAATTTACGACCGCATGTTGCAGGTCCTGTACGGACCTATCTGGATACAGAAAATGTTCGACGGCTGCCCTGGCCAGCACATTCTCCAGATCTCTCACCAACTGAAAATGTCTGATCAATGGTGGCCGAGCAAATGTCTCGCCACAATACGCCACTCAGTACTCTTGATGAACTGTGGTATTGCGCTAAAGCTGCATGGGCAGTTGTACCTGTACACGCCATCCAAGCTCTGTTTGACTCAAAGCCCAGGCGTATCAAGGCCGTTATTAGGGCCAGAGGTCGTTGTTCTGGGTACTAATTTCTCAGGTTCTGTGCACCCAAATTGCGTGAAAATGTAATCACATGTCAGTTCTAGTGTAATATACTTATCCAATGAATACCCGTTTATCATCTGCATTTCTTCTTGGTGTAGCAATTTTAATGGCCAGTAGTGTATTTTGTGCATTTAGGCTACGTTTTCATGCTCCATGGTTACAGGAACTACATTTTTTTTTTTTTTATTCATGGTGAAGGCAGTAATGCTTCGATGGTGATAGATAGGCTATTGCTCGCACGTGAGACTGGGATCATTTTGATCCATATTGGGCTAGCAGATAGTGTAGTTAGGACTAACTGAATATTGGACTCTGACACCACACCCAGTTACTTCTACATTACATTTTACTTTTAATGTTGCTTGCATCACATAAAGCTTTTACTTGTGCACCAGTTTCATACCATAGTGTATAACTAAGAATAAGTTAAATCATGGAAGTATGTATTTGATTTTCCCTTAAAGAATCTATTTGTCAGTATTCGACTTTTAATCGGCCTGTTTACTGGAGAGCAGAGTGAGGCAGACGTCCCAAAGGGTGCGGGCACGGTGGCACGCAGAGGCCCCAGCAACAAGCGGCCCCACTGTAGGGCGAACGGCCCCAGGGCTACCTGCCGGCCTACTGAGGGATGTCCACAGCCACATGCCAAACCGGCTCACCGGAAGATCCTTGACTGTGGCTATGACGAGGGGAGATGGACTGACACATCCGAGGGTGGTGAGACACACGTGACCCCTTTCACCATGAGAACAAGCGAGGGCAGTGACAAGGCAGGCTTCTATTGTAGACCCACTTCTCCACTAAAGGCCCACTGTAGGAACAGCAGCTAGACTGAGGTGAAGGGAGACAAAACATTTCATCAAAAAATGGTTCAAATGGCTCTGAGCACTATGGGACTCAACTTCTAAGGTCATCAGTCCCCTAGAACTTAGAACTACTTAAACCTAACCAACCTAAGGACAGCACACACATCCATGCCCGAGGCAGGATTCGAACCTGCGACCGTAGCGGTCGCGCGGTTCCAGACTGTAGCGCCTAGAACCGCTCGGTCACCCTGACCGGCAACATTACATCCTTTCACCGAGAGTGTATCCTAGTGATCATTCAGCCAGTCTGTGCTAGGAGTAAAAGTCCCGTAGTATCCAATCGTCTCCTTGGGGGAACAATGCCTTGCTATGAGCAATAATGATGTTCTTTTTTATCACCACTTTCAACACGTCTATCAAGTTGTATGGTAGTATCCTGACACCTCAAGAACTATTCTAGCCACCCACTGCCTATCTGCTTGTACAAGAGACATTTCGTCTCACTGTCATCTGGCGGTTGAAAGTAACACCAATCTCCCAGACCAGGTCAGTGACATCACCATGAAATAACAAGCCCTTAGTCACACCATCATCAAAGAGTCCATACGCTGAGTCTTCTGTGCCGCCTCACAAATCATCGGCGTCGCTGCTTGCTGACGTCATGTGCAGCCCAGCCTCTGCCGAGAGCCACACGGTCCAGTAGTGCCATCTCCCACGACTGAAGGAAGGATGTCCGACATCGCTTACGAATGTATCACAATCTGTGGTACAACTGCAGATAATCCTGCCTCTGTCCGTGAAATCTGCACCCTCCCTTTGACACTGCATTCAGGCGCAGCTTTTTTGGCAGTTGGAAGTAGGTGAGAAAAAAAAAAAAAAAAAAAAAAGGTGTCGTGTGAATGAGTGACGAAAACTTCTTGTGTATGTAAAATTTATTTCCATACCTAGGGCACTGATATGACAGCGATCGACGACTGTCAACCTTTCGGATAGTTTGTATTAATTACGATGTAACTATGTTGTCTCTTATGTAAATCTTGTACTTTCTCTATTGCATCTACCTTCTCACATGCAACACAGTGACAGATGATGTTCACATGTAATATTAACTATTCGTTGCTCTGTTTGGTAACCTATTCTTCGCTATTTTATTGCGAGTTATTTGTATGTGGACGAGTGTGGGGTGAATAGAGTTTCAATAGTGCCTTTGTGTAAAATATTGGATATGAAAGGACCTTCAGTCAATGACAAATTTTTTACTGATTTGGATTTTTCAGGAAGATCATTGTCAAAGCGATTCAGTATTTTTGTAAACATAGTACTTCCAACAGTACTGCAATAATTATAACACTGACCTCAGTAAGTGAGTGAGTGTTACCTAACTGGACAAAGTTGTGTACCTTTGTTAATTGTGACTGTCAACACAAGAATGTTTGTTACAAGTACTTACTGTGACCAGAAGGTCGATGAATTACTTCATTTCAGATTCCTACATGGCCTTCAGAAAACGTGTTCAGAGAATAAGTATGAAAGTGATGAGTGGATTGATCTCCTTGAATATGTATTTGTGTTGGGTGATATTTAGATATTGGTAGAATTAGATGATTGGCAAAGCATTCTCCACATTTTCCCTTTTTTTAGTTAAAACGAACAAGAATGATTTTATGCAATTTAATGTTTTCCCTTTCCCATGTCACACTACTGTCGTCTCAGTGTGACACTTCCTAAGCGAAAAAACTGTCTGCCAGTGACAAGCTGTGAAAGGTTGCGACCCTTTGGGGATACCACCTTTCACCCCATGTCAATTACGAAGTTCCTGAGAGACGTTCTACCCATCTCAGCTACATAACGAGCCATCAGTATAAGTAATTGTAGGTGTGGCAGGGAAGGACAGAGAGTGCTTGCTATTAACAATAATATTTGTGGAACTAGATTTTTTTCTGTGTTGGCGTGGACGGTAGGGAGACGCAGGATGGCAGAAGTCAAAGAAACAGCCGAAGGCTTTCCTGGAAAGCATTCAGGCTTCTACAAAAGTGTGACCGCTTTGCTCGTAAGAGCAGGCAGTGGCCTCTCGCCATGAAGTCGGCCCATCAGGGCGGCCCGGTCTTCGGCAGGACAATGGCAAGTGGCCTTCATTCTGGAGGCTATCGTGCACCTGGGGTGTGTGACCGACAGACGGGCGCACAGCTTTATGACTGCTCAGGGAAGGAGAGCGTTGTCCGCTGCAGGTGTGGAATGCACGCACTTTTCTTTGGAGCCAAGTTTAGCGGGAGATAACATAGATATGGCGGCAAACTTTCTCGTTAGAGGAATGACGCTATGCTGAGTCTAGACGGGAGTTCTGGCGCAGTTTTGGAGGGTGGTTTGGCCATTGGAGGTGACTCTACGTGGATTTGGTGTCGAGGAGGCAAGAGAGGAGAGATTTTCGTGGCATTTGGCGGATGTTCACCGTAGGGGACAGTCTGTGAAGTTCGGCTGAGGTATGGTGTACACTCAGCAAATTGGTGAAGAGTCGCCGTAGAGGGCAGTCAGTTTTTTCGGCGCGCCAACTATGATTCACTGCACATCTCGGCGCGCTCCTGTCCCGAGGTCCCCGTGTACACCGCCAGTGCCGACATAAAGTCGTCGGTGAAAATTTCCGCCGCTGCCGCAACCGAAGTCGTGGACGCGCGTGTATGTCACAGTGCACCACCCGTGGCCATGGAGGTCATCCCGGGATGATTGAAGCGGCAGGAATTCGGATATTATCAATATCCCCAACGCAAACGTGAAATATTTTGAATCTACTGTTGCGCTCACCCAACACGCTGGTCATTGGTCACTTCGTCAGCCCTCGCTGCCGCAGGCAAGATCGGGCAGGTAGGCGCATTGTTTGTACACGTCAAAGGCTGAGCTAATCCATTACTTCCGGTTGCCAACCATTCGTGACCGCCCTTGCAGGCAGCCGCAGTGCACTGCAAAACAAGCAGCTGCAGCTTGGACGTATACAGAAGTTCTAAAGAATTCCACCCCGAAATAGATCTACCAACTTAAAAAATCTACTTTAGCCAATCCGAGGCAACGATGTTGTTGGCCATGCACCTCGAATTTCTCACGCGAAATCTAGATTTCTCCTGTTTATACGAGCTATTTTCTGAGATAAAGGAAATGGGATAATACACGCATTTTCACGTCGCTAAAGCATCGTTACATGTTGTGAAAATCCTGTACAGTACTATGGCATACGCTGTATTCCTTCTAAGTAAACTTTCATCAGGTAGAAAAATATCTTTCCTTATCTGTCACGTCATGCATCACAAGATTAGGATATTAAATTCATTTTCGGCTCATGACGGAGTGCTAAGATCTACCACTGTCGCAGGACCCCTCCTCACTTTCGAACTCTCTCTTAAGGTGACCAAACGTCTCACTACATACGAAGCCTGTTAAGGTAACAGCTCAGAGTAGTCGTAAATATAAGTTTTATTGTATTGTATTGTATCTTAACCGGGGACCTAGAAACGACGGAGAGGCTCCGTCCCCACTCAGCCGCAGTGGTCCACAACCCCACGACGACTACCGCAGTCCACTTCACTCCTCCACCACCCCTTACCGAACCCAGGGTTATTGTGCGGTTCGGCCCCCGGTGGACCCTTCCCCCCCAGGGAACGTTTCACACCAGTCGAGTGTAACCCCTATGTTTGCGTGGTAGACTAATGGTGGCGTACGCGTGCGTGGAGAACTTCTTTGTGCAGCGATCGCCGACATAGTGTAACTGAGATGGAATAAGGGGAGCCAGCCCGTATTCGCCGAGGCAGATGGACAACCGCCTAAAAACCATCCACAGACTGGCCGGTCCACCGGACCTCGACACAAATCCGCCGGGCGGATTCGTGCCAGGGACCAGGCGCTCCTTCCCACGCGGAAAGCCGTGCGTTAGACCGCACGGCCAATCGGGCGGGCTACATTTTATACTATGTATCACTTTATAAATTCTGTTACATATCTGATTTTATCATCGTGGTTGTCTTCCCCTGCGTAGTGCATGATTGAAATATCGTTAAAAGACATCGCCGCAACGAATAAAACGCCAAGTGAAGAGTCATATCTGTGGGCCCCTAGCCACTGCCTACACCTGCTAGGAGATATGTCAGTGATATCAAATTGATAGGCTAATTAATTAAATTGATCACGAGAGAGTCACTCTGCATGGCGAGTAATTTTTGTTTTTCATTATTCGTATTACACTCACCAGGTAGTTCAAATGGGATTCCCTGGAGGGAAGACTTGTAATAACACCAACGCTATACTATTGTACATATAATAATTTTTTTCTTCTAATTTTCGATAAATTAGTGTAATCGATGTTCTGATTTCATTTCTTTTTTGTTTCATGCCATTATGTTAAAGAAAATGTAAACAATTTTCGATGTGAATATTAATGTTTATGTCAAATTGCAAGCAATATTATAACAAAATTGAAATGTAAGAAATGTTGAAACTGTTGTAAGATGTTAAAGTTGTAATTGTGCGCCTGGTCCATACGTAGGCAATGTATTAGGATATGTAGAATGCAAAACCTCGGGTGAATACCCTGTCTGTAGGGGAGCGGTAAAAGGTGGATGGTAGGCGAGCGCGGGAAAATGCACACGGGCGCGGCATGGCATAACGGGCTCAGCAGTAGTAGTCGGAGTTGGGCATCGGTCTGAGAAACACGTTCTGGATCGAGGAGGCTCTCCTGGAAAACATGATTTCGTTGGGCCTCGGATGTGCCGTTTCCGACGCCTATACAGCATGGCAATATTCCATAGGCACTAAACGGAAAAGTATTGCGACGCTAAGAAGAAGCAATGTGCCGATACATCAAGAGCCATTGCTGTGATTGTATGTGTGCTCAGTGCCTCGCCATCTCGCCGCCTGCCAACCGCCGCATCGATACGAACAGGTTGAACTTTTTAGTACCGTATTCGTATGGACCAGTGTTACTTTTATTCCATACTGTTCAATAACAACTTAAAATTTAACAGAACTGTCCTATCAGTTATTTATCCTCACAACTAACCTAGACAGGGTCCTTCCCACAAGTTGTGCAATCCGAGTGTCCCGAAATGAAGATTTAAAGTTTATGTTAATAATAATTACCTGCAGACCTAGCTATGTTAGAATGATGTTTAAAGAACTTTGTTGTTAATGAATATATAGGTAAATAATATAGGTCTGACAAAGTTGGAAGATAATGTTGAAATTGGTTTAGTAATGAAGTTTAATTAATTTGAGACAAAAATAGTGGTAGTTAAATGAGCAGGAAATAAGACAAAAAGAGTAGTAACTCATATATTGGAAATCTTGAGTGCTTAATGATTTCAATAATCAAAATTTTCAATACAGTGATCATAACAGTTTCAGGGTCCCCCCCCCCCCTTTTCTATTCATTTGAATTCTGAAGTGTACTGAACTGATTTGACCAGCAAAGTTAAAGTCAATACAAAACCAAAATTTATCAGTGTTTTACCTTTTTCAAAATTGACATTGTATGTGTGTTTCGAAAGTGCTATTTCTAGGGTAACCTATGCCCGATTTTAATCAGATCAATAGACAGTACGAAGTTTGTAGTAAACATTATAGTGTAATGTTATGTATTTATGGTTTATCCATATTGGTACAGAAAGTGAAATTATTAGTTCAGTAGATTTTCTGGTTCTAAAATTTACCATATTATGCAGTGTTATTACGTGTTGTTTTGTATGAACGTACATCAACTTGTACAGGGAAGAAACTCAGTTAATGCCTAATTAGGCTGGCGACTGTATTATTAACAATTTGGTAGCATCTGCTGTGTTGTTTCTTGTCCGTCCTAACGTGTGGTTGCACTCCGGAATTGCTTGACGTACCATTGTTATTACTGAGTGGGTGTACGTCTGATTTGCCTCCATTCAGGTACACGCGATCAAAATCTATACAAAAATCCTTTCTCTTAAGGTGAAGCCCGTCAACTTACCATAGTACAGGCTTTAAGGGGCTCTGGAACGCCCTATACTTGCAATGTTAAAATAACGCTTATAAATTACAACTTTCCTCACAAAGTATTTGAGGTAGGAAGTTGAACTTTTTACAGATTATTTATTGGAATATGGGCTATAACTTAACACAGGGATTTTACAAAATTTTAGTTCAGTTATTAAAGATGATTTTTTTTCAATTGTAATGAAAATTCACAACATTTTTTTGCAATTTTTTATTTATATATTCAAAAATATACAGCTTTTGGAAAAAGGCTGTGTTAAATTATGCAGAAGGTACTGTGTAACATTTACTGAAAGTTTGAAACAAATATGTTTGGAAGATCCTTAGAAAACATGTAATTAGTATGAGAAAATAAAAGTTTTGGGAATCGAGCGACAAAGATTGGATTAACTTTTTAGTGCATTCCAGGTCCATAGGATGGATTATCTTCATCCTCTGCAAACTCCTCCTCCAGCTTCCTCTTGTTCCTCCTCCTGTTTACTCTTGCTTGTATTTCTAGACTCTATACAGCCCTGTCTGCAGCCCGAAGGCGTTCCTTGTCTAAAGCAAGCATCGCTCGTACCATGTTAGAACCTATCTTCATTCCCATATTTCTAAATACCTTGCACCTTACAATGTTGCCATCATTGAAAGTCGCAACAGCATCATACACACCAAAGTGAAGTGTTTCTATTCCAACAAATGCAGTCTTGGGGATTCTCGACGATATAACACTATTTACACTTTCATTGGGGTTTTGAGTTTTTCCGTGAACACACTTTTTCAACAGTTCAGGTGCTGCTAAGTCTCTGAAAATAGGTTTTATCACCTCCATTATTGCATGAGGCAGACTATGCTTATGAGTGTACACTTCACCAGTTAGCAATCCTTTGTTATATTTACACCAACTGTCTTCTTCTTTGGGACACAAGCTATGTTGGGGATTTTCATCGGTTGAAGAAGTATGAAAAAAAAGAGCCCAAACAGCCTTCTTCATTTCGTCGACACTTTGTGTATTTTGCCTAATAGCCATTGCATAATAGTTCTGTATTTTGTTAATTACACTGTCAGTTAACCTTCCCTTCCCATCCACCCCTTTACCATCACTGAGTTTTTGTTTTTTGTACGAAGCTTTCAGTCGCCGAAGTCTTGTTCCCATTCGCTTCTGTACGTGTCCAATACACTCAAATTTCTGCACTACAACATCATCACCATAGGGCTTCAGTCCTTGAACATGTTTGAAACTTTTAGAATCACTGTCACCAAGGTAATTAACATATCGCACTTTATCACACGCCCCAGAACGCTGGAATATACTGGCAACACCAGCCACTTCCATTCCTCCACTACTGCCACTATAGTTAGCTTTGCAATTATTTTCATGTGTACCTTTATATTTTTGTGGACATCTACAATACTTTGATATTACTGCTACATCTAAAACTTTCCCTGTATATGTACTGGTGGCAGATACTACACCATGAAGAGATGTGTGTCCTCGTTTATGCCAGGTACCATCGAACGCTACAGTCAAATCTCTGTTACCATTATTTTCCATTACTGCCTCTTCCACAGCGTTCTTCATAGATTCTATACAGACATCTTCTACTTTAGACCCTATTAATTTATTATAGGTCGTAAACTTGGTTGGGGGATTTGGAAGATTCATGATGCCACAGAAAATTGCACCTGCAGTAGCACCCTTACCAACTGAACGCAAGGAATAAACAAATCTAATGTTGTGTTCGTAGATTTTGCTACCATTTTCTTCAGTTGCAGTTACTGCAACACTGTTCCAAAAGGTGGTCATGTATGAACACTTATCACATTTCAGTTGTATTCCACTAGCAAGTCCTACGTGCTTTATTATGGAGAGTTCCAGACCAACTTCACTACAATGAATACATCTTACACAGTTTGAAAAAATTCCTTTGAGAACCGACGTATCAAATATTTCATTCACATCCGATTCGCCCATAAAACATTCATAGTTTTCACTCATTGAACCAAGCTTCTTCTCTGAAGTATTTTCTTTCCCACTTTGACTGCTATGGGCAGGTGAACTTGAGAGGTTAGGTTCACTTACTTGGTTATCGTCTTTATTGTTTACAGTAATAACACATACTTTTGGCTTTCCAACATTTCTCCTTTTATTAAAAGCCTTCAGAGGATTTCTAATAACTTTACTTTTACTCATTATTATACTTCAACAAAACAGAGACTCAAGAAACAGAAATAATTACGAATATTTTCGAGATAACGACAGAGTAAATAAACATGAAACAATCGACAATCACACCAGCGATATATATTGAACCATCACAGGTTAGCCACAACACATACTTTATCTCACATCACTAAAATGTACCTGATGAACACGGACGTTAATAATAACACCATTTGACAGCAGTTTAACAGCGCCACAGTGGGTCACGCCCATGTAGAACACATTTCAAAAAAAATTTAAAAATAGTTGTAGTCTTCGGAATTGAATAAATTATATATCTATTAAAAGGTAATAGTCTGCAGATTCAGAAAACGCAAAAAAGTACAAATTGAACTTTTCATGATTTTGAGCCTTTCCGGAGTATCGCGCGCCCGAGCGTAGTGTTACAAGTGGCTCCCGGTGACAGGACATCCAGTTGTTGTAGGTCACAAATTAATGTGAATACCGAACAGTGGATGTTCAGTGGCACGAATTGTAATAATATTCAGTAAAGTAAATAGCAGTGAACGTCAAGTACAGTGGAGAGGTGTAATTTGCATTCAGTATGGACAAGAACATAGAAACAGTAGATGTGCCGAGCGTAATGGAGAATGCGCATGGCAATAGCAGGAGTTTACGCGGCCAGATAACAGATGGCGTTAGCGGAAGACAATTGGCGTATATACAATATCACGAACATGTTAACGAACAGATTGAAATGTCGAGATGGCCTCGAACACAGCAAGGGATAAAACAAGAAGTAGAGGATGACTTTGTAGATGATAGTGGGTACGTGAACGAATCCACTGACATGTTTGATTCTCCACAGATAAAGAAAGAATCGAAAGAAAATTTTGAGGTAGGATCGGAACACACCGATTCCGTAGGACAAAACAGTGTGAAAATTTTAAGCATGAACGATTTATTTGAACAATTAACCAAACAAATTGCAGGACAGAGTGAGCAGCTCAAAACACAGAATAATCAGCTTCAGAAACAAGTCAGTAATCAGGTTAGTCAGCTTAAAACACACGTTGATGAGCAGCTTAAAACACAAAGTAATCAGCTTAAAACACACGTTGACATGCAGCTTAAAACACAAGTTGGTCAGGTTAAAGCACAGGTCGAAGAGCAAGGAATTAAAATTAGTAAACAAATAGAACAGGTAGAACAAAAAGTGGGTAGTTTAAGCTCTGTAGTAAATACTATGAAGTTTGAAATTGACACAATTAATAAAAATATGGATACTATGCAGGGGGAAATTGACAACATTAACAGTAGGTTTGATGTTGAAATTCTCAACATCCAAGAAAAAGTGGAGCCTCTGGTTGAAATAAAAGTAGACGAAAAAGTTTTCGGTCTTAAAACTGAGATCGTAAACGAATGTCAACACGGAATATCACAGTTGAAAAAGGCAGTTTCGGACACTGAAAGAGATTTAGGCGAAAAAGTGACCGGATGTGTACAAAAGTGTCAACAAAATACTTCAAAAATTCAAGGCAAAATTTTCGATCTTGAGAGTAAAATTAAAGATAGGCCTAGTGTTGTCTATAATGGCACACCACTTACGAAGCTATTGGAAGGTGAGGAATGCTTCGATCCCGCCAAGAAACATAACGGATGGCATCCGTTAGATTTCATCAAAAATTGCGAGAGGATATTTCCTGAACACTTGTCTGATCAGGAAAAGATAAACGTAGTAATTAGCGCCTTAGCAGGTGACGCTAAGCGCTGGGGAATTAATATGAATACCGAACGAATGACGTTCGAAGAATTTAAGCAAAAGTTTACAGAAGAATATTGGTCCGAACAAAAACAATATCATTTGTGGCGCGAGTTTATCATGGCCAAACTTCATGATAACAGGGGCAGGAATTCTTTGAAAGATTTCTGCGAATATTGGTACCGGAAGTTGACGCATTTAAGAGGAAGAAGATCCGATTCAGAAATCATCTGGGAGCTATATAAAAAGCTTCCAGAAGATTCAAAGAGATACGTGGGAAGCAATCATCGCAGCTTCCAAGCATTTCTCGAAAGGGTCGAAGACGAAGACCACTGGCGCGAAAGTCGTGCCAATTATCAGAATTTTGGTAACAGAAATAATCGTAATAATGACGAGAGAAATGACGGCGATGGGTTTCGCGTCAATATGATACAGAGAGGTAGAGGCAGAGGAAGAGGAAGAGGGAGTTACCCAGGTCGCGGTAGAGGGAACACCGCCAAAAATAATAACGACGCGGGAAACTGATTTCCGCGAACGTTGCGGTCCAAACGGAAGCGGACAGTACATACCGACCCCGATTTAAGAAATGTTACGGGACTGACAGTAAAATTATGAGACAGGTTAGAGACAGGCGTGGAACGACGCAACGTGTCGTTGCGGAACAAGCGTCAGATGCGCACACAGATGAATCACCTTCGCTGCGCAGAGTGCTACATGTTAACAGGCGAGTGGAGCATCAGAGGGCAACGGCCCAGCCTAGCAGAACAGCTGTTCAGAGAGAAGCCGCTAGCAATGCGGCAGCATTAGGTACGAACATTGCCTTGCCGTAAGAGCTGGTGAATACATTACGAGTGGTAATTCCGTGGCGAAGGAAATAATAAATGAAACTGTGGATACACAGAGAGGTGCGGTTAGCAGTGTTAGCAATCAAGTAAATGGCGAGAATGAATTAAGTAAGTAATTGGCGTGTGCAGATCGACGATCTGTACAAGGGCCTCAAGCAATGTGAGTGGGAAGATTTTAAGAAGGAATATGAGGCAAGGAGGTTAATTAGTGAAAAAGGAGATAGTAGGGACGTCGATAAGGTGACGTGGCCAGAGTTTAAAGAGGAGAGAGTAAATAGCGCCGCGCAAAGTACGCGTGCTGCCGATAGGACGAAGGTTAAAGATAGGAAGGAATTGGAGGATGATATCCTAACCATTGACGAGGAAGTGACTTCTGTTAATGATCCGCCAACAGTACAAGCTGCTACCGAAAGGCACCGTGGGGAAGGGGCAGGTAATTACCTGAAAGTAATTGAAGTCCACGAGGATTGCACTAAATATGAAGTAACAGTGGATGTGAGTAAAGCTGATAATGAGGCCGTTTTGCCAAAAGAAGATGCTGAGTTAAAATCAAAGCCTGATGAAAATGCAGAGGAAGAACTTAGTGCCTGTCTCAGAAAAGCTTTTATGTTAGAACCTGAAAGCGATCCAGAATGGTCGGATTCGGACGATAGTTCAGATGACGAATATTTCGGTACTAGTGAAAATAATGGGGATACAGCTAATTGCGATATTGCACCTAATGATGACGAAGTTTCAAAACAAAATCCAGATGTTGAGACTGAACAAAGAAAGAAAGAGCCACCTGACGACTCAGGGTCTATTTTACAAAGAGTTCAAGTAATTAATGACTTTGAACTCCCGGAACCAAAGAAACCGCCAGATATAGGAGATGTGAATGTTAAAAGCATATCTTGGGACGATGTTATCGTCGACCCGGATTTGCTTAGAGAAGACCACAACAATGAAAAGCATTCGACGGTTAAACAAACTATAATACCAGTTGAAATTTATAATGTGAAATTGCAAATACTTCTTGATACTGGATCTCAGATAAGTGCAATCTCCCAGTCGTTTTTCGAACACATTTGTGATAAGCCTGGACTAGTATTTATGTCAGAGACGGGTGTAAAAATTGTTGGTGCTACGGGCAAGACTAGCAAGCCGGTATAGAACCAGATTTTGGTTGAATTTAGTACAAAAGGACAAAAATTTGAACACGATTTTTTGGTTGTGCCAGACTTGAGTACTGAAATGATTCTGGGAATAGATTGGTTAGATGAAGAAAAAGTGATTATTGATTGTAGCCAGGAAGTGATTAAAATTAATAATGCATCTACGAATTTGGAAATAAAATTTGAGGAAAATGGGAAGGTGTTCGATTCAGAAATTGATTCTTTATTGTTGGAGATCGACCAAGGGAATGATGGTTTGACAAACATGTATGAGGTGTACCATGTCCAGAGGTTAATAAATGAGAGTGACAAGCAGGGGCATAATTTTAAAGAAGTTGTGGAAAATTTGAAGGAGATATCTCCTGATCAGAAAACAGAATTGCTTGATATTTTAGAAAGTAATAGCACCGTATTTTCGGACAAACCTGGCCTCGTTAAGAACTTCGAATACCAGATTGAGACAATAGAGCATAAACCTTTCTTTGTAAGACCGTTTTCGGTACCCATATCAAAGAGGCAGGCTGTGCAAGTGGAAATAGATAAAATAATAGAATGGGGTGTAATCGAACGGAGTAGCAGCGAATATAATAGTCCCCTTATCATCGTGAACAAAAGGGATGGGGGAGTAAGAGTAGTAATTGACGCCAGGACTTTGAACAAAATTGTAAAGAAGGAAATAGACAGACCTGAAAATCTGGACGAAATGCTCCAAAAATTTTATAACGTGAAGTATTTATCCAGTCTGGACATGACCGCCGGATACTGGCAAATTCCATTGAGCAAAGAATCCCGTAAATATACCGCTTTTTTATTTGCCGGGAAATGCTATCAGTATAAAGTAGTGCCATTTGGGCTTAGCACTTCTGTGGCAGTATTTATTAGGGCACTGGACTTTGTATTAGGGAGAGGATTGAGTTCCCGACTAACCATTTATGTAGATGATTTACTGATTGCTACAGAAGAATGGCAAGAACATTGTGAATTATTGCAGAAAGTTTTTGTTGCTCTACAAGCAGGGGGCATGACACTTAAGTGGAAGAAATATGAATTTGTGAAGTCGGAAATAAAGTTTCTGGGGCACATTATTACTACGACCGGTATTGGCAAGGACCCGGAAAAGTTAAGTACAATAGCAGGGTGTCCAGCTCCTAGAAATAGAAAACAGTTGAAAGCCTTTTTAGGTTTATGTGGGTTCTATAGAAAATTCGTCAAGGGGCAAGTTTTTAATAGTCCTCATTTGAATAATCTACTTAAGAAAAATAGTGCTTTTGTGTGGACTGAAGGGTGCATGAGAGATTTTGAAAATTTAAAAAGTGAACTTTTGAATGACAATATTTTGCATCACCCCATACAGTCAAAACCTTTCCACATGAGTACTGACAGCAGTGCTTATGGAATTGGTATAGAAGTTTTCCAAGAAATCTGTGATGGCAAAGAAATCGAACACAGGACTATCGCGTTTGCAAGTAGAACTCTAACAAAATACGAGAGAAACTACACTATATCAGAAAAGGAAGCTTTAGCCATTATATGGGGGTTAAAGAAATTCAGAAATTATCTGTGGGGCCATAAGCTCTTCATACATACTGACCACAAAGCTTTAACTTATCTTAAAGATTGTCATTTACTTAACGGCAGGCTAACTCGTTGGGCTTTGTACCTGCAACAATTTGAATACGAGATTTGCTATGTTAAGGGTACTGAGAATTATGTGGCAGATGCTTTATCTCGATTGCCTAATGGTATGAGTGAAGTGCCCGATGAAAATGGTGAAGAGGGTACTTTTCAGATAAGGTATATGAAAGAGGTTTCAGGAAAAAGGAAAATTGAGCAAATATGTAAAAATATGAGATACCATCAGAATGAGGATCCGACATGGAAATCTTTAAAGGTAAATTTTGACAGTGTGCAGTATCCTCAAATTAAGAAATATTACAAAATCTTTAAAGGCGTTTTATATAGGGGGAAAGATTTAGTCAGTGAGGAATGGAGAGTATGTTGGCCACACCAGTTTGATACTGATGTCATAGACTATTTTCATTTAGCATTGGGGCATAGTGGGCCAAAGAAATGTTTGGATAAATTGAATAATGTAGTAATGATTGCTGGTAGTGTCAGTAAGAAGGTAAAGGAACGAATTAAGTCGTGTGATGTCTGTCAAAAGGCCAAAGTACTGAACAGAACTAGTAGAGGTCCAATGCAAAGTACATTACCTGAAGACACCCTAGAATTATTATCAGTAGATTTGTATGGTCCACTCCCAAAGACTTCGGGAAATTGTGCATATATTTTAGTAATTTTGGAAGTATTCTCAAAGTTTGTGAAATTATACCTCTTGAAAAGAGCAACAGCAAAAGCTGTATTTAGTAGGATGGTCGAATACTTCTGAACCATCGGGAAACCCAAGGCAGTACTATCTGACAATGGACCCCAGTTCATATCCAAAATTTGGAAAGAAGGGATGGAGCAAAATGGTGTGGAGGTTAAATATGTCTCAGCTTACCATCCTGCTAGCAACCCGGTTGAAAGATACATGCGAGAAATCGGGAGATTGTGTAGAACGTACTGCAGTCATAACCATAGAGCCTGGGGTAGATTTATATCGGATTTTGAGACTGTCATGAACACCCTACATCATGAATCTACTGGGTTCCCACGGGAAGAAATTTTGTTAGGCAGCAGAAGTAAAAGTTTAATTGAGGAAAAACTAGAGTTTCCACCTTGTACGAGCGTGGGGTTGAGTCAAAAGAAAGAATTAGTCAGAAAAAGGGCAAAGCAAAAAGCTGAATCTAGATCTAAAAGACACGATAAAAATCTGAAAGTTTCAAAATTTAAAATTGGGGATTATGTTCTTTTAAAAACCCACGAAAAGTCTAGTGAACTGAACCATGAAATTTCCAAATTTAAATATATTTATAATGGACCGTATATAATGCAGAACATTCCACATGATAATGCTTACTACCTGATCTACCCAAAATCCAAAAGACCTTTAGGTGTAAGAAATGTTGTAGACCTGAAACTGTATGTTCCTAGAAGTGAGTGACCTAAGTACAATCAGAAAGCAATTTGCAGTAAATGTGCTGTATATTATGCTGAAACTATTTTATTCCAAATGTAACAAATCTTTGCAAATATATGTAGACCAATATCAGTGTGCTAATGTACTTATGTGAGTTTCAGATTACCAAATGTACTGTAAATGTAAAGATGTATGGAGAAAAGTGCTGAAAAGAAATAGCAAATGCTGCAAGCCAAATAAAAGATGGGACTGCCGAAAACCAAAGTGGGCAGTATATGAGTCATAATATAAAGGACTGCCAAAAACCAAAGAGGGCAGATAAATAGTCAAAGGAGAATTGTAAGTGTGGTACAGGAGATGTGATAAAACGATGTGAAATGGACTGCCCAAATCTGAATAATAGGCAGCAAATATGTATAGTAATTTTCTGAATATTATTGTGTGTTTTTTTTTAGTAAATAAGGAAATGGACTGCCATTCAATTCAAATTCCAGTGTTACATTCTTGATTTTCTTTATTTAACCTAACGACGTGTCGCCTGAATATGTTTCTTATATTTCATTTTATCTGTTTCTACAATCGTGTTATAATTTCATGTATTGACTCGTTACATGACCATGGAGACTTCTCCTTAATGTGGTCCCACGGAACAATAAATAAATAAATAAATATAGTTACAGAAGTGTCCTACGTGAGCGACATCTGTGTCACTGCCCTTCTTCCGC